>NC_071582.1:5048063-5664902 GCF_024509145.1 Vidua macroura
CGAAAGACGCCGGGAAGCGGCACTTGCTTTCGGCCAGCTGCGGAGCTGCGTATTCTGCCTCTCTAGTCGCCTACATCTTAGCGAAAAGCTTTTCCGCTCCAGTTCTCAAGGAGAAAGTGTACCAGCACTGCTCACTTAGCCCGACCTTGCCAGGAAATGAGATTTGCTGCACATTCCAAGGACACTTCATTTTCCTGGGCAAGCTGCAACCTGCTGGCAGATGGCCGTGCTCTCTGCCCACTCCTGCCCAGTTCTTGGTACTAGCGGGCACGTTGCAGCCTGGCGAAGGCAAGAAACCTGGAGAGCTGTCACAGAGCAGAAAGGCAGCTGAGATGCTGAAAAGCAGCAAAGCTGAACTGCCTGCCTCAACTTCAGCAGTGTGTAATTGACTGAAGGCGAAAAACCAAGCAGCAGAGCAGCGGGCTTCTGTGCGCACTGAAGGCAATTGCAAGAATCCAGCAGCTGCTCCTCGCCAAGCACAGGCAGCTGCCTGTGTTCTTGCTTCTTGACCAACTCACAGTTGCCCTTCTTTTCAGCAGCTGCCACCGTGTTCTCTGCATCTCGGAGCCTCTGGGGAGCAACAAGAATTTCCAAGGAGGGATGCATGAAAACTAAAATAAAAACTCAGGAAGGTTGTCCTGGAACACCTCCCATTGGCATGCCAAGAGTGAATTCAACAGGCAGGAGAGCGGCAGCCACCGTCCTGCGGCTGTCTGCGAGTTTCGCACACAAGCCGGCTTCTTCGCGGCTTCGTTCTTCGCCTCTTGTAAGCTACCGCGATCTCCGGCTGCCGGAGGCGAAGAAGCCGCTACTTCGCGCACAGATCACTGGAGCGGCAGCGATGCGCTCCGGAGAGCCGCTTTTGCCGAAAGACGCCGGCAAGCGGCACTTGCTTTCGGCCAGCTGCGGAGCTGCGTATTCTGCCTCTCTAGTCGCCTACATCTTAGCGAAAAGCTTTTCCGCTCCAGTTCTCAAGGAGAAAGTGTACCAGCACTGCTCACTTAGCCCGACCTTGCCAGGAAATGAGATTTGCTGCACATTCCAAGGACACTTCATTTTCCTGGCAAGCTGCAACCTGCTGGCAGATGGCCGTGCTCTCTATCCACTCCTGCCCAGTTCTTGCTACTAGCGGGCACGTTGCAGCCTGGCGAAGGCAAGAAACCTCGAGAGCTGTCACAGAGCAGAAAGGCAGCTGAGATGCTGAAAAGCAGCAAAGCTGAACAGCCTGCCTCAACTTCAGCAGTGTGTAATTGACTGAAGGCGAAAAACCAAGCAGCAGAGCAGCGGGCTTCTGTGCGCACTGAAGGCAATTGCAAGAATCCAGCAGCTGCTCCTTGCCAAGCACAGGCAGCTGCCTGTGTTCTTGCTTCTTGACCAACTCACAGTTGCCCTTCTTTTCAGCAGCTGCCACCGTGTTCTCTGCATCTCGGAGCCTCTGGGGAGCAACAAGAATTTCCAAGGGGGATGCATGACGACTACGTCAAAACCCAGGAAAGTTGTCCTGGAACACCTCCCATTGGCATGCCAAGAGTGAATTCAAGAGGCAGGACAGCGGCAGCCGCCGTCCTGCAGCTGTCTGCGAGTTTCGCACACAAGCCGGCTTCTTCGCGGCTTCGTTCTTCGCCTCTTGCAAGCTACCATGATCTCCGGCTGCCGGAGGCGAAGAAGCGGCTACTTCGCGCACAGATCACTGGAGCGGCAGCGATGCGCTCCGAAGCGCCGCTTTTGCCGAAAGACGCCGGGAAGCGGCACTTGCTTTCGGCCAGCTGCGGAGCTGCGTATTCTGCCTCTCTAGTCGCCTACATCTTAGCGAAAAGCTTTTCCGCTCCAGTTCTCAAGGAGAAAGTGTACCAGCACTGCTCACTTAGCCCGACCTTGCCAGGAAATGAGATTTGCTGCACATTCCAAGGACACTGCATTTTCCTGGGCAAGCTGCAACCTGCTGGCAGATGGCCGTGCTCTCTGCCCACTCCTGCCCAGTTCTTGGTACTAGCGGGCACGTTGCAGCCTGGCGAAGGCAAGATACCTGGAGAGCTGTCACAGAGCAGAAGGGCAGCTGAGATGCTGAAAAGCAGCAAAGCTGAACTGCCTGCCTCAACTTCAGCAGTGTGTAATTGACTGAAGGCGAAAAACCAAGCAGCAGAGCAGCGGGCTTCTGTGCGCACTGAAGGCAATTGCAAGAATCCAGCAGCTGCTCCTCGCCAAGCACAGGCAGCTGCCTGTGTTCTTGCTTCTTGACCAACTCACAGTTGCCCTTCTTTTCAGCAGCTGCCACCGTGTTCTCTGCATCTCGGAGCCTCTGGGGAGCAACAAGAATTTCCAAGGAGGGATGCATGACGACTATGTCAAAACCCAGGAAAGTTGTCCTGGAACACCTCCCATTGGCATGCCAAGAGTGAATTCAAGAGGCAGGAGAGCGGCAGCCACCGTCCTGCAGCTGTCTGCGAGTTTCGCACACAAGCCGGCTTCTTCGCGGCTTCGTTCTTCGCCTCTTGCAAGCTACCGCGATCTCCGGCTGCCGGAGGCGAAGAAGCCGTTACTTCGCGCACAGATCACTGGAGCGGCAGCGATGCGCTCCGAAGCGCCGCTTTTGCCGAAAGACGCCGGCAAGCGGCACTTGCTTTCGGCCAGCTGCGGAGCTGCGTATTCTGCCTCTCTAGTCGCCTACATCTTAGCGAAAAGCTTTTCCGCTCCAGTTCTCAAGGAGAAAGTGTACCAGCACTGCTCACTTAGCCCGACCTTGCCAGGAAATGAGATTTGCTGCACATTCCAAGGACACTTCATTTTCCTGGGCAAGCTGCAACCTGCTGGCAGATGGCCGTGCTCTCTGCCCACTCCTGCCCAGTTCTTGCTACTAGCGGGCACGTTGCAGCCTGGCGAAGGCAAGAAACCTGGAGAGCTGTCACAGAGCAGAAAGGCAGCTGAGATGCTGAAAAGCAGCAAAGCTGAACTGCCTGCCTCAACTTCAGCAGTGTGTAATTGACTGAAGGCGAAAAACCAAGCAGCAGAGCAGCGGGGCTTCTGTGCGCACTGAAGGCAATTGCAAGAATCCAGCAGCTGCTCCTCGCCAAGCACAGGCAGCTGCCTGTGTTCTTGCTTCTTGACCAACTCACAGTTGCCCTTCTTTTCAGCAGCTGCCACCGTGTTCTCTGCATCTCGGAGCCTCTGGGGAGCAACAAGAATTTCCAAGGAGGGATGCATGAAAACTAAAATAAAAACTCAGGAAGGTTGTCCTGGAACACCTCCCATTGGCATGCCAGAAGTGAATTCAAGAGGCAGGAGAGCGGCAGCCACCGTCCTGCGGCTGTCTGCGAGTTTCGCACACAAGCCGGCTTCTTCGCGGCTTCGTTCTTCGCCTCTTGTAAGCTACCGCGATCTCCGGCTGCCGGAGGCGAAGAAGCCGCTACTTCGCGCACAGATCACTGGAGCGGCAGCGATGCGCTCCGGAGAGCCGCTTTTGCCGAAAGACGCCGGGAAGCGGCACTTGCTTTCGGCCAGCTGCGGAGCTGCGTATTCTGCCTCTCTAGTCGCCTACATCTTAGCGAAAAGCTTTTCCGCTCCAGTTCTCAAGGAGAAAGTGTACCAGCACTGCTCACTTAGTCCGACCTTGCCAGGAAATGAGATTTGCTGCACATTCCAAGGACACTGCATTTTCCTGGGCAAGCTGCAACCTGCTGGCAGATGGCCGTGCTCTCTGCCCACTCCTGCCCAGTTCTTGGTACTAGCGGGCACGTTGCAGCCTGGCGAAGGCAAGAAACCTGGAGAGCTGTCACAGAGCAGAAAGGCAGCTGAGATGCTGAAAAGCAGCAAAGCTGAACTGCCTGCCTCAACTTCAGCAGTGTGTAATTGACTGAAGGCGAAAAACCAAGCAGCAGAGCAGCGGGCTTCTGTGCGCACTGAAGGCAATTGCAAGAATCCAGCAGCTGCTCCTCGCCAAGCACAGGCAGCTGCCTGTGTTCTTGCTTCTTGACCAACTCACAGTTGCCCTTCTTTTCAGCAGCTGCCACCGTGTTCTCTGCATCTCGGAGCCTCTGGGGAGCAACAAGAATTTCCAAGGAGGGATGCATGACGACTATGTCAAAACCCAGGAAAGTTGTCCTGGAACACCTCCCATTGGCATGCCAAGAGTGAATTCAAGAGGCAGGAGAGCGGCAGCCACCGTCCTGCAGCTGTCTGCGAGTTTCGCACACAAGCCGGCTTCTTCGCGGCTTCGTTCTTCGCCTCTTGCAAGCTACCGCGATCTCCGGCTGCCGGAGGCGAAGAAGCCGTTACTTCGCGCACAGATCACTGGAGCGGCAGCGATGCGCTCCGAAGCGCCGCTTTTGCCGAAAGACGCCGGGAAGCGGCACTTGCTTTCGGCCAGCTGCGGAGCTGCGTATTCTGCCTCTCTAGTCGCCTACATCTTAGCGAAAAGCTTTTCCGCTCCAGTTCTCAAGGAGAAAGTGTACCAGCACTGCTCACTTAGTCCGACCTTGCCAGGAAATGAGATTTGCTGCACATTCCAAGGACACTTCATTTTCCTGGGCAAGCTGCAACCTGCTGGCAGATGGCCGTGCTCTCTGCCCACTCCTGCCCAGTTCTTGCTACTAGCGGGCACGTTGCAGCCTGGCGAAGGCAAGAAACCTGGAGAGCTGTCACAGAGCAGAAAGGCAGCTGAGATGCTGAAAAGCAGCAAAGCTGAACTGCCTGCCTCAACTTCAGCAGTGTGTAATTGACTGAAGGCGAAAAACCAAGCAGCAGAGCAGCGGGCTTCTGTGCGCACTGAAGGCAATTGCAAGAATCCAGCAGCTGCTCCTCGCCAAGCACAGGCAGCTGCCTGTGTTCTTGCTTCTTGACCAACTCACAGTTGCCCTTCTTTTCAGCAGCTGCCACCGTGTTCTCTGCATCTCGGAGCCTCTGGGGAGCAACAAGAATTTCCAAGGAGGGATGCATGAAAACTAAAATAAAAACTCAGGAAGGTTGTCCTGGAACACCTCCCATTGGCATACCAGAAGTGAATTCAAGAGGCAGGAGAGCAGCAGCCACCGTCCTGCAGCTGTCTGCGAGTTTCGCACACAAGCCGGCTTCTTCGCGGCTTCGTTCTTCGCCTCTTGCAAGCTAGCGCGATCTCCGGCTGCCGGAGGCGAAGAAGCGGCTACTTCGCGCACAGATCACTGGAGCGGCAGCGATGCGCTCCGAAGCGCCGCTTTTGCCGAAAGACGCCGGGAAGCGGCACTTGCTTTCGGCCAGCTGCGGAGCTGCGTATTCTGCCTCTCTAGTCGCCTACATCTTAGCGAAAAGCTTTTCCGCTCCAGTTCTCAAGGAGAAAGTGTACCAGCACTGCTCACTTAGCCCGACCTTGCCAGGAAATATGATATGCTGCACATTCCGAGGAGACTGCATTTTCCTGGGCAAGCTGCAACCTGCTGGCAGATGGCCGTGCTCTCTGCCCACTCCTGCCCAGTTCTTGCTACTAGCGGGCACGTTGCAGCCTGGCGAAGGCAAGAAACCTGGAGAGCTGTCACAGAGCAGAAAGGCAGCTGAGATGCTGAAAAGCAGCAAAGCTGAACTGCCTGCCTCAACTTCAGCAGTGTGTAATTGACTGAAGGCGAAAAACCAAGCAGCAGAGCAGCGGGCTTCTGTGCGCACTGAAGGCAATTGCAAGAATCCAGCAGCTGCTCCTCGCCAAGCACAGGCAGCTGCCTGTGTTCTTGCTTCTTGACCAACTCACAGTTGCCCTTCTTTTCAGCAGCTGCCACCGTGTTCTCTGCATCTCGGAGCCTCTGGGGAGCAACAAGAATTTCCAAGGAGGGATGCATGAAAACTAAAATAAAAACTCAGGAAGGTTGTCCTGGAACACCTCCCATTGGCATGCCAGAAGTGAATTCAAGAGGCAGGAGAGCGGCAGCCACCGTCCTGCGGCTGTCTGCGAGTTTCGCACACAAGCCGGCTTCTTCGCGGCTTCGTTCTTCGCCTCTTGTAAGCTACCGCGATCTCCGGCTGCCGGAGGCGAAGAAGCCGCTACTTCGCGCACAGATCACTGGAGCGGCAGCGGTGCGCTCCGGAGAGCCGCTTTTGCCGAAAGACGCCGGGAAGCGGCACTTGCTTTCGGCCAGCTGCGGAGCTGCGTATTCTGCCTCTCTAGTCGCCTACATCTTAGCGAAAAGCTTTTCCGCTCCAGTTCTCAAGGAGAAAGTGTACCAGCACTGCTCACTTAGCCCGACCTTGCCAGGAAATGAGATTTGCTGCACATTCCAAGGACACTTCATTTTCCTGGGCAAGCTGCAACCTGCTGGCAGATGGCCGTGCTCTCTGCCCACTCCTGCCCAGTTCTTGCTACTAGCGGGCACGTTGCAGCCTGGCGAAGGCAAGAAACCTGGAGAGCTGTCACAGAGCAGAAAGGCAGCTGAGATGCTGAAAAGCAGCAAAGCTGAACTGCCTGCCTCAACTTCAGCAGTGTGTAATTGACTGAAGGCGAAAAACCAAGCAGCAGAGCAGCGGGCTTCTGTGCGCACTGAAGGCAATTGCAAGAATCCAGCAGCTGCTCCTCGCCAAGCACAGGCAGCTGCCTGTGTTCTTGCTTCTTGACCAACTCACAGTTGCCCTTCTTTTCAGCAGCTGCCACCGTGTTCTCTGCATCTCGGAGCCTCTGGGGAGCAACAAGAATTTCCAAGGGGGGGATGCATGACGACTACGTCAAAACCCAGGAAAGTTGTCCTGGAACACCTCCCATTGGCATGCCAAGAGTGAATTCAAGAGGCAGGACAGCGGCAGCCGCCGTCCTGCAGCTGTCTGCGAGTTTCGCACACAAGCCGGCTTCTTCGCGGCTTCGTTCTTCGCCTCTTGCAAGCTACCATGATCTCCGGCTGCCGGAGGCGAAGAAGCGGCTACTTCGCGCACAGATCACTGGAGCGGCAGCGATGCGCTCCGAAGCGCCGCTTTTGCCGAAAGACGCCGGGAAGCGGCACTTGCTTTCGGCCAGCTGCGGAGCTGCGTATTCTGCCTCTCTAGTCGCCTACATCTTAGCGAAAAGCTTTTCCGCTCCAGTTCTCAAGGAGAAAGTGTACCAGCACTGCTCACTTAGCCCGACCTTGCCAGGAAATGAGATTTGCTGCACATTCCAAGGACACTGCATTTTCCTGGGCAAGCTGCAACCTGCTGGCAGATGGCCGTGCTCTCTGCCCACTCCTGCCCAGTTCTTGGTACTAGCGGGCACGTTGCAGCCTGGCGAAGGCAAGATACCTGGAGAGCTGTCACAGAGCAGAAGGGCAGCTGAGATGCTGAAAAGCAGCAAAGCTGAACTGCCTGCCTCAACTTCAGCAGTGTGTAATTGACTGAAGGCGAAAAACCAAGCAGCAGAGCAGCGGGCTTCTGTGCGCACTGAAGGCAATTGCAAGAATCCAGCAGCTGCTCCTCGCCAAGCACAGGCAGCTGCCTGTGTTCTTGCTTCTTGACCAACTCACAGTTGCCCTTCTTTTCAGCAGCTGCCACCGTGTTCTCTGCATCTCGGAGCCTCTGGGGAGCAACAAGAATTTCCAAGGAGGGATGCATGACGACTATGTCAAAACCCAGGAAAGTTGTCCTGGAACACCTCCCATTGGCATGCCAAGAGTGAATTCAAGAGGCAGGAGAGCGGCAGCCACCGTCCTGCAGCTGTCTGCGAGTTTCGCACACAAGCCGGCTTCTTCGCGGCTTCGTTCTTCGCCTCTTGCAAGCTACCGCGATCTCCGGCTGCCGGAGGCGAAGAAGCCGTTACTTCGCGCACAGATCACTGGAGCGGCAGCGATGCGCTCCGAAGCGCCGCTTTTGCCGAAAGACGCCGGCAAGCGGCACTTGCTTTCGGCCAGCTGCGGAGCTGCGTATTCTGCCTCTCTAGTCGCCTACATCTTAGCGAAAAGCTTTTCCGCTCCAGTTCTCAAGGAGAAAGTGTACCAGCACTGCTCACTTAGCCCGACCTTGCCAGGAAATGAGATTTGCTGCACATTCCAAGGACACTTCATTTTCCTGGGCAAGCTGCAACCTGCTGGCAGATGGCCGTGCTCTCTGCCCACTCCTGCCCAGTTCTTGGTACTAGCGGGCACGTTGCAGCCTGGCGAAGGCAAGAAACCTGGAGAGCTGTCACAGAGCAGAAAGGCAGCTGAGATGCTGAAAAGCAGCAAAGCTGAACTGCCTGCCTCAACTTCAGCAGTGTGTAATTGACTGAAGGCGAAAAACCAAGCAGCAGAGCAGCGGGCTTCTGTGCGCACTGAAGGCAATTGCAAGAATCCAGCAGCTGCTCCTCGCCAAGCACAGGCAGCTGCCTGTGTTCTTGCTTCTTGACCAACTCACAGTTGCCCTTCTTTTCAGCAGCTGCCACCGTGTTCTCTGCATCTCGGAGCCTCTGGGGAGCAAAAAGAATTTCCAAGGAGGGATGCATGAAAACTAAAATAAAAACTCAGGAAGGTTGTCCTGGAACACCTCCCATTGGCATACCAGAAGTGAATTCAAGAGGCAGGAGAGCAGCAGCCACCGTCCTGCAGCTGTCTGCGAGTTTCGCACACAAGCCGGCTTCTTCGCGGCTTCGTTCTTCGCCTCTTGCAAGCTAGCGCGATCTCCGGCTGCCGGAGGCGAAGAAGCGGCTACTTCGCGCACAGATCACTGGAGCGGCAGCGATGCGCTCCGAAGCGCCGCTTTTGCCGAAAGACGCCGGGAAGCGGCACTTGCTTTCGGCCAGCTGCGGAGCTGCGTATTCTGCCTCTCTAGTCGCCTACATCTTAGCGAAAAGCTTTTCCGCTCCAGTTCTCAAGGAGAAAGTGTACCAGCACTGCTCACTTAGCCCGACCTTGCCAGGAAATATGATATGCTGCACATTCCGAGGAGACTGCATTTTCCTGGGCAAGCTGCAACCTGCTGGCAGATGGCCGTGCTCTCTGCCCACTCCTGCCCAGTTCTTGGTACTAGCGGGCACGTTGCAGCCTGGCGAAGGCAAGAAACCTGGAGAGCTGTCACAGAGCAGAAAGGCAGCTGAGATGCTGAAAAGCAGCAAAGCTGAACTGCCTGCCTCAACTTCAGCAGTGTGTAATTGACTGAAGGCGAAAAACCAAGCAGCAGAGCAGCGGGCTTCTGTGCGCACTGAAGGCAATTGCAAGAATCCAGCAGCTGCTCCTCGCCAAGCACAGGCAGCTGCCTGTGTTCTTGCTTCTTGACCAACTCACAGTTGCCCTTCTTTTCAGCAGCTGCCACCGTGTTCTCTGCATCTCGGAGCCTCTGGGGAGCAACAAGAATTTCCAAGGAGGGATGCATGAAAACTAAAATAAAAACTCAGGAAGGTTGTCCTGGAACACCTCCCATTGGCATGCCAGAAGTGAATTCAAGAGGCAGGAGAGCGGCAGCCACCGTCCTGCGGCTGTCTGCGAGTTTCGCACACAAGCCGGCTTCTTCGCGGCTTCGTTCTTCGCCTCTTGTAAGCTACCGCGATCTCCGGCTGCCGGAGGCGAAGAAGCCGCTACTTCGCGCACAGATCACTGGAGCGGCAGCGATGCGCTCCGGAGAGCCGCTTTTGCCGAAAGACGCCGGGAAGCGGCACTTGCTTTCGGCCAGCTGCGGAGCTGCGTATTCTGCCTCTCTAGTCGCCTACATCTTAGCGAAAAGCTTTTCCGCTCCAGTTCTCAAGGAGAAAGTGTACCAGCACTGCTCACTTAGCCCGACCTTGCCAGGAAATGAGATTTGCTGCACATTCCAAGGACACTGCATTTTCCTGGGCAAGCTGCAACCTGCTGGCAGATGGCCGTGCTCTCTGCCCACTCCTGCCCAGTTCTTGCTACTAGCGGGCACGTTGCAGCCTGGCGAAGGCAAGAAACCTGGAGAGCTGTCACAGAGCAGAAAGGCAGCTGAGATGCTGAAAAGCAGCAAAGCTGAACTGCCTGCCTCAACTTCAGCAGTGTGTAATTGACTGAAGGCGAAAAACCAAGCAGCAGAGCAGCGGGCTTCTGTGCGCACTGAAGGCAATTGCAAGAATCCAGCAGCTGCTCCTCGCCAAGCACAGGCAGCTGCCTGTGTTCTTGCTTCTTGACCAACTCACAGTTGCCCTTCTTTTCAGCAGCTGCCACCGTGTTCTCTGCATCTCGGAGCCTCTGGGGAGCAAAAAGAATTTCCAAGGAGGGATGCATGAAAACTAAAATAAAAACTCAGGAAGGTTGTCCTGGAACACCTCCCATTGGCATACCAGAAGTGAATTCAAGAGGCAGGAGAGCAGCAGCCACCGTCCTGCAGCTGTCTGCGAGTTTCGCACACAAGCCGGCTTCTTCGCGGCTTCGTTCTTCGCCTCTTGCAAGCTAGCGCGATCTCCGGCTGCCGGAGGCGAAGAAGCGGCTACTTCGCGCACAGATCACTGGAGCGGCAGCGATGCGCTCCGAAGCGCCGCTTTTGCCGAAAGACGCCGGGAAGCGGCACTTGCTTTCGGCCAGCTGCGGAGCTGCGTATTCTGCCTCTCTAGTCGCCTACATCTTAGCGAAAAGCTTTTCCGCTCCAGTTCTCAAGGAGAAAGTGTACCAGCACTGCTCACTTAGCCCGACCTTGCCAGGAAATATGATATGCTGCACATTCCGAGGAGACTGCATTTTCCTGGGCAAGCTGCAACCTGCTGGCAGATGGCCGTGCTCTCTGCCCACTCCTGCCCAGTTCTTGGTACTAGCGGGCACGTTGCAGCCTGGCGAAGGCAAGAAACCTGGAGAGCTGTCACAGAGCAGAAGGGCAGCTGAGATGCTGAAAAGCAGCAAAGCTGAACTGCCTGCCTCAACTTCAGCAGTGTGTAATTGACTGAAGGCGAAAAACCAAGCAGCAGAGCAGCGGGCTTCTGTGCGCACTGAAGGCAATTGCAAGAATCCAGCAGCTGCTCCTCGCCAAGCACAGGCAGCTGCCTGTGTTCTTGCTTCTTGACCAACTCACAGTTGCCCTTCTTTTCAGCAGCTGCCACCGTGTTCTCTGCATCTCGGAGCCTCTGGGGAGCAACAAGAATTTCCAAGGAGGGATGCATGAAAACTAAAATAAAAACTCAGGAAGGTTGTCCTGGAACACCTCCCATTGGCATACCAGAAGTGAATTCAAGAGGCAGGAGAGCGGCAGCCACCGTCCTGCAGCTGTCTGCGAGTTTCGCACACAAGCCGGCTTCTTCGCGGCTTCGTTCTTCGCCTCTTGCAAGCTACCGCGATCTCCGGCTGCCGGAGGCGAAGAAGCCGCTACTTCGCGCACAGATCACTGGAGCGGCAGCGATGCGCTCCGGAGAGCCGCTTTTGCCGAAAGACGCCGGGAAGCGGCACTTGCTTTCGGCCAGCTGCGGAGCTGCGTATTCTGCCTCTCTAGTCGCCTACATCTTAGCGAAAAGCTTTTCCGCTCCAGTTCTCAAGGAGAAAGTGTACCAGCACTGCTCACTTAGCCCGACCTTGCCAGGAAATGAGATTTGCTGCACATTCCAAGGACACTTCATTTTCCTGGGCAAGCTGCAACCTGCTGGCAGATGGCCGTGCTCTCTGCCCACTCCTGCCCAGTTCTTGCTACTAGCGGGCACGTTGCAGCCTGGCGAAGGCAAGAAACCTGGAGAGCTGTCACAGAGCAGAAAGGCAGCTGAGATGCTGAAAAGCAGCAAAGCTGAACTGCCTGCCTCAACTTCAGCAGTGTGTAATTGACTGAAGGCGAAAAACCAAGCAGCAGAGCAGCGGGCTTCTGTGCGCACTGAAGGCAATTGCAAGAATCCAGCAGCTGCTCCTCGCCAAGCACAGGCAGCTGCCTGTGTTCTTGCTTCTTGACCAACTCACAGTTGCCCTTCTTTTCAGCAGCTGCCACCGTGTTCTCTGCATCTCGGAGCCTCTGGGGAGCAACAAGAATTTCCAAGGAGGGATGCATGAAAACTAAAATAAAAACTCAGGAAGGTTGTCCTGGAACACCTCCCATTGGCATGCCAGAAGTGAATTCAAGAGGCAGGAGAGCGGCAGCCACCGTCCTGCGGCTGTCTGCGAGTTTCGCACACAAGCCGGCTTCTTCGCGGCTTCGTTCTTCGCCTCTTGTAAGCTACCGCGATCTCCGGCTGCCGGAGGCGAAGAAGCCGCTACTTCGCGCACAGATGACTGGAGCGGCAGCGGTGCGCTCCGAAGCGCCGCTTTTGCCGAAAGACGCCGGGAAGCGGCACTTGCTTTCGGCCAGCTGCGGAGCTGCGTATTCTGCCTCTCTAGTCGCCTACATCTTAGCGAAAAGCTTTTCCGCTCCAGTTCTCAAGGAGAAAGTGTACCAGCACTGCTCACTTAGTCCGACCTTGCCAGGAAATGAGATTTGCTGCACATTCCAAGGACACTTCATTTTCCTGGGCAAGCTGCAACCTGCTGGCAGATGGCCGTGCTCTCTGCCCACTCCTGCCCAGTTCTTGCTACTAGCGGGCACGTTGCAGCCTGGCGAAGGCAAGAAACCTGGAGAGCTGTCACAGAGCAGAAAGGCAGCTGAGATGCTGAAAAGCAGCAAAGCTGAACTGCCTGCCTCAACTTCAGCAGTGTGTAATTGACTGAAGGCGAAAAACCAAGCAGCAGAGCAGCGGGCTTCTGTGCGCACTGAAGGCAATTGCAAGAATCCAGCAGCTGCTCCTCGCCAAGCACAGGCAGCTGCCTGTGTTCTTGCTTCTTGACCAACTCACAGTTGCCCTTCTTTTCAGCAGCTGCCACCGTGTTCTCTGCATCTCGGAGCCTCTGGGGAGCAACAAGAATTTCCAAGGAGGGATGCATGAAAACTAAAATAAAAACTCAGGAAGGTTGTCCTGGAACACCTCCCATTGGCATACCAGAAGTGAATTCAAGAGGCAGGAGAGCGGCAGCCACCGTCCTGCAGCTGTCTGCGAGTTTCGCACACAAGCCGGCTTCTTCGCGGCTTCGTTCTTCGCCTCTTGCAAGCTACCGCGATCTCCGGCTGCCGGAGGCGAAGAAGCCGCTACTTCGCGCACAGATCACTGGAGCGGCAGCGATGCGCTCCGAAGCGCCGCTTTTGCCGAAAGACGCCGGCAAGCGGCACTTGCTTTCGGCCAGCTGCGGAGCTGCGTATTCTGCCTCTCTAGTCGCCTACATCTTAGCGAAAAGCTTTTCCGCTCCAGTTCTCAAGGAGAAAGTGTACCAGCACTGCTCACTTAGCCCGACCTTGCCAGGAAATATGATATGCTGCACATTCCGAGGAGACTGCATTTTCCTGGGCAAGCTGCAACCTGCTGGCAGATGGCCGTGCTCTCTGCCCACTCCTGCCCAGTTCTTGCTACTAGCGGGCACGTTGCAGCCTGGCGAAGGCAAGAAACCTGGAGAGCTGTCACAGAGCAGAAAGGCAGCTGAGATGCTGAAAAGCAGCAAAGCTGAACTGCCTGCCTCAACTTCAGCAGTGTGTAATTGACTGAAGGCGAAAAACCAAGCAGCAGAGCAGCGGGCTTCTGTGCGCACTGAAGGCAATTGCAAGAATCCAGCAGCTGCTCCTTGCCAAGCACAGGCAGCTGCCTATGTTCTTGCTTCTTGACCAACTCACAGTTGCCCTTCTTTTCAGCAGCTGCCACCGTGTTCTCTGCATCTCGGAGCCTCTGGGGAGCAAAAAGAATTTCCAAGGAGGGATGCATGACGACTATGTGAAAACCCAGGAAAGTTGTCCTGGAACACCTCCCATTGGCATGCCAGAAGTGAATTCAAGAGGCAGGAGAGCGGCAGCCACCGTCCTGCGGCTGTGTGCGAGCTTCGCACACAAGCCGGCTTCTTCGCGGCTTCGTTCTTCGCCTCTTGTAAGCTACCGCGATCTCCGGCTGCCGGAGGCGAAGAAGCGGCTACTTCGCGCACAGATCACTGGAGCGGCAGCGGTGCGCTCCGAAGCGCCGCTTTTGCCGAAAGACGCCGGGAAGCGGCACTTGCTTTCGGCCAGCTGCGGAGCTGCGTATTCTGCCTCTCTAGTCGCCTACATCTTAGCGAAAAGCTTTTCCGCTCCAGTTCTCAAGGAGAAAGTGTACCAGCACTGCTCACTTAGCCCGACCTTGCCAGGAAATAAGATTTGCTGCACATTCCAAGGACACTTCATTTTCCTGGGCAAGCTGCAACCTGCTGGCAGATGGCCGTGCTCTCTGCCCACTCCTGCCCAGCTCTGGGTAGTAGCGGGCACGTTGCAGCCTGGCGAAGGGAAGAAACCTCTGAAACGATACGCGGAATAAATCAATAGACTCCATAACCTGGGGTAGTTATGAAGTGGGTATGTATGTCAGCGCCCGGCACAAGTGAGATAGCTCTCCAAAACTTGTGCCCCGAGCCTCAGTCTGACCCACACTTTTATTCTTAAAGTCGTTCCATATGCAAAACATTGCACAACTTTTTCATGCATATTCAACCCCTGGCCCCGCCTGTCCTCGCTTCTCATGCTAAGTAAGTCCACGTCCTTCTGGGCATGCGTGGTTTGCTGTGGTGGTCGTACGGGGGTCTCTTGGTGGTCCTGAGGCTGACGATTGTGGTCTTCCTCATGATTGAACTTTTGAACTTTTCCTCTCTGCGCGTGCGCTTTTGGTCCTTTGGTGCTTATCTGAGTACGTCTGTCAGTCTTGATAGCCTTGGAGACAGAGGAGCTTCTTTATCTGGGTTCTTTCCTTCTTCTGGTATTGTTCTTTATGCAAGAAGCTTCAGAAATTTGCATTTTCCTATGCCCTTTGTACTAGGCAGAGGTTTCTTAAGTAAAAGGTTGAAAATTCAACACATAACTCTACAAGCTAAATTAGAAATGCTTCATTCATTTTGTTAACCTAACTCTAAAAATCTCTGCTTCAGTCCCCCCTTTTCTTAAAATAGAGTAAATTCTTTTACTACAGGGGTCTTGATTTAAATTCTGATCTACTATCATGACCGTCCTCTTTCAGTAAGATTCTAGGAGTTCTAGAGAGTGATGTCAGACTGGCCATGTGTTTTAACATCCTCGAATTCTACATGAGTGTTAAAGTAGACATCATTAAACTTACAGTAACTAAAATTAATAGAATTGTAATTGGGTGACATAAAGTGTTCTAAACAGCGTATTTCACTAGTTATGACTTGTGTTTATTAGCTAGTGATTGGTGCTGGATACACCAAGTTAAGAGACTTAACATACAGGAGGTTAGTGACATGTCTTGGGTAGACATTCTCTTTCGCACCCCATATGGTTTTTCATAAAGCAATTCAAAGTGGTTTAGCTTTTCTTTAGTCTTGGGTTTGGTTCGGATCTGCAGTAGTGCTAATGGGAGGGATTGAGTCCATGACAAATTAGCTTCTTGTCCCAATTGTACAATTTGTTGTTTGATCAAATGGTTCATTTTTTTTACCTGACCACTTGATTGTGGGTTATATGGGGTGTGAAGTTCTCAGTCTATGTTCAAGTATTGGCTAACTTGTTGCACTAATTTTACGATAAAATGTGGTCCTCTATTTGAGGAGATTGTGGCCAGGACTCTAAAGCGTGGTATGTTTTCTTGTACCAATACCTTAGTTACTTCTTGAGCTTTAGAAGTCCTGGTGGGGAATGCTTCTGGCCATCCTGAAAAGGTATCTGTTAGCACCAGTAAAAACTTATACCCCCCTTTTCTTGGCAATTCTGTACAATCTATCTGCCATTGCTGCTCCGGCCCATGACCCTTCCTAATCTGGCTAAGCTTTGGTTTGGGAGTATTTTTGGGGTTGGTCTGGAGGCAAAGGTCACATTGTCGAGTTGTAAATGTCTAGTTATGCTAGAGCATCAATACCCCAATGGTTTTCTGGTGTTCTTCCTTTATTAGGGACCATCAGAAATAGGAGGGTAGAAGTAATTTTCCTTCTATGGTGGCCCATCCCTCTTGGTTATAGTCTCCTTTTTGCTCATAGATTAATTTTTTTTCTAGTTTGTTGTATCTTGGCTTACCTTTAGGGGAAATTTGCCCGTCTTGCTGCTTCTTTTGCTTCCCTATCTGCCAGCTCGTTTCCTTCTTCCAATTCTGAGTTGATCTTCTGATGTGCCTTAATGTGCATGATCGCTACTTTCTCTGGCAACTGGACTGCTTCTAGAAGTCGCAGTACTTCTGATGCATCTTTAATATTTTTCCCTTGAGAGTTCAGCAGTCCTCTCTCTTTCTAAATGGCTCTGTGAGCATGCACTACTCCAAATGCATACTTCGAGTCCGTGTATATGTTTATTTCTTTCCCTCTTGCCAATTCTAGGGCCCGAGTTAGAGCAATTATCTCGGCCTTCTGTGCAGAGGTATTTGTTGGCAGGGGCCCAGATGATATTACTTCCTTGCACGTTGGAACTGCCTACCCGGCGTGCCGTTTTCCACTGATGATATAACTGCTTCCATCAGTAAACGAGACTTCTGCATTCTCCAGAGGGGTGTCCTTCAAGTCAGGGCAGCTGGAGTAGGTGGCTTCAATGGTCTCCAGGCAGTCATGTTCCACTGGTTCCCCTTGGTTTCTACTGAGGAAGGAGGCTGGATTGACAATGTTAGCCACTACTATCTCTACATCATCTTGCTCCGCTATGATAGCTTGGTATCTCAGGAGCCGTTGTGGGGAAAGCCAATGCCCACCTTTTACCTCTAGCACTGCAGACACTGTGTGAGACACTAGCACAGTTCTTTTCTGGCCTAGGGTGAATTTGTGTGCCTCTTGGATGTTCAGTACGACTGCTGCAACAGCTCTGAGGCACCCAGGCCACCCTTTAGCTGCTGTATCCAATTGCTTAGAGAAGTAAGCCACTGCTCTCCGATATGGGCCGAGGTCCTGTGCTAGTATTCCTAAGGCGATTCCTTGCTTCTCATGGGAGAATAAAAGGAAAGGCTTACTCACGTCCGGCAATCTCAGGGCTGGAGCTGACATGAGGGCTTTTTTCAGCTGGTTGAAAGCTTGCGTAGCTTCCTTTGTCTCTTGGATGTTCCTGCTTTCAGTTGCAATCAGTTCATAGAAGGGCTTAACAAACAGTCCATAGTTATAGATCCATAACCTGCACCACCCTGTCATCCTCAGGAAAGTTCGTAGTTCCTTTACAGTCTGAGGTTTTGGGCTCTGGCATATTGCCTCCTTCCGGCTTTGGCCCAAGGTACGTTGTCTAGCACTGACTTCGTAGCCCAGATAAGTTACTTTCTGTTTTACTACTTGGGCTTTTTTCTTTGATACTCGGTACCCTTGGAGCCCCAAAAAGTTCAAGAGGCTTATCGTCCAGGCCGTGCATGCTTCCCTTGTCCGTGTGGCTATCAGGATGTCATCTACGTACTCTAGCAACTTCCCTTCCTCTGGAGGGGCTTCTCAGGTCTCTAATTCTTTTGCAAGTTGTTCTCCAAACAAAGTGGGTGAGTTTTTGAATCCTTGTGGGAGTCTGGTCCATGTCAGTTGAGTTCTTGGCCCGCTCTTAGGATTTTCCCATTCAAATGCAAAAATTTTCTGGCTTCGTGGATAGGAAGGCAAAAGAAGGCATCTTTTCAATCTAAAACGGTAAACCAAGTTAGCTCGGCTGTTAAGCAAGTTAATAACGTGTAGGGATTGGCCACGACAGGATACAGATCCTCAGTGACCTTGTTTATGGCCCGCAGATCCTGTACTAACCGGTATGACCCATCAGGTTTACCAACTGGTAGGATAGGGGTATTAACACTTACATAACATAAGTTGGAACAAGGTATTATAGACAATATCATGGTCATCAATGGAAGCAATATTTGATTGAACTTTTTAGTTCTGAGGGTTCGTAACTTGTGTTTGTTGGTGACAGCAGGGAAGCACAGTGAGGCTGCTTAACAGGGCAGGATGCATACATATACTTTCCTTCGTCTACATTCACTTAACTTTATTTTACTTACTCTTACACATAACAAAACAACCACAACAACAAGGTACCTTTTCTTTTTCAACACACCTATTACACTTTTAGGTGTCCCTGGCTAGTCCCAGTGTTCTTGGATACCCCTCAATCTAGCTGTGTGGTTCCCAACTCTAGATCCTGTCAGACTTCTCTTCAAACTGGCAAAATTTTTACTCAATCTTGGCTGCTCTCAACAACCCAGCAAACTTAATTCTGGGTGCTCTTGCAATGTTAATCCCTCAACCCAGCAGGTTTGACTTAACCCTGGATGCTCTTGGAACATTAATCCCTCAATCCAGCAGGTTTGAATCAACCCTGGATGCTCTTGGAATATTAATCCCTCAATCCAGCAGGTTTGATCTTGGATGTTCTTGGGCATTCTTATCCCTCAATCCAGCAGAATTTTTAGGGGCCCCTCCTACACATTTTACCTTTTATTTTTCCCCAATAGATTATGCCAAGAAAACCCTCTTTTTACCTTTTAATTCATTTTTTTTTTCTAATTAATTACCTTTTACTCCCCCCCCCCCCCCCCCCCCACTAAGGGGTCCCACTCTTTCTCTGAGACCCAGTCCCAGGGGGGGTTCTCTCACTCTTTTTATTACTCGCTTCGTCTCTTTACTGGCCGCTTTTCTCGCGAAAAAGACGGAAACGCAGCATGGGAGACTGTCGCTCTCGCTTAGCAGGTCTGGGGTAACCAGCCCGCCTCTGTCACGATCCGCTTATGGCGGGGTGTCGTGATGGTTCTTTTCACCGATCCCAAAAGTGCAACAAAGGCAAACAACAAGGGACTATCAGTTAATCACAACAAATGCACCTTTAGTAGGGGCCAAAACAGTAAACGCGATAGTGGGGATCTGAAAGGAGATAAAAGGTTAGAGAGAGAAGAGGGATATGGGAATAGCTACCAACACAGGCGAGATCCTCAGTGCTCCGGACGATGGGGATCCGTCTGTCGTGTCGGGGGAGTCTTCGAAGTTCTGGTCGACTCGGGGCTCCAGTTATAATCCACAGAGGAGAGAGGGGGGGAACAAGTGTAATAATGAAAGTCCATTGTAATCGCCCCGAGGGAACGGGTGAGTCCACAGAAACCACCAAAGCAAGACGAATCCAATGAAGAATAAGTCCATTTGAATCACTGAAGGGAAACAGGTCATGTCATTAGTGGTCAGAGCACCAATTTCCCCTCCTCCCTATAGCAGGGGTCTCAGTCTCAGTCCTTGGGAGGAGGGTTCTCATTCTTTCTTTGTCACAGTGGTAACGAGGCAGATGAGGGGTCTTCAATGAAGGACCGCGAGAGTCACCCCAAAAGTTCATTTGGCTTAAGAACGGAGATTAGAAGCAGGCTGCGCATCAGGCTGTCCCGGGCTGGCTCCATGTCAGGTCTTTGCCAAGTCCTTGCCAACTCCTTGCCAAGTTCTTACCAGGCCTTGTTGGGAACAGCCAGCATGACGGTTCAGTGGTCCCACCTGTGCTGTGTCCTGTTCTAAGCCGGAACTACAGTGGGGGAAGGGATTCTTTCTTGTGGCAATCGGAAGGCAGAATGGAAAATGAGGGGCTTCAGACGGGCTCTTACAGCCTCTCATTCACACACATTCATCCCCCCTTTATTCGCCCTGTAATGCAAAGGATCTCCCAGTTGCCGAGCCGTGGGGGCTTTTAGCCACTCGGCACGAAGCTCGGATAGCTGGTACATCTGAGGGTCCACCAGAAGAACGGGAGGGACACTCGGGCTGCTGAAATCCTGCTCGTTGATTGAAGGGTCGCAGAAGGGGCAAACAGGGAGACAACGAAGCAGAAGGGAGGCAGATTCCGAGAGCCCCGAAGGGCGGGCTGAGGATTCTTTTACTGCGTAGGGGTAGGAGGGTTTAGCATTCGAGGGTACAATCGGGAGAAGGCTAAAGGGAGGGGAAATATAACATTAACCAGTGGGGAAAAGGGAAAGGAGTGTTCTTGGTGGAAGAACCAAAGGGAAAACGTGGAACAGAGAAGATTCTAGGCTAAGGGGCAGACTTGAACAATAACTGACAGGACAGGGGGAGGGTACAATTCTCTTCCAAAAGGGGGTGGAGAACTCATACAACTGCTGTTTCCCATGGCAACCCTAGACTGCCTTCCCCAACCCCTCCTCCTGCACCAGTGACAGCTTTTAACACTGAAGGGCAGTGCTATTGTATAACAAACACTTAACTCTTAGCCCAGCCGGGCTCGCCGGCTACTTTTGCAAGCTTTTTACCAACTAGCGATGCTTGTAAGCGGTGCTTGTAACTCCTAGCTTGTACCACGCTCCCACTAGCTGCGCTATCAGCTAGCGGCGTTCAAAGCAGCTCCTCAAACCGCGGCTTGTGCCCGCGCGCCCGCTGCGCTATCAGCTGGGCCGCGCCTAAAGCACCTTTGCAAGCCCCGACTTAAGCCCCGCGCCGCACTCCCCCAGCTCGCCAGAGACAGCCCGTGCCACGCATGCGCACCACCCGCTCTATCGGGTAGAGCGCGCACTACCCGCACGATCAGGTAGTGTGGGCTGAGAGCTGCCCTGCGCATGCGCTCTCTAGCACCACCGCGCCGCCTCTCTGTATCTTAGCAAGGCCGCACCGCGCTTCACCGTTCCACTCACACATACACACACACGCACAAGCACGCACGTCCGGACGTAACAGACACACTACACTGCAATCGGGACACACACCACACACTGAAATCGCGATTTCGCCCTCCCCGAGCCGCGCTATCAGCTGGGGAGGTCCTCCCGCCGCCGGCCTCTCCCCCGATGGCGGTCTGCTTGCAAGCCCCTAGGCAAACCTGCGCGCAAAAACATCTTTTTGCGACTTATCAGTGCCAACCGTAAGAAAATAAATTAACACATACCGCTTTCATCCGCTAGTCGACGGGCCGTGGTCTGCTCCCCGCAGTGTACAGCCGAGGCGCAGAGTCCCTCCGGGGAAAAGCCCTGTGGCGCCTGAGGGTGTCTGCTCCCAACCGGACCTGCGGGTGAGCAGAGCAGTCCCTTCGTGGTCGCCAACTGAAACGATACGCGGAAGAAATCAATAGACTCCATAACCTGGGGTAGTTATGAAGTGGGTATGTATGTCAGCGCCCGGCACAAGTGAGATAGCTCTCCAAAACTTGTGCCCCGAGCCTCAGTCTGACCCACACTTTTATTCTTAAAGACGTTCCATATGCAAAACATTGCACAACTTTTTCATGCATATTCAACCCCTGGCCCCGCCTGTCCTCGCTTCTCATGCTAAGTAAGTCCACGCCCTTCTGGGCATGCGTGGTTTGCTGTGGTGGTCGTACGGGGGTCTCTTGGTGGTCCTGAGGCTGAAAATTGTGGTCTTCCTCATGATTGAACTTTTGAACTTTTCCTCTCTGCGCGTGCGCTTTTGGTCCTTTGGTGCTTCTCTGAGTACGTCTGTCAGTCTTGATAGGCTTGGAGACAGAGGAGCTTCTTTATCTGGGTTCTTTCCTTCTTCTGGTATTGTTCTTTATGCAAGAAGCTTCAGAAATTTGCATTTTCCTTTGCCCTTTCTATTAGGCAGAGGTTTCTTAAGCAAAAGGTTGAAAATTCAACACATAACTCTACAAGCTAAACTAGAAATGCTTAATTCATTTTGTTAAACCAACGCTAAAAATCTCTATTTCACCTCGAGAGCTGTCAAAGAGCAGAAAGCAGCTGAGATGCTGAAAAGCAGCAAAGCTGAACTGCCTGCCTCAACTTCAGCAGTGTGTAATTGACTGAAGGCGAAAAACCAAGCAGCAGAGCAGCGGGCTTCTGTGCGCACTGAAGGCAATTGCAAGAATCCAGCAGCTGCTCCTCGCCAAGCACAGGCAGCTGCCTGTGTTCTTGCTTCTTGACCAACTCACAGTTGCCCTTCTTTTCAGCAGCTGCCACCGTGTTCTCTGCATCTCGGAGCCTCTGGGGAGCAACAAGAATTTCCAAGGAGGGATGCATGAAAACTAAAATAAAAACTCAGGAAGGTTGTCCTGGAACACCTCCCATTGGCATACCAGAAGTGAATTCAAGAGGCAGGAGAGCGGCAGCCACCGTCCTGCAGCTGTCTGCGAGTTTCGCACACAAGCCGGCTTCTTCGCGGCTTCGTTCTTCGCCTCTTGCAAGCTACCGCGATCTCCGGCTGCCGGAGGCGAAGAAGCCGCTACTTCGCGCACAGATGACTGGAGCGGCAGCGATGCGCTCCGAAGCGCCGCTTTTGCCGAAAGACGCCGGGAAGCGGCACTTGCTTTCGGCCAGCTGCGGAGCTGCGTATTCTGCCTCTCTAGTCGCCTACATCTTAGCGAAAAGCTTTTCCGCTCCAGTTCTCAAGGAGAAAGTGTACCAGCACTGCTCACTTAGCCCGACCTTGCCAGGAAATATGATATGCTGCACATTCCGAGGAGACTGCATTTTCCTGGGCAAGCTGCAACCTGCTGGCAGATGGCCGTGCTCTCTGCCCACTCCTGCCCAGTTCTTGGTACTAGCGGGCACGTTGCAGCCTGGCGAAGGCAAGAAACCTGGAGAGCTGTCACAGAGCAGAAGGGCAGCTGAGATGCTGAAAAGCAGCAAAGCTGAACTGCCTGCCTCAACTTCAGCAGTGTGTAATTGACTGAAGGCGAAAAACCAAGCAGCAGAGCAGCGGGCTTCTGTGCGCACTGAAGGCAATTGCAAGAATCCAGCAGCTGCTCCTCGCCAAGCACAGGCAGCTGCCTGTGTTCTTGCTTCTTGACCAACTCACAGTTGCCCTTCTTTTCAGCAGCTGCCACCGTGTTCTCTGCATCTCGGAGCCTCTGGGGAGCAACAAGAATTTCCAAGGAGGGATGCATGAAAACTAAAATAAAAACTCAGGAAGGTTGTCCTGGAACACCTCCCATTGGCATGCCAGAAGTGAATTCAAGAGGCAGGAGAGCGGCAGCCACCGTCCTGCGGCTGTCTGCGAGTTTCGCACACAAGCCGGCTTCTTCGCGGCTTCGTTCTTCGCCTCTTGTAAGCTACCGCGATCTCCGGCTGCCGGAGGCGAAGAAGCCGCTACTTCGCGCACAGATCACTGGAGCGGCAGCGATGCGCTCCGGAGAGCCGCTTTTGCCGAAAGACGCCGGGAAGCGGCACTTGCTTTCGGCCAGCTGCGGAGCTGCGTATTCTGCCTCTCTAGTCGCCTACATCTTAGCGAAAAGCTTTTCCGCTCCAGTTCTCAAGGAGAAAGTGTACCAGCACTGCTCACTTAGCCCGACCTTGCCAGGAAATAAGATTTGCTGCACATTCCAAGGACACTTCATTTTCCTGGGCAAGCTGCAACCTGCTGGCAGATGGCCGTGCTCTCTGCCCACTCCTGCCCAGTTCTTGGTACTAGCGGGCACGTTGCAGCCTGGCGAAGGCAAGAAACCTGGAGAGCTGTCACAGAGCAGAAAGGCAGCTGAGATGCTGAAAAGCAGCAAAGCTGAACTGCCTGCCTCAACTTCAGCAGTGTGTAATTGACTGAAGGCGAAAAACCAAGCAGCAGAGCAGCGGGCTTCTGTGCGCACTGAAGGCAATTGCAAGAATCCAGCAGCTGCTCCTCGCCAAGCACAGGCAGCTGCCTGTGTTCTTGCTTCTTGACCAACTCACAGTTGCCCTTCTTTTCAGCAGCTGCCACCGTGTTCTCTGCATCTCGGAGCCTCTGGGGAGCAACAAGAATTTCCAAGGAGGGATGCATGAAAACTAAAATAAAAACTCAGGAAGGTTGTCCTGGAACACCTCCCATTGGCATGCCAGAAGTGAATTCAAGAGGCAGGAGAGCGGCAGCCACCGTCCTGCGGCTGTCTGCGAGTTTCGCACACAAGCCGGCTTCTTCGCGGCTTCGTTCTTCGCCTCTTGTAAGCTACCGCGATCTCCGGCTGCCGGAGGCGAAGAAGCCGCTACTTCGCGCACAGATCACTGGAGCGGCAGCGATGCGCTCCGGAGAGCCGCTTTTGCCGAAAGACGCCGGCAAGCGGCACTTGCTTTCGGCCAGCTGCGGAGCTGCGTATTCTGCCTCTCTAGTCGCCTACATCTTAGCGAAAAGCTTTTCCGCTCCAGTTCTCAAGGAGAAAGTGTACCAGCACTGCTCACTTAGCCCGACCTTGCCAGGAAATGAGATTTGCTGCACATTCCAAGGACACTGCATTTTCCTGGGCAAGCTGCAACCTGCTGGCAGATGGCCGTGCTCTCTGCCCACTCCTGCCCAGTTCTTGGTACTAGCGGGCACGTTGCAGCCTGGCGAAGGCAAGAAACCTGGAGAGCTGTCACAGAGCAGAAAGGCAGCTGAGATGCTGAAAAGCAGCAAAGCTGAACTGCCTGCCTCAACTTCAGCAGTGTGTAATTGACTGAAGGCGAAAAACCAAGCAGCAGAGCAGCGGGCTTCTGTGCGCACTGAAGGCAATTGCAAGAATCCAGCAGCTGCTCCTCGCCAAGCACAGGCAGCTGCCTGTGTTCTTGCTTCTTGACCAACTCACAGTTGCCCTTCTTTTCAGCAGCTGCCACCGTGTTCTCTGCATCTCGGAGACTCTGGGGAGCAACAAGAATTTCCAAGGAGGGATGCATGAAAACTAAAATAAAAACTCAGGAAGGTTGTCCTGGAACACCTCCCATTGGCATACCAGAAGTGAATTCAAGAGGCAGGAGAGCAGCAGCCACCGTCCTGCAGCTGTCTGCGAGTTTCGCACACAAGCCGGCTTCTTCGCGGCTTCGTTCTTCGCCTCTTGCAAGCTAGCGCGATCTCCGGCTGCCGGAGGCGAAGAAGCGGCTACTTCGCGCACAGATCACTGGAGCGGCAGCGATGCGCTCCGAAGCGCCGCTTTTGCCGAAAGACGCCGGGAAGCGGCACTTGCTTTCGGCCAGCTGCGGAGCTGCGTATTCTGCCTCTCTAGTCGCCTACATCTTAGCGAAAAGCTTTTCCGCTCCAGTTCTCAAGGAGAAAGTGTACCAGCACTGCTCACTTAGCCCGACCTTGCCAGGAAATATGATATGCTGCACATTCCGAGGAGACTGCATTTTCCTGGGCAAGCTGCAACCTGCTGGCAGATGGCCGTGCTCTCTGCCCACTCCTGCCCAGTTCTTGCTACTAGCGGGCACGTTGCAGCCTGGCGAAGGCAAGAAACCTGGAGAGCTGTCACAGAGCAGAAAGGCAGCTGAGATGCTGAAAAGCAGCAAAGCTGAACTGCCTGCCTCAACTTCAGCAGTGTGTAATTGACTGAAGGCGAAAAACCAAGCAGCAGAGCAGCGGGCTTCTGTGCGCACTGAAGGCAATTGCAAGAATCCAGCAGCTGCTCCTCGCCAAGCACAGGCAGCTGCCTGTGTTCTTGCTTCTTGACCAACTCACAGTTGCCCTTCTTTTCAGCAGCTGCCACCGTGTTCTCTGCATCTCGGAGCCTCTGGGGAGCAACAAGAATTTCCAAGGAGGGATGCATGAAAACTAAAATAAAAACTCAGGAAGGTTGTCCTGGAACACCTCCCATTGGCATGCCAGAAGTGAATTCAAGAGGCAGGAGAGCGGCAGCCACCGTCCTGCGGCTGTCTGCGAGTTTCGCACACAAGCCGGCTTCTTCGCGGCTTCGTTCTTCGCCTCTTGTAAGCTACCGCGATCTCCGGCTGCCGGAGGCGAAGAAGCCGCTACTTCGCGCACAGATCACTGGAGCGGCAGCGATGCGCTCCGGAGAGCCGCTTTTGCCGAAAGACGCCGGCAAGCGGCACTTGCTTTCGGCCAGCTGCGGAGCTGCGTATTCTGCCTCTCTAGTCGCCTACATCTTAGCGAAAAGCTTTTCCGCTCCAGTTCTCAAGGAGAAAGTGTACCAGCACTGCTCACTTAGTCCGACCTTGCCAGGAAATGAGATTTGCTGCACATTCCAAGGACACTGCATTTTCCTGGGCAAGCTGCAACCTGCTGGCAGATGGCCGTGCTCTCTGCCCACTCCTGCCCAGTTCTTGGTACTAGCGGGCACGTTGCAGCCTGGCGAAGGCAAGAAACCTGGAGAGCTGTCACAGAGCAGAAAGGCAGCTGAGATGCTGAAAAGCAGCAAAGCTGAACTGCCTGCCTCAACTTCAGCAGTGTGTAATTGACTGAAGGCGAAAAACCAAGCAGCAGAGCAGCGGGCTTCTGTGCGCACTGAAGGCAATTGCAAGAATCCAGCAGCTGCTCCTCGCCAAGCACAGGCAGCTGCCTGTGTTCTTGCTTCTTGACCAACTCACAGTTGCCCTTCTTTTCAGCAGCTGCCACCGTGTTCTCTGCATCTCGGAGCCTCTGGGGAGCAACAAGAATTTCCAAGGAGGGATGCATGACGACTATGTCAAAACCCAGGAAAGTTGTCCTGGAACACCTCCCATTGGCATGCCAAGAGTGAATTCAAGAGGCAGGAGAGCGGCAGCCACCGTCCTGCAGCTGTCTGCGAGTTTCGCACACAAGCCGGCTTCTTCGCGGCTTCGTTCTTCGCCTCTTGCAAGCTACCGCGATCTCCGGCTGCCGGAGGCGAAGAAGCCGTTACTTCGCGCACAGATCACTGGAGCGGCAGCGATGCGCTCCGAAGCGCCGCTTTTGCCGAAAGACGCCGGGAAGCGGCACTTGCTTTCGGCCAGCTGCGGAGCTGCGTATTCTGCCTCTCTAGTCGCCTACATCTTAGCGAAAAGCTTTTCCGCTCCAGTTCTCAAGGAGAAAGTGTACCAGCACTGCTCACTTAGCCCGACCTTGCCAGGAAATGAGATTTGCTGCACATTCCAAGGACACTTCATTTTCCTGGGCAAGCTGCAACCTGCTGGCAGATGGCCGTGCTCTCTGCCCACTCCTGCCCAGTTCTTGGTACTAGCGGGCACGTTGCAGCCTGGCGAAGGCAAGAAACCTGGAGAGCTGTCACAGAGCAGAAAGGCAGCTGAGATGCTGAAAAGCAGCAAAGCTGAACTGCCTGCCTCAACTTCAGCAGTGTGTAATTGACTGAAGGCGAAAAACCAAGCAGCAGAGCAGCGGGCTTCTGTGCGCACTGAAGGCAATTGCAAGAATCCAGCAGCTGCTCCTCGCCAAGCACAGGCAGCTGCCTGTGTTCTTGCTTCTTGACCAACTCACAGTTGCCCTTCTTTTCAGCAGCTGCCACCGTGTTCTCTGCATCTCGGAGCCTCTGGGGAGCAACAAGAATTTCCAAGGAGGGATGCATGAAAACTAAAATAAAAACTC
This sequence comes from Vidua macroura, assembly GCF_024509145.1. NCBI lineage: Eukaryota > Metazoa > Chordata > Aves > Passeriformes > Viduidae > Vidua > Vidua macroura. The sequence goes on from NC_071582.1 coordinate 5,075,036, forward strand.
AGGAAGGTTGTCCTGGAACACCTCCCATTGGCATGCCAAGAGTGAATTCAACAGGCAGGAGAGCGGCAGCCACCGTCCTGCGGCTGTCTGCGAGTTTCGCACACAAGCCGGCTTCTTCGCGGCTTCGTTCTTCGCCTCTTGCAAGCTACCGCGATCTCCGGCTGCCGGAGGCGAAGAAGCCGCTACTTCGCGCACAGATCACTGGAGCGGCAGCGGTGCGCTCCGGAGAGCCGCTTTTGCCGAAAGACGCCGGGAAGCGGCACTTGCTTTCGGCCAGCTGCGGAGCTGCGTATTCTGCCTCTCTAGTCGCCTACATCTTAGCGAAAAGCTTTTCCGCTCCAGTTCTCAAGGAGAAAGTGTACCAGCACTGCTCACTTAGCCCGACCTTGCCAGGAAATGAGATTTGCTGCACATTCCAAGGACACTTCATTTTCCTGGGCAAGCTGCAACCTGCTGGCAGATGGCCGTGCTCTCTGCCCACTCCTGCCCAGTTCTTGCTACTAGCGGGCACGTTGCAGCCTGGCGAAGGCAAGAAACCTGGAGAGCTGTCACAGAGCAGAAAGGCAGCTGAGATGCTGAAAAGCAGCAAAGCTGAACTGCCTGCCTCAACTTCAGCAGTGTGTAATTGACTGAAGGCGAAAAACCAAGCAGCAGAGCAGCGGGCTTCTGTGCGCACTGAAGGCAATTGCAAGAATCCAGCAGCTGCTCCTCGCCAAGCACAGGCAGCTGCCTGTGTTCTTGCTTCTTGACCAACTCACAGTTGCCCTTCTTTTCAGCAGCTGCCACCGTGTTCTCTGCATCTCGGAGCCTCTGGGGAGCAACAAGAATTTCCAAGGAGGGATGCATGAAAACTAAAATAAAAACTCAGGAAGGTTGTCCTGGAACACCTCCCATTGGCATGCCAGAAGTGAATTCAAGAGGCAGGAGAGCGGCAGCCACCGTCCTGCGGCTGTCTGCGAGTTTCGCACACAAGCCGGCTTCTTCGCGGCTTCGTTCTTCGCCTCTTGTAAGCTACCGCGATCTCCGGCTGCCGGAGGCGAAGAAGCCGCTACTTCGCGCACAGATCACTGGAGCGGCAGCGATGCGCTCCGGAGAGCCGCTTTTGCCGAAAGACGCCGGGAAGCGGCACTTGCTTTCGGCCAGCTGCGGAGCTGCGTATTCTGCCTCTCTAGTCGCCTACATCTTAGCGAAAAGCTTTTCCGCTCCAGTTCTCAAGGAGAAAGTGTACCAGCACTGCTCACTTAGCCCGACCTTGCCAGGAAATGAGATTTGCTGCACATTCCAAGGACACTTCATTTTCCTGGGCAAGCTGCAACCTGCTGGCAGATGGCCGTGCTCTCTATCCACTCCTGCCCAGTTCTTGCTACTAGCGGGCACGTTGCAGCCTGGCGAAGGCAAGAAACCTCGAGAGCTGTCACAGAGCAGAAAGGCAGCTGAGATGCTGAAAAGCAGCAAAGCTGAACAGCCTGCCTCAACTTCAGCAGTGTGTAATTGACTGAAGGCGAAAAACCAAGCAGCAGAGCAGCGGGCTTCTGTGCGCACTGAAGGCAATTGCAAGAATCCAGCAGCTGCTCCTTGCCAAGCACAGGCAGCTGCCTGTGTTCTTGCTTCTTGACCAACTCACAGTTGCCCTTCTTTTCAGCAGCTGCCACCGTGTTCTCTGCATCTCGGAGCCTCTGGGGAGCAACAAGAATTTCCAAGGGGGGATGCATGACGACTACGTCAAAACCCAGGAAAGTTGTCCTGGAACACCTCCCATTGGCATGCCAAGAGTGAATTCAAGAGGCAGGACAGCGGCAGCCGCCGTCCTGCAGCTGTCTGCGAGTTTCGCACACAAGCCGGCTTCTTCGCGGCTTCGTTCTTCGCCTCTTGCAAGCTACCATGATCTCCGGCTGCCGGAGGCGAAGAAGCGGCTACTTCGCGCACAGATCACTGGAGCGGCAGCGATGCGCTCCGAAGCGCCGCTTTTGCCGAAAGACGCCGGGAAGCGGCACTTGCTTTCGGCCAGCTGCGGAGCTGCGTATTCTGCCTCTCTAGTCGCCTACATCTTAGCGAAAAGCTTTTCCGCTCCAGTTCTCAAGGAGAAAGTGTACCAGCACTGCTCACTTAGCCCGACCTTGCCAGGAAATGAGATTTGCTGCACATTCCAAGGACACTGCATTTTCCTGGGCAAGCTGCAACCTGCTGGCAGATGGCCGTGCTCTCTGCCCACTCCTGCCCAGTTCTTGGTACTAGCGGGCACGTTGCAGCCTGGCGAAGGCAAGATACCTGGAGAGCTGTCACAGAGCAGAAGGGCAGCTGAGATGCTGAAAAGCAGCAAAGCTGAACTGCCTGCCTCAACTTCAGCAGTGTGTAATTGACTGAAGGCGAAAAACCAAGCAGCAGAGCAGCGGGCTTCTGTGCGCACTGAAGGCAATTGCAAGAATCCAGCAGCTGCTCCTCGCCAAGCACAGGCAGCTGCCTGTGTTCTTGCTTCTTGACCAACTCACAGTTGCCCTTCTTTTCAGCAGCTGCCACCGTGTTCTCTGCATCTCGGAGCCTCTGGGGAGCAACAAGAATTTCCAAGGAGGGATGCATGACGACTATGTCAAAACCCAGGAAAGTTGTCCTGGAACACCTCCCATTGGCATGCCAAGAGTGAATTCAAGAGGCAGGAGAGCGGCAGCCACCGTCCTGCAGCTGTCTGCGAGTTTCGCACACAAGCCGGCTTCTTCGCGGCTTCGTTCTTCGCCTCTTGCAAGCTACCGCGATCTCCGGCTGCCGGAGGCGAAGAAGCCGTTACTTCGCGCACAGATCACTGGAGCGGCAGCGATGCGCTCCGAAGCGCCGCTTTTGCCGAAAGACGCCGGCAAGCGGCACTTGCTTTCGGCCAGCTGCGGAGCTGCGTATTCTGCCTCTCTAGTCGCCTACATCTTAGCGAAAAGCTTTTCCGCTCCAGTTCTCAAGGAGAAAGTGTACCAGCACTGCTCACTTAGCCCGACCTTGCCAGGAAATGAGATTTGCTGCACATTCCAAGGACACTTCATTTTCCTGGGCAAGCTGCAACCTGCTGGCAGATGGCCGTGCTCTCTGCCCACTCCTGCCCAGTTCTTGCTACTAGCGGGCACGTTGCAGCCTGGCGAAGGCAAGAAACCTGGAGAGCTGTCACAGAGCAGAAAGGCAGCTGAGATGCTGAAAAGCAGCAAAGCTGAACTGCCTGCCTCAACTTCAGCAGTGTGTAATTGACTGAAGGCGAAAAACCAAGCAGCAGAGCAGCGGGCTTCTGTGCGCACTGAAGGCAATTGCAAGAATCCAGCAGCTGCTCCTCGCCAAGCACAGGCAGCTGCCTGTGTTCTTGCTTCTTGACCAACTCACAGTTGCCCTTCTTTTCAGCAGCTGCCACCGTGTTCTCTGCATCTCGGAGCCTCTGGGGAGCAAAAAGAATTTCCAAGGAGGGATGCATGAAAACTAAAATAAAAACTCAGGAAGGTTGTCCTGGAACACCTCCCATTGGCATACCAGAAGTGAATTCAAGAGGCAGGAGAGCAGCAGCCACCGTCCTGCAGCTGTCTGCGAGTTTCGCACACAAGCCGGCTTCTTCGCGGCTTCGTTCTTCGCCTCTTGCAAGCTAGCGCGATCTCCGGCTGCCGGAGGCGAAGAAGCGGCTACTTCGCGCACAGATCACTGGAGCGGCAGCGATGCGCTCCGAAGCGCCGCTTTTGCCGAAAGACGCCGGGAAGCGGCACTTGCTTTCGGCCAGCTGCGGAGCTGCGTATTCTGCCTCTCTAGTCGCCTACATCTTAGCGAAAAGCTTTTCCGCTCCAGTTCTCAAGGAGAAAGTGTACCAGCACTGCTCACTTAGCCCGACCTTGCCAGGAAATATGATATGCTGCACATTCCGAGGAGACTGCATTTTCCTGGGCAAGCTGCAACCTGCTGGCAGATGGCCGTGCTCTCTGCCCACTCCTGCCCAGTTCTTGGTACTAGCGGGCACGTTGCAGCCTGGCGAAGGCAAGAAACCTGGAGAGCTGTCACAGAGCAGAAAGGCAGCTGAGATGCTGAAAAGCAGCAAAGCTGAACTGCCTGCCTCAACTTCAGCAGTGTGTAATTGACTGAAGGCGAAAAACCAAGCAGCAGAGCAGCGGGCTTCTGTGCGCACTGAAGGCAATTGCAAGAATCCAGCAGCTGCTCCTCGCCAAGCACAGGCAGCTGCCTGTGTTCTTGCTTCTTGACCAACTCACAGTTGCCCTTCTTTTCAGCAGCTGCCACCGTGTTCTCTGCATCTCGGAGCCTCTGGGGAGCAACAAGAATTTCCAAGGAGGGATGCATGAAAACTAAAATAAAAACTCAGGAAGGTTGTCCTGGAACACCTCCCATTGGCATGCCAGAAGTGAATTCAAGAGGCAGGAGAGCGGCAGCCACCGTCCTGCGGCTGTCTGCGAGTTTCGCACACAAGCCGGCTTCTTCGCGGCTTCGTTCTTCGCCTCTTGTAAGCTACCGCGATCTCCGGCTGCCGGAGGCGAAGAAGCCGCTACTTCGCGCACAGATCACTGGAGCGGCAGCGATGCGCTCCGGAGAGCCGCTTTTGCCGAAAGACGCCGGGAAGCGGCACTTGCTTTCGGCCAGCTGCGGAGCTGCGTATTCTGCCTCTCTAGTCGCCTACATCTTAGCGAAAAGCTTTTCCGCTCCAGTTCTCAAGGAGAAAGTGTACCAGCACTGCTCACTTAGCCCGACCTTGCCAGGAAATGAGATTTGCTGCACATTCCAAGGACACTGCATTTTCCTGGGCAAGCTGCAACCTGCTGGCAGATGGCCGTGCTCTCTGCCCACTCCTGCCCAGTTCTTGCTACTAGCGGGCACGTTGCAGCCTGGCGAAGGCAAGAAACCTGGAGAGCTGTCACAGAGCAGAAAGGCAGCTGAGATGCTGAAAAGCAGCAAAGCTGAACTGCCTGCCTCAACTTCAGCAGTGTGTAATTGACTGAAGGCGAAAAACCAAGCAGCAGAGCAGCGGGCTTCTGTGCGCACTGAAGGCAATTGCAAGAATCCAGCAGCTGCTCCTCGCCAAGCACAGGCAGCTGCCTGTGTTCTTGCTTCTTGACCAACTCACAGTTGCCCTTCTTTTCAGCAGCTGCCACCGTGTTCTCTGCATCTCGGAGCCTCTGGGGAGCAAAAAGAATTTCCAAGGAGGGATGCATGAAAACTAAAATAAAAACTCAGGAAGGTTGTCCTGGAACACCTCCCATTGGCATACCAGAAGTGAATTCAAGAGGCAGGAGAGCAGCAGCCACCGTCCTGCAGCTGTCTGCGAGTTTCGCACACAAGCCGGCTTCTTCGCGGCTTCGTTCTTCGCCTCTTGCAAGCTAGCGCGATCTCCGGCTGCCGGAGGCGAAGAAGCGGCTACTTCGCGCACAGATCACTGGAGCGGCAGCGATGCGCTCCGAAGCGCCGCTTTTGCCGAAAGACGCCGGGAAGCGGCACTTGCTTTCGGCCAGCTGCGGAGCTGCGTATTCTGCCTCTCTAGTCGCCTACATCTTAGCGAAAAGCTTTTCCGCTCCAGTTCTCAAGGAGAAAGTGTACCAGCACTGCTCACTTAGCCCGACCTTGCCAGGAAATATGATATGCTGCACATTCCGAGGAGACTGCATTTTCCTGGGCAAGCTGCAACCTGCTGGCAGATGGCCGTGCTCTCTGCCCACTCCTGCCCAGTTCTTGGTACTAGCGGGCACGTTGCAGCCTGGCGAAGGCAAGAAACCTGGAGAGCTGTCACAGAGCAGAAGGGCAGCTGAGATGCTGAAAAGCAGCAAAGCTGAACTGCCTGCCTCAACTTCAGCAGTGTGTAATTGACTGAAGGCGAAAAACCAAGCAGCAGAGCAGCGGGCTTCTGTGCGCACTGAAGGCAATTGCAAGAATCCAGCAGCTGCTCCTCGCCAAGCACAGGCAGCTGCCTGTGTTCTTGCTTCTTGACCAACTCACAGTTGCCCTTCTTTTCAGCAGCTGCCACCGTGTTCTCTGCATCTCGGAGCCTCTGGGGAGCAACAAGAATTTCCAAGGAGGGATGCATGACGACTATGTCAAAACCCAGGAAAGTTGTCCTGGAACACCTCCCATTGGCATGCCAAGAGTGAATTCAAGAGGCAGGAGAGCGGCAGCCACCGTCCTGCAGCTGTCTGCGAGTTTCGCACACAAGCCGGCTTCTTCGCGGCTTCGTTCTTCGCCTCTTGCAAGCTACCGCGATCTCCGGCTGCCGGAGGCGAAGAAGCCGTTACTTCGCGCACAGATCACTGGAGCGGCAGCGATGCGCTCCGAAGCGCCGCTTTTGCCGAAAGACGCCGGGAAGCGGCACTTGCTTTCGGCCAGCTGCGGAGCTGCGTATTCTGCCTCTCTAGTCGCCTACATCTTAGCGAAAAGCTTTTCCGCTCCAGTTCTCAAGGAGAAAGTGTACCAGCACTGCTCACTTAGCCCGACCTTGCCAGGAAATGAGATTTGCTGCACATTCCAAGGACACTTCATTTTCCTGGGCAAGCTGCAACCTGCTGGCAGATGGCCGTGCTCTCTGCCCACTCCTGCCCAGTTCTTGGTACTAGCGGGCACGTTGCAGCCTGGCGAAGGCAAGAAACCTGGAGAGCTGTCACAGAGCAGAAAGGCAGCTGAGATGCTGAAAAGCAGCAAAGCTGAACTGCCTGCCTCAACTTCAGCAGTGTGTAATTGACTGAAGGCGAAAAACCAAGCAGCAGAGCAGCGGGCTTCTGTGCGCACTGAAGGCAATTGCAAGAATCCAGCAGCTGCTCCTCGCCAAGCACAGGCAGCTGCCTGTGTTCTTGCTTCTTGACCAACTCACAGTTGCCCTTCTTTTCAGCAGCTGCCACCGTGTTCTCTGCATCTCGGAGCCTCCGGGGAGCAACAAGAATTTCCAAGGAGGGATGCATGAAAACTAAAATAAAAACTCAGGAAGGTTGTCCTGGAACACCTCCCATTGGCATGCCAAGAGTGAATTCAAGAGGCAGGAGAGCGGCAGCCACCGTCCTGCGGCTGTCTGCGAGTTTCGCACACAAGCCGGCTTCTTCGCGGCTTCGTTCTTCGCCTCTTGCAAGCTACCGCGATCTCCGGCTGCCGGAGGCGAAGAAGCCGCTACTTCGCGCACAGATCACTGGAGCGGCAGCGGTGCGCTCCGGAGAGCCGCTTTTGCCGAAAGACGCCGGGAAGCGGCACTTGCTTTCGGCCAGCTGCGGAGCTGCGTATTCTGCCTCTCTAGTCGCCTACATCTTAGCGAAAAGCTTTTCCGCTCCAGTTCTCAAGGAGAAAGTGTACCAGCACTGCTCACTTAGCCCGACCTTGCCAGGAAATGAGATTTGCTGCACATTCCAAGGACACTTCATTTTCCTGGGCAAGCTGCAACCTGCTGGCAGATGGCCGTGCTCTCTATCCACTCCTGCCCAGTTCTTGCTACTAGCGGGCACGTTGCAGCCTGGCGAAGGCAAGAAACCTCGAGAGCTGTCACAGAGCAGAAAGGCAGCTGAGATGCTGAAAAGCAGCAAAGCTGAACAGCCTGCCTCAACTTCAGCAGTGTGTAATTGACTGAAGGCGAAAAACCAAGCAGCAGAGCAGCGGGCTTCTGTGCGCACTGAAGGCAATTGCAAGAATCCAGCAGCTGCTCCTTGCCAAGCACAGGCAGCTGCCTGTGTTCTTGCTTCTTGACCAACTCACAGTTGCCCTTCTTTTCAGCAGCTGCCACCGTGTTCTCTGCATCTCGGAGCCTCTGGGGAGCAACAAGAATTTCCAAGGGGGGATGCATGACGACTACGTCAAAACCCAGGAAAGTTGTCCTGGAACACCTCCCATTGGCATGCCAGAAGTGAATTCAAGAGGCAGGAGAGCGGCAGCCACCGTCCTGCGGCTGTCTGCGAGTTTCGCACACAAGCCGGCTTCTTCGCGGCTTCGTTCTTCGCCTCTTGTAAGCTACCGCGATCTCCGGCTGCCGGAGGCGAAGAAGCCGCTACTTCGCGCACAGATCACTGGAGCGGCAGCGATGCGCTCCGGAGAGCCGCTTTTGCCGAAAGACGCCGGCAAGCGGCACTTGCTTTCGGCCAGCTGCGGAGCTGCGTATTCTGCCTCTCTAGTCGCCTACATCTTAGCGAAAAGCTTTTCCGCTCCAGTTCTCAAGGAGAAAGTGTACCAGCACTGCTCACTTAGCCCGACCTTGCCAGGAAATGAGATTTGCTGCACATTCCAAGGACACTGCATTTTCCTGGGCAAGCTGCAACCTGCTGGCAGATGGCCGTGCTCTCTGCCCACTCCTGCCCAGTTCTTGGTACTAGCGGGCACGTTGCAGCCTGGCGAAGGCAAGAAACCTGGAGAGCTGTCACAGAGCAGAAAGGCAGCTGAGATGCTGAAAAGCAGCAAAGCTGAACTGCCTGCCTCAACTTCAGCAGTGTGTAATTGACTGAAGGCGAAAAACCAAGCAGCAGAGCAGCGGGCTTCTGTGCGCACTGAAGGCAATTGCAAGAATCCAGCAGCTGCTCCTCGCCAAGCACAGGCAGCTGCCTGTGTTCTTGCTTCTTGACCAACTCACAGTTGCCCTTCTTTTCAGCAGCTGCCACCGTGTTCTCTGCATCTCGGAGCCTCTGGGGAGCAAAAAGAATTTCCAAGGAGGGATGCATGAAAACTAAAATAAAAACTCAGGAAGGTTGTCCTGGAACACCTCCCATTGGCATACCAGAAGTGAATTCAAGAGGCAGGAGAGCAGCAGCCACCGTCCTGCAGCTGTCTGCGAGTTTCGCACACAAGCCGGCTTCTTCGCGGCTTCGTTCTTCGCCTCTTGCAAGCTAGCGCGATCTCCGGCTGCCGGAGGCGAAGAAGCGGCTACTTCGCGCACAGATCACTGGAGCGGCAGCGATGCGCTCCGAAGCGCCGCTTTTGCCGAAAGACGCCGGGAAGCGGCACTTGCTTTCGGCCAGCTGCGGAGCTGCGTATTCTGCCTCTCTAGTCGCCTACATCTTAGCGAAAAGCTTTTCCGCTCCAGTTCTCAAGGAGAAAGTGTACCAGCACTGCTCACTTAGCCCGACCTTGCCAGGAAATATGATATGCTGCACATTCCGAGGAGACTGCATTTTCCTGGGCAAGCTGCAACCTGCTGGCAGATGGCCGTGCTCTCTGCCCACTCCTGCCCAGTTCTTGGTACTAGCGGGCACGTTGCAGCCTGGCGAAGGCAAGAAACCTGGAGAGCTGTCACAGAGCAGAAAGGCAGCTGAGATGCTGAAAAGCAGCAAAGCTGAACTGCCTGCCTCAACTTCAGCAGTGTGTAATTGACTGAAGGCGAAAAACCAAGCAGCAGAGCAGCGGGCTTCTGTGCGCACTGAAGGCAATTGCAAGAATCCAGCAGCTGCTCCTCGCCAAGCACAGGCAGCTGCCTGTGTTCTTGCTTCTTGACCAACTCACAGTTGCCCTTCTTTTCAGCAGCTGCCACCGTGTTCTCTGCATCTCGGAGCCTCTGGGGAGCAACAAGAATTTCCAAGGAGGGATGCATGACGACTATGTCAAAACCCAGGAAAGTTGTCCTGGAACACCTCCCATTGGCATGCCAAGAGTGAATTCAAGAGGCAGGAGAGCGGCAGCCACCGTCCTGCAGCTGTCTGCGAGTTTCGCACACAAGCCGGCTTCTTCGCGGCTTCGTTCTTCGCCTCTTGCAAGCTACCGCGATCTCCGGCTGCCGGAGGCGAAGAAGCCGTTACTTCGCGCACAGATCACTGGAGCGGCAGCGATGCGCTCCGAAGCGCCGCTTTTGCCGAAAGACGCCGGCAAGCGGCACTTGCTTTCGGCCAGCTGCGGAGCTGCGTATTCTGCCTCTCTAGTCGCCTACATCTTAGCGAAAAGCTTTTCCGCTCCAGTTCTCAAGGAGAAAGTGTACCAGCACTGCTCACTTAGCCCGACCTTGCCAGGAAATGAGATTTGCTGCACATTCCAAGGACACTGCATTTTCCTGGGCAAGCTGCAACCTGCTGGCAGATGGCCGTGCTCTCTGCCCACTCCTGCCCAGTTCTTGGTACTAGCGGGCACGTTGCAGCCTGGCGAAGGCAAGAAACCTGGAGAGCTGTCACAGAGCAGAAGGGCAGCTGAGATGCTGAAAAGCAGCAAAGCTGAACTGCCTGCCTCAACTTCAGCAGTGTGTAATTGACTGAAGGCGAAAAACCAAGCAGCAGAGCAGCGGGCTTCTGTGCGCACTGAAGGCAATTGCAAGAATCCAGCAGCTGCTCCTCGCCAAGCACAGGCAGCTGCCTGTGTTCTTGCTTCTTGACCAACTCACAGTTGCCCTTCTTTTCAGCAGCTGCCACCGTGTTCTCTGCATCTCGGAGCCTCTGGGGAGCAACAAGAATTTCCAAGGAGGGATGCATGAAAACTAAAATAAAAACTCAGGAAGGTTGTCCTGGAACACCTCCCATTGGCATGCCAGAAGTGAATTCAAGAGGCAGGAGAGCGGCAGCCACCGTCCTGCGGCTGTCTGCGAGTTTCGCACACAAGCCGGCTTCTTCGCGGCTTCGTTCTTCGCCTCTTGTAAGCTACCGCGATCTCCGGCTGCCGGAGGCGAAGAAGCCGCTACTTCGCGCACAGATCACTGGAGCGGCAGCGATGCGCTCCGAAGCGCCGCTTTTGCCGAAAGACGCCGGGAAGCGGCACTTGCTTTCGGCCAGCTGCGGAGCTGCGTATTCTGCCTCTCTAGTCGCCTACATCTTAGCGAAAAGCTTTTCCGCTCCAGTTCTCAAGGAGAAAGTGTACCAGCACTGCTCACTTAGCCCGACCTTGCCAGGAAATAAGATTTGCTGCACATTCCAAGGACACTTCATTTTCCTGGGCAAGCTGCAACCTGCTGGCAGATGGCCGTGCTCTCTGCCCACTCCTGCCCAGTTCTTGCTACTAGCGGGCACGTTGCAGCCTGGCGAAGGCAAGAAACCTGGAGAGCTGTCACAGAGCAGAAAGGCAGCTGAGATGCTGAAAAGCAGCAAAGCTGAACTGCCTGCCTCAACTTCAGCAGTGTGTAATTGACTGAAGGCGAAAAACCAAGCAGCAGAGCAGCGGGCTTCTGTGCGCACTGAAGGCAATTGCAAGAATCCAGCAGCTGCTCCTCGCCAAGCACAGGCAGCTGCCTGTGTTCTTGCTTCTTGACCAACTCACAGTTGCCCTTCTTTTCAGCAGCTGCCACCGTGTTCTCTGCATCTCGGAGCCTCTGGGGAGCAACAAGAATTTCCAAGGAGGGATGCATGAAAACTAAAATAAAAACTCAGGAAGGTTGTCCTGGAACACCTCCCATTGGCATGCCAGAAGTGAATTCAAGAGGCAGGAGAGCGGCAGCCACCGTCCTGCGGCTGTCTGCGAGTTTCGCACACAAGCCGGCTTCTTCGCGGCTTCGTTCTTCGCCTCTTGGAAGCTACCGCGATCTCCGGCTGCCGGAGGCGAAGAAGCCGCTACTTCGCGCACAGATCACTGGAGCGGCAGCGATGCGCTCCGGAGAGCCGCTTTTGCCGAAAGACGCCGGCAAGCGGCACTTGCTTTCGGCCAGCTGCGGAGCTGCGTATTCTGCCTCTCTAGTCGCCTACATCTTAGCGAAAAGCTTTTCCGCTCCAGTTCTCAAGGAGAAAGTGTACCAGCACTGCTCACTTAGCCCGACCTTGCCAGGAAATATGATATGCTGCACATTCCAAGGACACTGCATTTTCCTGGGCAAGCTGCAACCTGCTGGCAGATGGCCGTGCTCTCTGCCCACTCCTGCCCAGTTCTTGGTACTAGCGGGCACGTTGCAGCCTGGCGAAGGCAAGAAACCTCGAGAGCTGTCACAGAGCAGAAAGGCAGCTGAGATGCTGAAAAGCAGCAAAGCTGAACTGCCTGCCTCAACTTCAGCAGTGTGTAATTGACTGAAGGCGAAAAACCAAGCAGCAGAGCAGCGGGCTTCTGTGCGCACTGAAGGCAATTGCAAGAATCCAGCAGCTGCTCCTCGCCAAGCACAGGCAGCTGCCTGTGTTCTTGCTTCTTGACCAACTCACAGTTGCCCTTCTTTTCAGCAGCTGCCACCGTGTTCTCTGCATCTCGGAGACTCTGGGGAGCAACAAGAATTTCCAAGGAGGGATGCATGAAAACTAAAATAAAAACTCAGGAAGGTTGTCCTGGAACACCTCCCATTGGCATACCAGAAGTGAATTCAAGAGGCAGGAGAGCAGCAGCCACCGTCCTGCAGCTGTCTGCGAGTTTCGCACACAAGCCGGCTTCTTCGCGGCTTCGTTCTTCGCCTCTTGCAAGCTAGCGCGATCTCCGGCTGCCGGAGGCGAAGAAGCGGCTACTTCGCGCACAGATCACTGGAGCGGCAGCGATGCGCTCCGAAGCGCCGCTTTTGCCGAAAGACGCCGGGAAGCGGCACTTGCTTTCGGCCAGCTGCGGAGCTGCGTATTCTGCCTCTCTAGTCGCCTACATCTTAGCGAAAAGCTTTTCCGCTCCAGTTCTCAAGGAGAAAGTGTACCAGCACTGCTCACTTAGCCCGACCTTGCCAGGAAATATGATATGCTGCACATTCCGAGGAGACTGCATTTTCCTGGGCAAGCTGCAACCTGCTGGCAGATGGCCGTGCTCTCTGCCCACTCCTGCCCAGTTCTTGCTACTAGCGGGCACGTTGCAGCCTGGCGAAGGCAAGAAACCTGGAGAGCTGTCACAGAGCAGAAAGGCAGCTGAGATGCTGAAAAGCAGCAAAGCTGAACTGCCTGCCTCAACTTCAGCAGTGTGTAATTGACTGAAGGCGAAAAACCAAGCAGCAGAGCAGCGGGCTTCTGTGCGCACTGAAGGCAATTGCAAGAATCCAGCAGCTGCTCCTCGCCAAGCACAGGCAGCTGCCTGTGTTCTTGCTTCTTGACCAACTCACAGTTGCCCTTCTTTTCAGCAGCTGCCACCGTGTTCTCTGCATCTCGGAGCCTCTGGGGAGCAACAAGAATTTCCAAGGAGGGATGCATGAAAACTAAAATAAAAACTCAGGAAGGTTGTCCTGGAACACCTCCCATTGGCATGCCAGAAGTGAATTCAAGAGGCAGGAGAGCGGCAGCCACCGTCCTGCGGCTGTCTGCGAGTTTCGCACACAAGCCGGCTTCTTCGCGGCTTCGTTCTTCGCCTCTTGTAAGCTACCGCGATCTCCGGCTGCCGGAGGCGAAGAAGCCGCTACTTCGCGCACAGATCACTGGAGCGGCAGCGATGCGCTCCGGAGAGCCGCTTTTGCCGAAAGACGCCGGCAAGCGGCACTTGCTTTCGGCCAGCTGCGGAGCTGCGTATTCTGCCTCTCTAGTCGCCTACATCTTAGCGAAAAGCTTTTCCGCTCCAGTTCTCAAGGAGAAAGTGTACCAGCACTGCTCACTTAGCCCGACCTTGCCAGGAAATGAGATTTGCTGCACATTCCAAGGACACTGCATTTTCCTGGGCAAGCTGCAACCTGCTGGCAGATGGCCGTGCTCTCTGCCCACTCCTGCCCAGTTCTTGGTACTAGCGGGCACGTTGCAGCCTGGCGAAGGCAAGAAACCTGGAGAGCTGTCACAGAGCAGAAAGGCAGCTGAGATGCTGAAAAGCAGCAAAGCTGAACTGCCTGCCTCAACTTCAGCAGTGTGTAATTGACTGAAGGCGAAAAACCAAGCAGCAGAGCAGCGGGCTTCTGTGCGCACTGAAGGCAATTGCAAGAATCCAGCAGCTGCTCCTCGCCAAGCACAGGCAGCTGCCTGTGTTCTTGCTTCTTGACCAACTCACAGTTGCCCTTCTTTTCAGCAGCTGCCACCGTGTTCTCTGCATCTCGGAGCCTCTGGGGAGCAACAAGAATTTCCAAGGAGGGATGCATGACGACTATGTCAAAACCCAGGAAAGTTGTCCTGGAACACCTCCCATTGGCATGCCAAGAGTGAATTCAAGAGGCAGGAGAGCGGCAGCCACCGTCCTGCAGCTGTCTGCGAGTTTCGCACACAAGCCGGCTTCTTCGCGGCTTCGTTCTTCGCCTCTTGCAAGCTACCGCGATCTCCGGCTGCCGGAGGCGAAGAAGCCGTTACTTCGCGCACAGATCACTGGAGCGGCAGCGATGCGCTCCGAAGCGCCGCTTTTGCCGAAAGACGCCGGGAAGCGGCACTTGCTTTCGGCCAGCTGCGGAGCTGCGTATTCTGCCTCTCTAGTCGCCTACATCTTAGCGAAAAGCTTTTCCGCTCCAGTTCTCAAGGAGAAAGTGTACCAGCACTGCTCACTTAGCCCGACCTTGCCAGGAAATGAGATTTGCTGCACATTCCAAGGACACTTCATTTTCCTGGGCAAGCTGCAACCTGCTGGCAGATGGCCGTGCTCTCTGCCCACTCCTGCCCAGTTCTTGGTACTAGCGGGCACGTTGCAGCCTGGCGAAGGCAAGAAACCTGGAGAGCTGTCACAGAGCAGAAAGGCAGCTGAGATGCTGAAAAGCAGCAAAGCTGAACTGCCTGCCTCAACTTCAGCAGTGTGTAATTGACTGAAGGCGAAAAACCAAGCAGCAGAGCAGCGGGCTTCTGTGCGCACTGAAGGCAATTGCAAGAATCCAGCAGCTGCTCCTCGCCAAGCACAGGCAGCTGCCTGTGTTCTTGCTTCTTGACCAACTCACAGTTGCCCTTCTTTTCAGCAGCTGCCACCGTGTTCTCTGCATCTCGGAGCCTCTGGGGAGCAACAAGAATTTCCAAGGAGGGATGCATGAAAACTAAAATAAAAACTCAGGAAGGTTGTCCTGGAACACCTCCCATTGGCATGCCAAGAGTGAATTCAAGAGGCAGGAGAGCGGCAGCCACCGTCCTGCGGCTGTCTGCGAGTTTCGCACACAAGCCGGCTTCTTCGCGGCTTCGTTCTTCGCCTCTTGCAAGCTACCGCGATCTCCGGCTGCCGGAGGCGAAGAAGCCGCTACTTCGCGCACAGATCACTGGAGCGGCAGCGGTGCGCTCCGGAGAGCCGCTTTTGCCGAAAGACGCCGGGAAGCGGCACTTGCTTTCGGCCAGCTGCGGAGCTGCGTATTCTGCCTCTCTAGTCGCCTACATCTTAGCGAAAAGCTTTTCCGCTCCAGTTCTCAAGGAGAAAGTGTACCAGCACTGCTCACTTAGCCCGACCTTGCCAGGAAATGAGATTTGCTGCACATTCCAAGGACACTTCATTTTCCTGGGCAAGCTGCAACCTGCTGGCAGATGGCCGTGCTCTCTGCCCACTCCTGCCCAGTTCTTGCTACTAGCGGGCACGTTGCAGCCTGGCGAAGGCAAGAAACCTGGAGAGCTGTCACAGAGCAGAAAGGCAGCTGAGATGCTGAAAAGCAGCAAAGCTGAACTGCCTGCCTCAACTTCAGCAGTGTGTAATTGACTGAAGGCGAAAAACCAAGCAGCAGAGCAGCGGGCTTCTGTGCGCACTGAAGGCAATTGCAAGAATCCAGCAGCTGCTCCTCGCCAAGCACAGGCAGCTGCCTGTGTTCTTGCTTCTTGACCAACTCACAGTTGCCCTTCTTTTCAGCAGCTGCCACCGTGTTCTCTGCATCTCGGAGCCTCTGGGGAGCAACAAGAATTTCCAAGGGGGGATGCATGACGACTACGTCAAAACCCAGGAAAGTTGTCCTGGAACACCTCCCATTGGCATGCCAAGAGTGAATTCAAGAGGCAGGACAGCGGCAGCCGCCGTCCTGCAGCTGTCTGCGAGTTTCGCACACAAGCCGGCTTCTTCGCGGCTTCGTTCTTCGCCTCTTGCAAGCTACCATGATCTCCGGCTGCCGGAGGCGAAGAAGCGGCTACTTCGCGCACAGATCACTGGAGCGGCAGCGATGCGCTCCGAAGCGCCGCTTTTGCCGAAAGACGCCGGGAAGCGGCACTTGCTTTCGGCCAGCTGCGGAGCTGCGTATTCTGCCTCTCTAGTCGCCTACATCTTAGCGAAAAGCTTTTCCGCTCCAGTTCTCAAGGAGAAAGTGTACCAGCACTGCTCACTTAGCCCGACCTTGCCAGGAAATGAGATTTGCTGCACATTCCAAGGACACTGCATTTTCCTGGGCAAGCTGCAACCTGCTGGCAGATGGCCGTGCTCTCTGCCCACTCCTGCCCAGTTCTTGGTACTAGCGGGCACGTTGCAGCCTGGCGAAGGCAAGAAACCTGGAGAGCTGTCACAGAGCAGAAAGGCAGCTGAGATGCTGAAAAGCAGCAAAGCTGAACTGCCTGCCTCAACTTCAGCAGTGTGTAATTGACTGAAGGCGAAAAACCAAGCAGCAGAGCAGCGGGCTTCTGTGCGCACTGAAGGCAATTGCAAGAATCCAGCAGCTGCTCCTCGCCAAGCACAGGCAGCTGCCTGTGTTCTTGCTTCTTGACCAACTCACAGTTGCCCTTCTTTTCAGCAGCTGCCACCGTGTTCTCTGCATCTCGGAGCCTCTGGGGAGCAAAAAGAATTTCCAAGGAGGGATGCATGAAAACTAAAATAAAAACTCAGGAAGGTTGTCCTGGAACACCTCCCATTGGCATACCAGAAGTGAATTCAAGAGGCAGGAGAGCAGCAGCCACCGTCCTGCAGCTGTCTGCGAGTTTCGCACACAAGCCGGCTTCTTCGCGGCTTCGTTCTTCGCCTCTTGCAAGCTAGCGCGATCTCCGGCTGCCGGAGGCGAAGAAGCGGCTACTTCGCGCACAGATCACTGGAGCGGCAGCGATGCGCTCCGAAGCGCCGCTTTTGCCGAAAGACGCCGGGAAGCGGCACTTGCTTTCGGCCAGCTGCGGAGCTGCGTATTCTGCCTCTCTAGTCGCCTACATCTTAGCGAAAAGCTTTTCCGCTCCAGTTCTCAAGGAGAAAGTGTACCAGCACTGCTCACTTAGCCCGACCTTGCCAGGAAATATGATATGCTGCACATTCCGAGGAGACTGCATTTTCCTGGGCAAGCTGCAACCTGCTGGCAGATGGCCGTGCTCTCTGCCCACTCCTGCCCAGTTCTTGGTACTAGCGGGCACGTTGCAGCCTGGCGAAGGCAAGAAACCTGGAGAGCTGTCACAGAGCAGAAAGGCAGCTGAGATGCTGAAAAGCAGCAAAGCTGAACTGCCTGCCTCAACTTCAGCAGTGTGTAATTGACTGAAGGCGAAAAACCAAGCAGCAGAGCAGCGGGCTTCTGTGCGCACTGAAGGCAATTGCAAGAATCCAGCAGCTGCTCCTCGCCAAGCACAGGCAGCTGCCTGTGTTCTTGCTTCTTGACCAACTCACAGTTGCCCTTCTTTTCAGCAGCTGCCACCGTGTTCTCTGCATCTCGGAGCCTCTGGGGAGCAACAAGAATTTCCAAGGAGGGATGCATGAAAACTAAAATAAAAACTCAGGAAGGTTGTCCTGGAACACCTCCCATTGGCATGCCAGAAGTGAATTCAAGAGGCAGGAGAGCGGCAGCCACCGTCCTGCGGCTGTCTGCGAGTTTCGCACACAAGCCGGCTTCTTCGCGGCTTCGTTCTTCGCCTCTTGTAAGCTACCGCGATCTCCGGCTGCCGGAGGCGAAGAAGCCGCTACTTCGCGCACAGATCACTGGAGCGGCAGCGATGCGCTCCGGAGAGCCGCTTTTGCCGAAAGACGCCGGCAAGCGGCACTTGCTTTCGGCCAGCTGCGGAGCTGCGTATTCTGCCTCTCTAGTCGCCTACATCTTAGCGAAAAGCTTTTCCGCTCCAGTTCTCAAGGAGAAAGTGTACCAGCACTGCTCACTTAGCCCGACCTTGCCAGGAAATGAGATTTGCTGCACATTCCAAGGACACTGCATTTTCCTGGGCAAGCTGCAACCTGCTGGCAGATGGCCGTGCTCTCTGCCCACTCCTGCCCAGTTCTTGGTACTAGCGGGCACGTTGCAGCCTGGCGAAGGCAAGAAACCTGGAGAGCTGTCACAGAGCAGAAAGGCAGCTGAGATGCTGAAAAGCAGCAAAGCTGAACTGCCTGCCTCAACTTCAGCAGTGTGTAATTGACTGAAGGCGAAAAACCAAGCAGCAGAGCAGCGGGCTTCTGTGCGCACTGAAGGCAATTGCAAGAATCCAGCAGCTGCTCCTCGCCAAGCACAGGCAGCTGCCTGTGTTCTTGCTTCTTGACCAACTCACAGTTGCCCTTCTTTTCAGCAGCTGCCACCGTGTTCTCTGCATCTCGGAGCCTCTGGGGAGCAACAAGAATTTCCAAGGAGGGATGCATGAAAACTAAAATAAAAACTCAGGAAGGTTGTCCTGGAACACCTCCCATTGGCATGCCAAGAGTGAATTCAAGAGGCAGGAGAGCGGCAGCCACCGTCCTGCGGCTGTCTGCGAGTTTCGCACACAAGCCGGCTTCTTCGCGGCTTCGTTCTTCGCCTCTTGCAAGCTACCGCGATCTCCGGCTGCCGGAGGCGAAGAAGCCGCTACTTCGCGCACAGATCACTGGAGCGGCAGCGGTGCGCTCCGGAGAGCCGCTTTTGCCGAAAGACGCCGGGAAGCGGCACTTGCTTTCGGCCAGCTGCGGAGCTGCGTATTCTGCCTCTCTAGTCGCCTACATCTTAGCGAAAAGCTTTTCCGCTCCAGTTCTCAAGGAGAAAGTGTACCAGCACTGCTCACTTAGCCCGACCTTGCCAGGAAATGAGATTTGCTGCACATTCCAAGGACACTTCATTTTCCTGGGCAAGCTGCAACCTGCTGGCAGATGGCCGTGCTCTCTGCCCACTCCTGCCCAGTTCTTGCTACTAGCGGGCACGTTGCAGCCTGGCGAAGGCAAGAAACCTGGAGAGCTGTCACAGAGCAGAAAGGCAGCTGAGATGCTGAAAAGCAGCAAAGCTGAACTGCCTGCCTCAACTTCAGCAGTGTGTAATTGACTGAAGGCGAAAAACCAAGCAGCAGAGCAGCGGGCTTCTGTGCGCACTGAAGGCAATTGCAAGAATCCAGCAGCTGCTCCTCGCCAAGCACAGGCAGCTGCCTGTGTTCTTGCTTCTTGACCAACTCACAGTTGCCCTTCTTTTCAGCAGCTGCCACCGTGTTCTCTGCATCTCGGAGCCTCTGGGGAGCAACAAGAATTTCCAAGGAGGGATGCATGAAAACTAAAATAAAAACTCAGGAAGGTTGTCCTGGAACACCTCCCATTGGCATGCCAGAAGTGAATTCAAGAGGCAGGAGAGCGGCAGCCACCGTCCTGCGGCTGTCTGCGAGTTTCGCACACAAGCCGGCTTCTTCGCGGCTTCGTTCTTCGCCTCTTGTAAGCTACCGCGATCTCCGGCTGCCGGAGGCGAAGAAGCCGCTACTTCGCGCACAGATCACTGGAGCGGCAGCGATGCGCTCCGGAGAGCCGCTTTTGCCGAAAGACGCCGGCAAGCGGCACTTGCTTTCGGCCAGCTGCGGAGCTGCGTATTCTGCCTCTCTAGTCGCCTACATCTTAGCGAAAAGCTTTTCCGCTCCAGTTCTCAAGGAGAAAGTGTACCAGCACTGCTCACTTAGCCCGACCTTGCCAGGAAATGAGATTTGCTGCACATTCCAAGGACACTTCATCTTCCTGGGCAAGCTGCAACCTGCTGGCAGATGGCCGTGCTCTCTATCCACTCCTGCCCAGTTCTTGCTACTAGCGGGCACGTTGCAGCCTGGCGAAGGCAAGAAACCTCGAGAGCTGTCACAGAGCAGAAAGGCAGCTGAGATGCTGAAAAGCAGCAAAGCTGAACAGCCTGCCTCAACTTCAGCAGTGTGTAATTGACTGAAGGCGAAAAACCAAGCAGCAGAGCAGCGGGCTTCTGTGCGCACTGAAGGCAATTGCAAGAATCCAGCAGCTGCTCCTTGCCAAGCACAGGCAGCTGCCTGTGTTCTTGCTTCTTGACCAACTCACAGTTGCCCTTCTTTTCAGCAGCTGCCACCGTGTTCTCTGCATCTCGGAGCCTCTGGGGAGCAACAAGAATTTCCAAGGGGGGATGCATGACGACTACGTCAAAACCCAGGAAAGTTGTCCTGGAACACCTCCCATTGGCATGCCAAGAGTGAATTCAAGAGGCAGGACAGCGGCAGCCGCCGTCCTGCAGCTGTCTGCGAGTTTCGCACACAAGCCGGCTTCTTCGCGGCTTCGTTCTTCGCCTCTTGCAAGCTACCATGATCTCCGGCTGCCGGAGGCGAAGAAGCGGCTACTTCGCGCACAGATCACTGGAGCGGCAGCGATGCGCTCCGAAGCGCCGCTTTTGCCGAAAGACGCCGGGAAGCGGCACTTGCTTTCGGCCAGCTGCGGAGCTGCGTATTCTGCCTCTCTAGTCGCCTACATCTTAGCGAAAAGCTTTTCCGCTCCAGTTCTCAAGGAGAAAGTGTACCAGCACTGCTCACTTAGCCCGACCTTGCCAGGAAATGAGATTTGCTGCACATTCCAAGGACACTGCATTTTCCTGGGCAAGCTGCAACCTGCTGGCAGATGGCCGTGCTCTCTGCCCACTCCTGCCCAGTTCTTGGTACTAGCGGGCACGTTGCAGCCTGGCGAAGGCAAGATACCTGGAGAGCTGTCACAGAGCAGAAGGGCAGCTGAGATGCTGAAAAGCAGCAAAGCTGAACTGCCTGCCTCAACTTCAGCAGTGTGTAATTGACTGAAGGCGAAAAACCAAGCAGCAGAGCAGCGGGCTTCTGTGCGCACTGAAGGCAATTGCAAGAATCCAGCAGCTGCTCCTCGCCAAGCACAGGCAGCTGCCTGTGTTCTTGCTTCTTGACCAACTCACAGTTGCCCTTCTTTTCAGCAGCTGCCACCGTGTTCTCTGCATCTCGGAGCCTCTGGGGAGCAACAAGAATTTCCAAGGAGGGATGCATGACGACTATGTCAAAACCCAGGAAAGTTGTCCTGGAACACCTCCCATTGGCATGCCAAGAGTGAATTCAAGAGGCAGGAGAGCGGCAGCCACCGTCCTGCAGCTGTCTGCGAGTTTCGCACACAAGCCGGCTTCTTCGCGGCTTCGTTCTTCGCCTCTTGCAAGCTACCGCGATCTCCGGCTGCCGGAGGCGAAGAAGCCGTTACTTCGCGCACAGATCACTGGAGCGGCAGCGATGCGCTCCGAAGCGCCGCTTTTGCCGAAAGACGCCGGCAAGCGGCACTTGCTTTCGGCCAGCTGCGGAGCTGCGTATTCTGCCTCTCTAGTCGCCTACATCTTAGCGAAAAGCTTTTCCGCTCCAGTTCTCAAGGAGAAAGTGTACCAGCACTGCTCACTTAGCCCGACCTTGCCAGGAAATGAGATTTGCTGCACATTCCAAGGACACTTCATTTTCCTGGGCAAGCTGCAACCTGCTGGCAGATGGCCGTGCTCTCTGCCCACTCCTGCCCAGTTCTTGGTACTAGCGGGCACGTTGCAGCCTGGCGAAGGCAAGAAACCTGGAGAGCTGTCACAGAGCAGAAAGGCAGCTGAGATGCTGAAAAGCAGCAAAGCTGAACTGCCTGCCTCAACTTCAGCAGTGTGTAATTGACTGAAGGCGAAAAACCAAGCAGCAGAGCAGCGGGCTTCTGTGCGCACTGAAGGCAATTGCAAGAATCCAGCAGCTGCTCCTCGCCAAGCACAGGCAGCTGCCTGTGTTCTTGCTTCTTGACCAACTCACAGTTGCCCTTCTTTTCAGCAGCTGCCACCGTGTTCTCTGCATCTCGGAGCCTCTGGGGAGCAAAAAGAATTTCCAAGGAGGGATGCATGAAAACTAAAATAAAAACTCAGGAAGGTTGTCCTGGAACACCTCCCATTGGCATACCAGAAGTGAATTCAAGAGGCAGGAGAGCAGCAGCCACCGTCCTGCAGCTGTCTGCGAGTTTCGCACACAAGCCGGCTTCTTCGCGGCTTCGTTCTTCGCCTCTTGCAAGCTAGCGCGATCTCCGGCTGCCGGAGGCGAAGAAGCGGCTACTTCGCGCACAGATCACTGGAGCGGCAGCGATGCGCTCCGAAGCGCCGCTTTTGCCGAAAGACGCCGGGAAGCGGCACTTGCTTTCGGCCAGCTGCGGAGCTGCGTATTCTGCCTCTCTAGTCGCCTACATCTTAGCGAAAAGCTTTTCCGCTCCAGTTCTCAAGGAGAAAGTGTACCAGCACTGCTCACTTAGCCCGACCTTGCCAGGAAATATGATATGCTGCACATTCCGAGGAGACTGCATTTTCCTGGGCAAGCTGCAACCTGCTGGCAGATGGCCGTGCTCTCTGCCCACTCCTGCCCAGTTCTTGGTACTAGCGGGCAGGTTGCAGCCTGGCGAAGGCAAGAAACCTGGAGAGCTGTCACAGAGCAGAAAGGCAGCTGAGATGCTGAAAAGCAGCAAAGCTGAACTGCCTGCCTCAACTTCAGCAGTGTGTAATTGACTGAAGGCGAAAAACCAAGCAGCAGAGCAGCGGGCTTCTGTGCGCACTGAAGGCAATTGCAAGAATCCAGCAGCTGCTCCTCGCCAAGCACAGGCAGCTGCCTGTGTTCTTGCTTCTTGACCAACTCACAGTTGCCCTTCTTTTCAGCAGCTGCCACCGTGTTCTCTGCATCTCGGAGCCTCTGGGGAGCAACAAGAATTTCCAAGGAGGGATGCATGAAAACTAAAATAAAAACTCAGGAAGGTTGTCCTGGAACACCTCCCATTGGCATGCCAGAAGTGAATTCAAGAGGCAGGAGAGCGGCAGCCACCGTCCTGCGGCTGTCTGCGAGTTTCGCACACAAGCCGGCTTCTTCGCGGCTTCGTTCTTCGCCTCTTGTAAGCTACCGCGATCTCCGGCTGCCGGAGGCGAAGAAGCCGCTACTTCGCGCACAGATCACTGGAGCGGCAGCGATGCGCTCCGGAGAGCCGCTTTTGCCGAAAGACGCCGGGAAGCGGCACTTGCTTTCGGCCAGCTGCGGAGCTGCGTATTCTGCCTCTCTAGTCGCCTACATCTTAGCGAAAAGCTTTTCCGCTCCAGTTCTCAAGGAGAAAGTGTACCAGCACTGCTCACTTAGCCCGACCTTGCCAGGAAATGAGATTTGCTGCACATTCCAAGGACACTGCATTTTCCTGGGCAAGCTGCAACCTGCTGGCAGATGGCCGTGCTCTCTGCCCACTCCTGCCCAGTTCTTGCTACTAGCGGGCACGTTGCAGCCTGGCGAAGGCAAGAAACCTGGAGAGCTGTCACAGAGCAGAAAGGCAGCTGAGATGCTGAAAAGCAGCAAAGCTGAACTGCCTGCCTCAACTTCAGCAGTGTGTAATTGACTGAAGGCGAAAAACCAAGCAGCAGAGCAGCGGGCTTCTGTGCGCACTGAAGGCAATTGCAAGAATCCAGCAGCTGCTCCTCGCCAAGCACAGGCAGCTGCCTGTGTTCTTGCTTCTTGACCAACTCACAGTTGCCCTTCTTTTCAGCAGCTGCCACCGTGTTCTCTGCATCTCGGAGCCTCTGGGGAGCAACAAGAATTTCCAAGGAGGGATGCATGAAAACTAAAATAAAAACTCAGGAAGGTTGTCCTGGAACACCTCCCATTGGCATACCAGAAGTGAATTCAAGAGGCAGGAGAGCAGCAGCCACCGTCCTGCAGCTGTCTGCGAGTTTCGCACACAAGCCGGCTTCTTCGCGGCTTCGTTCTTCGCCTCTTGCAAGCTAGCGCGATCTCCGGCTGCCGGAGGCGAAGAAGCGGCTACTTCGCGCACAGATCACTGGAGCGGCAGCGATGCGCTCCGAAGCGCCGCTTTTGCCGAAAGACGCCGGGAAGCGGCACTTGCTTTCGGCCAGCTGCGGAGCTGCGTATTCTGCCTCTCTAGTCGCCTACATCTTAGCGCAAAGCTTTTCCGCTCCAGTTCTCAAGGAGAAAGTGTACCAGCACTGCTCACTTAGCCCGACCTTGCCAGGAAATATGATATGCTGCACATTCCGAGGAGACTGCATTTTCCTGGGCAAGCTGCAACCTGCTGGCAGATGGCCGTGCTCTCTGCCCACTCCTGCCCAGTTCTTGGTACTAGCGGGCACGTTGCAGCCTGGCGAAGGCAAGAAACCTGGAGAGCTGTCACAGAGCAGAAGGGCAGCTGAGATGCTGAAAAGCAGCAAAGCTGAACTGCCTGCCTCAACTTCAGCAGTGTGTAATTGACTGAAGGCGAAAAACCAAGCAGCAGAGCAGCGGGCTTCTGTGCGCACTGAAGGCAATTGCAAGAATCCAGCAGCTGCTCCTCGCCAAGCACAGGCAGCTGCCTGTGTTCTTGCTTCTTGACCAACTCACAGTTGCCCTTCTTTTCAGCAGCTGCCACCGTGTTCTCTGCATCTCGGAGCCTCTGGGGAGCAACAAGAATTTCCAAGGAGGGATGCATGAAAACTAAAATAAAAACTCAGGAAGGTTGTCCTGGAACACCTCCCATTGGCATACCAGAAGTGAATTCAAGAGGCAGGAGAGCGGCAGCCACCGTCCTGCAGCTGTCTGCGAGTTTCGCACACAAGCCGGCTTCTTCGCGGCTTCGTTCTTCGCCTCTTGCAAGCTACCGCGATCTCCGGCTGCCGGAGGCGAAGAAGCCGCTACTTCGCGCACAGATCACTGGAGCGGCAGCGATGCGCTCCGGAGAGCCGCTTTTGCCGAAAGACGCCGGGAAGCGGCACTTGCTTTCGGCCAGCTGCGGAGCTGCGTATTCTGCCTCTCTAGTCGCCTACATCTTAGCGAAAAGCTTTTCCGCTCCAGTTCTCAAGGAGAAAGTGTACCAGCACTGCTCACTTAGCCCGACCTTGCCAGGAAATGAGATTTGCTGCACATTCCAAGGACACTTCATTTTCCTGGGCAAGCTGCAACCTGCTGGCAGATGGCCGTGCTCTCTGCCCACTCCTGCCCAGTTCTTGCTACTAGCGGGCACGTTGCAGCCTGGCGAAGGCAAGAAACCTGGAGAGCTGTCACAGAGCAGAAAGGCAGCTGAGATGCTGAAAAGCAGCAAAGCTGAACTGCCTGCCTCAACTTCAGCAGTGTGTAATTGACTGAAGGCGAAAAACCAAGCAGCAGAGCAGCGGGCTTCTGTGCGCACTGAAGGCAATTGCAAGAATCCAGCAGCTGCTCCTCGCCAAGCACAGGCAGCTGCCTGTGTTCTTGCTTCTTGACCAACTCACAGTTGCCCTTCTTTTCAGCAGCTGCCACCGTGTTCTCTGCATCTCGGAGCCTCGGGGGAGCAACAAGAATTTCCAAGGAGGGATGCATGAAAACTAAAATAAAAACTCAGGAAGGTTGTCCTGGAACACCTCCCATTGGCATGCCAGAAGTGAATTCAAGAGGCAGGAGAGCGGCAGCCACCGTCCTGCGGCTGTCTGCGAGTTTCGCACACAAGCCGGCTTCTTCGCGGCTTCGTTCTTCGCCTCTTGTAAGCTACCGCGATCTCCGGCTGCCGGAGGCGAAGAAGCCGCTACTTCGCGCACAGATCACTGGAGCGGCAGCGGTGCGCTCCGAAGCGCCGCTTTTGCCGAAAGACGCCGGCAAGCGGCACTTGCTTTCGGCCAGCTGCGGAGCTGCGTATTCTGCCTCTCTAGTCGCCTACATCTTAGCGAAAAGCTTTTCCGCTCCAGTTCTCAAGGAGAAAGTGTACCAGCACTGCTCACTTAGTCCGACCTTGCCAGGAAATGAGATTTGCTGCACATTCCAAGGACACTTCATTTTCCTGGGCAAGCTGCAACCTGCTGGCAGATGGCCGTGCTCTCTGCCCACTCCTGCCCAGTTCTTGCTACTAGCGGGCACGTTGCAGCCTGGCGAAGGCAAGAAACCTGGAGAGCTGTCACAGAGCAGAAAGGCAGCTGAGATGCTGAAAAGCAGCAAAGCTGAACTGCCTGCCTCAACTTCAGCAGTGTGTAATTGACTGAAGGCGAAAAACCAAGCAGCAGAGCAGCGGGCTTCTGTGCGCACTGAAGGCAATTGCAAGAATCCAGCAGCTGCTCCTCGCCAAGCACAGGCAGCTGCCTGTGTTCTTGCTTCTTGACCAACTCACAGTTGCCCTTCTTTTCAGCAGCTGCCACCGTGTTCTCTGCATCTCGGAGCCTCTGGGGAGCAACAAGAATTTCCAAGGAGGGATGCATGAAAACTAAAATAAAAACTCAGGAAGGTTGTCCTGGAACACCTCCCATTGGCATACCAGAAGTGAATTCAAGAGGCAGGAGAGCGGCAGCCACCGTCCTGCAGCTGTCTGCGAGTTTCGCACACAAGCCGGCTTCTTCGCGGCTTCGTTCTTCGCCTCTTGCAAGCTACCGCGATCTCCGGCTGCCGGAGGCGAAGAAGCCGCTACTTCGCGCACAGATCACTGGAGCGGCAGCGATGCGCTCCGAAGCGCCGCTTTTGCCGAAAGACGCCGGCAAGCGGCACTTGCTTTCGGCCAGCTGCGGAGCTGCGTATTCTGCCTCTCTAGTCGCCTACATCTTAGCGAAAAGCTTTTCCGCTCCAGTTCTCAAGGAGAAAGTGTACCAGCACTGCTCACTTAGCCCGACCTTGCCAGGAAATATGATATGCTGCACATTCCGAGGAGACTGCATTTTCCTGGGCAAGCTGCAACCTGCTGGCAGATGGCCGTGCTCTCTGCCCACTCCTGCCCAGTTCTTGCTACTAGCGGGCACGTTGCAGCCTGGCGAAGGCAAGAAACCTGGAGAGCTGTCACAGAGCAGAAAGGCAGCTGAGATGCTGAAAAGCAGCAAAGCTGAACTGCCTGCCTCAACTTCAGCAGTGTGTAATTGACTGAAGGCGAAAAACCAAGCAGCAGAGCAGCGGGCTTCTGTGCGCACTGAAGGCAGTTGCAAGAATCCAGCAGCTGCTCCTTGCCAAGCACAGGCAGCTGCCTGTGTTCTTGCTTCTTGACCAACTCACAGTTGCCCTTCTTTTCAGCAGCTGCCACCGTGTTCTCTGCATCTCGGAGCCTCGGGGGAGCAACAAGAATTTCCAAGGAGGGATGCATGAAAACTAAAATAAAAACTCAGGAAGGTTGTCCTGGAACACCTCCCATTGGCATGCCAGAAGTGAATTCAAGAGGCAGGAGAGCGGCAGCCACCGTCCTGCGGCTGTCTGCGAGTTTCGCACACAAGCCGGCTTCTTCGCGGCTTCGTTCTTCGCCTCTTGTAAGCTACCGCGATCTCCGGCTGCCGGAGGCGAAGAAGCCGCTACTTCGCGCACAGATCACTGGAGCGGCAGCGGTGCGCTCCGAAGCGCCGCTTTTGCCGAAAGACGCCGGCAAGCGGCACTTGCTTTCGGCCAGCTGCGGAGCTGCGTATTCTGCCTCTCTAGTCGCCTACATCTTAGCGAAAAGCTTTTCCGCTCCAGTTCTCAAGGAGAAAGTGTACCAGCACTGCTCACTTAGTCCGACCTTGCCAGGAAATGAGATTTGCTGCACATTCCAAGGACACTTCATTTTCCTGGGCAAGCTGCAACCTGCTGGCAGATGGCCGTGCTCTCTGCCCACTCCTGCCCAGTTCTTGCTACTAGCGGGCACGTTGCAGCCTGGCGAAGGCAAGAAACCTGGAGAGCTGTCACAGAGCAGAAAGGCAGCTGAGATGCTGAAAAGCAGCAAAGCTGAACTGCCTGCCTCAACTTCAGCAGTGTGTAATTGACTGAAGGCGAAAAACCAAGCAGCAGAGCAGCGGGCTTCTGTGCGCACTGAAGGCAATTGCAAGAATCCAGCAGCTGCTCCTCGCCAAGCACAGGCAGCTGCCTGTGTTCTTGCTTCTTGACCAACTCACAGTTGCCCTTCTTTTCAGCAGCTGCCACCGTGTTCTCTGCATCTCGGAGCCTCTGGGGAGCAACAAGAATTTCCAAGGAGGGATGCATGAAAACTAAAATAAAAACTCAGGAAGGTTGTCCTGGAACACCTCCCATTGGCATACCAGAAGTGAATTCAAGAGGCAGGAGAGCGGCAGCCACCGTCCTGCAGCTGTCTGCGAGTTTCGCACACAAGCCGGCTTCTTCGCGGCTTCGTTCTTCGCCTCTTGCAAGCTACCGCGATCTCCGGCTGCCGGAGGCGAAGAAGCCGCTACTTCGCGCACAGATCACTGGAGCGGCAGCGATGCGCTCCGAAGCGCCGCTTTTGCCGAAAGACGCCGGCAAGCGGCACTTGCTTTCGGCCAGCTGCGGAGCTGCGTATTCTGCCTCTCTAGTCGCCTACATCTTAGCGAAAAGCTTTTCCGCTCCAGTTCTCAAGGAGAAAGTGTACCAGCACTGCTCACTTAGCCCGACCTTGCCAGGAAATATGATATGCTGCACATTCCGAGGAGACTGCATTTTCCTGGGCAAGCTGCAACCTGCTGGCAGATGGCCGTGCTCTCTGCCCACTCCTGCCCAGTTCTTGCTACTAGCGGGCACGTTGCAGCCTGGCGAAGGCAAGAAACCTGGAGAGCTGTCACAGAGCAGAAAGGCAGCTGAGATGCTGAAAAGCAGCAAAGCTGAACTGCCTGCCTCAACTTCAGCAGTGTGTAATTGACTGAAGGCGAAAAACCAAGCAGCAGAGCAGCGGGCTTCTGTGCGCACTGAAGGCAGTTGCAAGAATCCAGCAGCTGCTCCTTGCCAAGCACAGGCAGCTGCCTATGTTCTTGCTTCTTGACCAACTCACAGTTGCCCTTCTTTTCAGCAGCTGCCACCGTGTTCTCTGCATCTCGGAGCCTCTGGGGAGCAAAAAGAATTTCCAAGGAGGGATGCATGACGACTATGTGAAAACCCAGGAAGGTTGTCCTGGAACACCTCCCATTGGCATGCCAGAAGTGAATTCAAGAGGCAGGAGAGCGGCAGCCACCGTCCTGCGGCTGTGTGCGAGCTTCGCACACAAGCCGGCTTCTTC
Organism: Vidua macroura; assembly: GCF_024509145.1. Taxonomy (NCBI): domain Eukaryota; kingdom Metazoa; phylum Chordata; class Aves; order Passeriformes; family Viduidae; genus Vidua; species Vidua macroura. Next base: position 5,103,722 of record NC_071582.1, read on the forward strand.
GCGGCTTCGTTCTTCGCCTCTTGTAAGCTACCGCGATCTCCGGCTGCCGGAGGCGAAGAAGCCGCTACTTCGCGCACAGATGACTGGAGCGGCAGCGGTGCGCTCCGAAGCGCCGCTTTTGCCGAAAGACGCCGGGAAGCGGCACTTGCTTTCGGCCAGCTGCGGAGCTGCGTATTCTGCCTCTCTAGTCGCCTACATCTTAGCGAAAAGCTTTTCCGCTCCAGTTCTCAAGGAGAAAGTGTACCAGCACTGCTCACTTAGCCCGACCTTGCCAGGAAATAAGATTTGCTGCACATTCCAAGGACACTTCATTTTCCTGGGCAAGCTGCAACCTGCTGGCAGATGGCCGTGCTCTCTGCCCACTCCTGCCCAGCTCTGGGTAGTAGCGGGCACGTTGCAGCCTGGCGAAGGGAAGAAACCTCTGAAACGATACGCGGAATAAATCAATAGACTCCATAACCTGGGGTAGTTATGAAGTGGGTATGTATGTCAGCGCCCGGCACAAGTGAGATAGCTCTCCAAAACTTGTGCCCCGAGCCTCAGTCTGACCCACACTTTTATTCTTAAAGTCGTTCCATATGCAAAACATTGCACAACTTTTTCATGCATATTCAACCCCTGGCCCCGCCTGTCCTCGCTTCTCATGCTAAGTAAGTCCACGTCCTTCTGGGCATGCGTGGTTTGCTGTGGTGGTCGTACGGGGGTCTCTTGGTGGTCCTGAGGCTGACGATTGTGGTCTTCCTCATGATTGAACTTTTGAACTTTTCCTCTCTGCGCGTGCGCTTTTGGTCCTTTGGTGCTTATCTGAGTACGTCTGTCAGTCTTGATAGCCTTGGAGACAGAGGAGCTTCTTTATCTGGGTTCTTTCCTTCTTCTGGTATTGTTCTTTATGCAAGAAGCTTCAGAAATTTGCATTTTCCTATGCCCTTTGTACTAGGCAGAGGTTTCTTAAGTAAAAGGTTGAAAATTCAACACATAACTCTACAAGCTAAATTAGAAATGCTTCATTCATTTTGTTAACCTAACTCTAAAAATCTCTGCTTCAGTCCCCCCTTTTCTTAAAATAGAGTAAATTCTTTTACTACAGGGGTCTTGATTTAAATTCTGATCTACTATCATGACCGTCCTCTTTCAGTAAGATTCTAGGAGTTCTAGAGAGTGATGTCAGACTGGCCATGTGTTTTAACATCCTCGAATTCTACATGAGTGTTAAAGTAGACATCATTAAACTTACAGTAACTAAAATTAATAGAATTGTAATTGGGTGACATAAAGTGTTCTAAACAGCGTATTTCACTAGTTATGACTTGTGTTTATTAGCTAGTGATTGGTGCTGGATACACCAAGTTAAGAGACTTAACATACAGGAGGTTAGTGACATGTCTTGGGTAGACATTCTCTTTCGCACCCCATATGGTTTTTCATAAAGCAATTCAAAGTGGTTTAGCTTTTCTTTAGTCTTGGGTTTGGTTCGGATCTGCAGTAGTGCTAATGGGAGGGATTGAGTCCATGACAAATTAGCTTCTTGTCCCAATTGTACAATTTGTTGTTTGATCAAATGGTTCATTTTTTTTACCTGACCACTTGATTGTGGGTTATATGGGGTGTGAAGTTCTCAGTCTATGTTCAAGTATTGGCTAACTTGTTGCACTAATTTTACGATAAAATGTGGTCCTCTATTTGAGGAGATTGTGGCCAGGACTCTAAAGCGTGGTATGTTTTCTTGTACCAATACCTTAGTTACTTCTTGAGCTTTAGAAGTCCTGGTGGGGAATGCTTCTGGCCATCCTGAAAAGGTATCTGTTAGCACCAGTAAAAACTTATACCCCCCTTTTCTTGGCAATTCTGTACAATCTATCTGCCATTGCTGCTCCGGCCCATGACCCTTCCTAATCTGGCTAAGCTTTGGTTTGGGAGTATTTTTGGGGTTGGTCTGGAGGCAAAGGTCACATTGTCGAGTTGTAAATGTCTAGTTATGCTAGAGCATCAATACCCCAATGGTTTTCTGGTGTTCTTCCTTTATTAGGGACCATCAGAAATAGGAGGGTAGAAGTAATTTTCCTTCTATGGTGGCCCATCCCTCTTGGTTATAGTCTCCTTTTTGCTCATAGATTAATTTTTTTTCTAGTTTGTTGTATCTTGGCTTACCTTTAGGGGAAATTTGCCCGTCTTGCTGCTTCTTTTGCTTCCCTATCTGCCAGCTCGTTTCCTTCTTCCAATTCTGAGTTGATCTTCTGATGTGCCTTAATGTGCATGATCGCTACTTTCTCTGGCAACTGGACTGCTTCTAGAAGTCGCAGTACTTCTGATGCATCTTTAATATTTTTCCCTTGAGAGTTCAGCAGTCCTCTCTCTTTCTAAATGGCTCTGTGAGCATGCACTACTCCAAATGCATACTTCGAGTCCGTGTATATGTTTATTTCTTTCCCTCTTGCCAATTCTAGGGCCCGAGTTAGAGCAATTATCTCGGCCTTCTGTGCAGAGGTATTTGTTGGCAGGGGCCCAGATGATATTACTTCCTTGCACGTTGGAACTGCCTACCCGGCGTGCCGTTTTCCACTGATGATATAACTGCTTCCATCAGTAAACGAGACTTCTGCATTCTCCAGAGGGGTGTCCTTCAAGTCAGGGCAGCTGGAGTAGGTGGCTTCAATGGTCTCCAGGCAGTCATGTTCCACTGGTTCCCCTTGGTTTCTACTGAGGAAGGAGGCTGGATTGACAATGTTAGCCACTACTATCTCTACATCATCTTGCTCCGCTATGATAGCTTGGTATCTCAGGAGCCGTTGTGGGGAAAGCCAATGCCCACCTTTTACCTCTAGCACTGCAGACACTGTGTGAGACACTAGCACAGTTCTTTTCTGGCCTAGGGTGAATTTGTGTGCCTCTTGGATGTTCAGTACGACTGCTGCAACAGCTCTGAGGCACCCAGGCCACCCTTTAGCTGCTGTATCCAATTGCTTAGAGAAGTAAGCCACTGCTCTCCGATATGGGCCGAGGTCCTGTGCTAGTATTCCTAAGGCGATTCCTTGCTTCTCATGGGAGAATAAAAGGAAAGGCTTACTCACGTCCGGCAATCTCAGGGCTGGAGCTGACATGAGGGCTTTTTTCAGCTGGTTGAAAGCTTGCGTAGCTTCCTTTGTCTCTTGGATGTTCCTGCTTTCAGTTGCAATCAGTTCATAGAAGGGCTTAACAAACAGTCCATAGTTATAGATCCATAACCTGCACCACCCTGTCATCCTCAGGAAAGTTCGTAGTTCCTTTACAGTCTGAGGTTTTGGGCTCTGGCATATTGCCTCCTTCCGGCTTTGGCCCAAGGTACGTTGTCTAGCACTGACTTCGTAGCCCAGATAAGTTACTTTCTGTTTTACTACTTGGGCTTTTTTCTTTGATACTCGGTACCCTTGGAGCCCCAAAAAGTTCAAGAGGCTTATCGTCCAGGCCGTGCATGCTTCCCTTGTCCGTGTGGCTATCAGGATGTCATCTACGTACTCTAGCAACTTCCCTTCCTCTGGAGGGGCTTCTCAGGTCTCTAATTCTTTTGCAAGTTGTTCTCCAAACAAAGTGGGTGAGTTTTTGAATCCTTGTGGGAGTCTGGTCCATGTCAGTTGAGTTCTTGGCCCGCTCTTAGGATTTTCCCATTCAAATGCAAAAATTTTCTGGCTTCGTGGATAGGAAGGCAAAAGAAGGCATCTTTTCAATCTAAAACGGTAAACCAAGTTAGCTCGGCTGTTAAGCAAGTTAATAACGTGTAGGGATTGGCCACCACAGGATACAGATCCTCAGTGACCTTGTTTATGGCCCGCAGATCCTGTACTAACCGGTATGACCCATCAGGTTTACCAACTGGTAGGATAGGGGTATTAACACTTACATAACATAAGTTGGAACAAGGTATTATAGACAATATCATGGTCATCAATGGAAGCAATATTTGATTGAACTTTTTAGTTCTGAGGGTTCGTAACTTGTGTTTGTTGGTGACAGCAGGGAAGCACAGTGAGGCTGCTTAACAGGGCAGGATGCATACATATACTTTCCTTCGTCTACATTCACTTAACTTTATTTTACTTACTCTTACACATAACAAAACAACCACAACAACAAGGTACCTTTTCTTTTTCAACACACCTATTACACTTTTAGGTGTCCCTGGCTAGTCCCAGTGTTCTTGGATACCCCTCAATCTAGCTGTGTGGTTCCCAACTCTAGATCCTGTCAGACTTCTCTTCAAACTGGCAAAATTTTTACTCAATCTTGGCTGCTCTCAACAACCCAGCAAACTTAATTCTGGGTGCTCTTGCAATGTTAATCCCTCAACCCAGCAGGTTTGACTTAACCCTGGATGCTCTTGGAACATTAATCCCTCAATCCAGCAGGTTTGAATCAACCCTGGATGCTCTTGGAATATTAATCCCTCAATCCAGCAGGTTTGATCTTGGATGTTCTTGGGCATTCTTATCCCTCAATCCAGCAGAATTTTTAGGGGCCCCTCCTACACATTTTACCTTTTATTTTTCCCCAATAGATTATGCCAAGAAAACCCTCTTTTTACCTTTTAATTCATTTTTTTTTTCTAATTAATTACCTTTTACTCCCCCCCCCCCCCCCCCCCCACTAAGGGGTCCCACTCTTTCTCTGAGACCCAGTCCCAGGGGGGGTTCTCTCACTCTTTTTATTACTCGCTTCGTCTCTTTACTGGCCGCTTTTCTCGCGAAAAAGACGGAAACGCAGCATGGGAGACTGTCGCTCTCGCTTAGCAGGTCTGGGGTAACCAGCCCGCCTCTGTCACGATCCGCTTATGGCGGGGTGTCGTGATGGTTCTTTTCACCGATCCCAAAAGTGCAACAAAGGCAAACAACAAGGGACTATCAGTTAATCACAACAAATGCACCTTTAGTAGGGGCCAAAACAGTAAACGCGATAGTGGGGATCTGAAAGGAGATAAAAGGTTAGAGAGAGAAGAGGGATATGGGAATAGCTACCAACACAGGCGAGATCCTCAGTGCTCCGGACGATGGGGATCCGTCTGTCGTGTCGGGGGAGTCTTCGAAGTTCTGGTCGACTCGGGGCTCCAGTTATAATCCACAGAGGAGAGAGGGGGGGAACAAGTGTAATAATGAAAGTCCATTGTAATCGCCCCGAGGGAACGGGTGAGTCCACAGAAACCACCAAAGCAAGACGAATCCAATGAAGAATAAGTCCATTTGAATCACTGAAGGGAAACAGGTCATGTCATTAGTGGTCAGAGCACCAATTTCCCCTCCTCCCTATAGCAGGGGTCTCAGTCTCAGTCCTTGGGAGGAGGGTTCTCATTCTTTCTTTGTCACAGTGGTAACGAGGCAGATGAGGGGTCTTCAATGAAGGACCGCGAGAGTCACCCCAAAAGTTCATTTGGCTTAAGAACGGAGATTAGAAGCAGGCTGCGCATCAGGCTGTCCCGTGCTGGCTCCATGTCAGGTCTTTGCCAAGTCCTTGCCAACTCCTTGCCAAGTTCTTACCAGGCCTTGTTGGGAACAGCCAGCATGACGGTTCAGTGGTCCCACCTGTGCTGTGTCCTGTTCTAAGCCGGAACTACAGTGGGGGAAGGGATTCTTTCTTGTGGCAATCGGAAGGCATAATGGAAAATGAGGGGCTTCAGACGGGCTCTTACAGCCTCTCATTCACACACATTCATCCCCCCTTTATTCGCCCTGTAATGCAAAGGATCTCCCAGTTGCCGAGCCGTGGGGGCTTTTAGCCACTCGGCACGAAGCTCGGATAGCTGGTACATCTGAGGGTCCACCAGAAGAACGGGAGGGACACTCGGGCTGCTGAAATCCTGCTCGTTGATTGAAGGGTCGCAGAAGGGGCAAACAGGGAGACAACGAAGCAGAAGGGAGGCAGATTCCGAGAGCCCCGAAGGGCGGGCTGAGGATTCTTTTACTGCGTAGGGGTAGGAGGGTTTAGCATTCGAGGGTACAATCGGGAGAAGGCTAAAGGGAGGGGAAATATAACATTAACCAGTGGGGAAAAGGGAAAGGAGTGTTCTTGGTGGAAGAACCAAAGGGAAAACGTGGAACAGAGAAGATTCTAGGCTAAGGGGCAGACTTGAACAATAACTGACAGGACAGGGGGAGGGTACAATTCTCTTCCAAAAGGGGGTGGAGAACTCATACAACTGCTGTTTCCCATGGCAACCCTAGACTGCCTTCCCCAACCCCTCCTCCTGCACCAGTGACAGCTTTTAACACTGAAGGGCAGTGCTATTGTATAACAAACACTTAACTCTTAGCCCAGCCGGGCTCGCCGGCTACTTTTGCAAGCTTTTTACCAACTAGCGATGCTTGTAAGCGGTGCTTGTAACTCCTAGCTTGTACCACGCTCCCACTAGCTGCGCTATCAGCTAGCGGCGTTCAAAGCAGCTCCTCAAACCGCGGCTTGTGCCCGCGCGCCCGCTGCGCTATCAGCTGGGCCGCGCCTAAAGCACCTTTGCAAGCCCCGACTTAAGCCCCGCGCCGCACTCCCCCAGCTCGCCAGAGACAGCCCGTGCCACGCATGCGCACCACCCGCTCTATCGGGTAGAGCGCGCACTACCCGCACGATCAGGTAGTGTGGGCTGAGAGCTGCCCTGCGCATGCGCTCTCTAGCACCACCGCGCCGCCTCTCTGTATCTTAGCAAGGCCGCACCGCGCTTCACCGTTCCACTCACACATACACACACACGCACAAGCACGCACGTCCGGACGTAACAGACACACTACACTGCAATCGGGACACACACCACACACTGAAATCGCGATTTCGCCCTCCCCGAGCCGCGCTATCAGCTGGGGAGGTCCTCCCGCCGCCGGCCTCTCCCCCGATGGCGGTCTGCTTGCAAGCCCCTAGGCAAACCTGCGCGCAAAAACATCTTTTTGCGACTTATCAGTGCCAACCGTAAGAAAATAAATTAACACATACCGCTTTCATCCGCTAGTCGACGGGCCGTGGTCTGCTCCCCGCAGTGTACAGCCGAGGCGCAGAGTCCCTCCGGGGAAAAGCCCTGTGGCGCCTGAGGGTGTCTGCTCCCAACCGGACCTGCGGGTGAGCAGAGCAGTCCCTTCGTGGTCGCCAACTGAAACGATACGCGGAAGAAATCAATAGACTCCATAACCTGGGGTAGTTATGAAGTGGGTATGTATGTCAGCGCCCGGCACAAGTGAGATAGCTCTCCAAAACTTGTGCCCCGAGCCTCAGTCTGACCCACACTTTTATTCTTAAAGACGTTCCATATGCAAAACATTGCACAACTTTTTCATGCATATTCAACCCCTGGCCCCGCCTGTCCTCGCTTCTCATGCTAAGTAAGTCCACGCCCTTCTGGGCATGCGTGGTTTGCTGTGGTGGTCGTACGGGGGTCTCTTGGTGGTCCTGAGGCTGAAAATTGTGGTCTTCCTCATGATTGAACTTTTGAACTTTTCCTCTCTGCGCGTGCGCTTTTGGTCCTTTGGTGCTTCTCTGAGTACGTCTGTCAGTCTTGATAGGCTTGGAGACAGAGGAGCTTCTTTATCTGGGTTCTTTCCTTCTTCTGGTATTGTTCTTTATGCAAGAAGCTTCAGAAATTTGCATTTTCCTTTGCCCTTTCTATTAGGCAGAGGTTTCTTAAGCAAAAGGTTGAAAATTCAACACATAACTCTACAAGCTAAACTAGAAATGCTTAATTCATTTTGTTAAACCAACGCTAAAAATCTCTATTTCACCTCGAGAGCTGTCAAAGAGCAGAAAGCAGCTGAGATGCTGAAAAGCAGCAAAGCTGAACTGCCTGCCTCAACTTCAGCAGTGTGTAATTGACTGAAGGCGAAAAACCAAGCAGCAGAGCAGCGGGCTTCTGTGCGCACTGAAGGCAATTGCAAGAATCCAGCAGCTGCTCCTCGCCAAGCACAGGCAGCTGCCTGTGTTCTTGCTTCTTGACCAACTCACAGTTGCCCTTCTTTTCAGCAGCTGCCACCGTGTTCTCTGCATCTCGGAGCCTCTGGGGAGCAACAAGAATTTCCAAGGAGGGATGCATGAAAACTAAAATAAAAACTCAGGAAGGTTGTCCTGGAACACCTCCCATTGGCATACCAGAAGTGAATTCAAGAGGCAGGAGAGCGGCAGCCACCGTCCTGCAGCTGTCTGCGAGTTTCGCACACAAGCCGGCTTCTTCGCGGCTTCGTTCTTCGCCTCTTGCAAGCTACCGCGATCTCCGGCTGCCGGAGGCGAAGAAGCCGCTACTTCGCGCACAGATCACTGGAGCGGCAGCGATGCGCTCCGAAGCGCCGCTTTTGCCGAAAGACGCCGGGAAGCGGCACTTGCTTTCGGCCAGCTGCGGAGCTGCGTATTCTGCCTCTCTAGTCGCCTACATCTTAGCGAAAAGCTTTTCCGCTCCAGTTCTCAAGGAGAAAGTGTACCAGCACTGCTCACTTAGCCCGACCTTGCCAGGAAATATGATATGCTGCACATTCCGAGGAGACTGCATTTTCCTGGGCAAGCTGCAACCTGCTGGCAGATGGCCGTGCTCTCTGCCCACTCCTGCCCAGTTCTTGCTACTAGCGGGCACGTTGCAGCCTGGCGAAGGCAAGAAACCTGGAGAGCTGTCACAGAGCAGAAAGGCAGCTGAGATGCTGAAAAGCAGCAAAGCTGAACTGCCTGCCTCAACTTCAGCAGTGTGTAATTGACTGAAGGCGAAAAACCAAGCAGCAGAGCAGCGGGCTTCTGTGCGCACTGAAGGCAATTGCAAGAATCCAGCAGCTGCTCCTTGCCAAGCACAGGCAGCTGCCTATGTTCTTGCTTCTTGACCAACTCACAGTTGCCCTTCTTTTCAGCAGCTGCCACCGTGTTCTCTGCATCTCGGAGCCTCTGGGGAGCAAAAAGAATTTCCAAGGAGGGATGCATGACGACTATGTGAAAACCCAGGAAAGTTGTCCTGGAACACCTCCCATTGGCATGCCAGAAGTGAATTCAAGAGGCAGGAGAGCGGCAGCCACCGTCCTGCGGCTGTTTGCGAGCTTCGCACACAAGCCGGCTTCTTCGCGGCTTCGTTCTTCGCCTCTTGTAAGCTACCGCGATCTCCGGCTGCCGGAGGCGAAGAAGCCGCTACTTCGCGCACAGATGACTGGAGCGGCAGCGGTGCGCTCCGAAGCGCCGCTTTTGCCGAAAGACGCCGGGAAGCGGCACTTGCTTTCGGCCAGCTGCGGAGCTGCGTATTCTGCCTCTCTAGTCGCCTACATCTTAGCGAAAAGCTTTTCCGCTCCAGTTCTCAAGGAGAAAGTGTACCAGCACTGCTCACTTAGCCCGACCTTGCCAGGAAATAAGATTTGCTGCACATTCCAAGGACACTTCATTTTCCTGGGCAAGCTGCAACCTGCTGGCAGATGGCCGTGCTCTCTGCCCACTCCTGCCCAGCTCTGGGTAGTAGCGGGCACGTTGCAGCCTGGCGAAGGGAAGAAACCTCTGAAACGATACGCGGAATAAATCAATAGACTCCATAACCTGGGGTAGTTATGAAGTGGGTATGTATGTCAGCGCCCGGCACAAGTGAGATAGCTCTCCAAAACTTGTGCCCCGAGCCTCAGTCTGACCCACACTTTTATTCTTAAAGTCGTTCCATATGCAAAACATTGCACAACTTTTTCATGCATATTCAACCCCTGGCCCCGCCTGTCCTCGCTTCTCATGCTAAGTAAGTCCACGCCCTTCTGGGCATGCGTGGTTTGCTGTGGTGGTCGTACGGGGGTCTCTTGGTGGTCCTGAGGCTGACGATTGTGGTCTTCCTCATGATTGAACTTTTGAACTTTTCCTCTCTGCGCGTGCGCTTTTGGTCCTTTGGTGCTTATCTGAGTACGTCTGTCAGTCTTGATAGCCTTGGAGACAGAGGAGCTTCTTTATCTGGGTTCTTTCCTTCTTCTGGTATTGTTCTTTATGCAAGAAGCTTCAGAAATTTGCATTTTCCTATGCCCTTTGTACTAGGCAGAGGTTTCTTAAGTAAAAGGTTGAAAATTCAACACATAACTCTACAAGCTAAATTAGAAATGCTTCATTCATTTTGTTAACCTAACTCTAAAAATCTCTGCTTCAGTCCCCCCTTTTCTTAAAATAGAGTAAATTCTTTTACTACAGGGGTCTTGATTTAAATTCTGATCTACTATCATGACCGTCCTCTTTCAGTAAGATTCTAGGAGTTCTAGAGAGTGATGTCAGACTGGCCATGTGTTTTAACATCCTCGAATTCTACATGAGTGTTAAAGTAGACATCATTAAACTTACAGTAACTAAAATTAATAGAATTGTAATTGGGTGACATAAAGTGTTCTAAACAGCGTATTTCACTAGTTATGACTTGTGTTTATTAGCTAGTGATTGGTGCTGGATACACCAAGTTAAGAGACTTAACATACAGGAGGTTAGTGACATGTCTTGGGTAGACATTCTCTTTCGCACCCCATATGGTTTTTCATAAAGCAATTCAAAGTGGTTTAGCTTTTCTTTAGTCTTGGGTTTGGTTCGGATCTGCAGTAGTGCTAATGGGAGGGATTGAGTCCATGACAAATTAGCTTCTTGTCCCAATTGTACAATTTGTTGTTTGATCAAATGGTTCATTTTTTTTACCTGACCACTTGATTGTGGGTTATATGGGGTGTGAAGTTCTCAGTCTATGTTCAAGTATTGGCTAACTTGTTGCACTAATTTTACGATAAAATGTGGTCCTCTATTTGAGGAGATTGTGGCCAGGACTCTAAAGCGTGGTATGTTTTCTTGTACCAATACCTTAGTTACTTCTTGAGCTTTAGAAGTCCTGGTGGGGAATGCTTCTGGCCATCCTGAAAAGGTATCTGTTAGCACCAGTAAAAACTTATACCCCCCTTTTCTTGGCAATTCTGTACAATCTATCTGCCATTGCTGCTCCGGCCCATGACCCTTCCTAATCTGGCTAAGCTTTGGTTTGGGAGTATTTTTGGGGTTGGTCTGGAGGCAAAGGTCACATTGTCGAGTTGTAAATGTCTAGTTATGCTAGAGCATCAATACCCCAATGGTTTTCTGGTGTTCTTCCTTTATTAGGGACCATCAGAAATAGGAGGGTAGAAGTAATTTTCCTTCTATGGTGGCCCATCCCTCTTGGTTATAGTCTCCTTTTTGCTCATAGATTAATTTTTTTTCTAGTTTGTTGTATCTTGGCTTACCTTTAGGGGAAATTTGCCCGTCTTGCTGCTTCTTTTGCTTCCCTATCTGCCAGCTCGTTTCCTTCTTCCAATTCTGAGTTGATCTTCTGATGTGCCTTAATGTGCATGATCGCTACTTTCTCTGGCAACTGGACTGCTTCTAGAAGTCGCAGTACTTCTGATGCATCTTTAATATTTTTCCCTTGAGAGTTCAGCAGTCCTCTCTCTTTCTAAATGGCTCTGTGAGCATGCACTACTCCAAATGCATACTTCGAGTCCGTGTATATGTTTATTTCTTTCCCTCTTGCCAATTCTAGGGCCCGAGTTAGAGCAATTATCTCGGCCTTCTGTGCAGAGGTATTTGTTGGCAGGGGCCCAGATGATATTACTTCCTTGCACGTTGGAACTGCCTACCCGGCGTGCCGTTTTCCACTGATGATATAACTGCTTCCATCAGTAAACGAGACTTCTGCATTCTCCAGAGGGGTGTCCTTCAAGTCAGGGCAGCTGGAGTAGGTGGCTTCAATGGTCTCCAGGCAGTCATGTTCCACTGGTTCCCCTTGGTTTCTACTGAGGAAGGAGGCTGGATTGACAATGTTAGCCACTACTATCTCTACATCATCTTGCTCCGCTATGATAGCTTGGTATCTCAGGAGCCGTTGTGGGGAAAGCCAATGCCCACCTTTTACCTCTAGCACTGCAGACACTGTGTGAGACACTAGCACAGTTCTTTTCTGGCCTAGGGTGAATTTGTGTGCCTCTTGGATGTTCAGTACGACTGCTGCAACAGCTCTGAGGCACCCAGGCCACCCTTTAGCTGCTGTATCCAATTGCTTAGAGAAGTAAGCCACTGCTCTCCGATATGGGCCGAGGTCCTGTGCTAGTATTCCTAAGGCGATTCCTTGCTTCTCATGGGAGAATAAAAGGAAAGGCTTACTCACGTCCGGCAATCTCAGGGCTGGAGCTGACATGAGGGCTTTTTTCAGCTGGTTGAAAGCTTGCGTAGCTTCCTTTGTCTCTTGGATGTTCCTGCTTTCAGTTGCAATCAGTTCATAGAAGGGCTTAACAAACAGTCCATAGTTATAGATCCATAACCTGCACCACCCTGTCATCCTCAGGAAAGTTCGTAGTTCCTTTACAGTCTGAGGTTTTGGGCTCTGGCATATTGCCTCCTTCCGGCTTTGGCCCAAGGTACGTTGTCTAGCACTGACTTCGTAGCCCAGATAAGTTACTTTCTGTTTTACTACTTGGGCTTTTTTCTTTGATACTCGGTACCCTTGGAGCCCCAAAAAGTTCAAGAGGCTTATCGTCCAGGCCGTGCATGCTTCCCTTGTCCGTGTGGCTATCAGGATGTCATCTACGTACTCTAGCAACTTCCCTTCCTCTGGAGGGGCTTCTCAGGTCTCTAATTCTTTTGCAAGTTGTTCTCCAAACAAAGTGGGTGAGTTTTTGAATCCTTGTGGGAGTCTGGTCCATGTCAGTTGAGTTCTTGGCCCGCTCTTAGGATTTTCCCATTCAAATGCAAAAATTTTCTGGCTTCGTGGATAGGAAGGCAAAAGAAGGCATCTTTTCAATCTAAAACGGTAAACCAAGTTAGCTCGGCTGTTAAGCAAGTTAATAACGTGTAGGGATTGGCCACCACAGGATACAGATCCTCAGTGACCTTGTTTATGGCCCGCAGATCCTGTACTAACCGGTATGACCCATCAGGTTTACCAACTGGTAGGATAGGGGTATTAACACTTACATAACATAAGTTGGAACAAGGTATTATAGACAATATCATGGTCATCAATGGAAGCAATATTTGATTGAACTTTTTAGTTCTGAGGGTTCGTAACTTGTGTTTGTTGGTGACAGCAGGGAAGCACAGTGAGGCTGCTTAACAGGGCAGGATGCATACATATACTTTCCTTCGTCTACATTCACTTAACTTTATTTTACTTACTCTTACACATAACAAAACAACCACAACAACAAGGTACCTTTTCTTTTTCAACACACCTATTACACTTTTAGGTGTCCCTGGCTAGTCCCAGTGTTCTTGGATACCCCTCAATCTAGCTGTGTGGTTCCCAACTCTAGATCCTGTCAGACTTCTCTTCAAACTGGCAAAATTTTTACTCAATCTTGGCTGCTCTCAACAACCCAGCAAACTTAATTCTGGGTGCTCTTGCAATGTTAATCCCTCAACCCAGCAGGTTTGACTTAACCCTGGATGCTCTTGGAACATTAATCCCTCAATCCAGCAGGTTTGAATCAACCCTGGATGCTCTTGGAATATTAATCCCTCAATCCAGCAGGTTTGATCTTGGATGTTCTTGGGCATTCTTATCCCTCAATCCAGCAGAATTTTTAGGGGCCCCTCCTACACATTTTACCTTTTATTTTTCCCCAATAGATTATGCCAAGAAAACCCTCTTTTTACCTTTTAATTCATTTTTTTTTTCTAATTAATTACCTTTTACTCCCCCCCCCCCCCCCCCCCACTAAGGGGTCCCACTCTTTCTCTGAGACCCAGTCCCAGGGGGGGTTCTCTCACTCTTTTTATTACTCGCTTCGTCTCTTTACTGGCCGCTTTTCTCGCGAAAAAGACGGAAACGCAGCATGGGAGACTGTCGCTCTCGCTTAGCAGGTCTGGGGTAACCAGCCCGCCTCTGTCACGATCCGCTTATGGCGGGGTGTCGTGATGGTTCTTTTCACCGATCCCAAAAGTGCAACAAAGGCAAACAACAAGGGACTATCAGTTAATCACAACAAATGCACCTTTAGTAGGGGCCAAAACAGTAAACGCGATAGTGGGGATCTGAAAGGAGATAAAAGGTTAGAGAGAGAAGAGGGATATGGGAATAGCTACCAACACAGGCGAGATCCTCAGTGCTCCGGACGATGGGGATCCGTCTGTCGTGTCGGGGGAGTCTTCGAAGTTCTGGTCGACTCGGGGCTCCAGTTATAATCCACAGAGGAGAGAGGGGGGGAACAAGTGTAATAATGAAAGTCCATTGTAATCGCCCCGAGGGAACGGGTGAGTCCACAGAAACCACCAAAGCAAGACGAATCCAATGAAGAATAAGTCCATTTGAATCACTGAAGGGAAACAGGTCATGTCATTAGTGGTCAGAGCACCAATTTCCCCTCCTCCCTATAGCAGGGGTCTCAGTCTCAGTCCTTGGGAGGAGGGTTCTCATTCTTTCTTTGTCACAGTGGTAACGAGGCAGATGAGGGGTCTTCAATGAAGGACCGCGAGAGTCACCCCAAAAGTTCATTTGGCTTAAGAACGGAGATTAGAAGCAGGCTGCGCATCAGGCTGTCCCGTGCTGGCTCCATGTCAGGTCTTTGCCAAGTCCTTGCCAACTCCTTGCCAAGTTCTTACCAGGCCTTGTTGGGAACAGCCAGCATGACGGTTCAGTGGTCCCACCTGTGCTGTGTCCTGTTCTAAGCCGGAACTACAGTGGGGGAAGGGATTCTTTCTTGTGGCAATCGGAAGGCAGAATGGAAAATGAGGGGCTTCAGACGGGCTCTTACAGCCTCTCATTCACACACATTCATCCCCCCTTTATTCGCCCTGTAATGCAAAGGATCTCCCAGTTGCCGAGCCGTGGGGGCTTTTAGCCACTCGGCACGAAGCTCGGATAGCTGGTACATCTGAGGGTCCACCAGAAGAACGGGAGGGACACTCGGGCTGCTGAAATCCTGCTCGTTGATTGAAGGGTCGCAGAAGGGGCAAACAGGGAGACAACGAAGCAGAAGGGAGGCAGATTCCGAGAGCCCCGAAGGGCGGGGTGAGGATTCTTTTAACTGCGTAGGGGTAGGAGGGTTTAGCATTCGAGGGTACAATCGGGAGAAGGCTAAAGGGAGGGGAAATATAACATTAACCAGTGGGGAAAAGGGAAAGGAGTGTTCTTGGTGGAAGAACCAAAGGGAAAACGTGGAACAGAGAAGATTCTAGGCTAAGGGGCAGACTTGAACAATAACTGACAGGACAGGGGGAGGGTACAATTCTCTTCCAAAAGGGGGTGGAGAACTCATACAACTGCTGTTTCCCATGGCAACCCTAGACTGCCTTCCCCAACCCCTCCTCCTGCACCAGTGACAGCTTTTAACACTGAAGGGCAGTGCTATTGTATAACAAACACTTAACTCTTAGCCCAGCCGGGCTCGCCGGCTACTTTTGCAAGCTTTTTACCAACTAGCGATGCTTGTAAGCGGTGCTTGTAACTCCTAGCTTGTACCACGCTCCCACTAGCTGCGCTATCAGCTAGCGGCGTTCAAAGCAGCTCCTCAAACCGCGGCTTGTGCCCGCGCGCCCGCTGCGCTATCAGCTGGGCCGCGCCTAAAGCACCTTTGCAAGCCCCGACTTAAGCCCCGCGCCGCACTCCCCCAGCTCGCCAGAGACAGCCCGTGCCACGCATGCGCACCACCCGCTCTATCGGGTAGAGCGCGCACTACCCGCACGATCAGGTAGTGTGGGCTGAGAGCTGCCCTGCGCATGCGCTCTCTAGCACCACCGCGCCGCCTCTCTGTATCTTAGCAAGGCCGCACCGCGCTTCACCGTTCCACTCACACATACACACACACGCACAAGCACGCACGTCCGGACGTAACAGACACACTACACTGCAATCGGGACACACACCACACACTGAAATCGCGATTTCGCCCTCCCCGAGCCGCGCTATCAGCTGGGGAGGTCCTCCCGCCGCCGGCCTCTCCCCCGATGGCGGTCTGCTTGCAAGCCCCTAGGCAAACCTGCGCGCAAAAACATCTTTTTGCGACTTATCAGTGCCAACCGTAAGAAAATAAATTAACACATACCGCTTTCATCCGCTAGTCGACGGGCCGTGGTCTGCTCCCCGCAGTGTACAGCCGAGGCGCAGAGTCCCTCCGGGGAAAAGCCCTGTGGCGCCTGAGGGTGTCTGCTCCCAACCGGACCTGCGGGTGAGCAGAGCAGTCCCTTCGTGGTCGCCAACTGAAACGATACGCGGAAGAAATCAATAGACTCCATAACCTGGGGTAGTTATGAAGTGGGTATGTATGTCAGCGCCCGGCACAAGTGAGATAGCTCTCCAAAACTTGTGCCCCGAGCCTCAGTCTGACCCACACTTTTATTCTTAAAGACGTTCCATATGCAAAACATTGCACAACTTTTTCATGCATATTCAACCCCTGGCCCCGCCTGTCCTCGCTTCTCATGCTAAGTAAGTCCACGCCCTTCTGGGCATGCGTGGTTTGCTGTGGTGGTCGTACGGGGGTCTCTTGGTGGTCCTGAGGCTGAAAATTGTGGTCTTCCTCATGATTGAACTTTTGAACTTTTCCTCTCTGCGCGTGCGCTTTTGGTCCTTTGGTGCTTCTCTGAGTACGTCTGTCAGTCTTGATAGGCTTGGAGACAGAGGAGCTTCTTTATCTGGGTTCTTTCCTTCTTCTGGTATTGTTCTTTATGCAAGAAGCTTCAGAAATTTGCATTTTCCTTTGCCCTTTCTATTAGGCAGAGGTTTCTTAAGCAAAAGGTTGAAAATTCAACACATAACTCTACAAGCTAAACTAGAAATGCTTAATTCATTTTGTTAAACCAACGCTAAAAATCTCTATTTCACCTCGAGAGCTGTCAAAGAGCAGAAAGCAGCTGAGATGCTGAAAAGCAGCAAAGCTGAACTGCCTGCCTCAACTTCAGCAGTGTGTAATTGACTGAAGGCGAAAAACCAAGCAGCAGAGCAGCGGGCTTCTGTGCGCACTGAAGGCAATTGCAAGAATCCAGCAGCTGCTCCTCGCCAAGCACAGGCAGCTGCCTGTGTTCTTGCTTCTTGACCAACTCACAGTTGCCCTTCTTTTCAGCAGCTGCCACCGTGTTCTCTGCATCTCGGAGCCTCTGGGGAGCAACAAGAATTTCCAAGGAGGGATGCATGAAAACTAAAATAAAAACTCAGGAAGGTTGTCCTGGAACACCTCCCATTGGCATGCCAGAAGTGAATTCAAGAGGCAGGAGAGCGGCAGCCACCGTCCTGCGGCTGTCTGCGAGTTTCGCACACAAGCCGGCTTCTTCGCGGCTTCGTTCTTCGCCTCTTGTAAGCTACCGCGATCTCCGGCTGCCGGAGGCGAAGAAGCCGCTACTTCGCGCACAGATCACTGGAGCGGCAGCGATGCGCTCCGGAGAGCCGCTTTTGCCGAAAGACGCCGGGAAGCGGCACTTGCTTTCGGCCAGCTGCGGAGCTGCGTATTCTGCCTCTCTAGTCGCCTACATCTTAGCGAAAAGCTTTTCCGCTCCAGTTCTCAAGGAGAAAGTGTACCAGCACTGCTCACTTAGCCCGACCTTGCCAGGAAATGAGATTTGCTGCACATTCCAAGGACACTTCATTTTCCTGGGCAAGCTGCAACCTGCTGGCAGATGGCCGTGCTCTCTATCCACTCCTGCCCAGTTCTTGCTACTAGCGGGCACGTTGCAGCCTGGCGAAGGCAAGAAACCTGGAGAGCTGTCACAGAGCAGAAAGGCAGCTGAGATGATGAAAAGCAGCAAAGCTGAACAGCCTGCCTCAACTTCAGCAGTGTGTAATTGACTGAAGGCGAAAAACCAAGCAGCAGAGCAGCGGGCTTCTGTGCGCACTGAAGGCAATTGCAAGAATCCAGCAGCTGCTCCTTGCCAAGCACAGGCAGCTGCCTGTGTTCTTGCTTCTTGACCAACTCACAGTTGCCCTTCTTTTCAGCAGCTGCCACCGTGTTCTCTGCATCTCGGAGCCTCTGGGGAGCAACAAGAATTTCCAAGGGGGGATGCATGACGACTACGTCAAAACCCAGGAAAGTTGTCCTGGAACACCTCCCATTGGCATGCCAGAAGTGAATTCAAGAGGCAGGACAGCGGCAGCCACTGTCCTGCAGCTGTCTGCGAGTTTCGCACACAAGCCCGCTTCTTCGCGGCTTCGTTCTTCGCCTCTTGCAAGCTACCGCGATCTCCGGCTGCCGGAGGCGAAGAAGCCGCTACTTCGCGCACAGATGACTGGAGCGGCAGCGATGCGCTCCGAAGCGCCGCTTTTGCCGAAAGACGCCGGGAAGCGGCACTTGCTTTCGGCCAGCTGCGGAGCTGCGTATTCTGCCTCTCTAGTCGCCTACATCTTAGCGAAAAGCTTTTCCGCTCCAGTTCTCAAGGAGAAAGTGTACCAGCACTGCTCACTTAGCCCGACCTTGCCAGGAAATGAGATTTGCTGCACATTCCAAGGACACTTCATTTTCCTGGGCAAGCTGCAACCTGCTGGCAGATGGCCGTGCTCTCTGCCCACTCCTGCCCAGTTCTTGCTACTAGCGGGCACGTTGCAGCCTGGCGAAGGCAAGAAACCTGGAGAGCTGTCACAGAGCAGAAAGGCAGCTGAGATGCTGAAAAGCAGCAAAGCTGAACTGCCTGCCTCAACTTCAGCAGTGTGTAATTGACTGAAGGCGAAAAACCAAGCAGCAGAGCAGCGGGCTTCTGTGCGCACTGAAGGCAATTGCAAGAATCCAGCAGCTGCTCCTCGCCAAGCACAGGCAGCTGCCTGTGTTCTTGCTTCTTGACCAACTCACAGTTGCCCTTCTTTTCAGCAGCTGCCACCGTGTTCTCTGCATCTCGGAGCCTCTGGGGAGCAACAAGAATTTCCAAGGAGGGATGCATGACGACTATGTCAAAACCCAGGAAAGTTGTCCTGGAACACCTCCCATTGGCATGCCAGAAGTGAATTCAAGAGGCAGGACAGCGGCAGCCACTGTCCTGCAGCTGTCTGCGAGTTTCGCACTCAAGCCGGCTTCTTCGCGGCTTCGTTCTTCGCCTCTTGTAAGCTACCGCGATCTCCGGCTGCCGGAGGCGAAGAAGCCGCTACTTCGCGCACAGATCACTGGAGCGGCAGCGATGCGCTCCGGAGAGCCGCTTTTGCCGAAAGACGCCGGCAAGCGGCACTTGCTTTCGGCCAGCTGCGGAGCTGCGTATTCTGCCTCTCTAGTCGCCTACATCTTAGCGAAAAGCTTTTCCGCTCCAGTTCTCAAGGAGAAAGTGTACCAGCACTGCTCACTTAGTCCGACCTTGCCAGGAAATGAGATTTGCTGCACATTCCAAGGACACTGCATTTTCCTGGGCAAGCTGCAACCTGCTGGCAGATGGCCGTGCTCTCTGCCCACTCCTGCCCAGTTCTTGGTACTAGCGGGCACGTTGCAGCCTGGCGAAGGCAAGAAACCTCGAGAGCTGTCACAGAGCAGAAAGGCAGCTGAGATGCTGAAAAGCAGCAAAGCTGAACTGCCTGCCTCAACTTCAGCAGTGTGTAATTGACTGAAGGCGAAAAACCAAGCAGCAGAGCAGCGGGCTTCTGTGCGCACTGAAGGCAATTGCAAGAATCCAGCAGCTGCTCCTCGCCAAGCACAGGCAGCTGCCTGTGTTCTTGCTTCTTGACCAACTCACAGTTGCCCTTCTTTTCAGCAGCTGCCACCGTGTTCTCTGCATCTCGGAGACTCTGGGGAGCAACAAGAATTTCCAAGGAGGGATGCATGAAAACTAAAATAAAAACTCAGGAAGGTTGTCCTGGAACACCTCCCATTGGCATACCAGAAGTGAATTCAAGAGGCAGGAGAGCAGCAGCCACCGTCCTGCAGCTGTCTGCGAGTTTCGCACACAAGCCGGCTTCTTCGCGGCTTCGTTCTTCGCCTCTTGCAAGCTAGCGCGATCTCCGGCTGCCGGAGGCGAAGAAGCGGCTACTTCGCGCACAGATCACTGGAGCGGCAGCGATGCGCTCCGAAGCGCCGCTTTTGCCGAAAGACGCCGGGAAGCGGCACTTGCTTTCGGCCAGCTGCGGAGCTGCGTATTCTGCCTCTCTAGTCGCCTACATCTTAGCGAAAAGCTTTTCCGCTCCAGTTCTCAAGGAGAAAGTGTACCAGCACTGCTCACTTAGCCCGACCTTGCCAGGAAATATGATATGCTGCACATTCCGAGGAGACTGCATTTTCCTGGGCAAGCTGCAACCTGCTGGCAGATGGCCGTGCTCTCTGCCCACTCCTGCCCAGTTCTTGCTACTAGCGGGCACGTTGCAGCCTGGCGAAGGCAAGAAACCTGGAGAGCTGTCACAGAGCAGAAAGGCAGCTGAGATGCTGAAAAGCAGCAAAGCTGAACTGCCTGCCTCAACTTCAGCAGTGTGTAATTGACTGAAGGCGAAAAACCAAGCAGCAGAGCAGCGGGCTTCTGTGCGCACTGAAGGCAATTGCAAGAATCCAGCAGCTGCTCCTCGCCAAGCACAGGCAGCTGCCTGTGTTCTTGCTTCTTGACCAACTCACAGTTGCCCTTCTTTTCAGCAGCTGCCACCGTGTTCTCTGCATCTCGGAGCCTCTGGGGAGCAACAAGAATTTCCAAGGAGGGATGCATGAAAACTAAAATAAAAACTCAGGAAGGTTGTCCTGGAACACCTCCCATTGGCATGCCAGAAGTGAATTCAAGAGGCAGGAGAGCGGCAGCCACCGTCCTGCGGCTGTCTGCGAGTTTCGCACACAAGCCGGCTTCTTCGCGGCTTCGTTCTTCGCCTCTTGTAAGCTACCGCGATCTCCGGCTGCCGGAGGCGAAGAAGCCGCTACTTCGCGCACAGATCACTGGAGCGGCAGCGATGCGCTCCGGAGAGCCGCTTTTGCCGAAAGACGCCGGGAAGCGGCACTTGCTTTCGGCCAGCTGCGGAGCTGCGTATTCTGCCTCTCTAGTCGCCTACATCTTAGCGAAAAGCTTTTCCGCTCCAGTTCTCAAGGAGAAAGTGTACCAGCACTGCTCACTTAGTCCGACCTTGCCAGGAAATGAGATTTGCTGCACATTCCAAGGACACTGCATTTTCCTGGGCAAGCTGCAACCTGCTGGCAGATGGCCGTGCTCTCTGCCCACTCCTGCCCAGTTCTTGGTACTAGCGGGCACGTTGCAGCCTGGCGAAGGCAAGAAACCTGGAGAGCTGTCACAGAGCAGAAAGGCAGCTGAGATGCTGAAAAGCAGCAAAGCTGAACTGCCTGCCTCAACTTCAGCAGTGTGTAATTGACTGAAGGCGAAAAACCAAGCAGCAGAGCAGCGGGCTTCTGTGCGCACTGAAGGCAATTGCAAGAATCCAGCAGCTGCTCCTCGCCAAGCACAGGCAGCTGCCTGTGTTCTTGCTTCTTGACCAACTCACAGTTGCCCTTCTTTTCAGCAGCTGCCACCGTGTTCTCTGCATCTCGGAGCCTCTGGGGAGCAACAAGAATTTCCAAGGAGGGATGCATGAAAACTAAAATAAAAACTCAGGAAGGTTGTCCTGGAACACCTCCCATTGGCATGCCAAGAGTGAATTCAACAGGCAGGAGAGCGGCAGCCACCGTCCTGCGGCTGTCTGCGAGTTTCGCACACAAGCCGGCTTCTTCGCGGCTTCGTTCTTCGCCTCTTGCAAGCTACCGCGATCTCCGGCTGCCGGAGGCGAAGAAGCCGCTACTTCGCGCACAGATCACTGGAGCGGCAGCGGTGCGCTCCGGAGAGCCGCTTTTGCCGAAAGACGCCGGGAAGCGGCACTTGCTTTCGGCCAGCTGCGGAGCTGCGTATTCTGCCTCTCTAGTCGCCTACATCTTAGCGAAAAGCTTTTCCGCTCCAGTTCTCAAGGAGAAAGTGTACCAGCACTGCTCACTTAGCCCGACCTTGCCAGGAAATGAGATTTGCTGCACATTCCAAGGACACTTCATTTTCCTGGGCAAGCTGCAACCTGCTGGCAGATGGCCGTGCTCTCTGCCCACTCCTGCCCAGTTCTTGCTACTAGCGGGCACGTTGCAGCCTGGCGAAGGCAAGAAACCTGGAGAGCTGTCACAGAGCAGAAAGGCAGCTGAGATGCTGAAAAGCAGCAAAGCTGAACTGCCTGCCTCAACTTCAGCAGTGTGTAATTGACTGAAGGCGAAAAACCAAGCAGCAGAGCAGCGGGCTTCTGTGCGCACTGAAGGCAATTGCAAGAATCCAGCAGCTGCTCCTCGCCAAGCACAGGCAGCTGCCTGTGTTCTTGCTTCTTGACCAACTCACAGTTGCCCTTCTTTTCAGCAGCTGCCACCGTGTTCTCTGCATCTCGGAGCCTCTGGGGAGCAACAAGAATTTCCAAGGAGGGATGCATGAAAACTAAAATAAAAACTCAGGAAGGTTGTCCTGGAACACCTCCCATTGGCATGCCAGAAGTGAATTCAAGAGGCAGGAGAGCGGCAGCCACCGTCCTGCGGCTGTCTGCGAGTTTCGCACACAAGCCGGCTTCTTCGCGGCTTCGTTCTTCGCCTCTTGTAAGCTACCGCGATCTCCGGCTGCCGGAGGCGAAGAAGCCGCTACTTCGCGCACAGATCACTGGAGCGGCAGCGATGCGCTCCGGAGAGCCGCTTTTGCCGAAAGACGCCGGCAAGCGGCACTTGCTTTCGGCCAGCTGCGGAGCTGCGTATTCTGCCTCTCTAGTCGCCTACATCTTAGCGAAAAGCTTTTCCGCTCCAGTTCTCAAGGAGAAAGTGTACCAGCACTGCTCACTTAGCCCGACCTTGCCAGGAAATGAGATTTGCTGCACATTCCAAGGACACTTCATCTTCCTGGGCAAGCTGCAACCTGCTGGCAGATGGCCGTGCTCTCTATCCACTCCTGCCCAGTTCTTGCTACTAGCGGGCACGTTGCAGCCTGGCGAAGGCAAGAAACCTCGAGAGCTGTCACAGAGCAGAAAGGCAGCTGAGATGCTGAAAAGCAGCAAAGCTGAACAGCCTGCCTCAACTTCAGCAGTGTGTAATTGACTGAAGGCGAAAAACCAAGCAGCAGAGCAGCGGGCTTCTGTGCGCACTGAAGGCAATTGCAAGAATCCAGCAGCTGCTCCTTGCCAAGCACAGGCAGCTGCCTGTGTTCTTGCTTCTTGACCAACTCACAGTTGCCCTTCTTTTCAGCAGCTGCCACCGTGTTCTCTGCATCTCGGAGCCTCTGGGGAGCAACAAGAATTTCCAAGGGGGGATGCATGACGACTACGTCAAAACCCAGGAAAGTTGTCCTGGAACACCTCCCATTGGCATGCCAAGAGTGAATTCAAGAGGCAGGACAGCGGCAGCCGCCGTCCTGCAGCTGTCTGCGAGTTTCGCACACAAGCCGGCTTCTTCGCGGCTTCGTTCTTCGCCTCTTGCAAGCTACCATGATCTCCGGCTGCCGGAGGCGAAGAAGCGGCTACTTCGCGCACAGATCACTGGAGCGGCAGCGATGCGCTCCGAAGCGCCGCTTTTGCCGAAAGACGCCGGGAAGCGGCACTTGCTTTCGGCCAGCTGCGGAGCTGCGTATTCTGCCTCTCTAGTCGCCTACATCTTAGCGAAAAGCTTTTCCGCTCCAGTTCTCAAGGAGAAAGTGTACCAGCACTGCTCACTTAGCCCGACCTTGCCAGGAAATGAGATTTGCTGCACATTCCAAGGACACTGCATTTTCCTGGGCAAGCTGCAACCTGCTGGCAGATGGCCGTGCTCTCTGCCCACTCCTGCCCAGTTCTTGGTACTAGCGGGCACGTTGCAGCCTGGCGAACGCAAGATACCTGGAGAGCTGTCACAGAGCAGAAGGGCAGCTGAGATGCTGAAAAGCAGCAAAGCTGAACTGCCTGCCTCAACTTCAGCAGTGTGTAATTGACTGAAGGCGAAAAACCAAGCAGCAGAGCAGCGGGCTTCTGTGCGCACTGAAGGCAATTGCAAGAATCCAGCAGCTGCTCCTCGCCAAGCACAGGCAGCTGCCTGTGTTCTTGCTTCTTGACCAACTCACAGTTGCCCTTCTTTTCAGCAGCTGCCACCGTGTTCTCTGCATCTCGGAGCCTCTGGGGAGCAACAAGAATTTCCAAGGAGGGATGCATGACGACTATGTCAAAACCCAGGAAAGTTGTCCTGGAACACCTCCCATTGGCATGCCAAGAGTGAATTCAAGAGGCAGGAGAGCGGCAGCCACCGTCCTGCAGCTGTCTGCGAGTTTCGCACACAAGCCGGCTTCTTCGCGGCTTCGTTCTTCGCCTCTTGCAAGCTACCGCGATCTCCGGCTGCCGGAGGCGAAGAAGCCGTTACTTCGCGCACAGATCACTGGAGCGGCAGCGATGCGCTCCGAAGCGCCGCTTTTGCCGAAAGACGCCGGCAAGCGGCACTTGCTTTCGGCCAGCTGCGGAGCTGCGTATTCTGCCTCTCTAGTCGCCTACATCTTAGCGAAAAGCTTTTCCGCTCCAGTTCTCAAGGAGAAAGTGTACCAGCACTGCTCACTTAGCCCGACCTTGCCAGGAAATGAGATTTGCTGCACATTCCAAGGACACTTCATTTTCCTGGGCAAGCTGCAACCTGCTGGCAGATGGCCGTGCTCTCTGCCCACTCCTGCCCAGTTCTTGGTACTAGCGGGCACGTTGCAGCCTGGCGAAGGCAAGAAACCTGGAGAGCTGTCACAGAGCAGAAAGGCAGCTGAGATGCTGAAAAGCAGCAAAGCTGAACTGCCTGCCTCAACTTCAGCAGTGTGTAATTGACTGAAGGCGAAAAACCAAGCAGCAGAGCAGCGGGCTTCTGTGCGCACTGAAGGCAATTGCAAGAATCCAGCAGCTGCTCCTCGCCAAGCACAGGCAGCTGCCTGTGTTCTTGCTTCTTGACCAACTCACAGTTGCCCTTCTTTTCAGCAGCTGCCACCGTGTTCTCTGCATCTCGGAGCCTCTGGGGAGCAAAAAGAATTTCCAAGGAGGGATGCATGAAAACTAAAATAAAAACTCAGGAAGGTTGTCCTGGAACACCTCCCATTGGCATACCAGAAGTGAATTCAAGAGGCAGGAGAGCAGCAGCCACCGTCCTGCAGCTGTCTGCGAGTTTCGCACACAAGCCGGCTTCTTCGCGGCTTCGTTCTTCGCCTCTTGCAAGCTAGCGCGATCTCCGGCTGCCGGAGGCGAAGAAGCGGCTACTTCGCGCACAGATCACTGGAGCGGCAGCGATGCGCTCCGAAGCGCCGCTTTTGCCGAAAGACGCCGGGAAGCGGCACTTGCTTTCGGCCAGCTGCGGAGCTGCGTATTCTGCCTCTCTAGTCGCCTACATCTTAGCGAAAAGCTTTTCCGCTCCAGTTCTCAAGGAGAAAGTGTACCAGCACTGCTCACTTAGCCCGACCTTGCCAGGAAATATGATATGCTGCACATTCCGAGGAGACTGCATTTTCCTGGGCAAGCTGCAACCTGCTGGCAGATGGCCGTGCTCTCTGCCCACTCCTGCCCAGTTCTTGGTACTAGCGGGCAGGTTGCAGCCTGGCGAAGGCAAGAAACCTGGAGAGCTGTCACAGAGCAGAAAGGCAGCTGAGATGCTGAAAAGCAGCAAAGCTGAACTGCCTGCCTCAACTTCAGCAGTGTGTAATTGACTGAAGGCGAAAAACCAAGCAGCAGAGCAGCGGGCTTCTGTGCGCACTGAAGGCAATTGCAAGAATCCAGCAGCTGCTCCTCGCCAAGCACAGGCAGCTGCCTGTGTTCTTGCTTCTTGACCAACTCACAGTTGCCCTTCTTTTCAGCAGCTGCCACCGTGTTCTCTGCATCTCGGAGCCTCTGGGGAGCAACAAGAATTTCCAAGGAGGGATGCATGAAAACTAAAATAAAAACTCAGGAAGGTTGTCCTGGAACACCTCCCATTGGCATGCCAGAAGTGAATTCAAGAGGCAGGAGAGCGGCAGCCACCGTCCTGCGGCTGTCTGCGAGTTTCGCACACAAGCCGGCTTCTTCGCGGCTTCGTTCTTCGCCTCTTGTAAGCTACCGCGATCTCCGGCTGCCGGAGGCGAAGAAGCCGCTACTTCGCGCACAGATCACTGGAGCGGCAGCGATGCGCTCCGGAGAGCCGCTTTTGCCGAAAGACGCCGGGAAGCGGCACTTGCTTTCGGCCAGCTGCGGAGCTGCGTATTCTGCCTCTCTAGTCGCCTACATCTTAGCGAAAAGCTTTTCCGCTCCAGTTCTCAAGGAGAAAGTGTACCAGCACTGCTCACTTAGCCCGACCTTGCCAGGAAATGAGATTTGCTGCACATTCCAAGGACACTGCATTTTCCTGGGCAAGCTGCAACCTGCTGGCAGATGGCCGTGCTCTCTGCCCACTCCTGCCCAGTTCTTGCTACTAGCGGGCACGTTGCAGCCTGGCGAAGGCAAGAAACCTGGAGAGCTGTCACAGAGCAGAAAGGCAGCTGAGATGCTGAAAAGCAGCAAAGCTGAACTGCCTGCCTCAACTTCAGCAGTGTGTAATTGACTGAAGGCGAAAAACCAAGCAGCAGAGCAGCGGGCTTCTGTGCGCACTGAAGGCAATTGCAAGAATCCAGCAGCTGCTCCTCGCCAAGCACAGGCAGCTGCCTGTGTTCTTGCTTCTTGACCAACTCACAGTTGCCCTTCTTTTCAGCAGCTGCCACCGTGTTCTCTGCATCTCGGAGCCTCTGGGGAGCAAAAAGAATTTCCAAGGAGGGATGCATGAAAACTAAAATAAAAACTCAGGAAGGTTGTCCTGGAACACCTCCCATTGGCATACCAGAAGTGAATTCAAGAGGCAGGAGAGCAGCAGCCACCGTCCTGCAGCTGTCTGCGAGTTTCGCACACAAGCCGGCTTCTTCGCGGCTTCGTTCTTCGCCTCTTGCAAGCTAGCGCGATCTCCGGCTGCCGGAGGCGAAGAAGCGGCTACTTCGCGCACAGATCACTGGAGCGGCAGCGATGCGCTCCGAAGCGCCGCTTTTGCCGAAAGACGCCGGGAAGCGGCACTTGCTTTCGGCCAGCTGCGGAGCTGCGTATTCTGCCTCTCTAGTCGCCTACATCTTAGCGAAAAGCTTTTCCGCTCCAGTTCTCAAGGAGAAAGTGTACCAGCACTGCTCACTTAGCCCGACCTTGCCAGGAAATATGATATGCTGCACATTCCGAGGAGACTGCATTTTCCTGGGCAAGCTGCAACCTGCTGGCAGATGGCCGTGCTCTCTGCCCACTCCTGCCCAGTTCTTGGTACTAGCGGGCACGTTGCAGCCTGGCGAAGGCAAGAAACCTGGAGAGCTGTCACAGAGCAGAAGGGCAGCTGAGATGCTGAAAAGCAGCAAAGCTGAACTGCCTGCCTCAACTTCAGCAGTGTGTAATTGACTGAAGGCGAAAAACCAAGCAGCAGAGCAGCGGGCTTCTGTGCGCACTGAAGGCAATTGCAAGAATCCAGCAGCTGCTCCTCGCCAAGCACAGGCAGCTGCCTGTGTTCTTGCTTCTTGACCAACTCACAGTTGCCCTTCTTTTCAGCAGCTGCCACCGTGTTCTCTGCATCTCGGAGCCTCTGGGGAGCAACAAGAATTTCCAAGGAGGGATGCATGAAAACTAAAATAAAAACTCAGGAAGGTTGTCCTGGAACACCTCCCATTGGCATACCAGAAGTGAATTCAAGAGGCAGGAGAGCGGCAGCCACCGTCCTGCAGCTGTCTGCGAGTTTCGCACACAAGCTGGCTTCTTCGCGGCTTCGTTCTTCGCCTCTTGCAAGCTACCGCGATCTCCGGCTGCCGGAGGCGAAGAAGCCGCTACTTCGCGCACAGATCACTGGAGCGGCAGCGATGCGCTCCGGAGAGCCGCTTTTGCCGAAAGACGCCGGGAAGCGGCACTTGCTTTCGGCCAGCTGCGGAGCTGCGTATTCTGCCTCTCTAGTCGCCTACATCTTAGCGAAAAGCTTTTCCGCTCCAGTTCTCAAGGAGAAAGTGTACCAGCACTGCTCACTTAGCCCGACCTTGCCAGGAAATGAGATTTGCTGCACATTCCAAGGACACTTCATTTTCCTGGGCAAGCTGCAACCTGCTGGCAGATGGCCGTGCTCTCTGCCCACTCCTGCCCAGTTCTTGCTACTAGCGGGCACGTTGCAGCCTGGCGAAGGCAAGAAACCTGGAGAGCTGTCACAGAGCAGAAAGGCAGCTGAGATGCTGAAAAGCAGCAAAGCTGAACTGCCTGCCTCAACTTCAGCAGTGTGTAATTGACTGAAGGCGAAAAACCAAGCAGCAGAGCAGCGGGCTTCTGTGCGCACTGAAGGCAATTGCAAGAATCCAGCAGCTGCTCCTCGCCAAGCACAGGCAGCTGCCTGTGTTCTTGCTTCTTGACCAACTCACAGTTGCCCTTCTTTTCAGCAGCTGCCACCGTGTTCTCTGCATCTCGGAGCCTCGGGGGAGCAACAAGAATTTCCAAGGAGGGATGCATGAAAACTAAAATAAAAACTCAGGAAGGTTGTCCTGGAACACCTCCCATTGGCATGCCAGAAGTGAATTCAAGAGGCAGGAGAGCGGCAGCCACCGTCCTGCGGCTGTCTGCGAGTTTCGCACACAAGCCGGCTTCTTCGCGGCTTCGTTCTTCGCCTCTTGTAAGCTACCGCGATCTCCGGCTGCCGGAGGCGAAGAAGCCGCTACTTCGCGCACAGATCACTGGAGCGGCAGCGGTGCGCTCCGAAGCGCCGCTTTTGCCGAAAGACGCCGGCAAGCGGCACTTGCTTTCGGCCAGCTGCGGAGCTGCGTATTCTGCCTCTCTAGTCGCCTACATCTTAGCGAAAAGCTTTTCCGCTCCAGTTCTCAAGGAGAAAGTGTACCAGCACTGCTCACTTAGTCCGACCTTGCCAGGAAATGAGATTTGCTGCACATTCCAAGGACACTTCATTTTCCTGGGCAAGCTGCAACCTGCTGGCAGATGGCCGTGCTCTCTGCCCACTCCTGCCCAGTTCTTGCTACTAGCGGGCACGTTGCAGCCTGGCGAAGGCAAGAAACCTCGAGAGCTGTCACAGAGCAGAAAGGCAGCTGAGATGCTGAAAAGCAGCAAAGCTGAACTGCCTGCCTCAACTTCAGCAGTGTGTAATTGACTGAAGGCGAAAAACCAAGCAGCAGAGCAGCGGGCTTCTGTGCGCACTGAAGGCAATTGCAAGAATCCAGCAGCTGCTCCTCGCCAAGCACAGGCAGCTGCCTGTGTTCTTGCTTCTTGACCAACTCACAGTTGCCCTTCTTTTCAGCAGCTGCCACCGTGTTCTCTGCATCTCGGAGCCTCTGGGGAGCAACAAGAATTTCCAAGGAGGGATGCATGAAAACTAAAATAAAAACTCAGGAAGGTTGTCCTGGAACACCTCCCATTGGCATACCAGAAGTGAATTCAAGAGGCAGGAGAGCGGCAGCCACCGTCCTGCAGCTGTCTGCGAGTTTCGCACACAAGCCGGCTTCTTCGCGGCTTCGTTCTTCGCCTCTTGCAAGCTACCGCGATCTCCGGCTGCCGGAGGCGAAGAAGCCGCTACTTCGCGCACAGATCACTGGAGCGGCAGCGATGCGCTCCGAAGCGCCGCTTTTGCCGAAAGACGCCGGCAAGCGGCACTTGCTTTCGGCCAGCTGCGGAGCTGCGTATTCTGCCTCTCTAGTCGCCTACATCTTAGCGAAAAGCTTTTCCGCTCCAGTTCTCAAGGAGAAAGTGTACCAGCACTGCTCACTTAGCCCGACCTTGCCAGGAAATATGATATGCTGCACATTCCGAGGAGACTGCATTTTCCTGGGCAAGCTGCAACCTGCTGGCAGATGGCCGTGCTCTCTGCCCACTCCTGCCCAGTTCTTGCTACTAGCGGGCACGTTGCAGCCTGGCGAAGGCAAGAAACCTGGAGAGCTGTCACAGAGCAGAAAGGCAGCTGAGATGCTGAAAAGCAGCAAAGCTGAACTGCCTGCCTCAACTTCAGCAGTGTGTAATTGACTGAAGGCGAAAAACCAAGCAGCAGAGCAGCGGGCTTCTGTGCGCACTGAAGGCAATTGCAAGAATCCAGCAGCTGCTCCTTGCCAAGCACAGGCAGCTGCCTATGTTCTTGCTTCTTGACCAACTCACAGTTGCCCTTCTTTTCAGCAGCTGCCACCGTGTTCTCTGCATCTCGGAGCCTCTGGGGAGCAAAAAGAATTTCCAAGGAGGGATGCATGACGACTATGTGAAAACCCAGGAAAGTTGTCCTGGAACACCTCCCATTGGCATGCCAGAAGTGAATTCAAGAGGCAGGAGAGCGGCAGCCACCGTCCTGCGGCTGTGTGCGAGCTTCGCACACAAGCCGGCTTCTTCGCGGCTTCGTTCTTCGCCTCTTGTAAGCTACCGCGATCTCCGGCTGCCGGAGGCGAAGAAGCCGCTACTTCGCGCACAGATGACTGGAGCGGCAGCGGTGCGCTCCGAAGCGCCGCTTTTGCCGAAAGACGCCGGGAAGCGGCACTTGCTTTCGGCCAGCTGCGGAGCTGCGTATTCTGCCTCTCTAGTCGCCTACATCTTAGCGAAAAGCTTTTCCGCTCCAGTTCTCAAGGAGAAAGTGTACCAGCACTGCTCACTTAGCCCGACCTTGCCAGGAAATAAGATTTGCTGCACATTCCAAGGACACTTCATTTTCCTGGGCAAGCTGCAACCTGCTGGCAGATGGCCGTGCTCTCTGCCCACTCCTGCCCAGCTCTGGGTAGTAGCGGGCACGTTGCAGCCTGGCGAAGGGAAGAAACCTCTGAAACGATACGCGGAATAAATCAATAGACTCCATAACCTGGGGTAGTTATGAAGTGGGTATGTATGTCAGCGCCCGGCACAAGTGAGATAGCTCTCCAAAACTTGTGCCCCGAGCCTCAGTCTGACCCACACTTTTATTCTTAAAGTCGTTCCATATGCAAAACATTGCACAACTTTTTCATGCATATTCAACCCCTGGCCCCGCCTGTCCTCGCTTCTCATGCTAAGTAAGTCCACGTCCTTCTGGGCATGCGTGGTTTGCTGTGGTGGTCGTACGGGGGTCTCTTGGTGGTCCTGAGGCTGACGATTGTGGTCTTCCTCATGATTGAACTTTTGAACTTTTCCTCTCTGCGCGTGCGCTTTTGGTCCTTTGGTGCTTATCTGAGTACGTCTGTCAGTCTTGATAGCCTTGGAGACAGAGGAGCTTCTTTATCTGGGTTCTTTCCTTCTTCTGGTATTGTTCTTTATGCAAGAAGCTTCAGAAATTTGCATTTTCCTATGCCCTTTGTACTAGGCAGAGGTTTCTTAAGTAAAAGGTTGAAAATTCAACACATAACTCTACAAGCTAAATTAGAAATGCTTCATTCATTTTGTTAACCTAACTCTAAAAATCTCTGCTTCAGTCCCCCCTTTTCTTAAAATAGAGTAAATTCTTTTACTACAGGGGTCTTGATTTAAATTCTGATCTACTATCATGACCGTCCTCTTTCAGTAAGATTCTAGGAGTTCTAGAGAGTGATGTCAGACTGGCCATGTGTTTTAACATCCTCGAATTCTACATGAGTGTTAAAGTAGACATCATTAAACTTACAGTAACTAAAATTAATAGAATTGTAATTGGGTGACATAAAGTGTTCTAAACAGCGTATTTCACTAGTTATGACTTGTGTTTATTAGCTAGTGATTGGTGCTGGATACACCAAGTTAAGAGACTTAACATACAGGAGGTTAGTGACATGTCTTGGGTAGACATTCTCTTTCGCACCCCATATGGTTTTTCATAAAGCAATTCAAAGTGGTTTAGCTTTTCTTTAGTCTTGGGTTTGGTTCGGATCTGCAGTAGTGCTAATGGGAGGGATTGAGTCCATGACAAATTAGCTTCTTGTCCCAATTGTACAATTTGTTGTTTGATCAAATGGTTCATTTTTTTTACCTGACCACTTGATTGTGGGTTATATGGGGTGTGAAGTTCTCAGTCTATGTTCAAGTATTGGCTAACTTGTTGCACTAATTTTACGATAAAATGTGGTCCTCTATTTGAGGAGATTGTGGCCAGGACTCTAAAGCGTGGTATGTTTTCTTGTACCAATACCTTAGTTACTTCTTGAGCTTTAGAAGTCCTGGTGGGGAATGCTTCTGGCCATCCTGAAAAGGTATCTGTTAGCACCAGTAAAAACTTATACCCCCCTTTTCTTGGCAATTCTGTACAATCTATCTGCCATTGCTGCTCCGGCCCATGACCCTTCCTAATCTGGCTAAGCTTTGGTTTGGGAGTATTTTTGGGGTTGGTCTGGAGGCAAAGGTCACATTGTCGAGTTGTAAATGTCTAGTTATGCTAGAGCATCAATACCCCAATGGTTTTCTGGTGTTCTTCCTTTATTAGGGACCATCAGAAATAGGAGGGTAGAAGTAATTTTCCTTCTATGGTGGCCCATCCCTCTTGGTTATAGTCTCCTTTTTGCTCATAGATTAATTTTTTTTCTAGTTTGTTGTATCTTGGCTTACCTTTAGGGGAAATTTGCCCGTCTTGCTGCTTCTTTTGCTTCCCTATCTGCCAGCTCGTTTCCTTCTTCCAATTCTGAGTTGATCTTCTGATGTGCCTTAATGTGCATGATCGCTACTTTCTCTGGCAACTGGACTGCTTCTAGAAGTCGCAGTACTTCTGATGCATCTTTAATATTTTTCCCTTGAGAGTTCAGCAGTCCTCTCTCTTTCTAAATGGCTCTGTGAGCATGCACTACTCCAAATGCATACTTCGAGTCCGTGTATATGTTTATTTCTTTCCCTCTTGCCAATTCTAGGGCCCGAGTTAGAGCAATTATCTCGGCCTTCTGTGCAGAGGTATTTGTTGGCAGGGGCCCAGATGATATTACTTCCTTGCACGTTGGAACTGCCTACCCGGCGTGCCGTTTTCCACTGATGATATAACTGCTTCCATCAGTAAACGAGACTTCTGCATTCTCCAGAGGGGTGTCCTTCAAGTCAGGGCAGCTGGAGTAGGTGGCTTCAATGGTCTCCAGGCAGTCATGTTCCACTGGTTCCCCTTGGTTTCTACTGAGGAAGGAGGCTGGATTGACAATGTTAGCCACTACTATCTCTACATCATCTTGCTCCGCTATGATAGCTTGGTATCTCAGGAGCCGTTGTGGGGAAAGCCAATGCCCACCTTTTACCTCTAGCACTGCAGACACTGTGTGAGACACTAGCACAGTTCTTTTCTGGCCTAGGGTGAATTTGTGTGCCTCTTGGATGTTCAGTACGACTGCTGCAACAGCTCTGAGGCACCCAGGCCACCCTTTAGCTGCTGTATCCAATTGCTTAGAGAAGTAAGCCACTGCTCTCCGATATGGGCCGAGGTCCTGTGCTAGTATTCCTAAGGCGATTCCTTGCTTCTCATGGGAGAATAAAAGGAAAGGCTTACTCACGTCCGGCAATCTCAGGGCTGGAGCTGACATGAGGGCTTTTTTCAGCTGGTTGAAAGCTTGCGTAGCTTCCTTTGTCTCTTGGATGTTCCTGCTTTCAGTTGCAATCAGTTCATAGAAGGGCTTAACAAACAGTCCATAGTTATAGATCCATAACCTGCACCACCCTGTCATCCTCAGGAAAGTTCGTAGTTCCTTTACAGTCTGAGGTTTTGGGCTCTGGCATATTGCCTCCTTCCGGCTTTGGCCCAAGGTACGTTGTCTAGCACTGACTTCGTAGCCCAGATAAGTTACTTTCTGTTTTACTACTTGGGCTTTTTTCTTTGATACTCGGTACCCTTGGAGCCCCAAAAAGTTCAAGAGGCTTATCGTCCAGGCCGTGCATGCTTCCCTTGTCCGTGTGGCTATCAGGATGTCATCTACGTACTCTAGCAACTTCCCTTCCTCTGGAGGGGCTTCTCAGGTCTCTAATTCTTTTGCAAGTTGTTCTCCAAACAAAGTGGGTGAGTTTTTGAATCCTTGTGGGAGTCTGGTCCATGTCAGTTGAGTTCTTGGCCCGCTCTTAGGATTTTCCCATTCAAATGCAAAAATTTTCTGGCTTCGTGGATAGGAAGGCAAAAGAAGGCATCTTTTCAATCTAAAACGGTAAACCAAGTTAGCTCGGCTGTTAAGCAAGTTAATAACGTGTAGGGATTGGCCACCACAGGATACAGATCCTCAGTGACCTTGTTTATGGCCCGCAGATCCTGTACTAACCGGTATGACCCATCAGGTTTACCAACTGGTAGGATAGGGGTATTAACACTTACATAACATAAGTTGGAACAAGGTATTATAGACAATATCATGGTCATCAATGGAAGCAATATTTGATTGAACTTTTTAGTTCTGAGGGTTCGTAACTTGTGTTTGTTGGTGACAGCAGGGAAGCACAGTGAGGCTGCTTAACAGGGCAGGATGCATACATATACTTTCCTTCGTCTACATTCACTTAACTTTATTTTACTTACTCTTACACATAACAAAACAACCACAACAACAAGGTACCTTTTCTTTTTCAACACACCTATTACACTTTTAGGTGTCCCTGGCTAGTCCCAGTGTTCTTGGATACCCCTCAATCTAGCTGTGTGGTTCCCAACTCTAGATCCTGTCAGACTTCTCTTCAAACTGGCAAAATTTTTACTCAATCTTGGCTGCTCTCAACAACCCAGCAAACTTAATTCTGGGTGCTCTTGCAATGTTAATCCCTCAACCCAGCAGGTTTGACTTAACCCTGGATGCTCTTGGAACATTAATCCCTCAATCCAGCAGGTTTGAATCAACCCTGGATGCTCTTGGAATATTAATCCCTCAATCCAGCAGGTTTGATCTTGGATGTTCTTGGGCATTCTTATCCCTCAATCCAGCAGAATTTTTAGGGGCCCCTCCTACACATTTTACCTTTTATTTTTCCCCAATAGATTATGCCAAGAAAACCCTCTTTTTACCTTTTAATTCATTTTTTTTTTCTAATTAATTACCTTTTACTCCCCCCCCCCCCCCCCCCCCACTAAGGGGTCCCACTCTTTCTCTGAGACCCAGTCCCAGGGGGGGTTCTCTCACTCTTTTTATTACTCGCTTCGTCTCTTTACTGGCCGCTTTTCTCGCGAAAAAGACGGAAACGCAGCATGGGAGACTGTCGCTCTCGCTTAGCAGGTCTGGGGTAACCAGCCCGCCTCTGTCACGATCCGCTTATGGCGGGGTGTCGTGATGGTTCTTTTCACCGATCCCAAAAGTGCAACAAAGGCAAACAACAAGGGACTATCAGTTAATCACAACAAATGCACCTTTAGTAGGGGCCAAAACAGTAAACGCGATAGTGGGGATCTGAAAGGAGATAAAAGGTTAGAGAGAGAAGAGGGATATGGGAATAGCTACCAACACAGGCGAGATCCTCAGTGCTCCGGACGATGGGGATCCGTCTGTCGTGTCGGGGGAGTCTTCGAAGTTCTGGTCGACTCGGGGCTCCAGTTATAATCCACAGAGGAGAGAGGGGGGGAACAAGTGTAATAATGAAAGTCCATTGTAATCGCCCCGAGGGAACGGGTGAGTCCACAGAAACCACCAAAGCAAGACGAATCCAATGAAGAATAAGTCCATTTGAATCACTGAAGGGAAACAGGTCATGTCATTAGTGGTCAGAGCACCAATTTCCCCTCCTCCCTATAGCAGGGGTCTCAGTCTCAGTCCTTGGGAGGAGGGTTCTCATTCTTTCTTTGTCACAGTGGTAACGAGGCAGATGAGGGGTCTTCAATGAAGGACCGCGAGAGTCACCCCAAAAGTTCATTTGGCTTAAGAACGGAGATTAGAAGCAGGCTGCGCATCAGGCTGTCCCGTGCTGGCTCCATGTCAGGTCTTTGCCAAGTCCTTGCCAACTCCTTGCCAAGTTCTTACCAGGCCTTGTTGGGAACAGCCAGCATGACGGTTCAGTGGTCCCACCTGTGCTGTGTCCTGTTCTAAGCCGGAACTACAGTGGGGGAAGGGATTCTTTCTTGTGGCAATCGGAAGGCATAATGGAAAATGAGGGGCTTCAGACGGGCTCTTACAGCCTCTCATTCACACACATTCATCCCCCCTTTATTCGCCCTGTAATGCAAAGGATCTCCCAGTTGCCGAGCCGTGGGGGCTTTTAGCCACTCGGCACGAAGCTCGGATAGCTGGTACATCTGAGGGTCCACCAGAAGAACGGGAGGGACACTCGGGCTGCTGAAATCCTGCTCGTTGATTGAAGGGTCGCAGAAGGGGCAAACAGGGAGACAACGAAGCAGAAGGGAGGCAGATTCCGAGAGCCCCGAAGGGCGGGCTGAGGATTCTTTTACTGCGTAGGGGTAGGAGGGTTTAGCATTCGAGGGTACAATCGGGAGAAGGCTAAAGGGAGGGGAAATATAACATTAACCAGTGGGGAAAAGGGAAAGGAGTGTTCTTGGTGGAAGAACCAAAGGGAAAACGTGGAACAGAGAAGATTCTAGGCTAAGGGGCAGACTTGAACAATAACTGACAGGACAGGGGGAGGGTACAATTCTCTTCCAAAAGGGGGTGGAGAACTCATACAACTGCTGTTTCCCATGGCAACCCTAGACTGCCTTCCCCAACCCCTCCTCCTGCACCAGTGACAGCTTTTAACACTGAAGGGCAGTGCTATTGTATAACAAACACTTAACTCTTAGCCCAGCCGGGCTCGCCGGCTACTTTTGCAAGCTTTTTACCAACTAGCGATGCTTGTAAGCGGTGCTTGTAACTCCTAGCTTGTACCACGCTCCCACTAGCTGCGCTATCAGCTAGCGGCGTTCAAAGCAGCTCCTCAAACCGCGGCTTGTGCCCGCGCGCCCGCTGCGCTATCAGCTGGGCCGCGCCTAAAGCACCTTTGCAAGCCCCGACTTAAGCCCCGCGCCGCACTCCCCCAGCTCGCCAGAGACAGCCCGTGCCACGCATGCGCACCACCCGCTCTATCGGGTAGAGCGCGCACTACCCGCACGATCAGGTAGTGTGGGCTGAGAGCTGCCCTGCGCATGCGCTCTCTAGCACCACCGCGCCGCCTCTCTGTATCTTAGCAAGGCCGCACCGCGCTTCACCGTTCCACTCACACATACACACACACGCACAAGCACGCACGTCCGGACGTAACAGACACACTACACTGCAATCGGGACACACACCACACACTGAAATCGCGATTTCGCCCTCCCCGAGCCGCGCTATCAGCTGGGGAGGTCCTCCCGCCGCCGGCCTCTCCCCCGATGGCGGTCTGCTTGCAAGCCCCTAGGCAAACCTGCGCGCAAAAACATCTTTTTGCGACTTATCAGTGCCAACCGTAAGAAAATAAATTAACACATACCGCTTTCATCCGCTAGTCGACGGGCCGTGGTCTGCTCCCCGCAGTGTACAGCCGAGGCGCAGAGTCCCTCCGGGGAAAAGCCCTGTGGCGCCTGAGGGTGTCTGCTCCCAACCGGACCTGCGGGTGAGCAGAGCAGTCCCTTCGTGGTCGCCAACTGAAACGATACGCGGAAGAAATCAATAGACTCCATAACCTGGGGTAGTTATGAAGTGGGTATGTATGTCAGCGCCCGGCACAAGTGAGATAGCTCTCCAAAACTTGTGCCCCGAGCCTCAGTCTGACCCACACTTTTATTCTTAAAGACGTTCCATATGCAAAACATTGCACAACTTTTTCATGCATATTCAACCCCTGGCCCCGCCTGTCCTCGCTTCTCATGCTAAGTAAGTCCACGCCCTTCTGGGCATGCGTGGTTTGCTGTGGTGGTCGTACGGGGGTCTCTTGGTGGTCCTGAGGCTGAAAATTGTGGTCTTCCTCATGATTGAACTTTTGAACTTTTCCTCTCTGCGCGTGCGCTTTTGGTCCTTTGGTGCTTCTCTGAGTACGTCTGTCAGTCTTGATAGGCTTGGAGACAGAGGAGCTTCTTTATCTGGGTTCTTTCCTTCTTCTGGTATTGTTCTTTATGCAAGAAGCTTCAGAAATTTGCATTTTCCTTTGCCCTTTCTATTAGGCAGAGGTTTCTTAAGCAAAAGGTTGAAAATTCAACACATAACTCTACAAGCTAAACTAGAAATGCTTAATTCATTTTGTTAAACCAACGCTAAAAATCTCTATTTCACCTCGAGAGCTGTCAAAGAGCAGAAAGCAGCTGAGATGCTGAAAAGCAGCAAAGCTGAACTGCCTGCCTCAACTTCAGCAGTGTGTAATTGACTGAAGGCGAAAAACCAAGCAGCAGAGCAGCGGGCTTCTGTGCGCACTGAAGGCAATTGCAAGAATCCAGCAGCTGCTCCTCGCCAAGCACAGGCAGCTGCCTGTGTTCTTGCTTCTTGACCAACTCACAGTTGCCCTTCTTTTCAGCAGCTGCCACCGTGTTCTCTGCATCTCGGAGCCTCTGGGGAGCAACAAGAATTTCCAAGGAGGGATGCATGAAAACTAAAATAAAAACTCAGGAAGGTTGTCCTGGAACACCTCCCATTGGCATACCAGAAGTGAATTCAAGAGGCAGGAGAGCGGCAGCCACCGTCCTGCAGCTGTCTGCGAGTTTCGCACACAAGCCGGCTTCTTCGCGGCTTCGTTCTTCGCCTCTTGCAAGCTACCGCGATCTCCGGCTGCCGGAGGCGAAGAAGCCGCTACTTCGCGCACAGATCACTGGAGCGGCAGCGATGCGCTCCGAAGCGCCGCTTTTGCCGAAAGACGCCGGGAAGCGGCACTTGCTTTCGGCCAGCTGCGGAGCTGCGTATTCTGCCTCTCTAGTCGCCTACATCTTAGCGAAAAGCTTTTCCGCTCCAGTTCTCAAGGAGAAAGTGTACCAGCACTGCTCACTTAGCCCGACCTTGCCAGGAAATATGATATGCTGCACATTCCGAGGAGACTGCATTTTCCTGGGCAAGCTGCAACCTGCTGGCAGATGGCCGTGCTCTCTGCCCACTCCTGCCCAGTTCTTGCTACTAGCGGGCACGTTGCAGCCTGGCGAAGGCAAGAAACCTGGAGAGCTGTCACAGAGCAGAAAGGCAGCTGAGATGCTGAAAAGCAGCAAAGCTGAACTGCCTGCCTCAACTTCAGCAGTGTGTAATTGACTGAAGGCGAAAAACCAAGCAGCAGAGCAGCGGGCTTCTGTGCGCACTGAAGGCAATTGCAAGAATCCAGCAGCTGCTCCTTGCCAAGCACAGGCAGCTGCCTATGTTCTTGCTTCTTGACCAACTCACAGTTGCCCTTCTTTTCAGCAGCTGCCACCGTGTTCTCTGCATCTCGGAGCCTCTGGGGAGCAAAAAGAATTTCCAAGGAGGGATGCATGACGACTATGTGAAAACCCAGGAAAGTTGTCCTGGAACACCTCCCATTGGCATGCCAGAAGTGAATTCAAGAGGCAGGAGAGCGGCAGCCACCGTCCTGCGGCTGTTTGCGAGCTTCGCACACAAGCCGGCTTCTTCGCGGCTTCGTTCTTCGCCTCTTGTAAGCTACCGCGATCTCCGGCTGCCGGAGGCGAAGAAGCCGCTACTTCGCGCACAGATGACTGGAGCGGCAGCGGTGCGCTCCGAAGCGCCGCTTTTGCCGAAAGACGCCGGGAAGCGGCACTTGCTTTCGGCCAGCTGCGGAGCTGCGTATTCTGCCTCTCTAGTCGCCTACATCTTAGCGAAAAGCTTTTCCGCTCCAGTTCTCAAGGAGAAAGTGTACCAGCACTGCTCACTTAGCCCGACCTTGCCAGGAAATAAGATTTGCTGCACATTCCAAGGACACTTCATTTTCCTGGGCAAGCTGCAACCTGCTGGCAGATGGCCGTGCTCTCTGCCCACTCCTGCCCAGCTCTGGGTAGTAGCGGGCACGTTGCAGCCTGGCGAAGGGAAGAAACCTCTGAAACGATACGCGGAATAAATCAATAGACTCCATAACCTGGGGTAGTTATGAAGTGGGTATGTATGTCAGCGCCCGGCACAAGTGAGATAGCTCTCCAAAACTTGTGCCCCGAGCCTCAGTCTGACCCACACTTTTATTCTTAAAGTCGTTCCATATGCAAAACATTGCACAACTTTTTCATGCATATTCAACCCCTGGCCCCGCCTGTCCTCGCTTCTCATGCTAAGTAAGTCCACGCCCTTCTGGGCATGCGTGGTTTGCTGTGGTGGTCGTACGGGGGTCTCTTGGTGGTCCTGAGGCTGACGATTGTGGTCTTCCTCATGATTGAACTTTTGAACTTTTCCTCTCTGCGCGTGCGCTTTTGGTCCTTTGGTGCTTATCTGAGTACGTCTGTCAGTCTTGATAGCCTTGGAGACAGAGGAGCTTCTTTATCTGGGTTCTTTCCTTCTTCTGGTATTGTTCTTTATGCAAGAAGCTTCAGAAATTTGCATTTTCCTATGCCCTTTGTACTAGGCAGAGGTTTCTTAAGTAAAAGGTTGAAAATTCAACACATAACTCTACAAGCTAAATTAGAAATGCTTCATTCATTTTGTTAACCTAACTCTAAAAATCTCTGCTTCAGTCCCCCCTTTTCTTAAAATAGAGTAAATTCTTTTACTACAGGGGTCTTGATTTAAATTCTGATCTACTATCATGACCGTCCTCTTTCAGTAAGATTCTAGGAGTTCTAGAGAGTGATGTCAGACTGGCCATGTGTTTTAACATCCTCGAATTCTACATGAGTGTTAAAGTAGACATCATTAAACTTACAGTAACTAAAATTAATAGAATTGTAATTGGGTGACATAAAGTGTTCTAAACAGCGTATTTCACTAGTTATGACTTGTGTTTATTAGCTAGTGATTGGTGCTGGATACACCAAGTTAAGAGACTTAACATACAGGAGGTTAGTGACATGTCTTGGGTAGACATTCTCTTTCGCACCCCATATGGTTTTTCATAAAGCAATTCAAAGTGGTTTAGCTTTTCTTTAGTCTTGGGTTTGGTTCGGATCTGCAGTAGTGCTAATGGGAGGGATTGAGTCCATGACAAATTAGCTTCTTGTCCCAATTGTACAATTTGTTGTTTGATCAAATGGTTCATTTTTTTTACCTGACCACTTGATTGTGGGTTATATGGGGTGTGAAGTTCTCAGTCTATGTTCAAGTATTGGCTAACTTGTTGCACTAATTTTACGATAAAATGTGGTCCTCTATTTGAGGAGATTGTGGCCAGGACTCTAAAGCGTGGTATGTTTTCTTGTACCAATACCTTAGTTACTTCTTGAGCTTTAGAAGTCCTGGTGGGGAATGCTTCTGGCCATCCTGAAAAGGTATCTGTTAGCACCAGTAAAAACTTATACCCCCCTTTTCTTGGCAATTCTGTACAATCTATCTGCCATTGCTGCTCCGGCCCATGACCCTTCCTAATCTGGCTAAGCTTTGGTTTGGGAGTATTTTTGGGGTTGGTCTGGAGGCAAAGGTCACATTGTCGAGTTGTAAATGTCTAGTTATGCTAGAGCATCAATACCCCAATGGTTTTCTGGTGTTCTTCCTTTATTAGGGACCATCAGAAATAGGAGGGTAGAAGTAATTTTCCTTCTATGGTGGCCCATCCCTCTTGGTTATAGTCTCCTTTTTGCTCATAGATTAATTTTTTTTCTAGTTTGTTGTATCTTGGCTTACCTTTAGGGGAAATTTGCCCGTCTTGCTGCTTCTTTTGCTTCCCTATCTGCCAGCTCGTTTCCTTCTTCCAATTCTGAGTTGATCTTCTGATGTGCCTTAATGTGCATGATCGCTACTTTCTCTGGCAACTGGACTGCTTCTAGAAGTCGCAGTACTTCTGATGCATCTTTAATATTTTTCCCTTGAGAGTTCAGCAGTCCTCTCTCTTTCTAAATGGCTCTGTGAGCATGCACTACTCCAAATGCATACTTCGAGTCCGTGTATATGTTTATTTCTTTCCCTCTTGCCAATTCTAGGGCCCGAGTTAGAGCAATTATCTCGGCCTTCTGTGCAGAGGTATTTGTTGGCAGGGGCCCAGATGATATTACTTCCTTGCACGTTGGAACTGCCTACCCGGCGTGCCGTTTTCCACTGATGATATAACTGCTTCCATCAGTAAACGAGACTTCTGCATTCTCCAGAGGGGTGTCCTTCAAGTCAGGGCAGCTGGAGTAGGTGGCTTCAATGGTCTCCAGGCAGTCATGTTCCACTGGTTCCCCTTGGTTTCTACTGAGGAAGGAGGCTGGATTGACAATGTTAGCCACTACTATCTCTACATCATCTTGCTCCGCTATGATAGCTTGGTATCTCAGGAGCCGTTGTGGGGAAAGCCAATGCCCACCTTTTACCTCTAGCACTGCAGACACTGTGTGAGACACTAGCACAGTTCTTTTCTGGCCTAGGGTGAATTTGTGTGCCTCTTGGATGTTCAGTACGACTGCTGCAACAGCTCTGAGGCACCCAGGCCACCCTTTAGCTGCT
Organism: Vidua macroura; assembly: GCF_024509145.1. Taxonomy (NCBI): domain Eukaryota; kingdom Metazoa; phylum Chordata; class Aves; order Passeriformes; family Viduidae; genus Vidua; species Vidua macroura. Next base: position 5,145,887 of record NC_071582.1, read on the forward strand.
GTATCCAATTGCTTAGAGAAGTAAGCCACTGCTCTCCGATATGGGCCCAGGTCCTGTGCTAGTATTCCTAAGGCGATTCCTTGCTTCTCATGGGAGAATAAAAGGAAAGGCTTACTCACGTCCGGCAATCTCAGGGCTGGAGCTGACATGAGGGCTTTTTTCAGCTGGTTGAAAGCTTGCGTAGCTTCCTTTGTCTCTTGGATGTTCCTGCTTTCAGTTGCAATCAGTTCATAGAAGGGCTTAACAAACAGTCCATAGTTATAGATCCATAACCTGCACCACCCTGTCATCCTCAGGAAAGTTCGTAGTTCCTTTACAGTCTGAGGTTTTGGGCTCTGGCATATTGCCTCCTTCCGGCTTTGGCCCAAGGTACGTTGTCTAGCACTGACTTCGTAGCCCAGATAAGTTACTTTCTGTTTTACTACTTGGGCTTTTTTCTTTGATACTCGGTACCCTTGGAGCCCCAAAAAGTTCAAGAGGCTTATCGTCCAGGCCGTGCATGCTTCCCTTGTCCGTGTGGCTATCAGGATGTCATCTACGTACTCTAGCAACTTCCCTTCCTCTGGAGGGGCTTCTCAGGTCTCTAATTCTTTTGCAAGTTGTTCTCCAAACAAAGTGGGTGAGTTTTTGAATCCTTGTGGGAGTCTGGTCCATGTCAGTTGAGTTCTTGGCCCGCTCTTAGGATTTTCCCATTCAAATGCAAAAATTTTCTGGCTTCGTGGATAGGAAGGCAAAAGAAGGCATCTTTTCAATCTAAAACGGTAAACCAAGTTAGCTCGGCTGTTAAGCAAGTTAATAACGTGTAGGGATTGGCCACCACAGGATACAGATCCTCAGTGACCTTGTTTATGGCCCGCAGATCCTGTACTAACCGGTATGACCCATCAGGTTTACCAACTGGTAGGATAGGGGTATTAACACTTACATAACATAAGTTGGAACAAGGTATTATAGACAATATCATGGTCATCAATGGAAGCAATATTTGATTGAACTTTTTAGTTCTGAGGGTTCGTAACTTGTGTTTGTTGGTGACAGCAGGGAAGCACAGTGAGGCTGCTTAACAGGGCAGGATGCATACATATACTTTCCTTCGTCTACATTCACTTAACTTTATTTTACTTACTCTTACACATAACAAAACAACCACAACAACAAGGTACCTTTTCTTTTTCAACACACCTATTACACTTTTAGGTGTCCCTGGCTAGTCCCAGTGTTCTTGGATACCCCTCAATCTAGCTGTGTGGTTCCCAACTCTAGATCCTGTCAGACTTCTCTTCAAACTGGCAAAATTTTTACTCAATCTTGGCTGCTCTCAACAACCCAGCAAACTTAATTCTGGGTGCTCTTGCAATGTTAATCCCTCAACCCAGCAGGTTTGACTTAACCCTGGATGCTCTTGGAACATTAATCCCTCAATCCAGCAGGTTTGAATCAACCCTGGATGCTCTTGGAATATTAATCCCTCAATCCAGCAGGTTTGATCTTGGATGTTCTTGGGCATTCTTATCCCTCAATCCAGCAGAATTTTTAGGGGCCCCTCCTACACATTTTACCTTTTATTTTTCCCCAATAGATTATGCCAAGAAAACCCTCTTTTTACCTTTTAATTCATTTTTTTTTTCTAATTAATTACCTTTTACTCCCCCCCCCCCCCCCCCCCCCACTAAGGGGTCCCACTCTTTCTCTGAGACCCAGTCCCAGGGGGGGTTCTCTCACTCTTTTTATTACTCGCTTCGTCTCTTTACTGGCCGCTTTTCTCGCGAAAAAGACGGAAACGCAGCATGGGAGACTGTCGCTCTCGCTTAGCAGGTCTGGGGTAACCAGCCCGCCTCTGTCACGATCCGCTTATGGCGGGGTGTCGTGATGGTTCTTTTCACCGATCCCAAAAGTGCAACAAAGGCAAACAACAAGGGACTATCAGTTAATCACAACAAATGCACCTTTAGTAGGGGCCAAAACAGTAAACGCGATAGTGGGGATCTGAAAGGAGATAAAAGGTTAGAGAGAGAAGAGGGATATGGGAATAGCTACCAACACAGGCGAGATCCTCAGTGCTCCGGACGATGGGGATCCGTCTGTCGTGTCGGGGGAGTCTTCGAAGTTCTGGTCGACTCGGGGCTCCAGTTATAATCCACAGAGGAGAGAGGGGGGGAACAAGTGTAATAATGAAAGTCCATTGTAATCGCCCCGAGGGAACGGGTGAGTCCACAGAAACCACCAAAGCAAGACGAATCCAATGAAGAATAAGTCCATTTGAATCACTGAAGGGAAACAGGTCATGTCATTAGTGGTCAGAGCACCAATTTCCCCTCCTCCCTATAGCAGGGGTCTCAGTCTCAGTCCTTGGGAGGAGGGTTCTCATTCTTTCTTTGTCACAGTGGTAACGAGGCAGATGAGGGGTCTTCAATGAAGGACCGCGAGAGTCACCCCAAAAGTTCATTTGGCTTAAGAACGGAGATTAGAAGCAGGCTGCGCATCAGGCTGTCCCGTGCTGGCTCCATGTCAGGTCTTTGCCAAGTCCTTGCCAACTCCTTGCCAAGTTCTTACCAGGCCTTGTTGGGAACAGCCAGCATGACGGTTCAGTGGTCCCACCTGTGCTGTGTCCTGTTCTAAGCCGGAACTACAGTGGGGGAAGGGATTCTTTCTTGTGGCAATCGGAAGGCAGAATGGAAAATGAGGGGCTTCAGACGGGCTCTTACAGCCTCTCATTCACACACATTCATCCCCCCTTTATTCGCCCTGTAATGCAAAGGATCTCCCAGTTGCCGAGCCGTGGGGGCTTTTAGCCACTCGGCACGAAGCTCGGATAGCTGGTACATCTGAGGGTCCACCAGAAGAACGGGAGGGACACTCGGGCTGCTGAAATCCTGCTCGTTGATTGAAGGGTCGCAGAAGGGGCAAACAGGGAGACAACGAAGCAGAAGGGAGGCAGATTCCGAGAGCCCCGAAGGGCGGGGTGAGGATTCTTTTAACTGCGTAGGGGTAGGAGGGTTTAGCATTCGAGGGTACAATCGGGAGAAGGCTAAAGGGAGGGGAAATATAACATTAACCAGTGGGGAAAAGGGAAAGGAGTGTTCTTGGTGGAAGAACCAAAGGGAAAACGTGGAACAGAGAAGATTCTAGGCTAAGGGGCAGACTTGAACAATAACTGACAGGACAGGGGGAGGGTACAATTCTCTTCCAAAAGGGGGTGGAGAACTCATACAACTGCTGTTTCCCATGGCAACCCTAGACTGCCTTCCCCAACCCCTCCTCCTGCACCAGTGACAGCTTTTAACACTGAAGGGCAGTGCTATTGTATAACAAACACTTAACTCTTAGCCCAGCCGGGCTCGCCGGCTACTTTTGCAAGCTTTTTACCAACTAGCGATGCTTGTAAGCGGTGCTTGTAACTCCTAGCTTGTACCACGCTCCCACTAGCTGCGCTATCAGCTAGCGGCGTTCAAAGCAGCTCCTCAAACCGCGGCTTGTGCCCGCGCGCCCGCTGCGCTATCAGCTGGGCCGCGCCTAAAGCACCTTTGCAAGCCCCGACTTAAGCCCCGCGCCGCACTCCCCCAGCTCGCCAGAGACAGCCCGTGCCACGCATGCGCACCACCCGCTCTATCGGGTAGAGCGCGCACTACCCGCACGATCAGGTAGTGTGGGCTGAGAGCTGCCCTGCGCATGCGCTCTCTAGCACCACCGCGCCGCCTCTCTGTATCTTAGCAAGGCCGCACCGCGCTTCACCGTTCCACTCACACATACACACACACGCACAAGCACGCACGTCCGGACGTAACAGACACACTACACTGCAATCGGGACACACACCACACACTGAAATCGCGATTTCGCCCTCCCCGAGCCGCGCTATCAGCTGGGGAGGTCCTCCCGCCGCCGGCCTCTCCCCCGATGGCGGTCTGCTTGCAAGCCCCTAGGCAAACCTGCGCGCAAAAACATCTTTTTGCGACTTATCAGTGCCAACCGTAAGAAAATAAATTAACACATACCGCTTTCATCCGCTAGTCGACGGGCCGTGGTCTGCTCCCCGCAGTGTACAGCCGAGGCGCAGAGTCCCTCCGGGGAAAAGCCCTGTGGCGCCTGAGGGTGTCTGCTCCCAACCGGACCTGCGGGTGAGCAGAGCAGTCCCTTCGTGGTCGCCAACTGAAACGATACGCGGAAGAAATCAATAGACTCCATAACCTGGGGTAGTTATGAAGTGGGTATGTATGTCAGCGCCCGGCACAAGTGAGATAGCTCTCCAAAACTTGTGCCCCGAGCCTCAGTCTGACCCACACTTTTATTCTTAAAGACGTTCCATATGCAAAACATTGCACAACTTTTTCATGCATATTCAACCCCTGGCCCCGCCTGTCCTCGCTTCTCATGCTAAGTAAGTCCACGCCCTTCTGGGCATGCGTGGTTTGCTGTGGTGGTCGTACGGGGGTCTCTTGGTGGTCCTGAGGCTGAAAATTGTGGTCTTCCTCATGATTGAACTTTTGAACTTTTCCTCTCTGCGCGTGCGCTTTTGGTCCTTTGGTGCTTCTCTGAGTACGTCTGTCAGTCTTGATAGGCTTGGAGACAGAGGAGCTTCTTTATCTGGGTTCTTTCCTTCTTCTGGTATTGTTCTTTATGCAAGAAGCTTCAGAAATTTGCATTTTCCTTTGCCCTTTCTATTAGGCAGAGGTTTCTTAAGCAAAAGGTTGAAAATTCAACACATAACTCTACAAGCTAAACTAGAAATGCTTAATTCATTTTGTTAAACCAACGCTAAAAATCTCTATTTCACCTCGAGATCTGTCAAAGAGCAGAAAGCAGCTGAGATGCTGAAAAGCAGCAAAGCTGAACTGCCTGCCTCAACTTCAGCAGTGTGTAATTGACTGAAGGCGAAAAACCAAGCAGCAGAGCAGCGGGCTTCTGTGCGCACTGAAGGCAATTGCAAGAATCCAGCAGCTGCTCCTCGCCAAGCACAGGCAGCTGCCTGTGTTCTTGCTTCTTGACCAACTCACAGTTGCCCTTCTTTTCAGCAGCTGCCACCGTGTTCTCTGCATCTCGGAGCCTCTGGGGAGCAACAAGAATTTCCAAGGAGGGATGCATGAAAACTAAAATAAAAACTCAGGAAGGTTGTCCTGGAACACCTCCCATTGGCATGCCAGAAGTGAATTCAAGAGGCAGGAGAGCGGCAGCCACCGTCCTGCGGCTGTCTGCGAGTTTCGCACACAAGCCGGCTTCTTCGCGGCTTCGTTCTTCGCCTCTTGTAAGCTACCGCGATCTCCGGCTGCCGGAGGCGAAGAAGCCGCTACTTCGCGCACAGATCACTGGAGCGGCAGCGATGCGCTCCGGAGAGCCGCTTTTGCCGAAAGACGCCGGGAAGCGGCACTTGCTTTCGGCCAGCTGCGGAGCTGCGTATTCTGCCTCTCTAGTCGCCTACATCTTAGCGAAAAGCTTTTCCGCTCCAGTTCTCAAGGAGAAAGTGTACCAGCACTGCTCACTTAGCCCGACCTTGCCAGGAAATGAGATTTGCTGCACATTCCAAGGACACTTCATTTTCCTGGGCAAGCTGCAACCTGCTGGCAGATGGCCGTGCTCTCTATCCACTCCTGCCCAGTTCTTGCTACTAGCGGGCACGTTGCAGCCTGGCGAAGGCAAGAAACCTGGAGAGCTGTCACAGAGCAGAAAGGCAGCTGAGATGATGAAAAGCAGCAAAGCTGAACAGCCTGCCTCAACTTCAGCAGTGTGTAATTGACTGAAGGCGAAAAACCAAGCAGCAGAGCAGCGGGCTTCTGTGCGCACTGAAGGCAATTGCAAGAATCCAGCAGCTGCTCCTTGCCAAGCACAGGCAGCTGCCTGTGTTCTTGCTTCTTGACCAACTCACAGTTGCCCTTCTTTTCAGCAGCTGCCACCGTGTTCTCTGCATCTCGGAGCCTCTGGGGAGCAACAAGAATTTCCAAGGGGGGATGCATGACGACTACGTCAAAACCCAGGAAAGTTGTCCTGGAACACCTCCCATTGGCATGCCAGAAGTGAATTCAAGAGGCAGGACAGCGGCAGCCACTGTCCTGCAGCTGTCTGCGAGTTTCGCACACAAGCCCGCTTCTTCGCGGCTTCGTTCTTCGCCTCTTGCAAGCTACCGCGATCTCCGGCTGCCGGAGGCGAAGAAGCCGCTACTTCGCGCACAGATGACTGGAGCGGCAGCGATGCGCTCCGAAGCGCCGCTTTTGCCGAAAGACGCCGGGAAGCGGCACTTGCTTTCGGCCAGCTGCGGAGCTGCGTATTCTGCCTCTCTAGTCGCCTACATCTTAGCGAAAAGCTTTTCCGCTCCAGTTCTCAAGGAGAAAGTGTACCAGCACTGCTCACTTAGCCCGACCTTGCCAGGAAATGAGATTTGCTGCACATTCCAAGGACACTTCATTTTCCTGGGCAAGCTGCAACCTGCTGGCAGATGGCCGTGCTCTCTGCCCACTCCTGCCCAGTTCTTGCTACTAGCGGGCACGTTGCAGCCTGGCGAAGGCAAGAAACCTGGAGAGCTGTCACAGAGCAGAAAGGCAGCTGAGATGCTGAAAAGCAGCAAAGCTGAACTGCCTGCCTCAACTTCAGCAGTGTGTAATTGACTGAAGGCGAAAAACCAAGCAGCAGAGCAGCGGGCTTCTGTGCGCACTGAAGGCAATTGCAAGAATCCAGCAGCTGCTCCTCGCCAAGCACAGGCAGCTGCCTGTGTTCTTGCTTCTTGACCAACTCACAGTTGCCCTTCTTTTCAGCAGCTGCCACCGTGTTCTCTGCATCTCGGAGCCTCTGGGGAGCAACAAGAATTTCCAAGGAGGGATGCATGACGACTATGTCAAAACCCAGGAAAGTTGTCCTGGAACACCTCCCATTGGCATGCCAGAAGTGAATTCAAGAGGCAGGACAGCGGCAGCCACTGTCCTGCAGCTGTCTGCGAGTTTCGCACTCAAGCCGGCTTCTTCGCGGCTTCGTTCTTCGCCTCTTGCAAGCTAGCGCGATCTCCGGCTGCCGGAGGCGAAGAAGCCGCTACTTCGCGCACAGATCACTGGAGCGGCAGCGATGCGCTCCGAAGCGCCGCTTTTGCCGAAAGACGCCGGGAAGCGGCACTTGCTTTCGGCCAGCTGCGGAGCTGCGTATTCTGCCTCTCTAGTCGCCTACATCTTAGCGAAAAGCTTTTCCGCTCCAGTTCTCAAGGAGAAAGTGTACCAGCACTGCTCACTTAGCCCGACCTTGCCAGGAAATGAGATTTGCTGCACATTCCAAGGACACTTCATTTTCCTGGGCAAGCTGCAACCTGCTGGCAGATGGCCGTGCTCTCTGCCCACTCCTGCCCAGTTCTTGCTACTAGCGGGCACGTTGCAGCCTGGCGAAGGCAAGAAACCTGGAGAGCTGTCACAGAGCAGAAAGGCAGCTGAGATGCTGAAAAGCAGCAAAGCTGAACTGCCTGCCTCAACTTCAGCAGTGTGTAATTGACTGAAGGCGAAAAACCAAGCAGCAGAGCAGCGGGCTTCTGTGCGCACTGAAGGCAATTGCAAGAATCCAGCAGCTGCTCCTTGCCAAGCACAGGCAGCTGCCTGTGTTCTTGCTTCTTGACCAACTCACAGTTGCCCTTCTTTTCAGCAGCTGCCACCGTGTTCTCTGCATCTCGGAGCCTCTGGGGAGCAACAAGAATTTCCAAGGAGGGATGCATGAAAACTAAAATAAAAACTCAGGAAGGTTGTCCTGGAACACCTCCCATTGGCATACCAGAAGTGAATTCAAGAGGCAGGAGAGCGGCAGCCACCGTCCTGCAGCTGTCTGCGAGTTTCGCACACAAGCCGGCTTCTTCGCGGCTTCGTTCTTCGCCTCTTGCAAGCTACCGCGATCTCCGGCTGCCGGAGGCGAAGAAGCCGCTACTTCGCGCACAGATCACTGGAGCGGCAGCGATGCGCTCCGAAGCGCCGCTTTTGCCGAAAGACGCCGGGAAGCGGCACTTGCTTTCGGCCAGCTGCGGAGCTGCGTATTCTGCCTCTCTAGTCGCCTACATCTTAGCGAAAAGCTTTTCCGCTCCAGTTCTCAAGGAGAAAGTGTACCAGCACTGCTCACTTAGCCCGACCTTGCCAGGAAATATGATATGCTGCACATTCCGAGGAGACTGCATTTTCCTGGGCAAGCTGCAACCTGCTGGCAGATGGCCGTGCTCTCTGCCCACTCCTGCCCAGTTCTTGCTACTAGCGGGCACGTTGCAGCCTGGCGAAGGCAAGAAACCTGGAGAGCTGTCACAGAGCAGAAAGGCAGCTGAGATGCTGAAAAGCAGCAAAGCTGAACTGCCTGCCTCAACTTCAGCAGTGTGTAATTGACTGAAGGCGAAAAACCAAGCAGCAGAGCAGCGGGCTTCTGTGCGCACTGAAGGCAATTGCAAGAATCCAGCAGCTGCTCCTTGCCAAGCACAGGCAGCTGCCTATGTTCTTGCTTCTTGACCAACTCACAGTTGCCCTTCTTTTCAGCAGCTGCCACCGTGTTCTCTGCATCTCGGAGCCTCTGGGGAGCAAAAAGAATTTCCAAGGAGGGATGCATGACGACTATGTGAAAACCCAGGAAAGTTGTCCTGGAACACCTCCCATTGGCATGCCAGAAGTGAATTCAAGAGGCAGGAGAGCGGCAGCCACCGTCCTGCGGCTGTGTGCGAGCTTCGCACACAAGCCGGCTTCTTCGCGGCTTCGTTCTTCGCCTCTTGTAAGCTACCGCGATCTCCGGCTGCCGGAGGCGAAGAAGCCGCTACTTCGCGCACAGATGACTGGAGCGGCAGCGGTGCGCTCCGAAGCGCCGCTTTTGCCGAAAGACGCCGGGAAGCGGCACTTGCTTTCGGCCAGCTGCGGAGCTGCGTATTCTGCCTCTCTAGTCGCCTACATCTTAGCGAAAAGCTTTTCCGCTCCAGTTCTCAAGGAGAAAGTGTACCAGCACTGCTCACTTAGCCCGACCTTGCCAGGAAATAAGATTTGCTGCACATTCCAAGGACACTTCATTTTCCTGGGCAAGCTGCAACCTGCTGGCAGATGGCCGTGCTCTCTGCCCACTCCTGCCCAGCTCTGGGTAGTAGCGGGCACGTTGCAGCCTGGCGAAGGGAAGAAACCTCTGAAACGATACGCGGAATAAATCAATAGACTCCATAACCTGGGGTAGTTATGAAGTGGGTATGTATGTCAGCGCCCGGCACAAGTGAGATAGCTCTCCAAAACTTGTGCCCCGAGCCTCAGTCTGACCCACACTTTTATTCTTAAAGTCGTTCCATATGCAAAACATTGCACAACTTTTTCATGCATATTCAACCCCTGGCCCCGCCTGTCCTCGCTTCTCATGCTAAGTAAGTCCACGTCCTTCTGGGCATGCGTGGTTTGCTGTGGTGGTCGTACGGGGGTCTCTTGGTGGTCCTGAGGCTGACGATTGTGGTCTTCCTCATGATTGAACTTTTGAACTTTTCCTCTCTGCGCGTGCGCTTTTGGTCCTTTGGTGCTTCTCTGAGTACGTCTGTCAGTCTTGATAGGCTTGGAGACAGAGGAGCTTCTTTATCTGGGTTCTTTCCTTCTTCTGGTATTGTTCTTTATGCAAGAAGCTTCAGAAATTTGCATTTTCCTATGCCCTTTGTACTAGGCAGAGGTTTCTTAAGTAAAAGGTTGAAAATTCAACACATAACTCTACAAGCTAAATTAGAAATGCTTCATTCATTTTGTTAACCTAACTCTAAAAATCTCTGCTTCAGTCCCCCCTTTTCTTAAAATAGAGTAAATTCTTTTACTACAGGGGTCTTGATTTAAATTCTGATCTACTATCATGACCGTCCTCTTTCAGTAAGATTCTAGGAGTTCTAGAGAGTGATGTCAGACTGGCCATGTGTTTTAACATCCTCGAATTCTACATGAGTGTTAAAGTAGACATCATTAAACTTACAGTAACTAAAATTAATAGAATTGTAATTGGGTGACATAAAGTGTTCTAAACAGCGTATTTCACTAGTTATGACTTGTGTTTATTAGCTAGTGATTGGTGCTGGATACACCAAGTTAAGAGACTTAACATACAGGAGGTTAGTGACATGTCTTGGGTAGACATTCTCTTTCGCACCCCATATGGTTTTTCATAAAGCAATTCAAAGTGGTTTAGCTTTTCTTTAGTCTTGGGTTTGGTTCGGATCTGCAGTAGTGCTAATGGGAGGGATTGAGTCCATGACAAATTAGCTTCTTGTCCCAATTGTACAATTTGTTGTTTGATCAAATGGTTCATTTTTTTTACCTGACCACTTGATTGTGGGTTATATGGGGTGTGAAGTTCTCAGTCTATGTTCAAGTATTGGCTAACTTGTTGCACTAATTTTACGATAAAATGTGGTCCTCTATTTGAGGAGATTGTGGCCAGGACTCTAAAGCGTGGTATGTTTTCTTGTACCAATACCTTAGTTACTTCTTGAGCTTTAGAAGTCCTGGTGGGGAATGCTTCTGGCCATCCTGAAAAGGTATCTGTTAGCACCAGTAAAAACTTATACCCCCCTTTTCTTGGCAATTCTGTACAATCTATCTGCCATTGCTGCTCCGGCCCATGACCCTTCCTAATCTGGCTAAGCTTTGGTTTGGGAGTATTTTTGGGGTTGGTCTGGAGGCAAAGGTCACATTGTCGAGTTGTAAATGTCTAGTTATGCTAGAGCATCAATACCCCAATGGTTTTCTGGTGTTCTTCCTTTATAGGGACCATCAGAAATAGGAGGGTAGAAGTAATTTTCCTTCTATGGTGGCCCATCCCTCTTGGTTATAGTCTCCTTTTTGCTCATAGATTAATTTTTTTTCTAGTTTGTTGTATCTTGGCTTACCTTTAGGGGAAATTTGCCCGTCTTGCTGCTTCTTTTGCTTCCCTATCTGCCAGCTCGTTTCCTTCTTCCAATTCTGAGTTGATCTTCTGATGTGCCTTAATGTGCATGATCGCTACTTTCTCTGGCAACTGGACTGCTTCTAGAAGTCGCAGTACTTCTGATGCATCTTTAATATTTTTCCCTTGAGAGTTCAGCAGTCCTCTCTCTTTCTAAATGGCTCTGTGAGCATGCACTACTCCAAATGCATACTTCGAGTCCGTGTATATGTTTATTTCTTTCCCTCTTGCCAATTCTAGGGCCCGAGTTAGAGCAATTATCTCGGCCTTCTGTGCAGAGGTATTTGTTGGCAGGGGCCCAGATGATATTACTTCCTTGCACGTTGGAACTGCCTACCCGGCGTGCCGTTTTCCACTGATGATATAACTGCTTCCATCAGTAAACGAGACTTCTGCATTCTCGAGAGGGGTGTCCTTCAAGTCAGGGCAGCTGGAGTAGGTGGCTTCAATGGTCTCCAGGCAGTCATGTTCCACTGGTTCCCCTTGGTTTCTACTGAGGAAGGAGGCTGGATTGACAATGTTAGCCACTACTATCTCTACATCATCTTGCTCCGCTATGATAGCTTGGTATCTCAGGAGCCGTTGTGGGGAAAGCCAATGCCCACCTTTTACCTCTAGCACTGCAGACACTGTGTGAGACACTAGCACAGTTCTTTTCTGGCCTAGGGTGAATTTGTGTGCCTCTTGGATGTTCAGTACGACTGCTGCAACAGCTCTGAGGCACCCAGGCCACCCTTTAGCTGCTGTATCCAATTGCTTAGAGAAGTAAGCCACTGCTCTCCGATATGGGCCGAGGTCCTGTGCTAGTATTCCTAAGGCGATTCCTTGCTTCTCATGGGAGAATAAAAGGAAAGGCTTACTCACGTCCGGCAATCTCAGGGCTGGAGCTGACATGAGGGCTTTTTTCAGCTGGTTGAAAGCTTGCGTAGCTTCCTTTGTCTCTTGGATGTTCCTGCTTTCAGTTGCAATCAGTTCATAGAAGGGCTTAACAAACAGTCCATAGTTATAGATCCATAACCTGCACCACCCTGTCATCCTCAGGAAAGTTCGTAGTTCCTTTACAGTCTGAGGTTTTGGGCTCTGGCATATTGCCTCCTTCCGGCTTTGGCCCAAGGTACGTTGTCTAGCACTGACTTCGTAGCCCAGATAAGTTACTTTCTGTTTTACTACTTGGGCTTTTTTCTTTGATACTCGGTACCCTTGGAGCCCCAAAAAGTTCAAGAGGCTTATCGTCCAGGCCGTGCATGCTTCCCTTGTCCGTGTGGCTATCAGGATGTCATCTACGTACTCTAGCAACTTCCCTTCCTCTGGAGGGGCTTCTCAGGTCTCTAATTCTTTTGCAAGTTGTTCTCCAAACAAAGTGGGTGAGTTTTTGAATCCTTGTGGGAGTCTGGTCCATGTCAGTTGAGTTCTTGGCCCGCTCTTAGGATTTTCCCATTCAAATGCAAAAATTTTCTGGCTTCGTGGATAGGAAGGCAAAAGAAGGCATCTTTTCAATCTAAAACGGTAAACCAAGTTAGCTCGGCTGTTAAGCAAGTTAATAACGTGTAGGGATTGGCCACCACAGGATACAGATCCTCAGTGACCTTGTTTATGGCCCGCAGATCCTGTACTAACCGGTATGACCCATCAGGTTTACCAACTGGTAGGATAGGGGTATTAACACTTACATAACATAAGTTGGAACAAGGTATTATAGACAATATCATGGTCATCAATGGAAGCAATATTTGATTGAACTTTTTAGTTCTGAGGGTTCGTAACTTGTGTTTGTTGGTGACAGCAGGGAAGCACAGTGAGGCTGCTTAACAGGGCAGGATGCATACATATACTTTCCTTCGTCTACATTCACTTAACTTTATTTTACTTACTCTTACACATAACAAAACAACCACAACAACAAGGTACCTTTTCTTTTTCAACACACCTATTACACTTTTAGGTGTCCCTGGCTAGTCCCAGTGTTCTTGGATACCCCTCAATCTAGCTGTGTGGTTCCCAACTCTAGATCCTGTCAGACTTCTCTTCAAACTGGCAAAATTTTTACTCAATCTTGGCTGCTCTCAACAACCCAGCAAACTTAATTCTGGGTGCTCTTGCAATGTTAATCCCTCAACCCAGCAGGTTTGACTTAACCCTGGATGCTCTTGGAACATTAATCCCTCAATCCAGCAGGTTTGAATCAACCCTGGATGCTCTTGGAATATTAATCCCTCAATCCAGCAGGTTTGATCTTGGATGTTCTTGGGCATTCTTATCCCTCAATCCAGCAGAATTTTTAGGGGCCCCTCCTACACATTTTACCTTTTATTTTTCCCCAATAGATTATGCCAAGAAAACCCTCTTTTTACCTTTTAATTCATTTTTTTTTTCTAATTAATTACCTTTTACTCCCCCCCCCCCCCCCCCCACTAAGGGGTCCCACTCTTTCTCTGAGACCCAGTCCCAGGGGGGGTTCTCTCACTCTTTTTATTACTCGCTTCGTCTCTTTACTGGCCGCTTTTCTCGCGAAAAAGACGGAAACGCAGCATGGGAGACTGTCGCTCTCGCTTAGCAGGTCTGGGGTAACCAGCCCGCCTCTGTCACGATCCGCTTATGGCGGGGTGTCGTGATGGTTCTTTTCACCGATCCCAAAAGTGCAACAAAGGCAAACAACAAGGGACTATCAGTTAATCACAACAAATGCACCTTTAGTAGGGGCCAAAACAGTAAACGCGATAGTGGGGATCTGAAAGGAGATAAAAGGTTAGAGAGAGAAGAGGGATATGGGAATAGCTACCAACACAGGCGAGATCCTCAGTGCTCCGGACGATGGGGATCCGTCTGTCGTGTCGGGGGAGTCTTCGAAGTTCTGGTCGACTCGGGGCTCCAGTTATAATCCACAGAGGAGAGAGGGGGGGAACAAGTGTAATAATGAAAGTCCATTGTAATCGCCCCGAGGGAACGGGTGAGTCCACAGAAACCACCAAAGCAAGACGAATCCAATGAAGAATAAGTCCATTTGAATCACTGAAGGGAAACAGGTCATGTCATTAGTGGTCAGAGCACCAATTTCCCCTCCTCCCTATAGCAGGGGTCTCAGTCTCAGTCCTTGGGAGGAGGGTTCTCATTCTTTCTTTGTCACAGTGGTAACGAGGCAGATGAGGGGTCTTCAATGAAGGACCGCGAGAGTCACCCCAAAAGTTCATTTGGCTTAAGAACGGAGATTAGAAGCAGGCTGCGCATCAGGCTGTCCCGTGCTGGCTCCATGTCAGGTCTTTGCCAAGTCCTTGCCAACTCCTTGCCAAGTTCTTACCAGGCCTTGTTGGGAACAGCCAGCATGACGGTTCAGTGGTCCCACCTGTGCTGTGTCCTGTTCTAAGCCGGAACTACAGTGGGGGAAGGGATTCTTTCTTGTGGCAATCGGAAGGCAGAATGGAAAATGAGGGGCTTCAGACGGGCTCTTACAGCCTCTCATTCACACACATTCATCCCCCCTTTATTCGCCCTGTAATGCAAAGGATCTCCCAGTTGCCGAGCCGTGGGGGCTTTTAGCCACTCGGCACGAAGCTCGGATAGCTGGTACATCTGAGGGTCCACCAGAAGAACGGGAGGGACACTCGGGCTGCTGAAATCCTGCTCGTTGATTGAAGGGTCGCAGAAGGGGCAAACAGGGAGACAACGAAGCAGAAGGGAGGCAGATTCCGAGAGCCCCGAAGGGCGGGGTGAGGATTCTTTTAACTGCGTAGGGGTAGGAGGGTTTAGCATTCGAGGGTACAATCGGGAGAAGGCTAAAGGGAGGGGAAATATAACATTAACCAGTGGGGAAAAGGGAAAGGAGTGTTCTTGGTGGAAGAACCAAAGGGAAAACGTGGAACAGAGAAGATTCTAGGCTAAGGGGCAGACTTGAACAATAACTGACAGGACAGGGGGAGGGTACAATTCTCTTCCAAAAGGGGGTGGAGAACTCATACAACTGCTGTTTCCCATGGCAACCCTAGACTGCCTTCCCCAACCCCTCCTCCTGCACCAGTGACAGCTTTTAACACTGAAGGGCAGTGCTATTGTATAACAAACACTTAACTCTTAGCCCAGCCGGGCTCGCCGGCTACTTTTGCAAGCTTTTTACCAACTAGCGATGCTTGTAAGCGGTGCTTGTAACTCCTAGCTTGTACCACGCTCCCACTAGCTGCGCTATCAGCTAGCGGCGTTCAAAGCAGCTCCTCAAACCGCGGCTTGTGCCCGCGCGCCCGCTGCGCTATCAGCTGGGCCGCGCCTAAAGCACCTTTGCAAGCCCCGACTTAAGCCCCGCGCCGCACTCCCCCAGCTCGCCAGAGACAGCCCGTGCCACGCATGCGCACCACCCGCTCTATCGGGTAGAGCGCGCACTACCCGCACGATCAGGTAGTGTGGGCTGAGAGCTGCCCTGCGCATGCGCTCTCTAGCACCACCGCGCCGCCTCTCTGTATCTTAGCAAGGCCGCACCGCGCTTCACCGTTCCACTCACACATACACACACACGCACAAGCACGCACGTCCGGACGTAACAGACACACTACACTGCAATCGGGACACACACCACACACTGAAATCGCGATTTCGCCCTCCCCGAGCCGCGCTATCAGCTGGGGAGGTCCTCCCGCCGCCGGCCTCTCCCCCGATGGCGGTCTGCTTGCAAGCCCCTAGGCAAACCTGCGCGCAAAAACATCTTTTTGCGACTTATCAGTGCCAACCGTAAGAAAATAAATTAACACATACCGCTTTCATCCGCTAGTCGACGGGCCGTGGTCTGCTCCCCGCAGTGTACAGCCGAGGCGCAGAGTCCCTCCGGGGAAAAGCCCTGTGGCGCCTGAGGGTGTCTGCTCCCAACCGGACCTGCGGGTGAGCAGAGCAGTCCCTTCGTGGTCGCCAACTGAAACGATACGCGGAAGAAATCAATAGACTCCATAACCTGGGGTAGTTATGAAGTGGGTATGTATGTCAGCGCCCGGCACAAGTGAGATAGCTCTCCAAAACTTGTGCCCCGAGCCTCAGTCTGACCCACACTTTTATTCTTAAAGACGTTCCATATGCAAAACATTGCACAACTTTTTCATGCATATTCAACCCCTGGCCCCGCCTGTCCTCGCTTCTCATGCTAAGTAAGTCCACGCCCTTCTGGGCATGCGTGGTTTGCTGTGGTGGTCGTACGGGGGTCTCTTGGTGGTCCTGAGGCTGAAAATTGTGGTCTTCCTCATGATTGAACTTTTGAACTTTTCCTCTCTGCGCGTGCGCTTTTGGTCCTTTGGTGCTTCTCTGAGTACGTCTGTCAGTCTTGATAGGCTTGGAGACAGAGGAGCTTCTTTATCTGGGTTCTTTCCTTCTTCTGGTATTGTTCTTTATGCAAGAAGCTTCAGAAATTTGCATTTTCCTTTGCCCTTTCTATTAGGCAGAGGTTTCTTAAGCAAAAGGTTGAAAATTCAACACATAACTCTACAAGCTAAACTAGAAATGCTTAATTCATTTTGTTAAACCAACGCTAAAAATCTCTATTTCACCTCGAGAGCTGTCAAAGAGCAGAAAGCAGCTGAGATGCTGAAAAGCAGCAAAGCTGAACTGCCTGCCTCAACTTCAGCAGTGTGTAATTGACTGAAGGCGAAAAACCAAGCAGCAGAGCAGCGGGCTTCTGTGCGCACTGAAGGCAATTGCAAGAATCCAGCAGCTGCTCCTCGCCAAGCACAGGCAGCTGCCTGTGTTCTTGCTTCTTGACCAACTCACAGTTGCCCTTCTTTTCAGCAGCTGCCACCGTGTTCTCTGCATCTCGGAGCCTCTGGGGAGCAACAAGAATTTCCAAGGAGGGATGCATGAAAACTAAAATAAAAACTCAGGAAGGTTGTCCTGGAACACCTCCCATTGGCATGCCAGAAGTGAATTCAAGAGGCAGGAGAGCGGCAGCCACCGTCCTGCGGCTGTCTGCGAGTTTCGCACACAAGCCGGCTTCTTCGCGGCTTCGTTCTTCGCCTCTTGTAAGCTACCGCGATCTCCGGCTGCCGGAGGCGAAGAAGCCGCTACTTCGCGCACAGATCACTGGAGCGGCAGCGATGCGCTCCGGAGAGCCGCTTTTGCCGAAAGACGCCGGGAAGCGGCACTTGCTTTCGGCCAGCTGCGGAGCTGCGTATTCTGCCTCTCTAGTCGCCTACATCTTAGCGAAAAGCTTTTCCGCTCCAGTTCTCAAGGAGAAAGTGTACCAGCACTGCTCACTTAGCCCGACCTTGCCAGGAAATGAGATTTGCTGCACATTCCAAGGACACTTCATTTTCCTGGGCAAGCTGCAACCTGCTGGCAGATGGCCGTGCTCTCTATCCACTCCTGCCCAGTTCTTGCTACTAGCGGGCACGTTGCAGCCTGGCGAAGGCAAGAAACCTGGAGAGCTGTCACAGAGCAGAAAGGCAGCTGAGATGATGAAAAGCAGCAAAGCTGAACAGCCTGCCTCAACTTCAGCAGTGTGTAATTGACTGAAGGCGAAAAACCAAGCAGCAGAGCAGCGGGCTTCTGTGCGCACTGAAGGCAATTGCAAGAATCCAGCAGCTGCTCCTTGCCAAGCACAGGCAGCTGCCTGTGTTCTTGCTTCTTGACCAACTCACAGTTGCCCTTCTTTTCAGCAGCTGCCACCGTGTTCTCTGCATCTCGGAGCCTCTGGGGAGCAACAAGAATTTCCAAGGGGGGATGCATGACGACTACGTCAAAACCCAGGAAAGTTGTCCTGGAACACCTCCCATTGGCATGCCAGAAGTGAATTCAAGAGGCAGGACAGCGGCAGCCACTGTCCTGCAGCTGTCTGCGAGTTTCGCACACAAGCCCGCTTCTTCGCGGCTTCGTTCTTCGCCTCTTGCAAGCTACCGCGATCTCCGGCTGCCGGAGGCGAAGAAGCCGCTACTTCGCGCACAGATGACTGGAGCGGCAGCGATGCGCTCCGAAGCGCCGCTTTTGCCGAAAGACGCCGGGAAGCGGCACTTGCTTTCGGCCAGCTGCGGAGCTGCGTATTCTGCCTCTCTAGTCGCCTACATCTTAGCGAAAAGCTTTTCCGCTCCAGTTCTCAAGGAGAAAGTGTACCAGCACTGCTCACTTAGCCCGACCTTGCCAGGAAATGAGATTTGCTGCACATTCCAAGGACACTTCATTTTCCTGGGCAAGCTGCAACCTGCTGGCAGATGGCCGTGCTCTCTGCCCACTCCTGCCCAGTTCTTGCTACTAGCGGGCACGTTGCAGCCTGGCGAAGGCAAGAAACCTGGAGAGCTGTCACAGAGCAGAAAGGCAGCTGAGATGCTGAAAAGCAGCAAAGCTGAACTGCCTGCCTCAACTTCAGCAGTGTGTAATTGACTGAAGGCGAAAAACCAAGCAGCAGAGCAGCGGGCTTCTGTGCGCACTGAAGGCAATTGCAAGAATCCAGCAGCTGCTCCTCGCCAAGCACAGGCAGCTGCCTGTGTTCTTGCTTCTTGACCAACTCACAGTTGCCCTTCTTTTCAGCAGCTGCCACCGTGTTCTCTGCATCTCGGAGCCTCTGGGGAGCAACAAGAATTTCCAAGGAGGGATGCATGACGACTATGTCAAAACCCAGGAAAGTTGTCCTGGAACACCTCCCATTGGCATGCCAGAAGTGAATTCAAGAGGCAGGACAGCGGCAGCCACTGTCCTGCAGCTGTCTGCGAGTTTCGCACTCAAGCCGGCTTCTTCGCGGCTTCGTTCTTCGCCTCTTGCAAGCTAGCGCGATCTCCGGCTGCCGGAGGCGAAGAAGCCGCTACTTCGCGCACAGATCACTGGAGCGGCAGCGATGCGCTCCGAAGCGCCGCTTTTGCCGAAAGACGCCGGGAAGCGGCACTTGCTTTCGGCCAGCTGCGGAGCTGCGTATTCTGCCTCTCTAGTCGCCTACATCTTAGCGAAAAGCTTTTCCGCTCCAGTTCTCAAGGAGAAAGTGTACCAGCACTGCTCACTTAGCCCGACCTTGCCAGGAAATGAGATTTGCTGCACATTCCAAGGACACTTCATTTTCCTGGGCAAGCTGCAACCTGCTGGCAGATGGCCGTGCTCTCTGCCCACTCCTGCCCAGTTCTTGCTACTAGCGGGCACGTTGCAGCCTGGCGAAGGCAAGAAACCTGGAGAGCTGTCACAGAGCAGAAAGGCAGCTGAGATGCTGAAAAGCAGCAAAGCTGAACTGCCTGCCTCAACTTCAGCAGTGTGTAATTGACTGAAGGCGAAAAACCAAGCAGCAGAGCAGCGGGCTTCTGTGCGCACTGAAGGCAATTGCAAGAATCCAGCAGCTGCTCCTTGCCAAGCACAGGCAGCTGCCTGTGTTCTTGCTTCTTGACCAACTCACAGTTGCCCTTCTTTTCAGCAGCTGCCACCGTGTTCTCTGCATCTCGGAGCCTCTGGGGAGCAACAAGAATTTCCAAGGAGGGATGCATGAAAACTAAAATAAAAACTCAGGAAGGTTGTCCTGGAACACCTCCCATTGGCATACCAGAAGTGAATTCAAGAGGCAGGAGAGCGGCAGCCACCGTCCTGCAGCTGTCTGCGAGTTTCGCACACAAGCCGGCTTCTTCGCGGCTTCGTTCTTCGCCTCTTGCAAGCTACCGCGATCTCCGGCTGCCGGAGGCGAAGAAGCCGCTACTTCGCGCACAGATCACTGGAGCGGCAGCGATGCGCTCCGAAGCGCCGCTTTTGCCGAAAGACGCCGGGAAGCGGCACTTGCTTTCGGCCAGCTGCGGAGCTGCGTATTCTGCCTCTCTAGTCGCCTACATCTTAGCGAAAAGCTTTTCCGCTCCAGTTCTCAAGGAGAAAGTGTACCAGCACTGCTCACTTAGCCCGACCTTGCCAGGAAATATGATATGCTGCACATTCCGAGGAGACTGCATTTTCCTGGGCAAGCTGCAACCTGCTGGCAGATGGCCGTGCTCTCTGCCCACTCCTGCCCAGTTCTTGCTACTAGCGGGCACGTTGCAGCCTGGCGAAGGCAAGAAACCTGGAGAGCTGTCACAGAGCAGAAAGGCAGCTGAGATGCTGAAAAGCAGCAAAGCTGAACTGCCTGCCTCAACTTCAGCAGTGTGTAATTGACTGAAGGCGAAAAACCAAGCAGCAGAGCAGCGGGCTTCTGTGCGCACTGAAGGCAATTGCAAGAATCCAGCAGCTGCTCCTTGCCAAGCACAGGCAGCTGCCTATGTTCTTGCTTCTTGACCAACTCACAGTTGCCCTTCTTTTCAGCAGCTGCCACCGTGTTCTCTGCATCTCGGAGCCTCTGGGGAGCAAAAAGAATTTCCAAGGAGGGATGCATGACGACTATGTGAAAACCCAGGAAAGTTGTCCTGGAACACCTCCCATTGGCATGCCAGAAGTGAATTCAAGAGGCAGGAGAGCGGCAGCCACCGTCCTGCGGCTGTGTGCGAGCTTCGCACACAAGCCGGCTTCTTCGCGGCTTCGTTCTTCGCCTCTTGTAAGCTACCGCGATCTCCGGCTGCCGGAGGCGAAGAAGCCGCTACTTCGCGCACAGATCACTGGAGCGGCAGCGGTGCGCTCCGAAGCGCCGCTTTTGCCGAAAGACGCCGGGAAGCGGCACTTGCTTTCGGCCAGCTGCGGAGCTGCGTATTCTGCCTCTCTAGTCGCCTACATCTTAGCGAAAAGCTTTTCCGCTCCAGTTCTCAAGGAGAAAGTGTACCAGCACTGCTCACTTAGCCCGACCTTGCCAGGAAATAAGATTTGCTGCACATTCCAAGGACACTTCATTTTCCTGGGCAAGCTGCAACCTGCTGGCAGATGGCCGTGCTCTCTGCCCACTCCTGCCCAGCTCTGGGTAGTAGCGGGCACGTTGCAGCCTGGCGAAGGGAAGAAACCTCTGAAACGATACGCGGAATAAATCAATAGACTCCATAACCTGGGGTAGTTATGAAGTGGGTATGTATGTCAGCGCCCGGCACAAGTGAGATAGCTCTCCAAAACTTGTGCCCCGAGCCTCAGTCTGACCCACACTTTTATTCTTAAAGTCGTTCCATATGCAAAACATTGCACAACTTTTTCATGCATATTCAACCCCTGGCCCCGCCTGTCCTCGCTTCTCATGCTAAGTAAGTCCACGTCCTTCTGGGCATGCGTGGTTTGCTGTGGTGGTCGTACGGGGGTCTCTTGGTGGTCCTGAGGCTGACGATTGTGGTCTTCCTCATGATTGAACTTTTGAACTTTTCCTCTCTGCGCGTGCGCTTTTGGTCCTTTGGTGCTTCTCTGAGTACGTCTGTCAGTCTTGATAGGCTTGGAGACAGAGGAGCTTCTTTATCTGGGTTCTTTCCTTCTTCTGGTATTGTTCTTTATGCAAGAAGCTTCAGAAATTTGCATTTTCCTATGCCCTTTGTACTAGGCAGAGGTTTCTTAAGTAAAAGGTTGAAAATTCAACACATAACTCTACAAGCTAAATTAGAAATGCTTCATTCATTTTGTTAACCTAACTCTAAAAATCTCTGCTTCAGTCCCCCCTTTTCTTAAAATAGAGTAAATTCTTTTACTACAGGGGTCTTGATTTAAATTCTGATCTACTATCATGACCGTCCTCTTTCAGTAAGATTCTAGGAGTTCTAGAGAGTGATGTCAGACTGGCCATGTGTTTTAACATCCTCGAATTCTACATGAGTGTTAAAGTAGACATCATTAAACTTACAGTAACTAAAATTAATAGAATTGTAATTGGGTGACATAAAGTGTTCTAAACAGCGTATTTCACTAGTTATGACTTGTGTTTATTAGCTAGTGATTGGTGCTGGATACACCAAGTTAAGAGACTTAACATACAGGAGGTTAGTGACATGTCTTGGGTAGACATTCTCTTTCGCACCCCATATGGTTTTTCATAAAGCAATTCAAAGTGGTTTAGCTTTTCTTTAGTCTTGGGTTTGGTTCGGATCTGCAGTAGTGCTAATGGGAGGGATTGAGTCCATGACAAATTAGCTTCTTGTCCCAATTGTACAATTTGTTGTTTGATCAAATGGTTCATTTTTTTTACCTGACCACTTGATTGTGGGTTATATGGGGTGTGAAGTTCTCAGTCTATGTTCAAGTATTGGCTAACTTGTTGCACTAATTTTACGATAAAATGTGGTCCTCTATTTGAGGAGATTGTGGCCAGGACTCTAAAGCGTGGTATGTTTTCTTGTACCAATACCTTAGTTACTTCTTGAGCTTTAGAAGTCCTGGTGGGGAATGCTTCTGGCCATCCTGAAAAGGTATCTGTTAGCACCAGTAAAAACTTATACCCCCCTTTTCTTGGCAATTCTGTACAATCTATCTGCCATTGCTGCTCCGGCCCATGACCCTTCCTAATCTGGCTAAGCTTTGGTTTGGGAGTATTTTTGGGGTTGGTCTGGAGGCAAAGGTCACATTGTCGAGTTGTAAATGTCTAGTTATGCTAGAGCATCAATACCCCAATGGTTTTCTGGTGTTCTTCCTTTATAGGGACCATCAGAAATAGGAGGGTAGAAGTAATTTTCCTTCTATGGTGGCCCATCCCTCTTGGTTATAGTCTCCTTTTTGCTCATAGATTAATTTTTTTTCTAGTTTGTTGTATCTTGGCTTACCTTTAGGGGAAATTTGCCCGTCTTGCTGCTTCTTTTGCTTCCCTATCTGCCAGCTCGTTTCCTTCTTCCAATTCTGAGTTGATCTTCTGATGTGCCTTAATGTGCATGATCGCTACTTTCTCTGGCAACTGGACTGCTTCTAGAAGTCGCAGTACTTCTGATGCATCTTTAATATTTTTCCCTTGAGAGTTCAGCAGTCCTCTCTCTTTCTAAATGGCTCTGTGAGCATGCACTACTCCAAATGCATACTTCGAGTCCGTGTATATGTTTATTTCTTTCCCTCTTGCCAATTCTAGGGCCCGAGTTAGAGCAATTATCTCGGCCTTCTGTGCAGAGGTATTTGTTGGCAGGGGCCCAGATGATATTACTTCCTTGCACGTTGGAACTGCCTACCCGGCGTGCCGTTTTCCACTGATGATATAACTGCTTCCATCAGTAAACGAGACTTCTGCATTCTCGAGAGGGGTGTCCTTCAAGTCAGGGCAGCTGGAGTAGGTGGCTTCAATGGTCTCCAGGCAGTCATGTTCCACTGGTTCCCCTTGGTTTCTACTGAGGAAGGAGGCTGGATTGACAATGTTAGCCACTACTATCTCTACATCATCTTGCTCCGCTATGATAGCTTGGTATCTCAGGAGCCGTTGTGGGGAAAGCCAATGCCCACCTTTTACCTCTAGCACTGCAGACACTGTGTGAGACACTAGCACAGTTCTTTTCTGGCCTAGGGTGAATTTGTGTGCCTCTTGGATGTTCAGTACGACTGCTGCAACAGCTCTGAGGCACCCAGGCCACCCTTTAGCTGCTGTATCCAATTGCTTAGAGAAGTAAGCCACTGCTCTCCGATATGGGCCGAGGTCCTGTGC
Source organism: Vidua macroura (assembly GCF_024509145.1). Taxonomy (NCBI): domain Eukaryota; kingdom Metazoa; phylum Chordata; class Aves; order Passeriformes; family Viduidae; genus Vidua; species Vidua macroura. Next base: position 5,169,201 of record NC_071582.1, read on the forward strand.
TAGTATTCCTAAGGCGATTCCTTGCTTCTCATGGGAGAATAAAAGGAAAGGCTTACTCACGTCCGGCAATCTCAGGGCTGGAGCTGACATGAGGGCTTTTTTCAGCTGGTTGAAAGCTTGCGTAGCTTCCTTTGTCTCTTGGATGTTCCTGCTTTCAGTTGCAATCAGTTCATAGAAGGGCTTAACAAACAGTCCATAGTTATAGATCCATAACCTGCACCACCCTGTCATCCTCAGGAAAGTTCGTAGTTCCTTTACAGTCTGAGGTTTTGGGCTCTGGCATATTGCCTCCTTCCGGCTTTGGCCCAAGGTACGTTGTCTAGCACTGACTTCGTAGCCCAGATAAGTTACTTTCTGTTTTACTACTTGGGCTTTTTTCTTTGATACTCGGTACCCTTGGAGCCCCAAAAAGTTCAAGAGGCTTATCGTCCAGGCCGTGCATGCTTCCCTTGTCCGTGTGGCTATCAGGATGTCATCTACGTACTCTAGCAACTTCCCTTCCTCTGGAGGGGCTTCTCAGGTCTCTAATTCTTTTGCAAGTTGTTCTCCAAACAAAGTGGGTGAGTTTTTGAATCCTTGTGGGAGTCTGGTCCATGTCAGTTGAGTTCTTGGCCCGCTCTTAGGATTTTCCCATTCAAATGCAAAAATTTTCTGGCTTCGTGGATAGGAAGGCAAAAGAAGGCATCTTTTCAATCTAAAACGGTAAACCAAGTTAGCTCGGCTGTTAAGCAAGTTAATAACGTGTAGGGATTGGCCACCACAGGATACAGATCCTCAGTGACCTTGTTTATGGCCCGCAGATCCTGTACTAACCGGTATGACCCATCAGGTTTACCAACTGGTAGGATAGGGGTATTAACACTTACATAACATAAGTTGGAACAAGGTATTATAGACAATATCATGGTCATCAATGGAAGCAATATTTGATTGAACTTTTTAGTTCTGAGGGTTCGTAACTTGTGTTTGTTGGTGACAGCAGGGAAGCACAGTGAGGCTGCTTAACAGGGCAGGATGCATACATATACTTTCCTTCGTCTACATTCACTTAACTTTATTTTACTTACTCTTACACATAACAAAACAACCACAACAACAAGGTACCTTTTCTTTTTCAACACACCTATTACACTTTTAGGTGTCCCTGGCTAGTCCCAGTGTTCTTGGATACCCCTCAATCTAGCTGTGTGGTTCCCAACTCTAGATCCTGTCAGACTTCTCTTCAAACTGGCAAAATTTTTACTCAATCTTGGCTGCTCTCAACAACCCAGCAAACTTAATTCTGGGTGCTCTTGCAATGTTAATCCCTCAACCCAGCAGGTTTGACTTAACCCTGGATGCTCTTGGAACATTAATCCCTCAATCCAGCAGGTTTGAATCAACCCTGGATGCTCTTGGAATATTAATCCCTCAATCCAGCAGGTTTGATCTTGGATGTTCTTGGGCATTCTTATCCCTCAATCCAGCAGAATTTTTAGGGGCCCCTCCTACACATTTTACCTTTTATTTTTCCCCAATAGATTATGCCAAGAAAACCCTCTTTTTACCTTTTAATTCATTTTTTTTTTCTAATTAATTACCTTTTACTCCCCCCCCCCCCCCCCCCACTAAGGGGTCCCACTCTTTCTCTGAGACCCAGTCCCAGGGGGGGTTCTCTCACTCTTTTTATTACTCGCTTCGTCTCTTTACTGGCCGCTTTTCTCGCGAAAAAGACGGAAACGCAGCATGGGAGACTGTCGCTCTCGCTTAGCAGGTCTGGGGTAACCAGCCCGCCTCTGTCACGATCCGCTTATGGCGGGGTGTCGTGATGGTTCTTTTCACCGATCCCAAAAGTGCAACAAAGGCAAACAACAAGGGACTATCAGTTAATCACAACAAATGCACCTTTAGTAGGGGCCAAAACAGTAAACGCGATAGTGGGGATCTGAAAGGAGATAAAAGGTTAGAGAGAGAAGAGGGATATGGGAATAGCTACCAACACAGGCGAGATCCTCAGTGCTCCGGACGATGGGGATCCGTCTGTCGTGTCGGGGGAGTCTTCGAAGTTCTGGTCGACTCGGGGCTCCAGTTATAATCCACAGAGGAGAGAGGGGGGGAACAAGTGTAATAATGAAAGTCCATTGTAATCGCCCCGAGGGAACGGGTGAGTCCACAGAAACCACCAAAGCAAGACGAATCCAATGAAGAATAAGTCCATTTGAATCACTGAAGGGAAACAGGTCATGTCATTAGTGGTCAGAGCACCAATTTCCCCTCCTCCCTATAGCAGGGGTCTCAGTCTCAGTCCTTGGGAGGAGGGTTCTCATTCTTTCTTTGTCACAGTGGTAACGAGGCAGATGAGGGGTCTTCAATGAAGGACCGCGAGAGTCACCCCAAAAGTTCATTTGGCTTAAGAACGGAGATTAGAAGCAGGCTGCGCATCAGGCTGTCCCGTGCTGGCTCCATGTCAGGTCTTTGCCAAGTCCTTGCCAACTCCTTGCCAAGTTCTTACCAGGCCTTGTTGGGAACAGCCAGCATGACGGTTCAGTGGTCCCACCTGTGCTGTGTCCTGTTCTAAGCCGGAACTACAGTGGGGGAAGGGATTCTTTCTTGTGGCAATCGGAAGGCAGAATGGAAAATGAGGGGCTTCAGACGGGCTCTTACAGCCTCTCATTCACACACATTCATCCCCCCTTTATTCGCCCTGTAATGCAAAGGATCTCCCAGTTGCCGAGCCGTGGGGGCTTTTAGCCACTCGGCACGAAGCTCGGATAGCTGGTACATCTGAGGGTCCACCAGAAGAACGGGAGGGACACTCGGGCTGCTGAAATCCTGCTCGTTGATTGAAGGGTCGCAGAAGGGGCAAACAGGGAGACAACGAAGCAGAAGGGAGGCAGATTCCGAGAGCCCCGAAGGGCGGGGTGAGGATTCTTTTAACTGCGTAGGGGTAGGAGGGTTTAGCATTCGAGGGTACAATCGGGAGAAGGCTAAAGGGAGGGGAAATATAACATTAACCAGTGGGGAAAAGGGAAAGGAGTGTTCTTGGTGGAAGAACCAAAGGGAAAACGTGGAACAGAGAAGATTCTAGGCTAAGGGGCAGACTTGAACAATAACTGACAGGACAGGGGGAGGGTACAATTCTCTTCCAAAAGGGGGTGGAGAACTCATACAACTGCTGTTTCCCATGGCAACCCTAGACTGCCTTCCCCAACCCCTCCTCCTGCACCAGTGACAGCTTTTAACACTGAAGGGCAGTGCTATTGTATAACAAACACTTAACTCTTAGCCCAGCCGGGCTCGCCGGCTACTTTTGCAAGCTTTTTACCAACTAGCGATGCTTGTAAGCGGTGCTTGTAACTCCTAGCTTGTACCACGCTCCCACTAGCTGCGCTATCAGCTAGCGGCGTTCAAAGCAGCTCCTCAAACCGCGGCTTGTGCCCGCGCGCCCGCTGCGCTATCAGCTGGGCCGCGCCTAAAGCACCTTTGCAAGCCCCGACTTAAGCCCCGCGCCGCACTCCCCCAGCTCGCCAGAGACAGCCCGTGCCACGCATGCGCACCACCCGCTCTATCGGGTAGAGCGCGCACTACCCGCACGATCAGGTAGTGTGGGCTGAGAGCTGCCCTGCGCATGCGCTCTCTAGCACCACCGCGCCGCCTCTCTGTATCTTAGCAAGGCCGCACCGCGCTTCACCGTTCCACTCACACATACACACACACGCACAAGCACGCACGTCCGGACGTAACAGACACACTACACTGCAATCGGGACACACACCACACACTGAAATCGCGATTTCGCCCTCCCCGAGCCGCGCTATCAGCTGGGGAGGTCCTCCCGCCGCCGGCCTCTCCCCCGATGGCGGTCTGCTTGCAAGCCCCTAGGCAAACCTGCGCGCAAAAACATCTTTTTGCGACTTATCAGTGCCAACCGTAAGAAAATAAATTAACACATACCGCTTTCATCCGCTAGTCGACGGGCCGTGGTCTGCTCCCCGCAGTGTACAGCCGAGGCGCAGAGTCCCTCCGGGGAAAAGCCCTGTGGCGCCTGAGGGTGTCTGCTCCCAACCGGACCTGCGGGTGAGCAGAGCAGTCCCTTCGTGGTCGCCAACTGAAACGATACGCGGAAGAAATCAATAGACTCCATAACCTGGGGTAGTTATGAAGTGGGTATGTATGTCAGCGCCCGGCACAAGTGAGATAGCTCTCCAAAACTTGTGCCCCGAGCCTCAGTCTGACCCACACTTTTATTCTTAAAGACGTTCCATATGCAAAACATTGCACAACTTTTTCATGCATATTCAACCCCTGGCCCCGCCTGTCCTCGCTTCTCATGCTAAGTAAGTCCACGCCCTTCTGGGCATGCGTGGTTTGCTGTGGTGGTCGTACGGGGGTCTCTTGGTGGTCCTGAGGCTGAAAATTGTGGTCTTCCTCATGATTGAACTTTTGAACTTTTCCTCTCTGCGCGTGCGCTTTTGGTCCTTTGGTGCTTCTCTGAGTACGTCTGTCAGTCTTGATAGGCTTGGAGACAGAGGAGCTTCTTTATCTGGGTTCTTTCCTTCTTCTGGTATTGTTCTTTATGCAAGAAGCTTCAGAAATTTGCATTTTCCTTTGCCCTTTCTATTAGGCAGAGGTTTCTTAAGCAAAAGGTTGAAAATTCAACACATAACTCTACAAGCTAAACTAGAAATGCTTAATTCATTTTGTTAAACCAACGCTAAAAATCTCTATTTCACCTCGAGAGCTGTCAAAGAGCAGAAAGCAGCTGAGATGCTGAAAAGCAGCAAAGCTGAACTGCCTGCCTCAACTTCAGCAGTGTGTAATTGACTGAAGGCGAAAAACCAAGCAGCAGAGCAGCGGGCTTCTGTGCGCACTGAAGGCAATTGCAAGAATCCAGCAGCTGCTCCTCGCCAAGCACAGGCAGCTGCCTGTGTTCTTGCTTCTTGACCAACTCACAGTTGCCCTTCTTTTCAGCAGCTGCCACCGTGTTCTCTGCATCTCGGAGCCTCTGGGGAGCAACAAGAATTTCCAAGGAGGGATGCATGAAAACTAAAATAAAAACTCAGGAAGGTTGTCCTGGAACACCTCCCATTGGCATGCCAGAAGTGAATTCAAGAGGCAGGAGAGCGGCAGCCACCGTCCTGCGGCTGTCTGCGAGTTTCGCACACAAGCCGGCTTCTTCGCGGCTTCGTTCTTCGCCTCTTGTAAGCTACCGCGATCTCCGGCTGCCGGAGGCGAAGAAGCCGCTACTTCGCGCACAGATCACTGGAGCGGCAGCGATGCGCTCCGGAGAGCCGCTTTTGCCGAAAGACGCCGGGAAGCGGCACTTGCTTTCGGCCAGCTGCGGAGCTGCGTATTCTGCCTCTCTAGTCGCCTACATCTTAGCGAAAAGCTTTTCCGCTCCAGTTCTCAAGGAGAAAGTGTACCAGCACTGCTCACTTAGCCCGACCTTGCCAGGAAATGAGATTTGCTGCACATTCCAAGGACACTTCATTTTCCTGGGCAAGCTGCAACCTGCTGGCAGATGGCCGTGCTCTCTATCCACTCCTGCCCAGTTCTTGCTACTAGCGGGCACGTTGCAGCCTGGCGAAGGCAAGAAACCTGGAGAGCTGTCACAGAGCAGAAAGGCAGCTGAGATGATGAAAAGCAGCAAAGCTGAACAGCCTGCCTCAACTTCAGCAGTGTGTAATTGACTGAAGGCGAAAAACCAAGCAGCAGAGCAGCGGGCTTCTGTGCGCACTGAAGGCAATTGCAAGAATCCAGCAGCTGCTCCTTGCCAAGCACAGGCAGCTGCCTGTGTTCTTGCTTCTTGACCAACTCACAGTTGCCCTTCTTTTCAGCAGCTGCCACCGTGTTCTCTGCATCTCGGAGCCTCTGGGGAGCAACAAGAATTTCCAAGGGGGGATGCATGACGACTACGTCAAAACCCAGGAAAGTTGTCCTGGAACACCTCCCATTGGCATGCCAGAAGTGAATTCAAGAGGCAGGACAGCGGCAGCCACTGTCCTGCAGCTGTCTGCGAGTTTCGCACACAAGCCCGCTTCTTCGCGGCTTCGTTCTTCGCCTCTTGCAAGCTACCGCGATCTCCGGCTGCCGGAGGCGAAGAAGCCGCTACTTCGCGCACAGATGACTGGAGCGGCAGCGATGCGCTCCGAAGCGCCGCTTTTGCCGAAAGACGCCGGGAAGCGGCACTTGCTTTCGGCCAGCTGCGGAGCTGCGTATTCTGCCTCTCTAGTCGCCTACATCTTAGCGAAAAGCTTTTCCGCTCCAGTTCTCAAGGAGAAAGTGTACCAGCACTGCTCACTTAGCCCGACCTTGCCAGGAAATGAGATTTGCTGCACATTCCAAGGACACTTCATTTTCCTGGGCAAGCTGCAACCTGCTGGCAGATGGCCGTGCTCTCTGCCCACTCCTGCCCAGTTCTTGCTACTAGCGGGCACGTTGCAGCCTGGCGAAGGCAAGAAACCTGGAGAGCTGTCACAGAGCAGAAAGGCAGCTGAGATGCTGAAAAGCAGCAAAGCTGAACTGCCTGCCTCAACTTCAGCAGTGTGTAATTGACTGAAGGCGAAAAACCAAGCAGCAGAGCAGCGGGCTTCTGTGCGCACTGAAGGCAATTGCAAGAATCCAGCAGCTGCTCCTCGCCAAGCACAGGCAGCTGCCTGTGTTCTTGCTTCTTGACCAACTCACAGTTGCCCTTCTTTTCAGCAGCTGCCACCGTGTTCTCTGCATCTCGGAGCCTCTGGGGAGCAACAAGAATTTCCAAGGAGGGATGCATGACGACTATGTCAAAACCCAGGAAAGTTGTCCTGGAACACCTCCCATTGGCATGCCAGAAGTGAATTCAAGAGGCAGGACAGCGGCAGCCACTGTCCTGCAGCTGTCTGCGAGTTTCGCACTCAAGCCGGCTTCTTCGCGGCTTCGTTCTTCGCCTCTTGCAAGCTACCGCGATCTCCGGCTGCCGGAGGCGAAGAAGCCGCTACTTCGCGCACAGATCACTGGAGCGGCAGCGATGCGCTCCGAAGCGCCGCTTTTGCCGAAAGACGCCGGGAAGCGGCACTTGCTTTCGGCCAGCTGCGGAGCTGCGTATTCTGCCTCTCTAGTCGCCTACATCTTAGCGAAAAGCTTTTCCGCTCCAGTTCTCAAGGAGAAAGTGTACCAGCACTGCTCACTTAGCCCGACCTTGCCAGGAAATATGATATGCTGCACATTCCGAGGAGACTGCATTTTCCTGGGCAAGCTGCAACCTGCTGGCAGATGGCCGTGCTCTCTGCCCACTCCTGCCCAGTTCTTGCTACTAGCGGGCACGTTGCAGCCTGGCGAAGGCAAGAAACCTGGAGAGCTGTCACAGAGCAGAAAGGCAGCTGAGATGCTGAAAAGCAGCAAAGCTGAACTGCCTGCCTCAACTTCAGCAGTGTGTAATTGACTGAAGGCGAAAAACCAAGCAGCAGAGCAGCGGGCTTCTGTGCGCACTGAAGGCAATTGCAAGAATCCAGCAGCTGCTCCTTGCCAAGCACAGGCAGCTGCCTATGTTCTTGCTTCTTGACCAACTCACAGTTGCCCTTCTTTTCAGCAGCTGCCACCGTGTTCTCTGCATCTCGGAGCCTCTGGGGAGCAAAAAGAATTTCCAAGGAGGGATGCATGACGACTATGTGAAAACCCAGGAAAGTTGTCCTGGAACACCTCCCATTGGCATGCCAGAAGTGAATTCAAGAGGCAGGAGAGCGGCAGCCACCGTCCTGCGGCTGTGTGCGAGCTTCGCACACAAGCCGGCTTCTTCGCGGCTTCGTTCTTCGCCTCTTGTAAGCTACCGCGATCTCCGGCTGCCGGAGGCGAAGAAGCCGCTACTTCGCGCACAGATCACTGGAGCGGCAGCGGTGCGCTCCGAAGCGCCGCTTTTGCCGAAAGACGCCGGGAAGCGGCACTTGCTTTCGGCCAGCTGCGGAGCTGCGTATTCTGCCTCTCTAGTCGCCTACATCTTAGCGAAAAGCTTTTCCGCTCCAGTTCTCAAGGAGAAAGTGTACCAGCACTGCTCACTTAGCCCGACCTTGCCAGGAAATAAGATTTGCTGCACATTCCAAGGACACTTCATTTTCCTGGGCAAGCTGCAACCTGCTGGCAGATGGCCGTGCTCTCTGCCCACTCCTGCCCAGCTCTGGGTAGTAGCGGGCACGTTGCAGCCTGGCGAAGGGAAGAAACCTCTGAAACGATACGCGGAATAAATCAATAGACTCCATAACCTGGGGTAGTTATGAAGTGGGTATGTATGTCAGCGCCCGGCACAAGTGAGATAGCTCTCCAAAACTTGTGCCCCGAGCCTCAGTCTGACCCACACTTTTATTCTTAAAGTCGTTCCATATGCAAAACATTGCACAACTTTTTCATGCATATTCAACCCCTGGCCCCGCCTGTCCTCGCTTCTCATGCTAAGTAAGTCCACGTCCTTCTGGGCATGCGTGGTTTGCTGTGGTGGTCGTACGGGGGTCTCTTGGTGGTCCTGAGGCTGACGATTGTGGTCTTCCTCATGATTGAACTTTTGAACTTTTCCTCTCTGCGCGTGCGCTTTTGGTCCTTTGGTGCTTCTCTGAGTACGTCTGTCAGTCTTGATAGGCTTGGAGACAGAGGAGCTTCTTTATCTGGGTTCTTTCCTTCTTCTGGTATTGTTCTTTATGCAAGAAGCTTCAGAAATTTGCATTTTCCTATGCCCTTTGTACTAGGCAGAGGTTTCTTAAGTAAAAGGTTGAAAATTCAACACATAACTCTACAAGCTAAATTAGAAATGCTTCATTCATTTTGTTAACCTAACTCTAAAAATCTCTGCTTCAGTCCCCCCTTTTCTTAAAATAGAGTAAATTCTTTTACTACAGGGGTCTTGATTTAAATTCTGATCTACTATCATGACCGTCCTCTTTCAGTAAGATTCTAGGAGTTCTAGAGAGTGATGTCAGACTGGCCATGTGTTTTAACATCCTCGAATTCTACATGAGTGTTAAAGTAGACATCATTAAACTTACAGTAACTAAAATTAATAGAATTGTAATTGGGTGACATAAAGTGTTCTAAACAGCGTATTTCACTAGTTATGACTTGTGTTTATTAGCTAGTGATTGGTGCTGGATACACCAAGTTAAGAGACTTAACATACAGGAGGTTAGTGACATGTCTTGGGTAGACATTCTCTTTCGCACCCCATATGGTTTTTCATAAAGCAATTCAAAGTGGTTTAGCTTTTCTTTAGTCTTGGGTTTGGTTCGGATCTGCAGTAGTGCTAATGGGAGGGATTGAGTCCATGACAAATTAGCTTCTTGTCCCAATTGTACAATTTGTTGTTTGATCAAATGGTTCATTTTTTTTACCTGACCACTTGATTGTGGGTTATATGGGGTGTGAAGTTCTCAGTCTATGTTCAAGTATTGGCTAACTTGTTGCACTAATTTTACGATAAAATGTGGTCCTCTATTTGAGGAGATTGTGGCCAGGACTCTAAAGCGTGGTATGTTTTCTTGTACCAATACCTTAGTTACTTCTTGAGCTTTAGAAGTCCTGGTGGGGAATGCTTCTGGCCATCCTGAAAAGGTATCTGTTAGCACCAGTAAAAACTTATACCCCCCTTTTCTTGGCAATTCTGTACAATCTATCTGCCATTGCTGCTCCGGCCCATGACCCTTCCTAATCTGGCTAAGCTTTGGTTTGGGAGTATTTTTGGGGTTGGTCTGGAGGCAAAGGTCACATTGTCGAGTTGTAAATGTCTAGTTATGCTAGAGCATCAATACCCCAATGGTTTTCTGGTGTTCTTCCTTTATTAGGGACCATCAGAAATAGGAGGGTAGAAGTAATTTTCCTTCTATGGTGGCCCATCCCTCTTGGTTATAGTCTCCTTTTTGCTCATAGATTAATTTTTTTTCTAGTTTGTTGTATCTTGGCTTACCTTTAGGGGAAATTTGCCCGTCTTGCTGCTTCTTTTGCTTCCCTATCTGCCAGCTCGTTTCCTTCTTCCAATTCTGAGTTGATCTTCTGATGTGCCTTAATGTGCATGATCGCTACTTTCTCTGGCAACTGGACTGCTTCTAGAAGTCGCAGTACTTCTGATGCATCTTTAATATTTTTCCCTTGAGAGTTCAGCAGTCCTCTCTCTTTCTAAATGGCTCTGTGAGCATGCACTACTCCAAATGCATACTTCGAGTCCGTGTATATGTTTATTTCTTTCCCTCTTGCCAATTCTAGGGCCCGAGTTAGAGCAATTATCTCGGCCTTCTGTGCAGAGGTATTTGTTGGCAGGGGCCCAGATGATATTACTTCCTTGCACGTTGGAACTGCCTACCCGGCGTGCCGTTTTCCACTGATGATATAACTGCTTCCATCAGTAAACGAGACTTCTGCATTCTCGAGAGGGGTGTCCTTCAAGTCAGGGCAGCTGGAGTAGGTGGCTTCAATGGTCTCCAGGCAGTCATGTTCCACTGGTTCCCCTTGGTTTCTACTGAGGAAGGAGGCTGGATTGACAATGTTAGCCACTACTATCTCTACATCATCTTGCTCCGCTATGATAGCTTGGTATCTCAGGAGCCGTTGTGGGGAAAGCCAATGCCCACCTTTTACCTCTAGCACTGCAGACACTGTGTGAGACACTAGCACAGTTCTTTTCTGGCCTAGGGTGAATTTGTGTGCCTCTTGGATGTTCAGTACGACTGCTGCAACAGCTCTGAGGCACCCAGGCCACCCTTTAGCTGCTGTATCCAATTGCTTAGAGAAGTAAGCCACTGCTCTCCGATATGGGCCGAGGTCCTGTGCTAGTATTCCTAAGGCGATTCCTTGCTTCTCATGGGAGAATAAAAGGAAAGGCTTACTCACGTCCGGCAATCTCAGGGCTGGAGCTGACATGAGGGCTTTTTTCAGCTGGTTGAAAGCTTGCGTAGCTTCCTTTGTCTCTTGGATGTTCCTGCTTTCAGTTGCAATCAGTTCATAGAAGGGCTTAACAAACAGTCCATAGTTATAGATCCATAACCTGCACCACCCTGTCATCCTCAGGAAAGTTCGTAGTTCCTTTACAGTCTGAGGTTTTGGGCTCTGGCATATTGCCTCCTTCCGGCTTTGGCCCAAGGTACGTTGTCTAGCACTGACTTCGTAGCCCAGATAAGTTACTTTCTGTTTTACTACTTGGGCTTTTTTCTTTGATACTCGGTACCCTTGGAGCCCCAAAAAGTTCAAGAGGCTTATCGTCCAGGCCGTGCATGCTTCCCTTGTCCGTGTGGCTATCAGGATGTCATCTACGTACTCTAGCAACTTCCCTTCCTCTGGAGGGGCTTCTCAGGTCTCTAATTCTTTTGCAAGTTGTTCTCCAAACAAAGTGGGTGAGTTTTTGAATCCTTGTGGGAGTCTGGTCCATGTCAGTTGAGTTCTTGGCCCGCTCTTAGGATTTTCCCATTCAAATGCAAAAATTTTCTGGCTTCGTGGATAGGAAGGCAAAAGAAGGCATCTTTTCAATCTAAAACGGTAAACCAAGTTAGCTCGGCTGTTAAGCAAGTTAATAACGTGTAGGGATTGGCCACCACAGGATACAGATCCTCAGTGACCTTGTTTATGGCCCGCAGATCCTGTACTAACCGGTATGACCCATCAGGTTTACCAACTGGTAGGATAGGGGTATTAACACTTACATAACATAAGTTGGAACAAGGTATTATAGACAATATCATGGTCATCAATGGAAGCAATATTTGATTGAACTTTTTAGTTCTGAGGGTTCGTAACTTGTGTTTGTTGGTGACAGCAGGGAAGCACAGTGAGGCTGCTTAACAGGGCAGGATGCATACATATACTTTCCTTCGTCTACATTCACTTAACTTTATTTTACTTACTCTTACACATAACAAAACAACCACAACAACAAGGTACCTTTTCTTTTTCAACACACCTATTACACTTTTAGGTGTCCCTGGCTAGTCCCAGTGTTCTTGGATACCCCTCAATCTAGCTGTGTGGTTCCCAACTCTAGATCCTGTCAGACTTCTCTTCAAACTGGCAAAATTTTTACTCAATCTTGGCTGCTCTCAACAACCCAGCAAACTTAATTCTGGGTGCTCTTGCAATGTTAATCCCTCAACCCAGCAGGTTTGACTTAACCCTGGATGCTCTTGGAACATTAATCCCTCAATCCAGCAGGTTTGAATCAACCCTGGATGCTCTTGGAATATTAATCCCTCAATCCAGCAGGTTTGATCTTGGATGTTCTTGGGCATTCTTATCCCTCAATCCAGCAGAATTTTTAGGGGCCCCTCCTACACATTTTACCTTTTATTTTTCCCCAATAGATTATGCCAAGAAAACCCTCTTTTTACCTTTTAATTCATTTTTTTTTTCTAATTAATTACCTTTTACTCCCCCCCCCCCCCCCCCCACTAAGGGGTCCCACTCTTTCTCTGAGACCCAGTCCCAGGGGGGGTTCTCTCACTCTTTTTATTACTCGCTTCGTCTCTTTACTGGCCGCTTTTCTCGCGAAAAAGACGGAAACGCAGCATGGGAGACTGTCGCTCTCGCTTAGCAGGTCTGGGGTAACCAGCCCGCCTCTGTCACGATCCGCTTATGGCGGGGTGTCGTGATGGTTCTTTTCACCGATCCCAAAAGTGCAACAAAGGCAAACAACAAGGGACTATCAGTTAATCACAACAAATGCACCTTTAGTAGGGGCCAAAACAGTAAACGCGATAGTGGGGATCTGAAAGGAGATAAAAGGTTAGAGAGAGAAGAGGGATATGGGAATAGCTACCAACACAGGCGAGATCCTCAGTGCTCCGGACGATGGGGATCCGTCTGTCGTGTCGGGGGAGTCTTCGAAGTTCTGGTCGACTCGGGGCTCCAGTTATAATCCACAGAGGAGAGAGGGGGGGAACAAGTGTAATAATGAAAGTCCATTGTAATCGCCCCGAGGGAACGGGTGAGTCCACAGAAACCACCAAAGCAAGACGAATCCAATGAAGAATAAGTCCATTTGAATCACTGAAGGGAAACAGGTCATGTCATTAGTGGTCAGAGCACCAATTTCCCCTCCTCCCTATAGCAGGGGTCTCAGTCTCAGTCCTTGGGAGGAGGGTTCTCATTCTTTCTTTGTCACAGTGGTAACGAGGCAGATGAGGGGTCTTCAATGAAGGACCGCGAGAGTCACCCCAAAAGTTCATTTGGCTTAAGAACGGAGATTAGAAGCAGGCTGCGCATCAGGCTGTCCCGTGCTGGCTCCATGTCAGGTCTTTGCCAAGTCCTTGCCAACTCCTTGCCAAGTTCTTACCAGGCCTTGTTGGGAACAGCCAGCATGACGGTTCAGTGGTCCCACCTGTGCTGTGTCCTGTTCTAAGCCGGAACTACAGTGGGGGAAGGGATTCTTTCTTGTGGCAATCGGAAGGCAGAATGGAAAATGAGGGGCTTCAGACGGGCTCTTACAGCCTCTCATTCACACACATTCATCCCCCCTTTATTCGCCCTGTAATGCAAAGGATCTCCCAGTTGCCGAGCCGTGGGGGCTTTTAGCCACTCGGCACGAAGCTCGGATAGCTGGTACATCTGAGGGTCCACCAGAAGAACGGGAGGGACACTCGGGCTGCTGAAATCCTGCTCGTTGATTGAAGGGTCGCAGAAGGGGCAAACAGGGAGACAACGAAGCAGAAGGGAGGCAGATTCCGAGAGCCCCGAAGGGCGGGGTGAGGATTCTTTTAACTGCGTAGGGGTAGGAGGGTTTAGCATTCGAGGGTACAATCGGGAGAAGGCTAAAGGGAGGGGAAATATAACATTAACCAGTGGGGAAAAGGGAAAGGAGTGTTCTTGGTGGAAGAACCAAAGGGAAAACGTGGAACAGAGAAGATTCTAGGCTAAGGGGCAGACTTGAACAATAACTGACAGGACAGGGGGAGGGTACAATTCTCTTCCAAAAGGGGGTGGAGAACTCATACAACTGCTGTTTCCCATGGCAACCCTAGACTGCCTTCCCCAACCCCTCCTCCTGCACCAGTGACAGCTTTTAACACTGAAGGGCAGTGCTATTGTATAACAAACACTTAACTCTTAGCCCAGCCGGGCTCGCCGGCTACTTTTGCAAGCTTTTTACCAACTAGCGATGCTTGTAAGCGGTGCTTGTAACTCCTAGCTTGTACCACGCTCCCACTAGCTGCGCTATCAGCTAGCGGCGTTCAAAGCAGCTCCTCAAACCGCGGCTTGTGCCCGCGCGCCCGCTGCGCTATCAGCTGGGCCGCGCCTAAAGCACCTTTGCAAGCCCCGACTTAAGCCCCGCGCCGCACTCCCCCAGCTCGCCAGAGACAGCCCGTGCCACGCATGCGCACCACCCGCTCTATCGGGTAGAGCGCGCACTACCCGCACGATCAGGTAGTGTGGGCTGAGAGCTGCCCTGCGCATGCGCTCTCTAGCACCACCGCGCCGCCTCTCTGTATCTTAGCAAGGCCGCACCGCGCTTCACCGTTCCACTCACACATACACACACACGCACAAGCACGCACGTCCGGACGTAACAGACACACTACACTGCAATCGGGACACACACCACACACTGAAATCGCGATTTCGCCCTCCCCGAGCCGCGCTATCAGCTGGGGAGGTCCTCCCGCCGCCGGCCTCTCCCCCGATGGCGGTCTGCTTGCAAGCCCCTAGGCAAACCTGCGCGCAAAAACATCTTTTTGCGACTTATCAGTGCCAACCGTAAGAAAATAAATTAACACATACCGCTTTCATCCGCTAGTCGACGGGCCGTGGTCTGCTCCCCGCAGTGTACAGCCGAGGCGCAGAGTCCCTCCGGGGAAAAGCCCTGTGGCGCCTGAGGGTGTCTGCTCCCAACCGGACCTGCGGGTGAGCAGAGCAGTCCCTTCGTGGTCGCCAACTGAAACGATACGCGGAAGAAATCAATAGACTCCATAACCTGGGGTAGTTATGAAGTGGGTATGTATGTCAGCGCCCGGCACAAGTGAGATAGCTCTCCAAAACTTGTGCCCCGAGCCTCAGTCTGACCCACACTTTTATTCTTAAAGACGTTCCATATGCAAAACATTGCACAACTTTTTCATGCATATTCAACCCCTGGCCCCGCCTGTCCTCGCTTCTCATGCTAAGTAAGTCCACGCCCTTCTGGGCATGCGTGGTTTGCTGTGGTGGTCGTACGGGGGTCTCTTGGTGGTCCTGAGGCTGAAAATTGTGGTCTTCCTCATGATTGAACTTTTGAACTTTTCCTCTCTGCGCGTGCGCTTTTGGTCCTTTGGTGCTTCTCTGAGTACGTCTGTCAGTCTTGATAGGCTTGGAGACAGAGGAGCTTCTTTATCTGGGTTCTTTCCTTCTTCTGGTATTGTTCTTTATGCAAGAAGCTTCAGAAATTTGCATTTTCCTTTGCCCTTTCTATTAGGCAGAGGTTTCTTAAGCAAAAGGTTGAAAATTCAACACATAACTCTACAAGCTAAACTAGAAATGCTTAATTCATTTTGTTAAACCAACGCTAAAAATCTCTATTTCACCTCGAGAGCTGTCAAAGAGCAGAAAGCAGCTGAGATGCTGAAAAGCAGCAAAGCTGAACTGCCTGCCTCAACTTCAGCAGTGTGTAATTGACTGAAGGCGAAAAACCAAGCAGCAGAGCAGCGGGCTTCTGTGCGCACTGAAGGCAATTGCAAGAATCCAGCAGCTGCTCCTCGCCAAGCACAGGCAGCTGCCTGTGTTCTTGCTTCTTGACCAACTCACAGTTGCCCTTCTTTTCAGCAGCTGCCACCGTGTTCTCTGCATCTCGGAGCCTCTGGGGAGCAACAAGAATTTCCAAGGAGGGATGCATGAAAACTAAAATAAAAACTCAGGAAGGTTGTCCTGGAACACCTCCCATTGGCATGCCAGAAGTGAATTCAAGAGGCAGGAGAGCGGCAGCCACCGTCCTGCGGCTGTCTGCGAGTTTCGCACACAAGCCGGCTTCTTCGCGGCTTCGTTCTTCGCCTCTTGTAAGCTACCGCGATCTCCGGCTGCCGGAGGCGAAGAAGCCGCTACTTCGCGCACAGATCACTGGAGCGGCAGCGATGCGCTCCGGAGAGCCGCTTTTGCCGAAAGACGCCGGGAAGCGGCACTTGCTTTCGGCCAGCTGCGGAGCTGCGTATTCTGCCTCTCTAGTCGCCTACATCTTAGCGAAAAGCTTTTCCGCTCCAGTTCTCAAGGAGAAAGTGTACCAGCACTGCTCACTTAGCCCGACCTTGCCAGGAAATGAGATTTGCTGCACATTCCAAGGACACTTCATTTTCCTGGGCAAGCTGCAACCTGCTGGCAGATGGCCGTGCTCTCTATCCACTCCTGCCCAGTTCTTGCTACTAGCGGGCACGTTGCAGCCTGGCGAAGGCAAGAAACCTGGAGAGCTGTCACAGAGCAGAAAGGCAGCTGAGATGATGAAAAGCAGCAAAGCTGAACAGCCTGCCTCAACTTCAGCAGTGTGTAATTGACTGAAGGCGAAAAACCAAGCAGCAGAGCAGCGGGCTTCTGTGCGCACTGAAGGCAATTGCAAGAATCCAGCAGCTGCTCCTTGCCAAGCACAGGCAGCTGCCTGTGTTCTTGCTTCTTGACCAACTCACAGTTGCCCTTCTTTTCAGCAGCTGCCACCGTGTTCTCTGCATCTCGGAGCCTCTGGGGAGCAACAAGAATTTCCAAGGGGGGATGCATGACGACTACGTCAAAACCCAGGAAAGTTGTCCTGGAACACCTCCCATTGGCATGCCAGAAGTGAATTCAAGAGGCAGGACAGCGGCAGCCACTGTCCTGCAGCTGTCTGCGAGTTTCGCACACAAGCCCGCTTCTTCGCGGCTTCGTTCTTCGCCTCTTGCAAGCTACCGCGATCTCCGGCTGCCGGAGGCGAAGAAGCCGCTACTTCGCGCACAGATGACTGGAGCGGCAGCGATGCGCTCCGAAGCGCCGCTTTTGCCGAAAGACGCCGGGAAGCGGCACTTGCTTTCGGCCAGCTGCGGAGCTGCGTATTCTGCCTCTCTAGTCGCCTACATCTTAGCGAAAAGCTTTTCCGCTCCAGTTCTCAAGGAGAAAGTGTACCAGCACTGCTCACTTAGCCCGACCTTGCCAGGAAATGAGATTTGCTGCACATTCCAAGGACACTTCATTTTCCTGGGCAAGCTGCAACCTGCTGGCAGATGGCCGTGCTCTCTGCCCACTCCTGCCCAGTTCTTGCTACTAGCGGGCACGTTGCAGCCTGGCGAAGGCAAGAAACCTGGAGAGCTGTCACAGAGCAGAAAGGCAGCTGAGATGCTGAAAAGCAGCAAAGCTGAACTGCCTGCCTCAACTTCAGCAGTGTGTAATTGACTGAAGGCGAAAAACCAAGCAGCAGAGCAGCGGGCTTCTGTGCGCACTGAAGGCAATTGCAAGAATCCAGCAGCTGCTCCTCGCCAAGCACAGGCAGCTGCCTGTGTTCTTGCTTCTTGACCAACTCACAGTTGCCCTTCTTTTCAGCAGCTGCCACCGTGTTCTCTGCATCTCGGAGCCTCTGGGGAGCAACAAGAATTTCCAAGGAGGGATGCATGACGACTATGTCAAAACCCAGGAAAGTTGTCCTGGAACACCTCCCATTGGCATGCCAGAAGTGAATTCAAGAGGCAGGACAGCGGCAGCCACTGTCCTGCAGCTGTCTGCGAGTTTCGCACTCAAGCCGGCTTCTTCGCGGCTTCGTTCTTCGCCTCTTGCAAGCTACCGCGATCTCCGGCTGCCGGAGGCGAAGAAGCCGCTACTTCGCGCACAGATCACTGGAGCGGCAGCGATGCGCTCCGAAGCGCCGCTTTTGCCGAAAGACGCCGGCAAGCGGCACTTGCTTTCGGCCAGCTGCGGAGCTGCGTATTCTGCCTCTCTAGTCGCCTACATCTTAGCGAAAAGCTTTTCCGCTCCAGTTCTCAAGGAGAAAGTGTACCAGCACTGCTCACTTAGCCCGACCTTGCCAGGAAATGAGATTTGCTGCACATTCCAAGGACACTTCATTTTCCTGGGCAAGCTGCAACCTGCTGGCAGATGGCCGTGCTCTCTGCCCACTCCTGCCCAGTTCTTGCTACTAGCGGGCACGTTGCAGCCTGGCGAAGGCAAGAAACCTGGAGAGCTGTCACAGAGCAGAAAGGCAGCTGAGATGCTGAAAAGCAGCAAAGCTGAACTGCCTGCCTCAACTTCAGCAGTGTGTAATTGACTGAAGGCGAAAAACCAAGCAGCAGAGCAGCGGGCTTCTGTGCGCACTGAAGGCAATTGCAAGAATCCAGCAGCTGCTCCTTGCCAAGCACAGGCAGCTGCCTGTGTTCTTGCTTCTTGACCAACTCACAGTTGCCCTTCTTTTCAGCAGCTGCCACCGTGTTCTCTGCATCTCGGAGCCTCTGGGGAGCAACAAGAATTTCCAAGGAGGGATGCATGAAAACTAAAATAAAAACTCAGGAAGGTTGTCCTGGAACACCTCCCATTGGCATACCAGAAGTGAATTCAAGAGGCAGGAGAGCGGCAGCCACCGTCCTGCAGCTGTCTGCGAGTTTCGCACACAAGCCGGCTTCTTCGCGGCTTCGTTCTTCGCCTCTTGCAAGCTACCGCGATCTCCGGCTGCCGGAGGCGAAGAAGCCGCTACTTCGCGCACAGATCACTGGAGCGGCAGCGATGCGCTCCGAAGCGCCGCTTTTGCCGAAAGACGCCGGGAAGCGGCACTTGCTTTCGGCCAGCTGCGGAGCTGCGTATTCTGCCTCTCTAGTCGCCTACATCTTAGCGAAAAGCTTTTCCGCTCCAGTTCTCAAGGAGAAAGTGTACCAGCACTGCTCACTTAGCCCGACCTTGCCAGGAAATATGATATGCTGCACATTCCGAGGAGACTGCATTTTCCTGGGCAAGCTGCAACCTGCTGGCAGATGGCCGTGCTCTCTGCCCACTCCTGCCCAGTTCTTGCTACTAGCGGGCACGTTGCAGCCTGGCGAAGGCAAGAAACCTGGAGAGCTGTCACAGAGCAGAAAGGCAGCTGAGATGCTGAAAAGCAGCAAAGCTGAACTGCCTGCCTCAACTTCAGCAGTGTGTAATTGACTGAAGGCGAAAAACCAAGCAGCAGAGCAGCGGGCTTCTGTGCGCACTGAAGGCAATTGCAAGAATCCAGCAGCTGCTCCTTGCCAAGCACAGGCAGCTGCCTATGTTCTTGCTTCTTGACCAACTCACAGTTGCCCTTCTTTTCAGCAGCTGCCACCGTGTTCTCTGCATCTCGGAGCCTCTGGGGAGCAAAAAGAATTTCCAAGGAGGGATGCATGACGACTATGTGAAAACCCAGGAAAGTTGTCCTGGAACACCTCCCATTGGCATGCCAGAAGTGAATTCAAGAGGCAGGAGAGCGGCAGCCACCGTCCTGCGGCTGTGTGCGAGCTTCGCACACAAGCCGGCTTCTTCGCGGCTTCGTTCTTCGCCTCTTGTAAGCTACCGCGATCTCCGGCTGCCGGAGGCGAAGAAGCCGCTACTTCGCGCACAGATCACTGGAGCGGCAGCGGTGCGCTCCGAAGCGCCGCTTTTGCCGAAAGACGCCGGGAAGCGGCACTTGCTTTCGGCCAGCTGCGGAGCTGCGTATTCTGCCTCTCTAGTCGCCTACATCTTAGCGAAAAGCTTTTCCGCTCCAGTTCTCAAGGAGAAAGTGTACCAGCACTGCTCACTTAGCCCGACCTTGCCAGGAAATAAGATTTGCTGCACATTCCGAGGAGACTTCATTTTCCTGGGCAAGCTGCAACCTGCTGGCAGATGGCCGTGCTCTCTGCCCACTCCTGCCCAGCTCTGGGTAGTAGCGGGCACGTTGCAGCCTGGCGAAGGGAAGAAACCTCTGAAACGATACGCGGAATAAATCAATAGACTCCATAACCTGGGGTAGTTATGAAGTGGGTATGTATGTCAGCGCCCGGCACAAGTGAGATAGCTCTCCAAAACTTGTGCCCCGAGCCTCAGTCTGACCCACACTTTTATTCTTAAAGTCGTTCCATATGCAAAACATTGCACAACTTTTTCATGCATATTCAACCCCTGGCCCCGCCTGTCCTCGCTTCTCATGCTAAGTAAGTCCACGCCCTTCTGGGCATGCGTGGTTTGCTGTGGTGGTCGTACGGGGGTCTCTTGGTGGTCCTGAGGCTGACGATTGTGGTCTTCCTCATGATTGAACTTTTGAACTTTTCCTCTCTGCGCGTGCGCTTTTGGTCCTTTGGTGCTTATCTGAGTACGTCTGTCAGTCTTGATAGCCTTGGAGACAGAGGAGCTTCTTTATCTGGGTTCTTTCCTTCTTCTGGTATTGTTCTTTATGCAAGAAGCTTCAGAAATTTGCATTTTCCTATGCCCTTTGTACTAGGCAGAGGTTTCTTAAGTAAAAGGTTGAAAATTCAACACATAACTCTACAAGCTAAATTAGAAATGCTTCATTCATTTTGTTAACCTAACTCTAAAAATCTCTGCTTCAGTCCCCCCTTTTCTTAAAATAGAGTAAATTCTTTTACTACAGGGGTCTTGATTTAAATTCTGATCTACTATCATGACCGTCCTCTTTCAGTAAGATTCTAGGAGTTCTAGAGAGTGATGTCAGACTGGCCATGTGTTTTAACATCCTCGAATTCTACATGAGTGTTAAAGTAGACATCATTAAACTTACAGTAACTAAAATTAATAGAATTGTAATTGGGTGACATAAAGTGTTCTAAACAGCGTATTTCACTAGTTATGACTTGTGTTTATTAGCTAGTGATTGGTGCTGGATACACCAAGTTAAGAGACTTAACATACAGGAGGTTAGTGACATGTCTTGGGTAGACATTCTCTTTCGCACCCCATATGGTTTTTCATAAAGCAATTCAAAGTGGTTTAGCTTTTCTTTAGTCTTGGGTTTGGTTCGGATCTGCAGTAGTGCTAATGGGAGGGATTGAGTCCATGACAAATTAGCTTCTTGTCCCAATTGTACAATTTGTTGTTTGATCAAATGGTTCATTTTTTTTACCTGACCACTTGATTGTGGGTTATATGGGGTGTGAAGTTCTCAGTCTATGTTCAAGTATTGGCTAACTTGTTGCACTAATTTTACGATAAAATGTGGTCCTCTATTTGAGGAGATTGTGGCCAGGACTCTAAAGCGTGGTATGTTTTCTTGTACCAATACCTTAGTTACTTCTTGAGCTTTAGAAGTCCTGGTGGGGAATGCTTCTGGCCATCCTGAAAAGGTATCTGTTAGCACCAGTAAAAACTTATACCCCCCTTTTCTTGGCAATTCTGTACAATCTATCTGCCATTGCTGCTCCGGCCCATGACCCTTCCTAATCTGGCTAAGCTTTGGTTTGGGAGTATTTTTGGGGTTGGTCTGGAGGCAAAGGTCACATTGTCGAGTTGTAAATGTCTAGTTATGCTAGAGCATCAATACCCCAATGGTTTTCTGGTGTTCTTCCTTTATTAGGGACCATCAGAAATAGGAGGGTAGAAGTAATTTTCCTTCTATGGTGGCCCATCCCTCTTGGTTATAGTCTCCTTTTTGCTCATAGATTAATTTTTTTTCTAGTTTGTTGTATCTTGGCTTACCTTTAGGGGAAATTTGCCCGTCTTGCTGCTTCTTTTGCTTCCCTATCTGCCAGCTCGTTTCCTTCTTCCAATTCTGAGTTGATCTTCTGATGTGCCTTAATGTGCATGATCGCTACTTTCTCTGGCAACTGGACTGCTTCTAGAAGTCGCAGTACTTCTGATGCATCTTTAATATTTTTCCCTTGAGAGTTCAGCAGTCCTCTCTCTTTCTAAATGGCTCTGTGAGCATGCACTACTCCAAATGCATACTTCGAGTCCGTGTATATGTTTATTTCTTTCCCTCTTGCCAATTCTAGGGCCCGAGTTAGAGCAATTATCTCGGCCTTCTGTGCAGAGGTATTTGTTGGCAGGGGCCCAGATGATATTACTTCCTTGCACGTTGGAACTGCCTACCCGGCGTGCCGTTTTCCACTGATGATATAACTGCTTCCATCAGTAAACGAGACTTCTGCATTCTCGAGAGGGGTGTCCTTCAAGTCAGGGCAGCTGGAGTAGGTGGCTTCAATGGTCTCCAGGCAGTCATGTTCCACTGGTTCCCCTTGGTTTCTACTGAGGAAGGAGGCTGGATTGACAATGTTAGCCACTACTATCTCTACATCATCTTGCTCCGCTATGATAGCTTGGTATCTCAGGAGCCGTTGTGGGGAAAGCCAATGCCCACCTTTTACCTCTAGCACTGCAGACACTGTGTGAGACACTAGCACAGTTCTTTTCTGGCCTAGGGTGAATTTGTGTGCCTCTTGGATGTTCAGTACGACTGCTGCAACAGCTCTGAGGCACCCAGGCCACCCTTTAGCTGCTGTATCCAATTGCTTAGAGAAGTAAGCCACTGCTCTCCGATATGGGCCCAGGTCCTGTGCTAGTATTCCTAAGGCGATTCCTTGCTTCTCATGGGAGAATAAAAGGAAAGGCTTACTCACGTCCGGCAATCTCAGGGCTGGAGCTGACATGAGGGCTTTTTTCAGCTGGTTGAAAGCTTGCGTAGCTTCCTTTGTCTCTTGGATGTTCCTGCTTTCAGTTGCAATCAGTTCATAGAAGGGCTTAACAAACAGTCCATAGTTATAGATCCATAACCTGCACCACCCTGTCATCCTCAGGAAAGTTCGTAGTTCCTTTACAGTCTGAGGTTTTGGGCTCTGGCATATTGCCTCCTTCCGGCTTTGGCCCAAGGTACGTTGTCTAGCACTGACTTCGTAGCCCAGATAAGTTACTTTCTGTTTTACTACTTGGGCTTTTTTCTTTGATACTCGGTACCCTTGGAGCCCCAAAAAGTTCAAGAGGCTTATCGTCCAGGCCGTGCATGCTTCCCTTGTCCGTGTGGCTATCAGGATGTCATCTACGTACTCTAGCAACTTCCCTTCCTCTGGAGGGGCTTCTCAGGTCTCTAATTCTTTTGCAAGTTGTTCTCCAAACAAAGTGGGTGAGTTTTTGAATCCTTGTGGGAGTCTGGTCCATGTCAGTTGAGTTCTTGGCCCGCTCTTAGGATTTTCCCATTCAAATGCAAAAATTTTCTGGCTTCGTGGATAGGAAGGCAAAAGAAGGCATCTTTTCAATCTAAAACGGTAAACCAAGTTAGCTCGGCTGTTAAGCAAGTTAATAACGTGTAGGGATTGGCCACCACAGGATACAGATCCTCAGTGACCTTGTTTATGGCCCGCAGATCCTGTACTAACCGGTATGACCCATCAGGTTTACCAACTGGTAGGATAGGGGTATTAACACTTACATAACATAAGTTGGAACAAGGTATTATAGACAATATCATGGTCATCAATGGAAGCAATATTTGATTGAACTTTTTAGTTCTGAGGGTTCGTAACTTGTGTTTGTTGGTGACAGCAGGGAAGCACAGTGAGGCTGCTTAACAGGGCAGGATGCATACATATACTTTCCTTCGTCTACATTCACTTAACTTTATTTTACTTACTCTTACACATAACAAAACAACCACAACAACAAGGTACCTTTTCTTTTTCAACACACCTATTACACTTTTAGGTGTCCCTGGCTAGTCCCAGTGTTCTTGGATACCCCTCAATCTAGCTGTGTGGTTCCCAACTCTAGATCCTGTCAGACTTCTCTTCAAACTGGCAAAATTTTTACTCAATCTTGGCTGCTCTCAACAACCCAGCAAACTTAATTCTGGGTGCTCTTGCAATGTTAATCCCTCAACCCAGCAGGTTTGACTTAACCCTGGATGCTCTTGGAACATTAATCCCTCAATCCAGCAGGTTTGAATCAACCCTGGATGCTCTTGGAATATTAATCCCTCAATCCAGCAGGTTTGATCTTGGATGTTCTTGGGCATTCTTATCCCTCAATCCAGCAGAATTTTTAGGGGCCCCTCCTACACATTTTACCTTTTATTTTTCCCCAATAGATTATGCCAAGAAAACCCTCTTTTTACCTTTTAATTCATTTTTTTTTTCTAATTAATTACCTTTTACTCCCCCCCCCCCCCCCCCCCACTAAGGGGTCCCACTCTTTCTCTGAGACCCAGTCCCAGGGGGGGTTCTCTCACTCTTTTTATTACTCGCTTCGTCTCTTTACTGGCCGCTTTTCTCGCGAAAAAGACGGAAACGCAGCATGGGAGACTGTCGCTCTCGCTTAGCAGGTCTGGGGTAACCAGCCCGCCTCTGTCACGATCCGCTTATGGCGGGGTGTCGTGATGGTTCTTTTCACCGATCCCAAAAGTGCAACAAAGGCAAACAACAAGGGACTATCAGTTAATCACAACAAATGCACCTTTAGTAGGGGCCAAAACAGTAAACGCGATAGTGGGGATCTGAAAGGAGATAAAAGGTTAGAGAGAGAAGAGGGATATGGGAATAGCTACCAACACAGGCGAGATCCTCAGTGCTCCGGACGATGGGGATCCGTCTGTCGTGTCGGGGGAGTCTTCGAAGTTCTGGTCGACTCGGGGCTCCAGTTATAATCCACAGAGGAGAGAGGGGGGGAACAAGTGTAATAATGAAAGTCCATTGTAATCGCCCCGAGGGAACGGGTGAGTCCACAGAAACCACCAAAGCAAGACGAATCCAATGAAGAATAAGTCCATTTGAATCACTGAAGGGAAACAGGTCATGTCATTAGTGGTCAGAGCACCAATTTCCCCTCCTCCCTATAGCAGGGGTCTCAGTCTCAGTCCTTGGGAGGAGGGTTCTCATTCTTTCTTTGTCACAGTGGTAACGAGGCAGATGAGGGGTCTTCAATGAAGGACCGCGAGAGTCACCCCAAAAGTTCATTTGGCTTAAGAACGGAGATTAGAAGCAGGCTGCGCATCAGGCTGTCCCGTGCTGGCTCCATGTCAGGTCTTTGCCAAGTCCTTGCCAACTCCTTGCCAAGTTCTTACCAGGCCTTGTTGGGAACAGCCAGCATGACGGTTCAGTGGTCCCACCTGTGCTGTGTCCTGTTCTAAGCCGGAACTACAGTGGGGGAAGGGATTCTTTCTTGTGGCAATCGGAAGGCAGAATGGAAAATGAGGGGCTTCAGACGGGCTCTTACAGCCTCTCATTCACACACATTCATCCCCCCTTTATTCGCCCTGTAATGCAAAGGATCTCCCAGTTGCCGAGCCGTGGGGGCTTTTAGCCACTCGGCACGAAGCTCGGATAGCTGGTACATCTGAGGGTCCACCAGAAGAACGGGAGGGACACTCGGGCTGCTGAAATCCTGCTCGTTGATTGAAGGGTCGCAGAAGGGGCAAACAGGGAGACAACGAAGCAGAAGGGAGGCAGATTCCGAGAGCCCCGAAGGGCGGGGTGAGGATTCTTTTAACTGCGTAGGGGTAGGAGGGTTTAGCATTCGAGGGTACAATCGGGAGAAGGCTAAAGGGAGGGGAAATATAACATTAACCAGTGGGGAAAAGGGAAAGGAGTGTTCTTGGTGGAAGAACCAAAGGGAAAACGTGGAACAGAGAAGATTCTAGGCTAAGGGGCAGACTTGAACAATAACTGACAGGACAGGGGGAGGGTACAATTCTCTTCCAAAAGGGGGTGGAGAACTCATACAACTGCTGTTTCCCATGGCAACCCTAGACTGCCTTCCCCAACCCCTCCTCCTGCACCAGTGACAGCTTTTAACACTGAAGGGCAGTGCTATTGTATAACAAACACTTAACTCTTAGCCCAGCCGGGCTCGCCGGCTACTTTTGCAAGCTTTTTACCAACTAGCGATGCTTGTAAGCGGTGCTTGTAACTCCTAGCTTGTACCACGCTCCCACTAGCTGCGCTATCAGCTAGCGGCGTTCAAAGCAGCTCCTCAAACCGCGGCTTGTGCCCGCGCGCCCGCTGCGCTATCAGCTGGGCCGCGCCTAAAGCACCTTTGCAAGCCCCGACTTAAGCCCCGCGCCGCACTCCCCCAGCTCGCCAGAGACAGCCCGTGCCACGCATGCGCACCACCCGCTCTATCGGGTAGAGCGCGCACTACCCGCACGATCAGGTAGTGTGGGCTGAGAGCTGCCCTGCGCATGCGCTCTCTAGCACCACCGCGCCGCCTCTCTGTATCTTAGCAAGGCCGCACCGCGCTTCACCGTTCCACTCACACATACACACACACGCACAAGCACGCACGTCCGGACGTAACAGACACACTACACTGCAATCGGGACACACACCACACACTGAAATCGCGATTTCGCCCTCCCCGAGCCGCGCTATCAGCTGGGGAGGTCCTCCCGCCGCCGGCCTCTCCCCCGATGGCGGTCTGCTTGCAAGCCCCTAGGCAAACCTGCGCGCAAAAACATCTTTTTGCGACTTATCAGTGCCAACCGTAAGAAAATAAATTAACACATACCGCTTTCATCCGCTAGTCGACGGGCCGTGGTCTGCTCCCCGCAGTGTACAGCCGAGGCGCAGAGTCCCTCCGGGGAAAAGCCCTGTGGCGCCTGAGGGTGTCTGCTCCCAACCGGACCTGCGGGTGAGCAGAGCAGTCCCTTCGTGGTCGCCAACTGAAACGATACGCGGAAGAAATCAATAGACTCCATAACCTGGGGTAGTTATGAAGTGGGTATGTATGTCAGCGCCCGGCACAAGTGAGATAGCTCTCCAAAACTTGTGCCCCGAGCCTCAGTCTGACCCACACTTTTATTCTTAAAGACGTTCCATATGCAAAACATTGCACAACTTTTTCATGCATATTCAACCCCTGGCCCCGCCTGTCCTCGCTTCTCATGCTAAGTAAGTCCACGCCCTTCTGGGCATGCGTGGTTTGCTGTGGTGGTCGTACGGGGGTCTCTTGGTGGTCCTGAGGCTGAAAATTGTGGTCTTCCTCATGATTGAACTTTTGAACTTTTCCTCTCTGCGCGTGCGCTTTTGGTCCTTTGGTGCTTCTCTGAGTACGTCTGTCAGTCTTGATAGGCTTGGAGACAGAGGAGCTTCTTTATCTGGGTTCTTTCCTTCTTCTGGTATTGTTCTTTATGCAAGAAGCTTCAGAAATTTGCATTTTCCTTTGCCCTTTCTATTAGGCAGAGGTTTCTTAAGCAAAAGGTTGAAAATTCAACACATAACTCTACAAGCTAAACTAGAAATGCTTAATTCATTTTGTTAAACCAACGCTAAAAATCTCTATTTCACCTCGAGAGCTGTCAAAGAGCAGAAAGCAGCTGAGATGCTGAAAAGCAGCAAAGCTGAACTGCCTGCCTCAACTTCAGCAGTGTGTAATTGACTGAAGGCGAAAAACCAAGCAGCAGAGCAGCGGGCTTCTGTGCGCACTGAAGGCAATTGCAAGAATCCAGCAGCTGCTCCTCGCCAAGCACAGGCAGCTGCCTGTGTTCTTGCTTCTTGACCAACTCACAGTTGCCCTTCTTTTCAGCAGCTGCCACCGTGTTCTCTGCATCTCGGAGCCTCTGGGGAGCAACAAGAATTTCCAAGGAGGGATGCATGAAAACTAAAATAAAAACTCAGGAAGGTTGTCCTGGAACACCTCCCATTGGCATGCCAGAAGTGAATTCAAGAGGCAGGAGAGCGGCAGCCACCGTCCTGCGGCTGTCTGCGAGTTTCGCACACAAGCCGGCTTCTTCGCGGCTTCGTTCTTCGCCTCTTGTAAGCTACCGCGATCTCCGGCTGCCGGAGGCGAAGAAGCCGCTACTTCGCGCACAGATCACTGGAGCGGCAGCGATGCGCTCCGGAGAGCCGCTTTTGCCGAAAGACGCCGGGAAGCGGCACTTGCTTTCGGCCAGCTGCGGAGCTGCGTATTCTGCCTCTCTAGTCGCCTACATCTTAGCGAAAAGCTTTTCCGCTCCAGTTCTCAAGGAGAAAGTGTACCAGCACTGCTCACTTAGCCCGACCTTGCCAGGAAATGAGATTTGCTGCACATTCCAAGGACACTTCATTTTCCTGGGCAAGCTGCAACCTGCTGGCAGATGGCCGTGCTCTCTATCCACTCCTGCCCAGTTCTTGCTACTAGCGGGCACGTTGCAGCCTGGCGAAGGCAAGAAACCTGGAGAGCTGTCACAGAGCAGAAAGGCAGCTGAGATGATGAAAAGCAGCAAAGCTGAACAGCCTGCCTCAACTTCAGCAGTGTGTAATTGACTGAAGGCGAAAAACCAAGCAGCAGAGCAGCGGGCTTCTGTGCGCACTGAAGGCAATTGCAAGAATCCAGCAGCTGCTCCTTGCCAAGCACAGGCAGCTGCCTGTGTTCTTGCTTCTTGACCAACTCACAGTTGCCCTTCTTTTCAGCAGCTGCCACCGTGTTCTCTGCATCTCGGAGCCTCTGGGGAGCAACAAGAATTTCCAAGGGGGGATGCATGACGACTACGTCAAAACCCAGGAAAGTTGTCCTGGAACACCTCCCATTGGCATGCCAGAAGTGAATTCAAGAGGCAGGACAGCGGCAGCCACTGTCCTGCAGCTGTCTGCGAGTTTCGCACACAAGCCCGCTTCTTCGCGGCTTCGTTCTTCGCCTCTTGCAAGCTAGCGCGATCTCCGGCTGCCGGAGGCGAAGAAGCCGCTACTTCGCGCACAGATGACTGGAGCGGCAGCGATGCGCTCCGAAGCGCCGCTTTTGCCGAAAGACGCCGGGAAGCGGCACTTGCTTTCGGCCAGCTGCGGAGCTGCGTATTCTGCCTCTCTAGTCGCCTACATCTTAGCGAAAAGCTTTTCCGCTCCAGTTCTCAAGGAGAAAGTGTACCAGCACTGCTCACTTAGCCCGACCTTGCCAGGAAATGAGATTTGCTGCACATTCCAAGGACACTTCATTTTCCTGGGCAAGCTGCAACCTGCTGGCAGATGGCCGTGCTCTCTGCCCACTCCTGCCCAGTTCTTGCTACTAGCGGGCACGTTGCAGCCTGGCGAAGGCAAGAAACCTGGAGAGCTGTCACAGAGCAGAAAGGCAGCTGAGATGCTGAAAAGCAGCAAAGCTGAACTGCCTGCCTCAACTTCAGCAGTGTGTAATTGACTGAAGGCGAAAAACCAAGCAGCAGAGCAGCGGGCTTCTGTGCGCACTGAAGGCAATTGCAAGAATCCAGCAGCTGCTCCTCGCCAAGCACAGGCAGCTGCCTGTGTTCTTGCTTCTTGACCAACTCACAGTTGCCCTTCTTTTCAGCAGCTGCCACCGTGTTCTCTGCATCTCGGAGCCTCTGGGGAGCAACAAGAATTTCCAAGGAGGGATGCATGACGACTATGTCAAAACCCAGGAAAGTTGTCCTGGAACACCTCCCATTGGCATGCCAGAAGTGAATTCAAGAGGCAGGACAGCGGCAGCCACTGTCCTGCAGCTGTCTGCGAGTTTCGCACTCAAGCCGGCTTCTTCGCGGCTTCGTTCTTCGCCTCTTGCAAGCTACCGCGATCTCCGGCTGCCGGAGGCGAAGAAGCCGCTACTTCGCGCACAGATCACTGGAGCGGCAGCGATGCGCTCCGAAGCGCCGCTTTTGCCGAAAGACGCCGGCAAGCGGCACTTGCTTTCGGCCAGCTGCGGAGCTGCGTATTCTGCCTCTCTAGTCGCCTACATCTTAGCGAAAAGCTTTTCCGCTCCAGTTCTCAAGGAGAAAGTGTACCAGCACTGCTCACTTAGCCCGACCTTGCCAGGAAATGAGATTTGCTGCACATTCCAAGGACACTTCATTTTCCTGGGCAAGCTGCAACCTGCTGGCAGATGGCCGTGCTCTCTGCCCACTCCTGCCCAGTTCTTGCTACTAGCGGGCACGTTGCAGCCTGGCGAAGGCAAGAAACCTGGAGAGCTGTCACAGAGCAGAAAGGCAGCTGAGATGCTGAAAAGCAGCAAAGCTGAACTGCCTGCCTCAACTTCAGCAGTGTGTAATTGACTGAAGGCGAAAAACCAAGCAGCAGAGCAGCGGGCTTCTGTGCGCACTGAAGGCAATTGCAAGAATCCAGCAGCTGCTCCTTGCCAAGCACAGGCAGCTGCCTGTGTTCTTGCTTCTTGACCAACTCACAGTTGCCCTTCTTTTCAGCAGCTGCCACCGTGTTCTCTGCATCTCGGAGCCTCTGGGGAGCAACAAGAATTTCCAAGGAGGGATGCATGAAAACTAAAATAAAAACTCAGGAAGGTTGTCCTGGAACACCTCCCATTGGCATACCAGAAGTGAATTCAAGAGGCAGGAGAGCGGCAGCCACCGTCCTGCAGCTGTCTGCGAGTTTCGCACACAAGCCGGCTTCTTCGCGGCTTCGTTCTTCGCCTCTTGCAAGCTACCGCGATCTCCGGCTGCCGGAGGCGAAGAAGCCGCTACTTCGCGCACAGATCACTGGAGCGGCAGCGATGCGCTCCGAAGCGCCGCTTTTGCCGAAAGACGCCGGGAAGCGGCACTTGCTTTCGGCCAGCTGCGGAGCTGCGTATTCTGCCTCTCTAGTCGCCTACATCTTAGCGAAAAGCTTTTCCGCTCCAGTTCTCAAGGAGAAAGTGTACCAGCACTGCTCACTTAGCCCGACCTTGCCAGGAAATATGATATGCTGCACATTCCGAGGAGACTGCATTTTCCTGGGCAAGCTGCAACCTGCTGGCAGATGGCCGTGCTCTCTGCCCACTCCTGCCCAGTTCTTGCTACTAGCGGGCACGTTGCAGCCTGGCGAAGGCAAGAAACCTGGAGAGCTGTCACAGAGCAGAAAGGCAGCTGAGATGCTGAAAAGCAGCAAAGCTGAACTGCCTGCCTCAACTTCAGCAGTGTGTAATTGACTGAAGGCGAAAAACCAAGCAGCAGAGCAGCGGGCTTCTGTGCGCACTGAAGGCAATTGCAAGAATCCAGCAGCTGCTCCTTGCCAAGCACAGGCAGCTGCCTATGTTCTTGCTTCTTGACCAACTCACAGTTGCCCTTCTTTTCAGCAGCTGCCACCGTGTTCTCTGCATCTCGGAGCCTCTGGGGAGCAAAAAGAATTTCCAAGGAGGGATGCATGACGACTATGTGAAAACCCAGGAAAGTTGTCCTGGAACACCTCCCATTGGCATGCCAGAAGTGAATTCAAGAGGCAGGAGAGCGGCAGCCACCGTCCTGCGGCTGTGTGCGAGCTTCGCACACAAGCCGGCTTCTTCGCGGCTTCGTTCTTCGCCTCTTGTAAGCTACCGCGATCTCCGGCTGCCGGAGGCGAAGAAGCCGCTACTTCGCGCACAGATCACTGGAGCGGCAGCGGTGCGCTCCGAAGCGCCGCTTTTGCCGAAAGACGCCGGGAAGCGGCACTTGCTTTCGGCCAGCTGCGGAGCTGCGTATTCTGCCTCTCTAGTCGCCTACATCTTAGCGAAAAGCTTTTCCGCTCCAGTTCTCAAGGAGAAAGTGTACCAGCACTGCTCACTTAGCCCGACCTTGCCAGGAAATAAGATTTGCTGCACATTCCGAGGAGACTTCATTTTCCTGGGCAAGCTGCAACCTGCTGGCAGATGGCCGTGCTCTCTGCCCACTCCTGCCCAGCTCTGGGTAGTAGCGGGCACGTTGCAGCCTGGCGAAGGGAAGAAACCTCTGAAACGATACGCGGAATAAATCAATAGACTCCATAACCTGGGGTAGTTATGAAGTGGGTATGTATGTCAGCGCCCGGCACAAGTGAGATAGCTCTCCAAAACTTGTGCCCCGAGCCTCAGTCTGACCCACACTTTTATTCTTAAAGTCGTTCCATATGCAAAACATTGCACAACTTTTTCATGCATATTCAACCCCTGGCCCCGCCTGTCCTCGCTTCTCATGCTAAGTAAGTCCACGCCCTTCTGGGCATGCGTGGTTTGCTGTGGTGGTCGTACGGGGGTCTCTTGGTGGTCCTGAGGCTGACGATTGTGGTCTTCCTCATGATTGAACTTTTGAACTTTTCCTCTCTGCGCGTGCGCTTTTGGTCCTTTGGTGCTTATCTGAGTACGTCTGTCAGTCTTGATAGCCTTGGAGACAGAGGAGCTTCTTTATCTGGGTTCTTTCCTTCTTCTGGTATTGTTCTTTATGCAAGAAGCTTCAGAAATTTGCATTTTCCTATGCCCTTTGTACTAGGCAGAGGTTTCTTAAGTAAAAGGTTGAAAATTCAACACATAACTCTACAAGCTAAATTAGAAATGCTTCATTCATTTTGTTAACCTAACTCTAAAAATCTCTGCTTCAGTCCCCCCTTTTCTTAAAATAGAGTAAATTCTTTTACTACAGGGGTCTTGATTTAAATTCTGATCTACTATCATGACCGTCCTCTTTCAGTAAGATTCTAGGAGTTCTAGAGAGTGATGTCAGACTGGCCATGTGTTTTAACATCCTCGAATTCTACATGAGTGTTAAAGTAGACATCATTAAACTTACAGTAACTAAAATTAATAGAATTGTAATTGGGTGACATAAAGTGTTCTAAACAGCGTATTTCACTAGTTATGACTTGTGTTTATTAGCTAGTGATTGGTGCTGGATACACCAAGTTAAGAGACTTAACATACAGGAGGTTAGTGACATGTCTTGGGTAGACATTCTCTTTCGCACCCCATATGGTTTTTCATAAAGCAATTCAAAGTGGTTTAGCTTTTCTTTAGTCTTGGGTTTGGTTCGGATCTGCAGTAGTGCTAATGGGAGGGATTGAGTCCATGACAAATTAGCTTCTTGTCCCAATTGTACAATTTGTTGTTTGATCAAATGGTTCATTTTTTTTACCTGACCACTTGATTGTGGGTTATATGGGGTGTGAAGTTCTCAGTCTATGTTCAAGTATTGGCTAACTTGTTGCACTAATTTTACGATAAAATGTGGTCCTCTATTTGAGGAGATTGTGGCCAGGACTCTAAAGCGTGGTATGTTTTCTTGTACCAATACCTTAGTTACTTCTTGAGCTTTAGAAGTCCTGGTGGGGAATGCTTCTGGCCATCCTGAAAAGGTATCTGTTAGCACCAGTAAAAACTTATACCCCCCTTTTCTTGGCAATTCTGTACAATCTATCTGCCATTGCTGCTCCGGCCCATGACCCTTCCTAATCTGGCTAAGCTTTGGTTTGGGAGTATTTTTGGGGTTGGTCTGGAGGCAAAGGTCACATTGTCGAGTTGTAAATGTCTAGTTATGCTAGAGCATCAATACCCCAATGGTTTTCTGGTGTTCTTCCTTTATTAGGGACCATCAGAAATAGGAGGGTAGAAGTAATTTTCCTTCTATGGTGGCCCATCCCTCTTGGTTATAGTCTCCTTTTTGCTCATAGATTAATTTTTTTTCTAGTTTGTTGTATCTTGGCTTACCTTTAGGGGAAATTTGCCCGTCTTGCTGCTTCTTTTGCTTCCCTATCTGCCAGCTCGTTTCCTTCTTCCAATTCTGAGTTGATCTTCTGATGTGCCTTAATGTGCATGATCGCTACTTTCTCTGGCAACTGGACTGCTTCTAGAAGTCGCAGTACTTCTGATGCATCTTTAATATTTTTCCCTTGAGAGTTCAGCAGTCCTCTCTCTTTCTAAATGGCTCTGTGAGCATGCACTACTCCAAATGCATACTTCGAGTCCGTGTATATGTTTATTTCTTTCCCTCTTGCCAATTCTAGGGCCCGAGTTAGAGCAATTATCTCGGCCTTCTGTGCAGAGGTATTTGTTGGCAGGGGCCCAGATGATATTACTTCCTTGCACGTTGGAACTGCCTACCCGGCGTGCCGTTTTCCACTGATGATATAACTGCTTCCATCAGTAAACGAGACTTCTGCATTCTCGAGAGGGGTGTCCTTCAAGTCAGGGCAGCTGGAGTAGGTGGCTTCAATGGTCTCCAGGCAGTCATGTTCCACTGGTTCCCCTTGGTTTCTACTGAGGAAGGAGGCTGGATTGACAATGTTAGCCACTACTATCTCTACATCATCTTGCTCCGCTATGATAGCTTGGTATCTCAGGAGCCGTTGTGGGGAAAGCCAATGCCCACCTTTTACCTCTAGCACTGCAGACACTGTGTGAGACACTAGCACAGTTCTTTTCTGGCCTAGGGTGAATTTGTGTGCCTCTTGGATGTTCAGTACGACTGCTGCAACAGCTCTGAGGCACCCAGGCCACCCTTTAGCTGCTGTATCCAATTGCTTAGAGAAGTAAGCCACTGCTCTCCGATATGGGCCCAGGTCCTGTGCTAGTATTCCTAAGGCGATTCCTTGCTTCTCATGGGAGAATAAAAGGAAAGGCTTACTCACGTCCGGCAATCTCAGGGCTGGAGCTGACATGAGGGCTTTTTTCAGCTGGTTGAAAGCTTGCGTAGCTTCCTTTGTCTC
The DNA here is from genome assembly GCF_024509145.1 of Vidua macroura. Lineage (NCBI taxonomy): Eukaryota > Metazoa > Chordata > Aves > Passeriformes > Viduidae > Vidua > Vidua macroura. The sequence continues at coordinate 5,203,355 of NC_071582.1, forward strand.
TTGGATGTTCCTGCTTTCAGTTGCAATCAGTTCATAGAAGGGCTTAACAAACAGTCCATAGTTATAGATCCATAACCTGCACCACCCTGTCATCCTCAGGAAAGTTCGTAGTTCCTTTACAGTCTGAGGTTTTGGGCTCTGGCATATTGCCTCCTTCCGGCTTTGGCCCAAGGTACGTTGTCTAGCACTGACTTCGTAGCCCAGATAAGTTACTTTCTGTTTTACTACTTGGGCTTTTTTCTTTGATACTCGGTACCCTTGGAGCCCCAAAAAGTTCAAGAGGCTTATCGTCCAGGCCGTGCATGCTTCCCTTGTCCGTGTGGCTATCAGGATGTCATCTACGTACTCTAGCAACTTCCCTTCCTCTGGAGGGGCTTCTCAGGTCTCTAATTCTTTTGCAAGTTGTTCTCCAAACAAAGTGGGTGAGTTTTTGAATCCTTGTGGGAGTCTGGTCCATGTCAGTTGAGTTCTTGGCCCGCTCTTAGGATTTTCCCATTCAAATGCAAAAATTTTCTGGCTTCGTGGATAGGAAGGCAAAAGAAGGCATCTTTTCAATCTAAAACGGTAAACCAAGTTAGCTCGGCTGTTAAGCAAGTTAATAACGTGTAGGGATTGGCCACCACAGGATACAGATCCTCAGTGACCTTGTTTATGGCCCGCAGATCCTGTACTAACCGGTATGACCCATCAGGTTTACCAACTGGTAGGATAGGGGTATTAACACTTACATAACATAAGTTGGAACAAGGTATTATAGACAATATCATGGTCATCAATGGAAGCAATATTTGATTGAACTTTTTAGTTCTGAGGGTTCGTAACTTGTGTTTGTTGGTGACAGCAGGGAAGCACAGTGAGGCTGCTTAACAGGGCAGGATGCATACATATACTTTCCTTCGTCTACATTCACTTAACTTTATTTTACTTACTCTTACACATAACAAAACAACCACAACAACAAGGTACCTTTTCTTTTTCAACACACCTATTACACTTTTAGGTGTCCCTGGCTAGTCCCAGTGTTCTTGGATACCCCTCAATCTAGCTGTGTGGTTCCCAACTCTAGATCCTGTCAGACTTCTCTTCAAACTGGCAAAATTTTTACTCAATCTTGGCTGCTCTCAACAACCCAGCAAACTTAATTCTGGGTGCTCTTGCAATGTTAATCCCTCAACCCAGCAGGTTTGACTTAACCCTGGATGCTCTTGGAACATTAATCCCTCAATCCAGCAGGTTTGAATCAACCCTGGATGCTCTTGGAATATTAATCCCTCAATCCAGCAGGTTTGATCTTGGATGTTCTTGGGCATTCTTATCCCTCAATCCAGCAGAATTTTTAGGGGCCCCTCCTACACATTTTACCTTTTATTTTTCCCCAATAGATTATGCCAAGAAAACCCTCTTTTTACCTTTTAATTCATTTTTTTTTTCTAATTAATTACCTTTTACTCCCCCCCCCCCCCCCCCACTAAGGGGTCCCACTCTTTCTCTGAGACCCAGTCCCAGGGGGGGTTCTCTCACTCTTTTTATTACTCGCTTCGTCTCTTTACTGGCCGCTTTTCTCGCGAAAAAGACGGAAACGCAGCATGGGAGACTGTCGCTCTCGCTTAGCAGGTCTGGGGTAACCAGCCCGCCTCTGTCACGATCCGCTTATGGCGGGGTGTCGTGATGGTTCTTTTCACCGATCCCAAAAGTGCAACAAAGGCAAACAACAAGGGACTATCAGTTAATCACAACAAATGCACCTTTAGTAGGGGCCAAAACAGTAAACGCGATAGTGGGGATCTGAAAGGAGATAAAAGGTTAGAGAGAGAAGAGGGATATGGGAATAGCTACCAACACAGGCGAGATCCTCAGTGCTCCGGACGATGGGGATCCGTCTGTCGTGTCGGGGGAGTCTTCGAAGTTCTGGTCGACTCGGGGCTCCAGTTATAATCCACAGAGGAGAGAGGGGGGGAACAAGTGTAATAATGAAAGTCCATTGTAATCGCCCCGAGGGAACGGGTGAGTCCACAGAAACCACCAAAGCAAGACGAATCCAATGAAGAATAAGTCCATTTGAATCACTGAAGGGAAACAGGTCATGTCATTAGTGGTCAGAGCACCAATTTCCCCTCCTCCCTATAGCAGGGGTCTCAGTCTCAGTCCTTGGGAGGAGGGTTCTCATTCTTTCTTTGTCACAGTGGTAACGAGGCAGATGAGGGGTCTTCAATGAAGGACCGCGAGAGTCACCCCAAAAGTTCATTTGGCTTAAGAACGGAGATTAGAAGCAGGCTGCGCATCAGGCTGTCCCGTGCTGGCTCCATGTCAGGTCTTTGCCAAGTCCTTGCCAACTCCTTGCCAAGTTCTTACCAGGCCTTGTTGGGAACAGCCAGCATGACGGTTCAGTGGTCCCACCTGTGCTGTGTCCTGTTCTAAGCCGGAACTACAGTGGGGGAAGGGATTCTTTCTTGTGGCAATCGGAAGGCAGAATGGAAAATGAGGGGCTTCAGACGGGCTCTTACAGCCTCTCATTCACACACATTCATCCCCCCTTTATTCGCCCTGTAATGCAAAGGATCTCCCAGTTGCCGAGCCGTGGGGGCTTTTAGCCACTCGGCACGAAGCTCGGATAGCTGGTACATCTGAGGGTCCACCAGAAGAACGGGAGGGACACTCGGGCTGCTGAAATCCTGCTCGTTGATTGAAGGGTCGCAGAAGGGGCAAACAGGGAGACAACGAAGCAGAAGGGAGGCAGATTCCGAGAGCCCCGAAGGGCGGGGTGAGGATTCTTTTAACTGCGTAGGGGTAGGAGGGTTTAGCATTCGAGGGTACAATCGGGAGAAGGCTAAAGGGAGGGGAAATATAACATTAACCAGTGGGGAAAAGGGAAAGGAGTGTTCTTGGTGGAAGAACCAAAGGGAAAACGTGGAACAGAGAAGATTCTAGGCTAAGGGGCAGACTTGAACAATAACTGACAGGACAGGGGGAGGGTACAATTCTCTTCCAAAAGGGGGTGGAGAACTCATACAACTGCTGTTTCCCATGGCAACCCTAGACTGCCTTCCCCAACCCCTCCTCCTGCACCAGTGACAGCTTTTAACACTGAAGGGCAGTGCTATTGTATAACAAACACTTAACTCTTAGCCCAGCCGGGCTCGCCGGCTACTTTTGCAAGCTTTTTACCAACTAGCGATGCTTGTAAGCGGTGCTTGTAACTCCTAGCTTGTACCACGCTCCCACTAGCTGCGCTATCAGCTAGCGGCGTTCAAAGCAGCTCCTCAAACCGCGGCTTGTGCCCGCGCGCCCGCTGCGCTATCAGCTGGGCCGCGCCTAAAGCACCTTTGCAAGCCCCGACTTAAGCCCCGCGCCGCACTCCCCCAGCTCGCCAGAGACAGCCCGTGCCACGCATGCGCACCACCCGCTCTATCGGGTAGAGCGCGCACTACCCGCACGATCAGGTAGTGTGGGCTGAGAGCTGCCCTGCGCATGCGCTCTCTAGCACCACCGCGCCGCCTCTCTGTATCTTAGCAAGGCCGCACCGCGCTTCACCGTTCCACTCACACATACACACACACGCACAAGCACGCACGTCCGGACGTAACAGACACACTACACTGCAATCGGGACACACACCACACACTGAAATCGCGATTTCGCCCTCCCCGAGCCGCGCTATCAGCTGGGGAGGTCCTCCCGCCGCCGGCCTCTCCCCCGATGGCGGTCTGCTTGCAAGCCCCTAGGCAAACCTGCGCGCAAAAACATCTTTTTGCGACTTATCAGTGCCAACCGTAAGAAAATAAATTAACACATACCGCTTTCATCCGCTAGTCGACGGGCCGTGGTCTGCTCCCCGCAGTGTACAGCCGAGGCGCAGAGTCCCTCCGGGGAAAAGCCCTGTGGCGCCTGAGGGTGTCTGCTCCCAACCGGACCTGCGGGTGAGCAGAGCAGTCCCTTCGTGGTCGCCAACTGAAACGATACGCGGAAGAAATCAATAGACTCCATAACCTGGGGTAGTTATGAAGTGGGTATGTATGTCAGCGCCCGGCACAAGTGAGATAGCTCTCCAAAACTTGTGCCCCGAGCCTCAGTCTGACCCACACTTTTATTCTTAAAGACGTTCCATATGCAAAACATTGCACAACTTTTTCATGCATATTCAACCCCTGGCCCCGCCTGTCCTCGCTTCTCATGCTAAGTAAGTCCACGCCCTTCTGGGCATGCGTGGTTTGCTGTGGTGGTCGTACGGGGGTCTCTTGGTGGTCCTGAGGCTGAAAATTGTGGTCTTCCTCATGATTGAACTTTTGAACTTTTCCTCTCTGCGCGTGCGCTTTTGGTCCTTTGGTGCTTCTCTGAGTACGTCTGTCAGTCTTGATAGGCTTGGAGACAGAGGAGCTTCTTTATCTGGGTTCTTTCCTTCTTCTGGTATTGTTCTTTATGCAAGAAGCTTCAGAAATTTGCATTTTCCTTTGCCCTTTCTATTAGGCAGAGGTTTCTTAAGCAAAAGGTTGAAAATTCAACACATAACTCTACAAGCTAAACTAGAAATGCTTAATTCATTTTGTTAAACCAACGCTAAAAATCTCTATTTCACCTCGAGAGCTGTCAAAGAGCAGAAAGCAGCTGAGATGCTGAAAAGCAGCAAAGCTGAACTGCCTGCCTCAACTTCAGCAGTGTGTAATTGACTGAAGGCGAAAAACCAAGCAGCAGAGCAGCGGGCTTCTGTGCGCACTGAAGGCAATTGCAAGAATCCAGCAGCTGCTCCTCGCCAAGCACAGGCAGCTGCCTGTGTTCTTGCTTCTTGACCAACTCACAGTTGCCCTTCTTTTCAGCAGCTGCCACCGTGTTCTCTGCATCTCGGAGCCTCTGGGGAGCAACAAGAATTTCCAAGGAGGGATGCATGAAAACTAAAATAAAAACTCAGGAAGGTTGTCCTGGAACACCTCCCATTGGCATGCCAGAAGTGAATTCAAGAGGCAGGAGAGCGGCAGCCACCGTCCTGCGGCTGTCTGCGAGTTTCGCACACAAGCCGGCTTCTTCGCGGCTTCGTTCTTCGCCTCTTGTAAGCTACCGCGATCTCCGGCTGCCGGAGGCGAAGAAGCCGCTACTTCGCGCACAGATCACTGGAGCGGCAGCGATGCGCTCCGGAGAGCCGCTTTTGCCGAAAGACGCCGGGAAGCGGCACTTGCTTTCGGCCAGCTGCGGAGCTGCGTATTCTGCCTCTCTAGTCGCCTACATCTTAGCGAAAAGCTTTTCCGCTCCAGTTCTCAAGGAGAAAGTGTACCAGCACTGCTCACTTAGCCCGACCTTGCCAGGAAATGAGATTTGCTGCACATTCCAAGGACACTTCATTTTCCTGGGCAAGCTGCAACCTGCTGGCAGATGGCCGTGCTCTCTATCCACTCCTGCCCAGTTCTTGCTACTAGCGGGCACGTTGCAGCCTGGCGAAGGCAAGAAACCTGGAGAGCTGTCACAGAGCAGAAAGGCAGCTGAGATGATGAAAAGCAGCAAAGCTGAACAGCCTGCCTCAACTTCAGCAGTGTGTAATTGACTGAAGGCGAAAAACCAAGCAGCAGAGCAGCGGGCTTCTGTGCGCACTGAAGGCAATTGCAAGAATCCAGCAGCTGCTCCTTGCCAAGCACAGGCAGCTGCCTGTGTTCTTGCTTCTTGACCAACTCACAGTTGCCCTTCTTTTCAGCAGCTGCCACCGTGTTCTCTGCATCTCGGAGCCTCTGGGGAGCAACAAGAATTTCCAAGGGGGGATGCATGACGACTACGTCAAAACCCAGGAAAGTTGTCCTGGAACACCTCCCATTGGCATGCCAGAAGTGAATTCAAGAGGCAGGACAGCGGCAGCCACTGTCCTGCAGCTGTCTGCGAGTTTCGCACACAAGCCCGCTTCTTCGCGGCTTCGTTCTTCGCCTCTTGCAAGCTACCGCGATCTCCGGCTGCCGGAGGCGAAGAAGCCGCTACTTCGCGCACAGATGACTGGAGCGGCAGCGATGCGCTCCGAAGCGCCGCTTTTGCCGAAAGACGCCGGGAAGCGGCACTTGCTTTCGGCCAGCTGCGGAGCTGCGTATTCTGCCTCTCTAGTCGCCTACATCTTAGCGAAAAGCTTTTCCGCTCCAGTTCTCAAGGAGAAAGTGTACCAGCACTGCTCACTTAGCCCGACCTTGCCAGGAAATGAGATTTGCTGCACATTCCAAGGACACTTCATTTTCCTGGGCAAGCTGCAACCTGCTGGCAGATGGCCGTGCTCTCTGCCCACTCCTGCCCAGTTCTTGCTACTAGCGGGCACGTTGCAGCCTGGCGAAGGCAAGAAACCTGGAGAGCTGTCACAGAGCAGAAAGGCAGCTGAGATGCTGAAAAGCAGCAAAGCTGAACTGCCTGCCTCAACTTCAGCAGTGTGTAATTGACTGAAGGCGAAAAACCAAGCAGCAGAGCAGCGGGCTTCTGTGCGCACTGAAGGCAATTGCAAGAATCCAGCAGCTGCTCCTCGCCAAGCACAGGCAGCTGCCTGTGTTCTTGCTTCTTGACCAACTCACAGTTGCCCTTCTTTTCAGCAGCTGCCACCGTGTTCTCTGCATCTCGGAGCCTCTGGGGAGCAACAAGAATTTCCAAGGAGGGATGCATGACGACTATGTCAAAACCCAGGAAAGTTGTCCTGGAACACCTCCCATTGGCATGCCAGAAGTGAATTCAAGAGGCAGGACAGCGGCAGCCACTGTCCTGCAGCTGTCTGCGAGTTTCGCACTCAAGCCGGCTTCTTCGCGGCTTCGTTCTTCGCCTCTTGCAAGCTACCGCGATCTCCGGCTGCCGGAGGCGAAGAAGCCGCTACTTCGCGCACAGATCACTGGAGCGGCAGCGATGCGCTCCGAAGCGCCGCTTTTGCCGAAAGACGCCGGCAAGCGGCACTTGCTTTCGGCCAGCTGCGGAGCTGCGTATTCTGCCTCTCTAGTCGCCTACATCTTAGCGAAAAGCTTTTCCGCTCCAGTTCTCAAGGAGAAAGTGTACCAGCACTGCTCACTTAGCCCGACCTTGCCAGGAAATGAGATTTGCTGCACATTCCAAGGACACTTCATTTTCCTGGGCAAGCTGCAACCTGCTGGCAGATGGCCGTGCTCTCTGCCCACTCCTGCCCAGTTCTTGCTACTAGCGGGCACGTTGCAGCCTGGCGAAGGCAAGAAACCTGGAGAGCTGTCACAGAGCAGAAAGGCAGCTGAGATGCTGAAAAGCAGCAAAGCTGAACTGCCTGCCTCAACTTCAGCAGTGTGTAATTGACTGAAGGCGAAAAACCAAGCAGCAGAGCAGCGGGCTTCTGTGCGCACTGAAGGCAATTGCAAGAATCCAGCAGCTGCTCCTTGCCAAGCACAGGCAGCTGCCTGTGTTCTTGCTTCTTGACCAACTCACAGTTGCCCTTCTTTTCAGCAGCTGCCACCGTGTTCTCTGCATCTCGGAGACTCTGGGGAGCAACAAGAATTTCCAAGGAGGGATGCATGAAAACTAAAATAAAAACTCAGGAAGGTTGTCCTGGAACACCTCCCATTGGCATACCAGAAGTGAATTCAAGAGGCAGGAGAGCGGCAGCCACCGTCCTGCAGCTGTCTGCGAGTTTCGCACACAAGCCGGCTTCTTCGCGGCTTCGTTCTTCGCCTCTTGCAAGCTACCGCGATCTCCGGCTGCCGGAGGCGAAGAAGCCGCTACTTCGCGCACAGATCACTGGAGCGGCAGCGATGCGCTCCGAAGCGCCGCTTTTGCCGAAAGACGCCGGGAAGCGGCACTTGCTTTCGGCCAGCTGCGGAGCTGCGTATTCTGCCTCTCTAGTCGCCTACATCTTAGCGAAAAGCTTTTCCGCTCCAGTTCTCAAGGAGAAAGTGTACCAGCACTGCTCACTTAGCCCGACCTTGCCAGGAAATATGATATGCTGCACATTCCGAGGAGACTGCATTTTCCTGGGCAAGCTGCAACCTGCTGGCAGATGGCCGTGCTCTCTGCCCACTCCTGCCCAGTTCTTGCTACTAGCGGGCACGTTGCAGCCTGGCGAAGGCAAGAAACCTGGAGAGCTGTCACAGAGCAGAAAGGCAGCTGAGATGCTGAAAAGCAGCAAAGCTGAACTGCCTGCCTCAACTTCAGCAGTGTGTAATTGACTGAAGGCGAAAAACCAAGCAGCAGAGCAGCGGGCTTCTGTGCGCACTGAAGGCAATTGCAAGAATCCAGCAGCTGCTCCTTGCCAAGCACAGGCAGCTGCCTATGTTCTTGCTTCTTGACCAACTCACAGTTGCCCTTCTTTTCAGCAGCTGCCACCGTGTTCTCTGCATCTCGGAGCCTCTGGGGAGCAAAAAGAATTTCCAAGGAGGGATGCATGACGACTATGTGAAAACCCAGGAAAGTTGTCCTGGAACACCTCCCATTGGCATGCCAGAAGTGAATTCAAGAGGCAGGAGAGCGGCAGCCACCGTCCTGCGGCTGTGTGCGAGCTTCGCACACAAGCCGGCTTCTTCGCGGCTTCGTTCTTCGCCTCTTGTAAGCTACCGCGATCTCCGGCTGCCGGAGGCGAAGAAGCCGCTACTTCGCGCACAGATGACTGGAGCGGCAGCGGTGCGCTCCGAAGCGCCGCTTTTGCCGAAAGACGCCGGGAAGCGGCACTTGCTTTCGGCCAGCTGCGGAGCTGCGTATTCTGCCTCTCTAGTCGCCTACATCTTAGCGAAAAGCTTTTCCGCTCCAGTTCTCAAGGAGAAAGTGTACCAGCACTGCTCACTTAGCCCGACCTTGCCAGGAAATAAGATTTGCTGCACATTCCAAGGACACTTCATTTTCCTGGGCAAGCTGCAACCTGCTGGCAGATGGCCGTGCTCTCTGCCCACTCCTGCCCAGCTCTGGGTAGTAGCGGGCACGTTGCAGCCTGGCGAAGGGAAGAAACCTCTGAAACGATACGCGGAATAAATCAATAGACTCCATAACCTGGGGTAGTTATGAAGTGGGTATGTATGTCAGCGCCCGGCACAAGTGAGATAGCTCTCCAAAACTTGTGCCCCGAGCCTCAGTCTGACCCACACTTTTATTCTTAAAGTCGTTCCATATGCAAAACATTGCACAACTTTTTCATGCATATTCAACCCCTGGCCCCGCCTGTCCTCGCTTCTCATGCTAAGTAAGTCCACGTCCTTCTGGGCATGCGTGGTTTGCTGTGGTGGTCGTACGGGGGTCTCTTGGTGGTCCTGAGGCTGACGATTGTGGTCTTCCTCATGATTGAACTTTTGAACTTTTCCTCTCTGCGCGTGCGCTTTTGGTCCTTTGGTGCTTATCTGAGTACGTCTGTCAGTCTTGATAGCCTTGGAGACAGAGGAGCTTCTTTATCTGGGTTCTTTCCTTCTTCTGGTATTGTTCTTTATGCAAGAAGCTTCAGAAATTTGCATTTTCCTATGCCCTTTGTACTAGGCAGAGGTTTCTTAAGTAAAAGGTTGAAAATTCAACACATAACTCTACAAGCTAAATTAGAAATGCTTCATTCATTTTGTTAACCTAACTCTAAAAATCTCTGCTTCAGTCCCCCCTTTTCTTAAAATAGAGTAAATTCTTTTACTACAGGGGTCTTGATTTAAATTCTGATCTACTATCATGACCGTCCTCTTTCAGTAAGATTCTAGGAGTTCTAGAGAGTGATGTCAGACTGGCCATGTGTTTTAACATCCTCGAATTCTACATGAGTGTTAAAGTAGACATCATTAAACTTACAGTAACTAAAATTAATAGAATTGTAATTGGGTGACATAAAGTGTTCTAAACAGCGTATTTCACTAGTTATGACTTGTGTTTATTAGCTAGTGATTGGTGCTGGATACACCAAGTTAAGAGACTTAACATACAGGAGGTTAGTGACATGTCTTGGGTAGACATTCTCTTTCGCACCCCATATGGTTTTTCATAAAGCAATTCAAAGTGGTTTAGCTTTTCTTTAGTCTTGGGTTTGGTTCGGATCTGCAGTAGTGCTAATGGGAGGGATTGAGTCCATGACAAATTAGCTTCTTGTCCCAATTGTACAATTTGTTGTTTGATCAAATGGTTCATTTTTTTTACCTGACCACTTGATTGTGGGTTATATGGGGTGTGAAGTTCTCAGTCTATGTTCAAGTATTGGCTAACTTGTTGCACTAATTTTACGATAAAATGTGGTCCTCTATTTGAGGAGATTGTGGCCAGGACTCTAAAGCGTGGTATGTTTTCTTGTACCAATACCTTAGTTACTTCTTGAGCTTTAGAAGTCCTGGTGGGGAATGCTTCTGGCCATCCTGAAAAGGTATCTGTTAGCACCAGTAAAAACTTATACCCCCCTTTTCTTGGCAATTCTGTACAATCTATCTGCCATTGCTGCTCCGGCCCATGACCCTTCCTAATCTGGCTAAGCTTTGGTTTGGGAGTATTTTTGGGGTTGGTCTGGAGGCAAAGGTCACATTGTCGAGTTGTAAATGTCTAGTTATGCTAGAGCATCAATACCCCAATGGTTTTCTGGTGTTCTTCCTTTATTAGGGACCATCAGAAATAGGAGGGTAGAAGTAATTTTCCTTCTATGGTGGCCCATCCCTCTTGGTTATAGTCTCCTTTTTGCTCATAGATTAATTTTTTTTCTAGTTTGTTGTATCTTGGCTTACCTTTAGGGGAAATTTGCCCGTCTTGCTGCTTCTTTTGCTTCCCTATCTGCCAGCTCGTTTCCTTCTTCCAATTCTGAGTTGATCTTCTGATGTGCCTTAATGTGCATGATCGCTACTTTCTCTGGCAACTGGACTGCTTCTAGAAGTCGCAGTACTTCTGATGCATCTTTAATATTTTTCCCTTGAGAGTTCAGCAGTCCTCTCTCTTTCTAAATGGCTCTGTGAGCATGCACTACTCCAAATGCATACTTCGAGTCCGTGTATATGTTTATTTCTTTCCCTCTTGCCAATTCTAGGGCCCGAGTTAGAGCAATTATCTCGGCCTTCTGTGCAGAGGTATTTGTTGGCAGGGGCCCAGATGATATTACTTCCTTGCACGTTGGAACTGCCTACCCGGCGTGCCGTTTTCCACTGATGATATAACTGCTTCCATCAGTAAACGAGACTTCTGCATTCTCCAGAGGGGTGTCCTTCAAGTCAGGGCAGCTGGAGTAGGTGGCTTCAATGGTCTCCAGGCAGTCATGTTCCACTGGTTCCCCTTGGTTTCTACTGAGGAAGGAGGCTGGATTGACAATGTTAGCCACTACTATCTCTACATCATCTTGCTCCGCTATGATAGCTTGGTATCTCAGGAGCCGTTGTGGGGAAAGCCAATGCCCACCTTTTACCTCTAGCACTGCAGACACTGTGTGAGACACTAGCACAGTTCTTTTCTGGCCTAGGGTGAATTTGTGTGCCTCTTGGATGTTCAGTACGACTGCTGCAACAGCTCTGAGGCACCCAGGCCACCCTTTAGCTGCTGTATCCAATTGCTTAGAGAAGTAAGCCACTGCTCTCCGATATGGGCCCAGGTCCTGTGCTAGTATTCCTAAGGCGATTCCTTGCTTCTCATGGGAGAATAAAAGGAAAGGCTTACTCACGTCCGGCAATCTCAGGGCTGGAGCTGACATGAGGGCTTTTTTCAGCTGGTTGAAAGCTTGCGTAGCTTCCTTTGTCTCTTGGATGTTCCTGCTTTCAGTTGCAATCAGTTCATAGAAGGGCTTAACAAACAGTCCATAGTTATAGATCCATAACCTGCACCACCCTGTCATCCTCAGGAAAGTTCGTAGTTCCTTTACAGTCTGAGGTTTTGGGCTCTGGCATATTGCCTCCTTCCGGCTTTGGCCCAAGGTACGTTGTCTAGCACTGACTTCGTAGCCCAGATAAGTTACTTTCTGTTTTACTACTTGGGCTTTTTTCTTTGATACTCGGTACCCTTGGAGCCCCAAAAAGTTCAAGAGGCTTATCGTCCAGGCCGTGCATGCTTCCCTTGTCCGTGTGGCTATCAGGATGTCATCTACGTACTCTAGCAACTTCCCTTCCTCTGGAGGGGCTTCTCAGGTCTCTAATTCTTTTGCAAGTTGTTCTCCAAACAAAGTGGGTGAGTTTTTGAATCCTTGTGGGAGTCTGGTCCATGTCAGTTGAGTTCTTGGCCCGCTCTTAGGATTTTCCCATTCAAATGCAAAAATTTTCTGGCTTCGTGGATAGGAAGGCAAAAGAAGGCATCTTTTCAATCTAAAACGGTAAACCAAGTTAGCTCGGCTGTTAAGCAAGTTAATAACGTGTAGGGATTGGCCACGACAGGATACAGATCCTCAGTGACCTTGTTTATGGCCCGCAGATCCTGTACTAACCGGTATGACCCATCAGGTTTACCAACTGGTAGGATAGGGGTATTAACACTTACATAACATAAGTTGGAACAAGGTATTATAGACAATATCATGGTCATCAATGGAAGCAATATTTGATTGAACTTTTTAGTTCTGAGGGTTCGTAACTTGTGTTTGTTGGTGACAGCAGGGAAGCACAGTGAGGCTGCTTAACAGGGCAGGATGCATACATATACTTTCCTTCGTCTACATTCACTTAACTTTATTTTACTTACTCTTACACATAACAAAACAACCACAACAACAAGGTACCTTTTCTTTTTCAACACACCTATTACACTTTTAGGTGTCCCTGGCTAGTCCCAGTGTTCTTGGATACCCCTCAATCTAGCTGTGTGGTTCCCAACTCTAGATCCTGTCAGACTTCTCTTCAAACTGGCAAAATTTTTACTCAATCTTGGCTGCTCTCAACAACCCAGCAAACTTAATTCTGGGTGCTCTTGCAATGTTAATCCCTCAACCCAGCAGGTTTGACTTAACCCTGGATGCTCTTGGAACATTAATCCCTCAATCCAGCAGGTTTGAATCAACCCTGGATGCTCTTGGAATATTAATCCCTCAATCCAGCAGGTTTGATCTTGGATGTTCTTGGGCATTCTTATCCCTCAATCCAGCAGAATTTTTAGGGGCCCCTCCTACACATTTTACCTTTTATTTTTCCCCAATAGATTATGCCAAGAAAACCCTCTTTTTACCTTTTAATTCATTTTTTTTTTCTAATTAATTACCTTTTACTCCCCCCCCCCCCCCCCCCACTAAGGGGTCCCACTCTTTCTCTGAGACCCAGTCCCAGGGGGGGTTCTCTCACTCTTTTTATTACTCGCTTCGTCTCTTTACTGGCCGCTTTTCTCGCGAAAAAGACGGAAACGCAGCATGGGAGACTGTCGCTCTCGCTTAGCAGGTCTGGGGTAACCAGCCCGCCTCTGTCACGATCCGCTTATGGCGGGGTGTCGTGATGGTTCTTTTCACCGATCCCAAAAGTGCAACAAAGGCAAACAACAAGGGACTATCAGTTAATCACAACAAATGCACCTTTAGTAGGGGCCAAAACAGTAAACGCGATAGTGGGGATCTGAAAGGAGATAAAAGGTTAGAGAGAGAAGAGGGATATGGGAATAGCTACCAACACAGGCGAGATCCTCAGTGCTCCGGACGATGGGGATCCGTCTGTCGTGTCGGGGGAGTCTTCGAAGTTCTGGTCGACTCGGGGCTCCAGTTATAATCCACAGAGGAGAGAGGGGGGGAACAAGTGTAATAATGAAAGTCCATTGTAATCGCCCCGAGGGAACGGGTGAGTCCACAGAAACCACCAAAGCAAGACGAATCCAATGAAGAATAAGTCCATTTGAATCACTGAAGGGAAACAGGTCATGTCATTAGTGGTCAGAGCACCAATTTCCCCTCCTCCCTATAGCAGGGGTCTCAGTCTCAGTCCTTGGGAGGAGGGTTCTCATTCTTTCTTTGTCACAGTGGTAACGAGGCAGATGAGGGGTCTTCAATGAAGGACCGCGAGAGTCACCCCAAAAGTTCATTTGGCTTAAGAACGGAGATTAGAAGCAGGCTGCGCATCAGGCTGTCCCGTGCTGGCTCCATGTCAGGTCTTTGCCAAGTCCTTGCCAACTCCTTGCCAAGTTCTTACCAGGCCTTGTTGGGAACAGCCAGCATGACGGTTCAGTGGTCCCACCTGTGCTGTGTCCTGTTCTAAGCCGGAACTACAGTGGGGGAAGGGATTCTTTCTTGTGGCAATCGGAAGGCAGAATGGAAAATGAGGGGCTTCAGACGGGCTCTTACAGCCTCTCATTCACACACATTCATCCCCCCTTTATTCGCCCTGTAATGCAAAGGATCTCCCAGTTGCCGAGCCGTGGGGGCTTTTAGCCACTCGGCACGAAGCTCGGATAGCTGGTACATCTGAGGGTCCACCAGAAGAACGGGAGGGACACTCGGGCTGCTGAAATCCTGCTCGTTGATTGAAGGGTCGCAGAAGGGGCAAACAGGGAGACAACGAAGCAGAAGGGAGGCAGATTCCGAGAGCCCCGAAGGGCGGGGTGAGGATTCTTTTAACTGCGTAGGGGTAGGAGGGTTTAGCATTCGAGGGTACAATCGGGAGAAGGCTAAAGGGAGGGGAAATATAACATTAACCAGTGGGGAAAAGGGAAAGGAGTGTTCTTGGTGGAAGAACCAAAGGGAAAACGTGGAACAGAGAAGATTCTAGGCTAAGGGGCAGACTTGAACAATAACTGACAGGACAGGGGGAGGGTACAATTCTCTTCCAAAAGGGGGTGGAGAACTCATACAACTGCTGTTTCCCATGGCAACCCTAGACTGCCTTCCCCAACCCCTCCTCCTGCACCAGTGACAGCTTTTAACACTGAAGGGCAGTGCTACTGTATAACAAACACTTAACTCTTAGCCCAGCCGGGCTCGCCGGCTACTTTTGCAAGCTTTTTACCAACTAGCGATGCTTGTAAGCGGTGCTTGTAACTCCTAGCTTGTACCACGCTCCCACTAGCTGCGCTATCAGCTAGCGGCGTTCAAAGCAGCTCCTCAAACCGCGGCTTGTGCCCGCGCGCCCGCTGCGCTATCAGCTGGGCCGCGCCTAAAGCACCTTTGCAAGCCCCGACTTAAGCCCCGCGCCGCACTCCCCCAGCTCGCCAGAGACAGCCCGTGCCACGCATGCGCACCACCCGCTCTATCGGGTAGAGCGCGCACTACCCGCACGATCAGGTAGTGTGGGCTGAGAGCTGCCCTGCGCATGCGCTCTCTAGCACCACCGCGCCGCCTCTCTGTATCTTAGCAAGGCCGCACCGCGCTTCACCGTTCCACTCACACATACACACACACGCACAAGCACGCACGTCCGGACGTAACAGACACACTACACTGCAATCGGGACACACTACACTGCAATCGGGACACACACCACACACTGAAATCGCGATTTCGCCCTCCCCGAGCCGCGCTATCAGCTGGGGAGGTCCTCCCGCCGCCGGCCTCTCCCCCGATGGCGGTCTGCTTGCAAGCCCCTAGGCAAACCTGCGCGCAAAAACATCTTTTTGCGACTTATCAGTGCCAACCGTAAGAAAATAAATTAACACATACCGCTTTCATCCGCTAGTCGACGGGCCGTGGTCTGCTCCCCGCAGTGTACAGCCGAGGCGCAGAGTCCCTCCGGGGAAAAGCCCTGTGGCGCCTGAGGGTGTCTGCTCCCAACCGGACCTGCGGGTGAGCAGAGCAGTCCCTTCGTGGTCGCCAACTGAAACGATACGCGGAAGAAATCAATAGACTCCATAACCTGGGGTAGTTATGAAGTGGGTATGTATGTCAGCGCCCGGCACAAGTGAGATAGCTCTCCAAAACTTGTGCCCCGAGCCTCAGTCTGACCCACACTTTTATTCTTAAAGACGTTCCATATGCAAAACATTGCACAACTTTTTCATGCATATTCAACCCCTGGCCCCGCCTGTCCTCGCTTCTCATGCTAAGTAAGTCCACGCCCTTCTGGGCATGCGTGGTTTGCTGTGGTGGTCGTACGGGGGTCTCTTGGTGGTCCTGAGGCTGAAAATTGTGGTCTTCCTCATGATTGAACTTTTGAACTTTTCCTCTCTGCGCGTGCGCTTTTGGTCCTTTGGTGCTTCTCTGAGTACGTCTGTCAGTCTTGATAGGCTTGGAGACAGAGGAGCTTCTTTATCTGGGTTCTTTCCTTCTTCTGGTATTGTTCTTTATGCAAGAAGCTTCAGAAATTTGCATTTTCCTTTGCCCTTTCTATTAGGCAGAGGTTTCTTAAGCAAAAGGTTGAAAATTCAACACATAACTCTACAAGCTAAACTAGAAATGCTTAATTCATTTTGTTAAACCAACGCTAAAAATCTCTATTTCACCTCGAGAGCTGTCAAAGAGCAGAAAGCAGCTGAGATGCTGAAAAGCAGCAAAGCTGAACTGCCTGCCTCAACTTCAGCAGTGTGTAATTGACTGAAGGCGAAAAACCAAGCAGCAGAGCAGCGGGCTTCTGTGCGCACTGAAGGCAATTGCAAGAATCCAGCAGCTGCTCCTCGCCAAGCACAGGCAGCTGCCTGTGTTCTTGCTTCTTGACCAACTCACAGTTGCCCTTCTTTTCAGCAGCTGCCACCGTGTTCTCTGCATCTCGGAGACTCTGGGGAGCAACAAGAATTTCCAAGGAGGGATGCATGAAAACTAAAATAAAAACTCAGGAAGGTTGTCCTGGAACACCTCCCATTGGCATACCAGAAGTGAATTCAAGAGGCAGGAGAGCAGCAGCCACCGTCCTGCAGCTGTCTGCGAGTTTCGCACACAAGCCGGCTTCTTCGCGGCTTCGTTCTTCGCCTCTTGCAAGCTAGCGCGATCTCCGGCTGCCGGAGGCGAAGAAGCGGCTACTTCGCGCACAGATCACTGGAGCGGCAGCGATGCGCTCCGAAGCGCCGCTTTTGCCGAAAGACGCCGGGAAGCGGCACTTGCTTTCGGCCAGCTGCGGAGCTGCGTATTCTGCCTCTCTAGTCGCCTACATCTTAGCGAAAAGCTTTTCCGCTCCAGTTCTCAAGGAGAAAGTGTACCAGCACTGCTCACTTAGCCCGACCTTGCCAGGAAATATGATATGCTGCACATTCCGAGGAGACTGCATTTTCCTGGGCAAGCTGCAACCTGCTGGCAGATGGCCGTGCTCTCTGCCCACTCCTGCCCAGTTCTTGGTACTAGCGGGCACGTTGCAGCCTGGCGAAGGCAAGAAACCTGGAGAGCTGTCACAGAGCAGAAAGGCAGCTGAGATGCTGAAAAGCAGCAAAGCTGAACTGCCTGCCTCAACTTCAGCAGTGTGTAATTGACTGAAGGCGAAAAACCAAGCAGCAGAGCAGCGGGCTTCTGTGCGCACTGAAGGCAATTGCAAGAATCCAGCAGCTGCTCCTTGCCAAGCACAGGCAGCTGCCTGTGTTCTTGCTTCTTGACCAACTCACAGTTGCCCTTCTTTTCAGCAGCTGCCACCGTGTTCTCTGCATCTCGGAGCCTCTGGGGAGCAACAAGAATTTCCAAGGAGGGATGCATGAAAACTAAAATAAAAACCCAGGAAAGTTGTCCTGGAACACCTCCCATTGGCATGCCAGAAGTGAATTCAAGAGGCAGGAGAGCGGCAGCCACCGTCCTGCGGCTGTCTGCGAGTTTCGCACACAAGCCGGCTTCTTCGCGGCTTCGTTCTTCACCTCTTGTAAGCTACCGCGATCTCCGGCTGCCGGAGGCGAAGAAGCCGCTACTTCGCGCACAGATCACTGGAGCGGCAGCGATGCGCTCCGGAGAGCCGCTTTTGCCGAAAGACGCCGGGAAGCGGCACTTGCTTTCGGCCAGCTGCGGAGCTGCGTATTCTGCCTCTCTAGTCGCCTACATCTTAGCGAAAAGCTTTTCCGCTCCAGTTCTCAAGGAGAAAGTGTACCAGCACTGCTCACTTAGCCCGACCTTGCCAGGAAATGAGATTTGCTGCACATTCCAAGGACACTGCATTTTCCTGGGCAAGCTGCAACCTGCTGGCAGATGGCCGTGCTCTCTGCCCACTCCTGCCCAGTTCTTGCTACTAGCGGGCACGTTGCAGCCTGGCGAAGGCAAGAAACCTAGAGAGCTGTCACAGAGCAGAAAGGCAGCTGAGATGCTGAAAAGCAGCAAAGCTGAACTGCCTGCCTCAACTTCAGCAGTGTGTAATTGACTGAAGGCGAAAAACCAAGCAGCAGAGCAGCGGGCTTCTGTGCGCACTGAAGGCAATTGCAAGAATCCAGCAGCTGCTCCTTGCCAAGCACAGGCAGCTGCCTGTGTTCTTGCTTCTTGACCAACTCACAGTTGCCCTTCTTTTCAGCAGCTGCCACCGTGTTCTCTGCATCTCGGAGCCTCTGGGGAGCAACAAGAGTTTCCAAGGAGGGATGCATGACGACTATGTCAAAACCCAGGAAAGTTGTCCTGGAACACCTCCCATTGGAATGCCAAGAGTGAATTCAAGAGGCAGGAGAGCGGCAGCCACCGTCCTGCAGCTGTCTGCGAGTTTCGCACACAAGCCGGCTTCTTCGCGGCTTCGTTCTTCGCCTCTTGCAAGCTACCGCGATCTCCGGCTGCCGGAGGCGAAGAAGCCGTTACTTCGCGCACAGATCATTGGAGCGGCAGCGGTGCGCTCCGGAGAGCCGCTTTTGCCGAAAGACGCCGGGAAGCGGCACTTGCTTTCGGCCAGCTGCGGAGCTGCGTATTCTGCCTCTCTAGTCGCCTACATCTTAGCGAAAAGCTTTTCCGCTCCAGTTCTCAAGGAGAAAGTGTACCAGCACTGCTCACTTAGCCCGACCTTGCCAGGAAATGAGATTTGCTGCACATTCCAAGGACACTTCATTTTCCTGGGCAAGCTGCAACCTGCTGGCAGATGGCCGTGCTCTCTGCCCACTCCTGCCCAGTTCTTGCTACTAGCGGGCACGTTGCAGCCTGGCGAAGGCAAGAAACCTGGAGAGCTGTCACAGAGCAGAAGGGCAGCTGAGATGCTGAAAAGCAGCAAAGCTGAACTGCCTGCCTCAACTTCAGCAGTGTGTAATTGACTGAAGGCGAAAAACCAAGCAGCAGAGCAGCGGGCTTCTGTGCGCACTGAAGGCAATTGCAAGAATCCAGCAGCTGCTCCTCGCCAAGCACAGGCAGCTGCCTGTGTTCTTGCTTCTTGACCAACTCACAGTTGCCCTTCTTTTCAGCAGCTGCCACCGTGTTCTCTGCATCTCGGAGCCTCTGGGGAGCAACAAGAATTTCCAAGGAGGGATGCATGACGACTATGTCAAAACCCAGGAAAGTTGTCCTGGAACACCTCCCATTGGCATGCCAGAAGTGAATTCAAGAGGCAGGAGAGCGGCAGCCACCATCCTGCGCCTGTCTGCGAGTTTCGCACACAAGCCGGCTTCTTCGCGGCTTCGTTCTTCGCCTCTTGTAAGCTACCGCGATCTCCGGCTGCCGGAGGCGAAGAAGCCGCTACTTCGCGCACAGATCACTGGAGCGGCAGCGATGCGCTCCGGAGAGCCGCTTTTGCCGAAAGACGCCGCGAAGCGGCACTTGCTTTCGGCCAGCTGCGGAGCTGCGTATTCTGCCTCTCTAGTCGCCTACATCTTAGCGAAAAGCTTTTCCGCTCCAGTTCTCAAGGAGAAAGTGTACCAGCACTGCTCACTTAGCCCGACCTTGCCAGGAAATGAGATTTGCTGCACATTCCAAGGACACTTCATTTTCCTGGGCAAGCTGCAACCTGCTGGCAGATGGCCGTGCTCTCTGCCCACTCCTGCCCAGTTCTTGCTACTAGCGGGCACGTTGCAGCCTGGCGAAGGCAAGAAACCTGGAGAGCTGTCACAGAGCAGAAAGGCAGCTGAGATGATGAAAAGCAGCAAAGCTGAACAGCCTGCCTCAACTTCAGCAGTGTGTAATTGACTGAAGGCGAAAAACCAAGCAGCAGAGCAGCGGGCTTCTGTGCGCACTGAAGGCAATTGCAAGAATCCAGCAGCTGCTCCTCGCCAAGCACAGGCAGCTGCCTGTGTTCTTGCTTCTTGACCAACTCACAGTTGCTCTTCTTTTCAGCAGCTGCCATTGTGTTCTCTGCATCTCGGAGCCTCTGGGGAGCAACAAGAATTTCCAAGGAGGGATGCATGAAAACTAAAATAAAAACTCAGGAAGGTTGTCCTGGAACACCTCCCATTGGCATGCCAGAAGTGAATTCAAGAGGCAGGAGAGCGGCAGCCACCGTCCTGCGGCTGTCTGCGAGCTTCGCACACAAGCCGGCTTCTTCGCGGCTTCGTTCTTCGCCTCTTGTAAGCTACAGCGATCTCCGGCTGCCGGAGGCGAAGAAGCCGCTACTTCGCGCACAGATCACTGGAGCGGCAGCGGTGCGCTCCGGAGAGCCGCTTTTGCCGAAAGACGCCGGGAAGCGGCACTTGCTTTCGGCCAGCTGCGGAGCTGCGTATTCTGCCTCTCTAGTCGCCTACATCTTAGCGAAAAGCTTTTCCGCTCCAGTTCTCAAGGAGAAAGTGTACCAGCACTGCTCACTTAGTCCGACCTTGCCAGGAAATGAGATTTGCTGCACATTCCAAGGACACTTCATTTTCCTGGGCAAGCTGCAACCTGCTGGCAGATGGCCGTGCTCTCTGCCCACTCCTGCCCAGTTCTTGCTACTAGCGGGCACGTTGCAGCCTGGCGAAGGCAAGAAACCTGGAGAGCTGTCACAGAGCAGAAAGGCAGCTGAGATGCTGAAAAGCAGCAAAGCTGAACTGCCTGCCTCAACTTCAGCAGTGTGTAATTGACTGAAGGCGAAAAACCAAGCAGCAGAGCAGCGGGCTTCTGTGCGCACTGAAGGCAATTGCAAGAATCCAGCAGCTGCTCCTCGCCAAGCACAGGCAGCTGCCTGTGTTCTTGCTTCTTGACCAACTCACAGTTGCCCTTCTTTTCAGCAGCTGCCACCGTGTTCTCTGCATCTCGGAGCCTCTGGGGAGCAACAAGAATTTCCAAGGAGGGATGCATGAAAACTAAAATAAAAACTCAGGAAGGTTGTCCTGGAACACCTCCCATTGGCATACCAGAAGTGAATTCAAGAGGCAGGAGAGCAGCAGCCACCGTCCTGCAGCTGTCTGCGAGTTTCGCACACAAGCCGGCTTCTTCGCGGCTTCGTTCTTCGCCTCTTGCAAGCTAGCGCGATCTCCGGCTGCCGGAGGCGAAGAAGCGGCTACTTCGCGCACAGATCACTGGAGCGGCAGCGATGCGCTCCGAAGCGCCGCTTTTGCCGAAAGACGCCGGGAAGCGGCACTTGCTTTCGGCCAGCTGCGGAGCTGCGTATTCTGCCTCTCTAGTCGCCTACATCTTAGCGAAAAGCTTTTCCGCTCCAGTTCTCAAGGAGAAAGTGTACCAGCACTGCTCACTTAGCCCGACCTTGCCAGGAAATATGATATGCTGCACATTCCGAGGAGACTGCATTTTCCTGGGCAAGCTGCAACCTGCTGGCAGATGGCCGTGCTCTCTGCCCACTCCTGCCCAGTTCTTGCTACTAGCAGGCACGTTGCAGCCTGGCGAAGGCAAGAAACCTGGAGAGCTGTCACAGAGCAGAAAGGCAGCTGAGATGCTGAAAAGCAGCAAAGCTGAACTGCCTGCCTCAACTTCAGCAGTGTGTAATTGACTGAAGGCGAAAAACCAAGCAGCAGAGCAGCGGGCTTCTGTGCGCACTGAAGGCAATTGCAAGAATCCAGCAGCTGCTCCTTGCCAAGCACAGGCAGCTGCCTGTGTTCTTGCTTCTTGACCAACTCACAGTTGCCCTTCTTTTCAGCAGCTGCCACCGTGTTCTCTGCATCTCGGAGCCTCTGGGGAGCAACAAGAATTTCCAAGGAGGGATGCATGAAAACTAAAATAAAAACTCAGGAAGGTTGTCCTGGAACACCTCCCATTGGCATGCCAGAAGTGAATTCAAGAGGCAGGAGAGCGGCAGCCACCGTCCTGCAGCTGTCTGCGAGTTTCGCACACAAGCCGGCTTCTTCGCGGCTTCGTTCTTCGCCTCTTGTAAGCTACCGCGATCTCCGGCTGCCGGAGGCGAAGAAGCCGCTACTTCGCGCACAGATCACTGGAGCGGCAGCGATGCGCTCCGGAGAGCCGCTTTTGCCGAAAGACGCCGGGAAGCGGCACTTGCTTTCGGCCAGCTGCGGAGCTGCGTATTCTGCCTCTCTAGTCGCCTACATCTTAGCGAAAAGCTTTTCCGCTCCAGTTCTCAAGGAGAAAGTGTACCAGCACTGCTCACTTAGTCCGACCTTGCCAGGAAATGAGATTTGCTGCACATTCCAAGGACACTTCATTTTCCTGGGCAAGCTGCAACCTGCTGGCAGATGGCCGTGCTCTCTGCCCACTCCTGCCCAGTTCTTGCTACTAGCGGGCACGTTGCAGCCTGGCGAAGGCAAGAAACCTGGAGAGCTGTCACAGAGCAGAAAGGCAGCTGAGATGCTGAAAAGCAGCAAAGCTGAACAGCCTGCCTCAGCTTCAGCAGTGTGTAATTGACTGAAGGCGAAAAACTAAGCAGCAGAGCAGCGGGCTTCTGTGCGCACTGAAGGCAATTGCAAGAATCCAGCAGCTGCTCCTCGCCAAGCACAGGCAGCTGCCTGTGTTCTTGCTTCTTGACCAACTCACAGTTGCCCTTCTTTTCAGCAGCTGCCACCGTGTTCTCTGCATCTCGGAGCCTCTGGGGAGCAACAAGAATTTCCAAGGAGGGATGCATGAAAACTAAAATAAAAACTCAGGAAGGTTGTCCTGGAACACCTCCCATTGGCATACCAGAAGTGAATTCAAGAGGCAGGAGAGCGGCAGCCACCGTCCTGCAGCTGTCTGCGAGTTTCGCACACAAGCCGGCTTCTTCGCGGCTTCGTTCTTCGCCTCTTGCAAGCTACCGCGATCTCCGGCTGCCGGAGGCGAAGAAGCGGCTACTTCGCGCACAGATCACTGGAGCGGCAGCGATGCGCTCCGAAGCGCCGCTTTTGCCGAAAGACGCCGGGAAGCGGCACTTGCTTTCGGCCAGCTGCGGAGCTGCGTATTCTGCCTCTCTAGTCGCCTACATCTTAGCGAAAAGCTTTTCCGCTCCAGTTCTCAAGGAGAAAGTGTACCAGCACTGCTCACTTAGCCCGACCTTGCCAGGAAATATGATATGCTGCACATTCCGAGGAGACTGCATTTTCCTGGGCAAGCTGCAACCTGCTGGCAGATGGCCGTGCTCTCTGCCCACTCCTGCCCAGTTCTTGCTACTAGCGGGCACGTTGCAGCCTGGCGAAGGCAAGAAACCTGGAGAGCTGTCACAGAGCAGAAAGGCAGCTGAGATGCTGAAAAGCAGCAAAGCTGAACTGCCTGCCTCAACTTCAGCAGTGTGTAATTGACTGAAGGCGAAAAACCAAGCAGCAGAGCAGCGGGCTTCTGTGCGCACTGAAGGCAATTGCAAGAATCCAGCAGCTGCTCCTTGCCAAGCACAGGCAGCTGCCTATGTTCTTGCTTCTTGACCAACTCACAGTTGCCCTTCTTTTCAGCAGCTGCCACCGTGTTCTCTGCATCTCGGAGCCTCTGGGGAGCAAAAAGAATTTCCAAGGAGGGATGCATGACGACTATGTGAAAACCCAGGAAAGTTGTCCTGGAACACCTCCCATTGGCATGCCAGAAGTGAATTCAAGAGGCAGGAGAGCGGCAGCCACCGTCCTGCGGCTGTGTGCGAGCTTCGCACACAAGCCGGCTTCTTCGCGGCTTCGTTCTTCGCCTCTTGTAAGCTACCGCGATCTCCGGCTGCCGGAGGCGAAGAAGCCGCTACTTCGCGCACAGATGACTGGAGCGGCAGCGGTGCGCTCCGAAGCGCCGCTTTTGCCGAAAGACGCCGGGAAGCGGCACTTGCTTTCGGCCAGCTGCGGAGCTGCGTATTCTGCCTCTCTAGTCGCCTACATCTTAGCGAAAAGCTTTTCCGCTCCAGTTCTCAAGGAGAAAGTGTACCAGCACTGCTCACTTAGCCCGACCTTGCCAGGAAATAAGATTTGCTGCACATTCCAAGGACACTTCATTTTCCTGGGCAAGCTGCAACCTGCTGGCAGATGGCCGTGCTCTCTGCCCACTCCTGCCCAGCTCTGGGTAGTAGCGGGCACGTTGCAGCCTGGCGAAGGGAAGAAACCTCTGAAACGATACGCGGAATAAATCAATAGACTCCATAACCTGGGGTAGTTATGAAGTGGGTATGTATGTCAGCGCCCGGCACAAGTGAGATAGCTCTCCAAAACTTGTGCCCCGAGCCTCAGTCTGACCCACACTTTTATTCTTAAAGTCGTTCCATATGCAAAACATTGCACAACTTTTTCATGCATATTCAACCCCTGGCCCCGCCTGTCCTCGCTTCTCATGCTAAGTAAGTCCACGTCCTTCTGGGCATGCGTGGTTTGCTGTGGTGGTCGTACGGGGGTCTCTTGGTGGTCCTGAGGCTGACGATTGTGGTCTTCCTCATGATTGAACTTTTGAACTTTTCCTCTCTGCGCGTGCGCTTTTGGTCCTTTGGTGCTTCTCTGAGTACGTCTGTCAGTCTTGATAGGCTTGGAGACAGAGGAGCTTCTTTATCTGGGTTCTTTCCTTCTTCTGGTATTGTTCTTTATGCAAGAAGCTTCAGAAATTTGCATTTTCCTATGCCCTTTGTACTAGGCAGAGGTTTCTTAAGTAAAAGGTTGAAAATTCAACACATAACTCTACAAGCTAAATTAGAAATGCTTCATTCATTTTGTTAACCTAACTCTAAAAATCTCTGCTTCAGTCCCCCCTTTTCTTAAAATAGAGTAAATTCTTTTACTACAGGGGTCTTGATTTAAATTCTGATCTACTATCATGACCGTCCTCTTTCAGTAAGATTCTAGGAGTTCTAGAGAGTGATGTCAGACTGGCCATGTGTTTTAACATCCTCGAATTCTACATGAGTGTTAAAGTAGACATCATTAAACTTACAGTAACTAAAATTAATAGAATTGTAATTGGGTGACATAAAGTGTTCTAAACAGCGTATTTCACTAGTTATGACTTGTGTTTATTAGCTAGTGATTGGTGCTGGATACACCAAGTTAAGAGACTTAACATACAGGAGGTTAGTGACATGTCTTGGGTAGACATTCTCTTTCGCACCCCATATGGTTTTTCATAAAGCAATTCAAAGTGGTTTAGCTTTTCTTTAGTCTTGGGTTTGGTTCGGATCTGCAGTAGTGCTAATGGGAGGGATTGAGTCCATGACAAATTAGCTTCTTGTCCCAATTGTACAATTTGTTGTTTGATCAAATGGTTCATTTTTTTTACCTGACCACTTGATTGTGGGTTATATGGGGTGTGAAGTTCTCAGTCTATGTTCAAGTATTGGCTAACTTGTTGCACTAATTTTACGATAAAATGTGGTCCTCTATTTGAGGAGATTGTGGCCAGGACTCTAAAGCGTGGTATGTTTTCTTGTACCAATACCTTAGTTACTTCTTGAGCTTTAGAAGTCCTGGTGGGGAATGCTTCTGGCCATCCTGAAAAGGTATCTGTTAGCACCAGTAAAAACTTATACCCCCCTTTTCTTGGCAATTCTGTACAATCTATCTGCCATTGCTGCTCCGGCCCATGACCCTTCCTAATCTGGCTAAGCTTTGGTTTGGGAGTATTTTTGGGGTTGGTCTGGAGGCAAAGGTCACATTGTCGAGTTGTAAATGTCTAGTTATGCTAGAGCATCAATACCCCAATGGTTTTCTGGTGTTCTTCCTTTATTAGGGACCATCAGAAATAGGAGGGTAGAAGTAATTTTCCTTCTATGGTGGCCCATCCCTCTTGGTTATAGTCTCCTTTTTGCTCATAGATTAATTTTTTTTCTAGTTTGTTGTATCTTGGCTTACCTTTAGGGGAAATTTGCCCGTCTTGCTGCTTCTTTTGCTTCCCTATCTGCCAGCTCGTTTCCTTCTTCCAATTCTGAGTTGATCTTCTGATGTGCCTTAATGTGCATGATCGCTACTTTCTCTGGCAACTGGACTGCTTCTAGAAGTCGCAGTACTTCTGATGCATCTTTAATATTTTTCCCTTGAGAGTTCAGCAGTCCTCTCTCTTTCTAAATGGCTCTGTGAGCATGCACTACTCCAAATGCATACTTCGAGTCCGTGTATATGTTTATTTCTTTCCCTCTTGCCAATTCTAGGGCCCGAGTTAGAGCAATTATCTCGGCCTTCTGTGCAGAGGTATTTGTTGGCAGGGGCCCAGATGATATTACTTCCTTGCACGTTGGAACTGCCTACCCGGCGTGCCGTTTTCCACTGATGATATAACTGCTTCCATCAGTAAACGAGACTTCTGCATTCTCCAGAGGGGTGTCCTTCAAGTCAGGGCAGCTGGAGTAGGTGGCTTCAATGGTCTCCAGGCAGTCATGTTCCACTGGTTCCCCTTGGTTTCTACTGAGGAAGGAGGCTGGATTGACAATGTTAGCCACTACTATCTCTACATCATCTTGCTCCGCTATGATAGCTTGGTATCTCAGGAGCCGTTGTGGGGAAAGCCAATGCCCACCTTTTACCTCTAGCACTGCAGACACTGTGTGAGACACTAGCACAGTTCTTTTCTGGCCTAGGGTGAATTTGTGTGCCTCTTGGATGTTCAGTACGACTGCTGCAACAGCTCTGAGGCACCCAGGCCACCCTTTAGCTGCTGTATCCAATTGCTTAGAGAAGTAAGCCACTGCTCTCCGATATGGGCCCAGGTCCTGTGCTAGTATTCCTAAGGCGATTCCTTGCTTCTCATGGGAGAATAAAAGGAAAGGCTTACTCACGTCCGGCAATCTCAGGGCTGGAGCTGACATGAGGGCTTTTTTCAGCTGGTTGAAAGCTTGCGTAGCTTCCTTTGTCTCTTGGATGTTCCTGCTTTCAGTTGCAATCAGTTCATAGAAGGGCTTAACAAACAGTCCATAGTTATAGATCCATAACCTGCACCACCCTGTCATCCTCAGGAAAGTTCGTAGTTCCTTTACAGTCTGAGGTTTTGGGCTCTGGCATATTGCCTCCTTCCGGCTTTGGCCCAAGGTACGTTGTCTAGCACTGACTTCGTAGCCCAGATAAGTTACTTTCTGTTTTACTACTTGGGCTTTTTTCTTTGATACTCGGTACCCTTGGAGCCCCAAAAAGTTCAAGAGGCTTATCGTCCAGGCCGTGCATGCTTCCCTTGTCCGTGTGGCTATCAGGATGTCATCTACGTACTCTAGCAACTTCCCTTCCTCTGGAGGGGCTTCTCAGGTCTCTAATTCTTTTGCAAGTTGTTCTCCAAACAAAGTGGGTGAGTTTTTGAATCCTTGTGGGAGTCTGGTCCATGTCAGTTGAGTTCTTGGCCCGCTCTTAGGATTTTCCCATTCAAATGCAAAAATTTTCTGGCTTCGTGGATAGGAAGGCAAAAGAAGGCATCTTTTCAATCTAAAACGGTAAACCAAGTTAGCTCGGCTGTTAAGCAAGTTAATAACGTGTAGGGATTGGCCACGACAGGATACAGATCCTCAGTGACCTTGTTTATGGCCCGCAGATCCTGTACTAACCGGTATGACCCATCAGGTTTACCAACTGGTAGGATAGGGGTATTAACACTTACATAACATAAGTTGGAACAAGGTATTATAGACAATATCATGGTCATCAATGGAAGCAATATTTGATTGAACTTTTTAGTTCTGAGGGTTCGTAACTTGTGTTTGTTGGTGACAGCAGGGAAGCACAGTGAGGCTGCTTAACAGGGCAGGATGCATACATATACTTTCCTTCGTCTACATTCACTTAACTTTATTTTACTTACTCTTACACATAACAAAACAACCACAACAACAAGGTACCTTTTCTTTTTCAACACACCTATTACACTTTTAGGTGTCCCTGGCTAGTCCCAGTGTTCTTGGATACCCCTCAATCTAGCTGTGTGGTTCCCAACTCTAGATCCTGTCAGACTTCTCTTCAAACTGGCAAAATTTTTACTCAATCTTGGCTGCTCTCAACAACCCAGCAAACTTAATTCTGGGTGCTCTTGCAATGTTAATCCCTCAACCCAGCAGGTTTGACTTAACCCTGGATGCTCTTGGAACATTAATCCCTCAATCCAGCAGGTTTGAATCAACCCTGGATGCTCTTGGAATATTAATCCCTCAATCCAGCAGGTTTGATCTTGGATGTTCTTGGGCATTCTTATCCCTCAATCCAGCAGAATTTTTAGGGGCCCCTCCTACACATTTTACCTTTTATTTTTCCCCAATAGATTATGCCAAGAAAACCCTCTTTTTACCTTTTAATTCATTTTTTTTTTCTAATTAATTACCTTTTACTCCCCCCCCCCCCCCCCCCCCACTAAGGGGTCCCACTCTTTCTCTGAGACCCAGTCCCAGGGGGGGTTCTCTCACTCTTTTTATTACTCGCTTCGTCTCTTTACTGGCCGCTTTTCTCGCGAAAAAGACGGAAACGCAGCATGGGAGACTGTCGCTCTCGCTTAGCAGGTCTGGGGTAACCAGCCCGCCTCTGTCACGATCCGCTTATGGCGGGGTGTCGTGATGGTTCTTTTCACCGATCCCAAAAGTGCAACAAAGGCAAACAACAAGGGACTATCAGTTAATCACAACAAATGCACCTTTAGTAGGGGCCAAAACAGTAAACGCGATAGTGGGGATCTGAAAGGAGATAAAAGGTTAGAGAGAGAAGAGGGATATGGGAATAGCTACCAACACAGGCGAGATCCTCAGTGCTCCGGACGATGGGGATCCGTCTGTCGTGTCGGGGGAGTCTTCGAAGTTCTGGTCGACTCGGGGCTCCAGTTATAATCCACAGAGGAGAGAGGGGGGGAACAAGTGTAATAATGAAAGTCCATTGTAATCGCCCCGAGGGAACGGGTGAGTCCACAGAAACCACCAAAGCAAGACGAATCCAATGAAGAATAAGTCCATTTGAATCACTGAAGGGAAACAGGTCATGTCATTAGTGGTCAGAGCACCAATTTCCCCTCCTCCCTATAGCAGGGGTCTCAGTCTCAGTCCTTGGGAGGAGGGTTCTCATTCTTTCTTTGTCACAGTGGTAACGAGGCAGATGAGGGGTCTTCAATGAAGGACCGCGAGAGTCACCCCAAAAGTTCATTTGGCTTAAGAACGGAGATTAGAAGCAGGCTGCGCATCAGGCTGTCCCGTGCTGGCTCCATGTCAGGTCTTTGCCAAGTCCTTGCCAACTCCTTGCCAAGTTCTTACCAGGCCTTGTTGGGAACAGCCAGCATGACGGTTCAGTGGTCCCACCTGTGCTGTGTCCTGTTCTAAGCCGGAACTACAGTGGGGGAAGGGATTCTTTCTTGTGGCAATCGGAAGGCAGAATGGAAAATGAGGGGCTTCAGACGGGCTCTTACAGCCTCTCATTCACACACATTCATCCCCCCTTTATTCGCCCTGTAATGCAAAGGATCTCCCAGTTGCCGAGCCGTGGGGGCTTTTAGCCACTCGGCACGAAGCTCGGATAGCTGGTACATCTGAGGGTCCACCAGAAGAACGGGAGGGACACTCGGGCTGCTGAAATCCTGCTCGTTGATTGAAGGGTCGCAGAAGGGGCAAACAGGGAGACAACGAAGCAGAAGGGAGGCAGATTCCGAGAGCCCCGAAGGGCGGGGTGAGGATTCTTTTAACTGCGTAGGGGTAGGAGGGTTTAGCATTCGAGGGTACAATCGGGAGAAGGCTAAAGGGAGGGGAAATATAACATTAACCAGTGGGGAAAAGGGAAAGGAGTGTTCTTGGTGGAAGAACCAAAGGGAAAACGTGGAACAGAGAAGATTCTAGGCTAAGGGGCAGACTTGAACAATAACTGACAGGACAGGGGGAGGGTACAATTCTCTTCCAAAAGGGGGTGGAGAACTCATACAACTGCTGTTTCCCATGGCAACCCTAGACTGCCTTCCCCAACCCCTCCTCCTGCACCAGTGACAGCTTTTAACACTGAAGGGCAGTGCTATTGTATAACAAACACTTAACTCTTAGCCCAGCCGGGCTCGCCGGCTACTTTTGCAAGCTTTTTACCAACTAGCGATGCTTGTAAGCGGTGCTTGTAACTCCTAGCTTGTACCACGCTCCCACTAGCTGCGCTATCAGCTAGCGGCGTTCAAAGCAGCTCCTCAAACCGCGGCTTGTGCCCGCGCGCCCGCTGCGCTATCAGCTGGGCCGCGCCTAAAGCACCTTTGCAAGCCCCGACTTAAGCCCCGCGCCGCACTCCCCCAGCTCGCCAGAGACAGCCCGTGCCACGCATGCGCACCACCCGCTCTATCGGGTAGAGCGCGCACTACCCGCACGATCAGGTAGTGTGGGCTGAGAGCTGCCCTGCGCATGCGCTCTCTAGCACCACCGCGCCGCCTCTCTGTATCTTAGCAAGGCCGCACCGCGCTTCACCGTTCCACTCACACATACACACACACGCACAAGCACGCACGTCCGGACGTAACAGACACACTACACTGCAATCGGGACACACACCACACACTGAAATCGCGATTTCGCCCTCCCCGAGCCGCGCTATCAGCTGGGGAGGTCCTCCCGCCGCCGGCCTCTCCCCCGATGGCGGTCTGCTTGCAAGCCCCTAGGCAAACCTGCGCGCAAAAACATCTTTTTGCGACTTATCAGTGCCAACCGTAAGAAAATAAATTAACACATACCGCTTTCATCCGCTAGTCGACGGGCCGTGGTCTGCTCCCCGCAGTGTACAGCCGAGGCGCAGAGTCCCTCCGGGGAAAAGCCCTGTGGCGCCTGAGGGTGTCTGCTCCCAACCGGACCTGCGGGTGAGCAGAGCAGTCCCTTCGTGGTCGCCAACTGAAACGATACGCGGAAGAAATCAATAGACTCCATAACCTGGGGTAGTTATGAAGTGGGTATGTATGTCAGCGCCCGGCACAAGTGAGATAGCTCTCCAAAACTTGTGCCCCGAGCCTCAGTCTGACCCACACTTTTATTCTTAAAGTCGTTCCATATGCAAAACATTGCACAACTTTTTCATGCATATTCAACCCCTGGCCCCGCCTGTCCTCGCTTCTCATGCTAAGTAAGTCCACGCCCTTCTGGGCATGCGTGGTTTGCTGTGGTGGTCGTACGGGGGTCTCTTGGTGGTCCTGAGGCTGAAAATTGTGGTCTTCCTCATGATTGAACTTTTGAACTTTTCCTCTCTGCGCGTGCGCTTTTGGTCCTTTGGTGCTTCTCTGAGTACGTCTGTCAGTCTTGATAGGCTTGGAGACAGAGGAGCTTCTTTATCTGGGTTCTTTCCTTCTTCTGGTATTGTTCTTTATGCAAGAAGCTTCAGAAATTTGCATTTTCCTTTGCCCTTTCTATTAGGCAGAGGTTTCTTAAGCAAAAGGTTGAAAATTCAACACATAACTCTACAAGCTAAACTAGAAATGCTTAATTCATTTTGTTAAACCAACGCTAAAAATCTCTATTTCACCTCGAGAGCTGTCAAAGAGCAGAAAGCAGCTGAGATGCTGAAAAGCAGCAAAGCTGAACTGCCTGCCTCAACTTCAGCAGTGTGTAATTGACTGAAGGCGAAAAACCAAGCAGCAGAGCAGCGGGCTTCTGTGCGCACTGAAGGCAATTGCAAGAATCCAGCAGCTGCTCCTCGCCAAGCACAGGCAGCTGCCTGTGTTCTTGCTTCTTGACCAACTCACAGTTGCCCTTCTTTTCAGCAGCTGCCACCGTGTTCTCTGCATCTCGGAGACTCTGGGGAGCAACAAGAATTTCCAAGGAGGGATGCATGAAAACTAAAATAAAAACTCAGGAAGGTTGTCCTGGAACACCTCCCATTGGCATACCAGAAGTGAATTCAAGAGGCAGGAGAGCAGCAGCCACCGTCCTGCAGCTGTCTGCGAGTTTCGCACACAAGCCGGCTTCTTCGCGGCTTCGTTCTTCGCCTCTTGCAAGCTAGCGCGATCTCCGGCTGCCGGAGGCGAAGAAGCGGCTACTTCGCGCACAGATCACTGGAGCGGCAGCGATGCGCTCCGAAGCGCCGCTTTTGCCGAAAGACGCCGGGAAGCGGCACTTGCTTTCGGCCAGCTGCGGAGCTGCGTATTCTGCCTCTCTAGTCGCCTACATCTTAGCGAAAAGCTTTTCCGCTCCAGTTCTCAAGGAGAAAGTGTACCAGCACTGCTCACTTAGCCCGACCTTGCCAGGAAATATGATATGCTGCACATTCCGAGGAGACTGCATTTTCCTGGGCAAGCTGCAACCTGCTGGCAGATGGCCGTGCTCTCTGCCCACTCCTGCCCAGTTCTTGGTACTAGCGGGCACGTTGCAGCCTGGCGAAGGCAAGAAACCTGGAGAGCTGTCACAGAGCAGAAAGGCAGCTGAGATGCTGAAAAGCAGCAAAGCTGAACTGCCTGCCTCAACTTCAGCAGTGTGTAATTGACTGAAGGCGAAAAACCAAGCAGCAGAGCAGCGGGCTTCTGTGCGCACTGAAGGCAATTGCAAGAATCCAGCAGCTGCTCCTTGCCAAGCACAGGCAGCTGCCTGTGTTCTTGCTTCTTGACCAACTCACAGTTGCCCTTCTTTTCAGCAGCTGCCACCGTGTTCTCTGCATCTCGGAGCCTCTGGGGAGCAACAAGAATTTCCAAGGAGGGATGCATGAAAACTAAAATAAAAACCCAGGAAAGTTGTCCTGGAACACCTCCCATTGGCATGCCAGAAGTGAATTCAAGAGGCAGGAGAGCGGCAGCCACCGTCCTGCGGCTGTCTGCGAGTTTCGCACACAAGCCGGCTTCTTCGCGGCTTCGTTCTTCACCTCTTGTAAGCTACCGCGATCTCCGGCTGCCGGAGGCGAAGAAGCCGCTACTTCGCGCACAGATCACTGGAGCGGCAGCGATGCGCTCCGGAGAGCCGCTTTTGCCGAAAGACGCCGGGAAGCGGCACTTGATTTCGGCCAGCTGCGGAGCTGCGTATTCTGCCTCTCTAGTCGCCTACATCTTAGCGAAAAGCTTTTCCGCTCCAGTTCTCAAGGAGAAAGTGTACCAGCACTGCTCACTTAGCCCGACCTTGCCAGGAAATGAGATTTGCTGCACATTCCAAGGACACTGCATTTTCCTGGGCAAGCTGCAACCTGCTGGCAGATGGCCGTGCTCTCTGCCCACTCCTGCCCAGTTCTTGCTACTAGCGGGCACGTTGCAGCCTGGCGAAGGCAAGAAACCTGGAGAGCTGTCACAGAGCAGAAAGGCAGCTGAGATGCTGAAAAGCAGCAAAGCTGAACTGCCTGCCTCAACTTCAGCAGTGTGTAATTGACTGAAGGCGAAAAACCAAGCAGCAGAGCAGCGGGCTTCTGTGCGCACTGAAGGCAATTGCAAGAATCCAGCAGCTGCTCCTTGCCAAGCACAGGCAGCTGCCTATGTTCTTGCTTCTTGACCAACTCACAGTTGCCCTTCTTTTCAGCAGCTGCCACCGTGTTCTCTGCATCTCGGAGCCTCTGGGGAGCAAAAAGAATTTCCAAGGAGGGATGCATGACGACTATGTCAAAACCCAGGAAAGTTGTCCTGGAACACCTCCCATTGGCATGCCAGAAGTGAATTCAAGAGGCAGGAGAGCGGCAGCCACCGTCCTGCGGCTGTGTGCGAGCTTCGCACACAAGCCGGCTTCTTCGCGGCTTCGTTCTTCGCCTCTTGTAAGCTACCGCGATCTCCGGCTGCCGGAGGCGAAGAAGCCGCTACTTCGCGCACAGATGACTGGAGCGGCAGCGGTGCGCTCCGAAGCGCCGCTTTTGCCGAAAGACGCCGGGAAGCGGCACTTGCTTTCGGCCAGCTGCGGAGCTGCGTATTCTGCCTCTCTAGTCGCCTACATCTTAGCGAAAAGCTTTTCCGCTCCAGTTCTCAAGGAGAAAGTGTACCAGCACTGCTCACTTAGCCCGACCTTGCCAGGAAATAAGATTTGCTGCACATTCCAAGGACACTTCATTTTCCTGGGCAAGCTGCAACCTGCTGGCAGATGGCCGTGCTCTCTGCCCACTCCTGCCCAGTTCTTGCTACTAGCGGGCACGTTGCAGCCTGGCGAAGGGAAGAAACCTCTGAAACGATACGCGGAAGAAATCAATAGACTCCATAACCTGGGGTAGTTATGAAGTGGGTATGTATGTCAGCGCCCGGCACAAGTGAGATAGCTCTCCAAAACTTGTGCCCCGAGCCTCAGTCTGACCCACACTTTTATTCTTAAAGTCGTTCCATATGCAAAACATTGCACAACTTTTTCATGCATATTCAACCCCTGGCCCCGCCTGTCCTCGCTTCTCATGCTAAGTAAGTCCACGTCCTTCTGGGCATGCGTGGTTTGCTGTGGTGGTCGTACGGGGGTCTCTTGGTGGTCCTGAGGCTGACGATTGTGGTCTTCCTCATGATTGAACTTTTGAACTTTTCCTCTCTGCGCGTGCGCTTTTGGTCCTTTGGTGCTTATCTGAGTACGTCTGTCAGTCTTGATAGCCTTGGAGACAGAGGAGCTTCTTTATCTGGGTTCTTTCCTTCTTCTGGTATTGTTCTTTATGCAAGAAGCTTCAGAAATTTGCATTTTCCTATGCCCTTTGTACTAGGCAGAGGTTTCTTAAGTAAAAGGTTGAAAATTCAACACATAACTCTACAAGCTAAATTAGAAATGCTTCATTCATTTTGTTAACCTAACTCTAAAAATCTCTGCTTCAGTCCCCCCTTTTCTTAAAATAGAGTAAATTCTTTTACTACAGGGGTCTTGATTTAAATTCTGATCTACTATCATGACCGTCCTCTTTCAGTAAGATTCTAGGAGTTCTAGAGAGTGATGTCAGACTGGCCATGTGTTTTAACATCCTCGAATTCTACATGAGTGTTAAAGTAGACATCATTAAACTTACAGTAACTAAAATTAATAGAATTGTAATTGGGTGACATAAAGTGTTCTAAACAGCGTATTTCACTAGTTATGACTTGTGTTTATTAGCTAGTGATTGGTGCTGGATACACCAAGTTAAGAGACTTAACATACAGGAGGTTAGTGACATGTCTTGGGTAGACATTCTCTTTCGCACCCCATATGGTTTTTCATAAAGCAATTCAAAGTGGTTTAGCTTTTCTTTAGTCTTGGGTTTGGTTCGGATCTGCAGTAGTGCTAATGGGAGGGATTGAGTCCATGACAAATTAGCTTCTTGTCCCAATTGTACAATTTGTTGTTTGATCAAATGGTTCATTTTTTTTACCTGACCACTTGATTGTGGGTTATATGGGGTGTGAAGTTCTCAGTCTATGTTCAAGTATTGGCTAACTTGTTGCACTAATTTTACGATAAAATGTGGTCCTCTATTTGAGGAGATTGTGGCCAGGACTCTAAAGCGTGGTATGTTTTCTTGTACCAATACCTTAGTTACTTCTTGAGCTTTAGAAGTCCTGGTGGGGAATGCTTCTGGCCATCCTGAAAAGGTATCTGTTAGCACCAGTAAAAACTTATACCCCCCTTTTCTTGGCAATTCTGTACAATCTATCTGCCATTGCTGCTCCGGCCCATGACCCTTCCTAATCTGGCTAAGCTTTGGTTTGGGAGTATTTTTGGGGTTGGTCTGGAGGCAAAGGTCACATTGTCGAGTTGTAAATGTCTAGTTATGCTAGAGCATCAATACCCCAATGGTTTTCTGGTGTTCTTCCTTTATTAGGGACCATCAGAAATAGGAGGGTAGAAGTAATTTTCCTTCTATGGTGGCCCATCCCTCTTGGTTATAGTCTCCTTTTTGCTCATAGATTAATTTTTTTTCTAGTTTGTTGTATCTTGGCTTACCTTTAGGGGAAATTTGCCCGTCTTGCTGCTTCTTTTGCTTCCCTATCTGCCAGCTCGTTTCCTTCTTCCAATTCTGAGTTGATCTTCTGATGTGCCTTAATGTGCATGATCGCTACTTTCTCTGGCAACTGGACTGCTTCTAGAAGTCGCAGTACTTCTGATGCATCTTTAATATTTTTCCCTTGAGAGTTCAGCAGTCCTCTCTCTTTCTAAATGGCTCTGTGAGCATGCACTACTCCAAATGCATACTTCGAGTCCGTGTATATGTTTATTTCTTTCCCTCTTGCCAATTCTAGGGCCCGAGTTAGAGCAATTATCTCGGCCTTCTGTGCAGAGGTATTTGTTGGCAGGGGCCCAGATGATATTACTTCCTTGCACGTTGGAACTGCCTACCCGGCGTGCCGTTTTCCACTGATGATATAACTGCTTCCATCAGTAAACGAGACTTCTGCATTCTCCAGAGGGGTGTCCTTCAAGTCAGGGCAGCTGGAGTAGGTGGCTTCAATGGTCTCCAGGCAGTCATGTTCCACTGGTTCCCCTTGGTTTCTACTGAGGAAGGAGGCTGGATTGACAATGTTAGCCACTACTATCTCTACATCATCTTGCTCCGCTATGATAGCTTGGTATCTCAGGAGCCGTTGTGGGGAAAGCCAATGCCCACCTTTTACCTCTAGCACTGCAGACACTGTGTGAGACACTAGCACAGTTCTTTTCTGGCCTAGGGTGAATTTGTGTGCCTCTTGGATGTTCAGTACGACTGCTGCAACAGCTCTGAGGCACCCAGGCCACCCTTTAGCTGCTGTATCCAATTGCTTAGAGAAGTAAGCCACTGCTCTCCGATATGGGCCCAGGTCCTGTGCTAGTATTCCTAAGGCGATTCCTTGCTTCTCATGGGAGAATAAAAGGAAAGGCTTACTCACGTCCGGCAATCTCAGGGCTGGAGCTGACATGAGGGCTTTTTTCAGCTGGTTGAAAGCTTGCGTAGCTTCCTTTGTCTCTTGGATGTTCCTGCTTTCAGTTGCAATCAGTTCATAGAAGGGCTTAACAAACAGTCCATAGTTATAGATCCATAACCTGCACCACCCTGTCATCCTCAGGAAAGTTCGTAGTTCCTTTACAGTCTGAGGTTTTGGGCTCTGGCATATTGCCTCCTTCCGGCTTTGGCCCAAGGTACGTTGTCTAGCACTGACTTCGTAGCCCAGATAAGTTACTTTCTGTTTTACTACTTGGGCTTTTTTCTTTGATACTCGGTACCCTTGGAGCCCCAAAAAGTTCAAGAGGCTTATCGTCCAGGCCGTGCATGCTTCCCTTGTCCGTGTGGCTATCAGGATGTCATCTACGTACTCTAGCAACTTCCCTTCCTCTGGAGGGGCTTCTCAGGTCTCTAATTCTTTTGCAAGTTGTTCTCCAAACAAAGTGGGTGAGTTTTTGAATCCTTGTGGGAGTCTGGTCCATGTCAGTTGAGTTCTTGGCCCGCTCTTAGGATTTTCCCATTCAAATGCAAAAATTTTCTGGCTTCGTGGATAGGAAGGCAAAAGAAGGCATCTTTTCAATCTAAAACGGTAAACCAAGTTAGCTCGGCTGTTAAGCAAGTTAATAACGTGTAGGGATTGGCCACGACAGGATACAGATCCTCAGTGACCTTGTTTATGGCCCGCAGATCCTGTACTAACCGGTATGACCCATCAGGTTTACCAACTGGTAGGATAGGGGTATTAACACTTACATAACATAAGTTGGAACAAGGTATTATAGACAATATCATGGTCATCAATGGAAGCAATATTTGATTGAACTTTTTAGTTCTGAGGGTTCGTAACTTGTGTTTGTTGGTGACAGCAGGGAAGCACAGTGAGGCTGCTTAACAGGGCAGGATGCATACATATACTTTCCTTCGTCTACATTCACTTAACTTTATTTTACTTACTCTTACACATAACAAAACAACCACAACAACAAGGTACCTTTTCTTTTTCAACACACCTATTACACTTTTAGGTGTCCCTGGCTAGTCCCAGTGTTCTTGGATACCCCTCAATCTAGCTGTGTGGTTCCCAACTCTAGATCCTGTCAGACTTCTCTTCAAACTGGCAAAATTTTTACTCAATCTTGGCTGCTCTCAACAACCCAGCAAACTTAATTCTGGGTGCTCTTGCAATGTTAATCCCTCAACCCAGCAGGTTTGACTTAACCCTGGATGCTCTTGGAACATTAATCCCTCAATCCAGCAGGTTTGAATCAACCCTGGATGCTCTTGGAATATTAATCCCTCAATCCAGCAGGTTTGATCTTGGATGTTCTTGGGCATTCTTATCCCTCAATCCAGCAGAATTTTTAGGGGCCCCTCCTACACATTTTACCTTTTATTTTTCCCCAATAGATTATGCCAAGAAAACCCTCTTTTTACCTTTTAATTCATTTTTTTTTTCTAATTAATTACCTTTTACTCCCCCCCCCCCCCCCCCCCACTAAGGGGTCCCACTCTTTCTCTGAGACCCAGTCCCAGGGGGGGTTCTCTCACTCTTTTTATTACTCGCTTCGTCTCTTTACTGGCCGCTTTTCTCGCGAAAAAGACGGAAACGCAGCATGGGAGACTGTCGCTCTCGCTTAGCAGGTCTGGGGTAACCAGCCCGCCTCTGTCACGATCCGCTTATGGCGGGGTGTCGTGATGGTTCTTTTCACCGATCCCAAAAGTGCAACAAAGGCAAACAACAAGGGACTATCAGTTAATCACAACAAATGCACCTTTAGTAGGGGCCAAAACAGTAAACGCGATAGTGGGGATCTGAAAGGAGATAAAAGGTTAGAGAGAGAAGAGGGATATGGGAATAGCTACCAACACAGGCGAGATCCTCAGTGCTCCGGACGATGGGGATCCGTCTGTCGTGTCGGGGGAGTCTTCGAAGTTCTGGTCGACTCGGGGCTCCAGTTATAATCCACAGAGGAGAGAGGGGGGGAACAAGTGTAATAATGAAAGTCCATTGTAATCGCCCCGAGGGAACGGGTGAGTCCACAGAAACCACCAAAGCAAGACGAATCCAATGAAGAATAAGTCCATTTGAATCACTGAAGGGAAACAGGTCATGTCATTAGTGGTCAGAGCACCAATTTCCCCTCCTCCCTATAGCAGGGGTCTCAGTCTCAGTCCTTGGGAGGAGGGTTCTCATTCTTTCTTTGTCACAGTGGTAACGAGGCAGATGAGGGGTCTTCAATGAAGGACCGCGAGAGTCACCCCAAAAGTTCATTTGGCTTAAGAACGGAGATTAGAAGCAGGCTGCGCATCAGGCTGTCCCGTGCTGGCTCCATGTCAGGTCTTTGCCAAGTCCTTGCCAACTCCTTGCCAAGTTCTTACCAGGCCTTGTTGGGAACAGCCAGCATGACGGTTCAGTGGTCCCACCTGTGCTGTGTCCTGTTCTAAGCCGGAACTACAGTGGGGGAAGGGATTCTTTCTTGTGGCAATCGGAAGGCAGAATGGAAAATGAGGGGCTTCAGACGGGCTCTTACAGCCTCTCATTCACACACATTCATCCCCCCTTTATTCGCCCTGTAATGCAAAGGATCTCCCAGTTGCCGAGCCGTGGGGGCTTTTAGCCACTCGGCACGAAGCTCAGATAGCTGGTACATCTGAGGGTCCACCAGAAGAACGGGAGGGACACTCGGGCTGCTGAAATCCTGCTCGTTGATTGAAGGGTCGCAGAAGGGGCAAACAGGGAGACAACGAAGCAGAAGGGAGGCAGATTCCGAGAGCCCCGAAGGGCGGGCTGAGGATTCTTTTACTGCGTAGGGGTAGGAGGGTTTAGCATTCGAGGGTACAATCGGGAGAAGGCTAAAGGGAGGGGAAATATAACATTAACCAGTGGGGAAAAGGGAAAGGAGTGTTCTTGGTGGAAGAACCAAAGGGAAAACGTGGAACAGAGAAGATTCTAGGCTAAGGGGCAGACTTGAACAATAACTGACAGGACAGGGGGAGGGTACAATTCTCTTCCAAAAGGGGGTGGAGAACTCATACAACTGCTGTTTCCCATGGCAACCCTAGACTGCCTTCCCCAACCCCTCCTCCTGCACCAGTGACAGCTTTTAACACTGAAGGGCAGTGCTATTGTATAACAAACACTTAACTCTTAGCCCAGCCGGGCTCGCCGGCTACTTTTGCAAGCTTTTTACCAACTAGCGATGCTTGTAAGCGGTGCTTGTAACTCCTAGCTTGTACCACGCTCCCACTAGCTGCGCTATCAGCTAGCGGCGTTCAAAGCAGCTCCTCAAACCGCGGCTTGTGCCCGCGCGCCCGCTGCGCTATCAGCTGGGCCGCGCCTAAAGCACCTTTGCAAGCCCCGACTTAAGCCCCGCGCCGCACTCCCCCAGCTCGCCAGAGACAGCCCGTGCCACGCATGCGCACCACCCGCTCTATCGGGTAGAGCGCGCACTACCCGCACGATCAGGTAGTGTGGGCTGAGAGCTGCCCTGCGCATGCGCTCTCTAGCACCACCGCGCCGCCTCTCTGTATCTTAGCAAGGCCGCACCGCGCTTCACCGTTCCACTCACACATACACACACACGCACAAGCACGCACGTCCGGACGTAACAGACACACTACACTGCAATCGGGACACACACCACACACTGAAATCGCGATTTCGCCCTCCCCGAGCCGCGCTATCAGCTGGGGAGGTCCTCCCGCCGCCGGCCTCTCCCCCGATGGCGGTCTGCTTGCAAGCCCCTAGGCAAACCTGCGCGCAAAAACATCTTTTTGCGACTTATCAGTGCCAACCGTAAGAAAATAAATTAACACATACCGCTTTCATCCGCTAGTCGACGGGCCGTGGTCTGCTCCCCGCAGTGTACAGCCGAGGCGCAGAGTCCCTCCGGGGAAAAGCCCTGTGGCGCCTGAGGGTGTCTGCTCCCAACCGGACCTGCGGGTGAGCAGAGCAGTCCCTTCGTGGTCGCCAACTGAAACGATACGCGGAAGAAATCAATAGACTCCATAACCTGGGGTAGTTATGAAGTGGGTATGTATGTCAGCGCCCGGCACAAGTGAGATAGCTCTCCAAAACTTGTGCCCCGAGCCTCAGTCTGACCCACACTTTTATTCTTAAAGACGTTCCATATGCAAAACATTGCACAACTTTTTCATGCATATTCAACCCCTGGCCCCGCCTGTCCTCGCTTCTCATGCTAAGTAAGTCCACGCCCTTCTGGGCATGCGTGGTTTGCTGTGGTGGTCGTACGGGGGTCTCTTGGTGGTCCTGAGGCTGAAAATTGTGGTCTTCCTCATGATTGAACTTTTGAACTTTTCCTCTCTGCGCGTGCGCTTTTGGTCCTTTGGTGCTTCTCTGAGTACGTCTGTCAGTCTTGATAGGCTTGGAGACAGAGGAGCTTCTTTATCTGGGTTCTTTCCTTCTTCTGGTATTGTTCTTTATGCAAGAAGCTTCAGAAATTTGCATTTTCCTTTGCCCTTTCTATTAGGCAGAGGTTTCTTAAGCAAAAGGTTGAAAATTCAACACATAACTCTACAAGCTAAACTAGAAATGCTTAATTCATTTTGTTAAACCAACGCTAAAAATCTCTATTTCACCTCGAGAGCTGTCAAAGAGCAGAAAGCAGCTGAGATGCTGAAAAGCAGCAAAGCTGAACTGCCTGCCTCAACTTCAGCAGTGTGTAATTGACTGAAGGCGAAAAACCAAGCAGCAGAGCAGCGGGCTTCTGTGCGCACTGAAGGCAATTGCAAGAATCCAGCAGCTGCTCCTCGCCAAGCACAGGCAGCTGCCTGTGTTCTTGCTTCTTGACCAACTCACAGTTGCCCTTCTTTTCAGCAGCTGCCACCGTGTTCTCTGCATCTCGGAGCCTCTGGGGAGCAACAAGAATTTCCAAGGAGGGATGCATGACGACTATGTCAAAACCCAGGAAAGTTGTCCTGGAACACCTCCCATTGGCATGCCAAGAGTGAATTCAAGAGGCAGGAGAGCGGCAGCCACCGTCCTGCAGCTGTCTGCGAGTTTCGCACACAAGCCGGCTTCTTCGCGGCTTCGTTCTTCGCCTCTTGCAAGCTACCGCGATCTCCGGCTGCCGGAGGCGAAGAAGCCGTTACTTCGCGCACAGATCACTGGAGCGGCAGCGATGCGCTCCGGAGAGCCGCTTTTGCCGAAAGACGCCGGGAAGCGGCACTTGCTTTCGGCCAGCTGCGGAGCTGCGTATTCTGCCTCTCTAGTCGCCTACATCTTAGCGAAAAGCATTTCCGCTCCAGTTCTCAAGGAGAAAGTGTACCAGCACTGCTCACTTAGCCCGACCTTGCCAGGAAATGAGATTTGCTGCACATTCCAAGGACACTGCATTTTCCTGGGCAAGCTGCAACCTGCTGGCAGATGGCCGTGCTCTCTGCCCACTCCTGCCCAGTTCTTGCTACTAGCGGGCACGTTGCAGCCTGGCGAAGGCAAGAAACCTGGAGAGCTGTCACAGAGCAGAAGGGCAGCTGAGATGCTGAAAAGCAGCAAAGCTGAACTGCCTGCCTCAACTTCAGCAGTGTGTAATTGACTGAAGGCGAAAAACCAAGCAGCAGAGCAGCGGGCTTCTGTGCGCACTGAAGGCAATTGCAAGAATCCAGCAGCTGCTCCTCGCCAAGCACAGGCAGCTGCCTGTGTTCTTGCTTCTTGACCAACTCACAGTTGCCCTTCTTTTCAGCAGCTGCCACCGTGTTCTCTGCATCTCGGAGCCTCTGGGGAGCAACAAGAATTTCCAAGGAGGGATGCATGACGACTATGTGAAAACCCAGGAAAGTTGTCCTGGAACACCTCCCATTGGCATGCCAGAAGTGAATTCAAGAGGCAGGAGAGCGGCAGCCACCATCCTGCGGCTGTCTGCGAGTTTCGCACACAAGCCGGCTTCTTCGCGGCTTCGTTCTTCGCCTCTTGTAAGCTACCGCGATCTCCGGCTGCCGGAGGCGAAGAAGCCGCTACTTCGCGCACAGATCACTGGAGCGGCAGCGATGCGCTCCGGAGAGCCGCTTTTGCCGAAAGACGCCGGCAAGCGGCACTTGCTTTCGGCCAGCTGCGGAGCTGCGTATTCTGCCTCTCTAGTCGCCTACATCTTAGCGAAAAGCTTTTCCGCTCCAGTTCTCAAGGAGAAAGTGTACCAGCACTGCTCACTTAGCCCGACCTTGCCAGGAAATGAGATTTGCTGCACATTCCAAGGACACTTCATTTTCCTGGGCAAGCTGCAACCTGCTGGCAGATGGCCGTGCTCTCTATCCACTCCTGCCCAGTTCTTGCTACTAGCGGGCACGTTGCAGCCTGGCGAAGGCAAGAAACCTGGAGAGCTGTCACAGAGCAGAAAGGCAGCTGAGATGCTGAAAAGCAGCAAAGCTGAACAGCCTGCCTCAACTTCAGCAGTGTGTAATTGACTGAAGGCGAAAAACCAAGCAGCAGAGCAGCGGGCTTCTGTGCGCACTGAAGGCAATTGCAAGAATCCAGCAGCTGCTCCTCGCCAAGCACAGGCAGCTGCCTGTGTTCTTGCTTCTTGACCAACTCACAGTTGCCCTTCTTTTCAGCAGCTGCCACCGTGTTCTCTGCATCTCGGAGCCTCTGGGGAGCAACAAGAATTTCCAAGGAGGGATGCATGACGACTACGTCAAAACCCAGGAAAGTTGTCCTGGAACACCTCCCATTGGCATGCCAGAAGTGAATTCAAGAGGCAGGAGAGCGGCAGCCACTGTCCTGCAGCTGTCTGCGAGTTTCGCACACAAGCCGGCTTCTTCGCGGCTTCGTTCTTCGCCTCTTGCAAGCTACCGCGATCTCCGGCTGCCGGAGGCGAAGAAGCCGCTACTTCGCGCACAGATCACTGGAGCGGCAGCGATGCGCTCCGAAGCGCCGCTTTTGCCGAAAGACGCCGGGAAGCGGCACTTGCTTTCGGCCAGCTGCGGAGCTGCGTATTCTGCCTCTCTAGTCGCCTACATCTTAGCGAAAAGCTTTTCCGCTCCAGTTCTCAAGGAGAAAGTGTACCAGCACTGCTCACTTAGCCCGACCTTGCCAGGAAATGAGATTTGCTGCACATTCCAAGGACACTTCATTTTCCTGGGCAAGCTGCAACCTGCTGGCAGATGGCCGTGCTCTCTGCCCACTCCTGCCCAGTTCTTGCTACTAGCGGGCACGTTGCAGCCTGGCGAAGGCAAGAAACCTGGAGAGCTGTCACAGAGCAGAAAGGCAGCTGAGATGCTGAAAAGCAGCAAAGCTGAACTGCCTGCCTCAACTTCAGCAGTGTGTAATTGACTGAAGGCGAAAAACCAAGCAGCAGAGCAGCGGGCTTCTGTGCGCACTGAAGGCAATTGCAAGAATCCAGCAGCTGCTCCTCGCCAAGCACAGGCAGCTGCCTGTGTTCTTGCTTCTTGACCAACTCACAGTTGCCCTTCTTTTCAGCAGCTGCCACCGTGTTCTCTGCATCTCGGAGCCTCTGGGGAGCAACAAGAATTTCCAAGGAGGGATGCATGAAAACTAAAATAAAAACTCAGGAAGGTTGTCCTGGAACACCTCCCATTGGCATGCCAGAAGTGAATTCAAGAGGCAGGAGAGCGGCAGCCACCGTCCTGCGGCTGTCTGCGAGTTTCGCACACAAGCCGGCTTCTTCGCGGCTTCGTTCTTCGCCTCTTGTAAGCTACCGCGATCTCCGGCTGCCGGAGGCGAAGAAGCCGCTACTTCGCGCACAGATGACTGGAGCGGCAGCGGTGCGCTCCGGAGAGCCGCTTTTGCCGAAAGACGCCGGGAAGCGGCACTTGCTTTCGGCCAGCTGCGGAGCTGCGTATTCTGCCTCTCTAGTCGCCTACATCTTAGCGAAAAGCTTTTCCGCTCCAGTTCTCAAGGAGAAAGTGTACCAGCACTGCTCACTTAGTCCGACCTTGCCAGGAAATGAGATTTGCTGCACATTCCAAGGACACTTCATTTTCCTGGGCAAGCTGCAACCTGCTGGCAGATGGCCGTGCTCTCTGCCCACTCCTGCCCAGTTCTTGCTACTAGCGGGCACGTTGCAGCCTGGCGAAGGCAAGAAACCTGGAGAGCTGTCACAGAGCAGAAGGGCAGCTGAGATGCTGAAAAGCAGCAAAGCTGAACTGCCTGCCTCAACTTCAGCAGTGTGTAATTGACTGAAGGCGAAAAACCAAGCAGCAGAGCAGCGGGCTTCTGTGCGCACTGAAGGCAATTGCAAGAATCCAGCAGCTGCTCCTTGCCAAGCACAGGCAGCTGCCTGTGTTCTTGCTTCTTGACCAACTCACAGTTGCCCTTCTTT
This sequence comes from Vidua macroura, assembly GCF_024509145.1. NCBI lineage: Eukaryota > Metazoa > Chordata > Aves > Passeriformes > Viduidae > Vidua > Vidua macroura. The sequence goes on from NC_071582.1 coordinate 5,248,261, forward strand.
TCAGCAGCTGCCACCGTGTTCTCTGCATCTCGGAGCCTCTGGGGAGCAAAAAGAATTTCCAAGGAGGGATGCATGACGACTATGTGAAAACCCAGGAAAGTTGTCCTGGAACACCTCCCATTGGCATGCCAGAAGTGAATTCAAGAGGCAGGAGAGCGGCAGCCACCGTCCTGCGGCTGTGTGCGAGCTTCGCACACAAGCCGGCTTCTTCGCGGCTTCGTTCTTCGCCTCTTGTAAGCTACCGCGATCTCCGGCTGCCGGAGGCGAAGAAGCCGCTACTTCGCGCACAGATCACTGGAGCGGCAGCGATGCGCTCCGAAGCGCCGCTTTTGCCGAAAGACGCCGGGAAGCGGCACTTGCTTTCGGCCAGCTGCGGAGCTGCGTATTCTGCCTCTCTAGTCGCCTACATCTTAGCGAAAAGCTTTTCCGCTCCAGTTCTCAAGGAGAAAGTGTACCAGCACTGCTCACTTAGCCCGACCTTGCCAGGAAATATGATATGCTGCACATTCCGAGGAGACTGCATTTTCCTGGGCAAGCTGCAACCTGCTGGCAGATGGCCGTGCTCTCTGCCCACTCCTGCCCAGTTCTTGCTACTAGCGGGCACGTTGCAGCCTGGCGAAGGCAAGAAACCTGGAGAGCTGTCACAGAGCAGAAAGGCAGCTGAGATGCTGAAAAGCAGCAAAGCTGAACTGCCTGCCTCAACTTCAGCAGTGTGTAATTGACTGAAGGCGAAAAACCAAGCAGCAGAGCAGCGGGCTTCTGTGCGCACTGAAGGCAATTGCAAGAATCCAGCAGCTGCTCCTTGCCAAGCACAGGCAGCTGCCTATGTTCTTGCTTCTTGACCAACTCACAGTTGCCCTTCTTTTCAGCAGCTGCCACCGTGTTCTCTGCATCTCGGAGCCTCTGGGGAGCAAAAAGAATTTCCAAGGAGGGATGCATGACGACTATGTGAAAACCCAGGAAAGTTGTCCTGGAACACCTCCCATTGGCATGCCAGAAGTGAATTCAAGAGGCAGGAGAGCGGCAGCCACCGTCCTGCGGCTGTGTGCGAGCTTCGCACACAAGCCGGCTTCTTCGCGGCTTCGTTCTTCGCCTCTTGTAAGCTACCGCGATCTCCGGCTGCCGGAGGCGAAGAAGCCGCTACTTCGCGCACAGATGACTGGAGCGGCAGCGGTGCGCTCCGAAGCGCCGCTTTTGCCGAAAGACGCCGGGAAGCGGCACTTGCTTTCGGCCAGCTGCGGAGCTGCGTATTCTGCCTCTCTAGTCGCCTACATCTTAGCGAAAAGCTTTTCCGCTCCAGTTCTCAAGGAGAAAGTGTACCAGCACTGCTCACTTAGCCCGACCTTGCCAGGAAATAAGATTTGCTGCACATTCCAAGGACACTTCATTTTCCTGGGCAAGCTGCAACCTGCTGGCAGATGGCCGTGCTCTCTGCCCACTCCTGCCCAGCTCTGGGTAGTAGCGGGCACGTTGCAGCCTGGCGAAGGGAAGAAACCTCTGAAACGATACGCGGAATAAATCAATAGACTCCATAACCTGGGGTAGTTATGAAGTGGGTATGTATGTCAGCGCCCGGCACAAGTGAGATAGCTCTCCAAAACTTGTGCCCCGAGCCTCAGTCTGACCCACACTTTTATTCTTAAAGTCGTTCCATATGCAAAACATTGCACAACTTTTTCATGCATATTCAACCCCTGGCCCCGCCTGTCCTCGCTTCTCATGCTAAGTAAGTCCACGTCCTTCTGGGCATGCGTGGTTTGCTGTGGTGGTCGTACGGGGGTCTCTTGGTGGTCCTGAGGCTGACGATTGTGGTCTTCCTCATGATTGAACTTTTGAACTTTTCCTCTCTGCGCGTGCGCTTTTGGTCCTTTGGTGCTTCTCTGAGTACGTCTGTCAGTCTTGATAGGCTTGGAGACAGAGGAGCTTCTTTATCTGGGTTCTTTCCTTCTTCTGGTATTGTTCTTTATGCAAGAAGCTTCAGAAATTTGCATTTTCCTATGCCCTTTGTACTAGGCAGAGGTTTCTTAAGTAAAAGGTTGAAAATTCAACACATAACTCTACAAGCTAAATTAGAAATGCTTCATTCATTTTGTTAACCTAACTCTAAAAATCTCTGCTTCAGTCCCCCCTTTTCTTAAAATAGAGTAAATTCTTTTACTACAGGGGTCTTGATTTAAATTCTGATCTACTATCATGACCGTCCTCTTTCAGTAAGATTCTAGGAGTTCTAGAGAGTGATGTCAGACTGGCCATGTGTTTTAACATCCTCGAATTCTACATGAGTGTTAAAGTAGACATCATTAAACTTACAGTAACTAAAATTAATAGAATTGTAATTGGGTGACATAAAGTGTTCTAAACAGCGTATTTCACTAGTTATGACTTGTGTTTATTAGCTAGTGATTGGTGCTGGATACACCAAGTTAAGAGACTTAACATACAGGAGGTTAGTGACATGTCTTGGGTAGACATTCTCTTTCGCACCCCATATGGTTTTTCATAAAGCAATTCAAAGTGGTTTAGCTTTTCTTTAGTCTTGGGTTTGGTTCGGATCTGCAGTAGTGCTAATGGGAGGGATTGAGTCCATGACAAATTAGCTTCTTGTCCCAATTGTACAATTTGTTGTTTGATCAAATGGTTCATTTTTTTTACCTGACCACTTGATTGTGGGTTATATGGGGTGTGAAGTTCTCAGTCTATGTTCAAGTATTGGCTAACTTGTTGCACTAATTTTACGATAAAATGTGGTCCTCTATTTGAGGAGATTGTGGCCAGGACTCTAAAGCGTGGTATGTTTTCTTGTACCAATACCTTAGTTACTTCTTGAGCTTTAGAAGTCCTGGTGGGGAATGCTTCTGGCCATCCTGAAAAGGTATCTGTTAGCACCAGTAAAAACTTATACCCCCCTTTTCTTGGCAATTCTGTACAATCTATCTGCCATTGCTGCTCCGGCCCATGACCCTTCCTAATCTGGCTAAGCTTTGGTTTGGGAGTATTTTTGGGGTTGGTCTGGAGGCAAAGGTCACATTGTCGAGTTGTAAATGTCTAGTTATGCTAGAGCATCAATACCCCAATGGTTTTCTGGTGTTCTTCCTTTATTAGGGACCATCAGAAATAGGAGGGTAGAAGTAATTTTCCTTCTATGGTGGCCCATCCCTCTTGGTTATAGTCTCCTTTTTGCTCATAGATTAATTTTTTTTCTAGTTTGTTGTATCTTGGCTTACCTTTAGGGGAAATTTGCCCGTCTTGCTGCTTCTTTTGCTTCCCTATCTGCCAGCTCGTTTCCTTCTTCCAATTCTGAGTTGATCTTCTGATGTGCCTTAATGTGCATGATCGCTACTTTCTCTGGCAACTGGACTGCTTCTAGAAGTCGCAGTACTTCTGATGCATCTTTAATATTTTTCCCTTGAGAGTTCAGCAGTCCTCTCTCTTTCTAAATGGCTCTGTGAGCATGCACTACTCCAAATGCATACTTCGAGTCCGTGTATATGTTTATTTCTTTCCCTCTTGCCAATTCTAGGGCCCGAGTTAGAGCAATTATCTCGGCCTTCTGTGCAGAGGTATTTGTTGGCAGGGGCCCAGATGATATTACTTCCTTGCACGTTGGAACTGCCTACCCGGCGTGCCGTTTTCCACTGATGATATAACTGCTTCCATCAGTAAACGAGACTTCTGCATTCTCCAGAGGGGTGTCCTTCAAGTCAGGGCAGCTGGAGTAGGTGGCTTCAATGGTCTCCAGGCAGTCATGTTCCACTGGTTCCCCTTGGTTTCTACTGAGGAAGGAGGCTGGATTGACAATGTTAGCCACTACTATCTCTACATCATCTTGCTCCGCTATGATAGCTTGGTATCTCAGGAGCCGTTGTGGGGAAAGCCAATGCCCACCTTTTACCTCTAGCACTGCAGACACTGTGTGAGACACTAGCACAGTTCTTTTCTGGCCTAGGGTGAATTTGTGTGCCTCTTGGATGTTCAGTACGACTGCTGCAACAGCTCTGAGGCACCCAGGCCACCCTTTAGCTGCTGTATCCAATTGCTTAGAGAAGTAAGCCACTGCTCTCCGATATGGGCCCAGGTCCTGTGCTAGTATTCCTAAGGCGATTCCTTGCTTCTCATGGGAGAATAAAAGGAAAGGCTTACTCACGTCCGGCAATCTCAGGGCTGGAGCTGACATGAGGGCTTTTTTCAGCTGGTTGAAAGCTTGCGTAGCTTCCTTTGTCTCTTGGATGTTCCTGCTTTCAGTTGCAATCAGTTCATAGAAGGGCTTAACAAACAGTCCATAGTTATAGATCCATAACCTGCACCACCCTGTCATCCTCAGGAAAGTTCGTAGTTCCTTTACAGTCTGAGGTTTTGGGCTCTGGCATATTGCCTCCTTCCGGCTTTGGCCCAAGGTACGTTGTCTAGCACTGACTTCGTAGCCCAGATAAGTTACTTTCTGTTTTACTACTTGGGCTTTTTTCTTTGATACTCGGTACCCTTGGAGCCCCAAAAAGTTCAAGAGGCTTATCGTCCAGGCCGTGCATGCTTCCCTTGTCCGTGTGGCTATCAGGATGTCATCTACGTACTCTAGCAACTTCCCTTCCTCTGGAGGGGCTTCTCAGGTCTCTAATTCTTTTGCAAGTTGTTCTCCAAACAAAGTGGGTGAGTTTTTGAATCCTTGTGGGAGTCTGGTCCATGTCAGTTGAGTTCTTGGCCCGCTCTTAGGATTTTCCCATTCAAATGCAAAAATTTTCTGGCTTCGTGGATAGGAAGGCAAAAGAAGGCATCTTTTCAATCTAAAACGGTAAACCAAGTTAGCTCGGCTGTTAAGCAAGTTAATAACGTGTAGGGATTGGCCACGACAGGATACAGATCCTCAGTGACCTTGTTTATGGCCCGCAGATCCTGTACTAACCGGTATGACCCATCAGGTTTACCAACTGGTAGGATAGGGGTATTAACACTTACATAACATAAGTTGGAACAAGGTATTATAGACAATATCATGGTCATCAATGGAAGCAATATTTGATTGAACTTTTTAGTTCTGAGGGTTCGTAACTTGTGTTTGTTGGTGACAGCAGGGAAGCACAGTGAGGCTGCTTAACAGGGCAGGATGCATACATATACTTTCCTTCGTCTACATTCACTTAACTTTATTTTACTTACTCTTACACATAACAAAACAACCACAACAACAAGGTACCTTTTCTTTTTCAACACACCTATTACACTTTTAGGTGTCCCTGGCTAGTCCCAGTGTTCTTGGATACCCCTCAATCTAGCTGTGTGGTTCCCAACTCTAGATCCTGTCAGACTTCTCTTCAAACTGGCAAAATTTTTACTCAATCTTGGCTGCTCTCAACAACCCAGCAAACTTAATTCTGGGTGCTCTTGCAATGTTAATCCCTCAACCCAGCAGGTTTGACTTAACCCTGGATGCTCTTGGAACATTAATCCCTCAATCCAGCAGGTTTGAATCAACCCTGGATGCTCTTGGAATATTAATCCCTCAATCCAGCAGGTTTGATCTTGGATGTTCTTGGGCATTCTTATCCCTCAATCCAGCAGAATTTTTAGGGGCCCCTCCTACACATTTTACCTTTTATTTTTCCCCAATAGATTATGCCAAGAAAACCCTCTTTTTACCTTTTAATTCATTTTTTTTTTCTAATTAATTACCTTTTACTCCCCCCCCCCCCCCCCCCACTAAGGGGTCCCACTCTTTCTCTGAGACCCAGTCCCAGGGGGGGTTCTCTCACTCTTTTTATTACTCGCTTCGTCTCTTTACTGGCCGCTTTTCTCGCGAAAAAGACGGAAACGCAGCATGGGAGACTGTCGCTCTCGCTTAGCAGGTCTGGGGTAACCAGCCCGCCTCTGTCACGATCCGCTTATGGCGGGGTGTCGTGATGGTTCTTTTCACCGATCCCAAAAGTGCAACAAAGGCAAACAACAAGGGACTATCAGTTAATCACAACAAATGCACCTTTAGTAGGGGCCAAAACAGTAAACGCGATAGTGGGGATCTGAAAGGAGATAAAAGGTTAGAGAGAGAAGAGGGATATGGGAATAGCTACCAACACAGGCGAGATCCTCAGTGCTCCGGACGATGGGGATCCGTCTGTCGTGTCGGGGGAGTCTTCGAAGTTCTGGTCGACTCGGGGCTCCAGTTATAATCCACAGAGGAGAGAGGGGGGGAACAAGTGTAATAATGAAAGTCCATTGTAATCGCCCCGAGGGAACGGGTGAGTCCACAGAAACCACCAAAGCAAGACGAATCCAATGAAGAATAAGTCCATTTGAATCACTGAAGGGAAACAGGTCATGTCATTAGTGGTCAGAGCACCAATTTCCCCTCCTCCCTATAGCAGGGGTCTCAGTCTCAGTCCTTGGGAGGAGGGTTCTCATTCTTTCTTTGTCACAGTGGTAACGAGGCAGATGAGGGGTCTTCAATGAAGGACCGCGAGAGTCACCCCAAAAGTTCATTTGGCTTAAGAACGGAGATTAGAAGCAGGCTGCGCATCAGGCTGTCCCGTGCTGGCTCCATGTCAGGTCTTTGCCAAGTCCTTGCCAACTCCTTGCCAAGTTCTTACCAGGCCTTGTTGGGAACAGCCAGCATGACGGTTCAGTGGTCCCACCTGTGCTGTGTCCTGTTCTAAGCCGGAACTACAGTGGGGGAAGGGATTCTTTCTTGTGGCAATCGGAAGGCAGAATGGAAAATGAGGGGCTTCAGACGGGCTCTTACAGCCTCTCATTCACACACATTCATCCCCCCTTTATTCGCCCTGTAATGCAAAGGATCTCCCAGTTGCCGAGCCGTGGGGGCTTTTAGCCACTCGGCACGAAGCTCGGATAGCTGGTACATCTGAGGGTCCACCAGAAGAACGGGAGGGACACTCGGGCTGCTGAAATCCTGCTCGTTGATTGAAGGGTCGCAGAAGGGGCAAACAGGGAGACAACGAAGCAGAAGGGAGGCAGATTCCGAGAGCCCCGAAGGGCGGGGTGAGGATTCTTTTAACTGCGTAGGGGTAGGAGGGTTTAGCATTCGAGGGTACAATCGGGAGAAGGCTAAAGGGAGGGGAAATATAACATTAACCAGTGGGGAAAAGGGAAAGGAGTGTTCTTGGTGGAAGAACCAAAGGGAAAACGTGGAACAGAGAAGATTCTAGGCTAAGGGGCAGACTTGAACAATAACTGACAGGACAGGGGGAGGGTACAATTCTCTTCCAAAAGGGGGTGGAGAACTCATACAACTGCTGTTTCCCATGGCAACCCTAGACTGCCTTCCCCAACCCCTCCTCCTGCACCAGTGACAGCTTTTAACACTGAAGGGCAGTGCTACTGTATAACAAACACTTAACTCTTAGCCCAGCCGGGCTCGCCGGCTACTTTTGCAAGCTTTTTACCAACTAGCGATGCTTGTAAGCGGTGCTTGTAACTCCTAGCTTGTACCACGCTCCCACTAGCTGCGCTATCAGCTAGCGGCGTTCAAAGCAGCTCCTCAAACCGCGGCTTGTGCCCGCGCGCCCGCTGCGCTATCAGCTGGGCCGCGCCTAAAGCACCTTTGCAAGCCCCGACTTAAGCCCCGCGCCGCACTCCCCCAGCTCGCCAGAGACAGCCCGTGCCACGCATGCGCACCACCCGCTCTATCGGGTAGAGCGCGCACTACCCGCACGATCAGGTAGTGTGGGCTGAGAGCTGCCCTGCGCATGCGCTCTCTAGCACCACCGCGCCGCCTCTCTGTATCTTAGCAAGGCCGCACCGCGCTTCACCGTTCCACTCACACATACACACACACGCACAAGCACGCACGTCCGGACGTAACAGACACACTACACTGCAATCGGGACACACTACACTGCAATCGGGACACACACCACACACTGAAATCGCGATTTCGCCCTCCCCGAGCCGCGCTATCAGCTGGGGAGGTCCTCCCGCCGCCGGCCTCTCCCCCGATGGCGGTCTGCTTGCAAGCCCCTAGGCAAACCTGCGCGCAAAAACATCTTTTTGCGACTTATCAGTGCCAACCGTAAGAAAATAAATTAACACATACCGCTTTCATCCGCTAGTCGACGGGCCGTGGTCTGCTCCCCGCAGTGTACAGCCGAGGCGCAGAGTCCCTCCGGGGAAAAGCCCTGTGGCGCCTGAGGGTGTCTGCTCCCAACCGGACCTGCGGGTGAGCAGAGCAGTCCCTTCGTGGTCGCCAACTGAAACGATACGCGGAAGAAATCAATAGACTCCATAACCTGGGGTAGTTATGAAGTGGGTATGTATGTCAGCGCCCGGCACAAGTGAGATAGCTCTCCAAAACTTGTGCCCCGAGCCTCAGTCTGACCCACACTTTTATTCTTAAAGACGTTCCATATGCAAAACATTGCACAACTTTTTCATGCATATTCAACCCCTGGCCCCGCCTGTCCTCGCTTCTCATGCTAAGTAAGTCCACGCCCTTCTGGGCATGCGTGGTTTGCTGTGGTGGTCGTACGGGGGTCTCTTGGTGGTCCTGAGGCTGAAAATTGTGGTCTTCCTCATGATTGAACTTTTGAACTTTTCCTCTCTGCGCGTGCGCTTTTGGTCCTTTGGTGCTTCTCTGAGTACGTCTGTCAGTCTTGATAGGCTTGGAGACAGAGGAGCTTCTTTATCTGGGTTCTTTCCTTCTTCTGGTATTGTTCTTTATGCAAGAAGCTTCAGAAATTTGCATTTTCCTTTGCCCTTTCTATTAGGCAGAGGTTTCTTAAGCAAAAGGTTGAAAATTCAACACATAACTCTACAAGCTAAACTAGAAATGCTTAATTCATTTTGTTAAACCAACGCTAAAAATCTCTATTTCACCTCGAGAGCTGTCAAAGAGCAGAAAGCAGCTGAGATGCTGAAAAGCAGCAAAGCTGAACTGCCTGCCTCAACTTCAGCAGTGTGTAATTGACTGAAGGCGAAAAACCAAGCAGCAGAGCAGCGGGCTTCTGTGCGCACTGAAGGCAATTGCAAGAATCCAGCAGCTGCTCCTCGCCAAGCACAGGCAGCTGCCTGTGTTCTTGCTTCTTGACCAACTCACAGTTGCCCTTCTTTTCAGCAGCTGCCACCGTGTTCTCTGCATCTCGGAGACTCTGGGGAGCAACAAGAATTTCCAAGGAGGGATGCATGAAAACTAAAATAAAAACTCAGGAAGGTTGTCCTGGAACACCTCCCATTGGCATACCAGAAGTGAATTCAAGAGGCAGGAGAGCAGCAGCCACCGTCCTGCAGCTGTCTGCGAGTTTCGCACACAAGCCGGCTTCTTCGCGGCTTCGTTCTTCGCCTCTTGCAAGCTAGCGCGATCTCCGGCTGCCGGAGGCGAAGAAGCGGCTACTTCGCGCACAGATCACTGGAGCGGCAGCGATGCGCTCCGAAGCGCCGCTTTTGCCGAAAGACGCCGGGAAGCGGCACTTGCTTTCGGCCAGCTGCGGAGCTGCGTATTCTGCCTCTCTAGTCGCCTACATCTTAGCGAAAAGCTTTTCCGCTCCAGTTCTCAAGGAGAAAGTGTACCAGCACTGCTCACTTAGCCCGACCTTGCCAGGAAATATGATATGCTGCACATTCCGAGGAGACTGCATTTTCCTGGGCAAGCTGCAACCTGCTGGCAGATGGCCGTGCTCTCTGCCCACTCCTGCCCAGTTCTTGGTACTAGCGGGCACGTTGCAGCCTGGCGAAGGCAAGAAACCTGGAGAGCTGTCACAGAGCAGAAAGGCAGCTGAGATGCTGAAAAGCAGCAAAGCTGAACTGCCTGCCTCAACTTCAGCAGTGTGTAATTGACTGAAGGCGAAAAACCAAGCAGCAGAGCAGCGGGCTTCTGTGCGCACTGAAGGCAATTGCAAGAATCCAGCAGCTGCTCCTTGCCAAGCACAGGCAGCTGCCTGTGTTCTTGCTTCTTGACCAACTCACAGTTGCCCTTCTTTTCAGCAGCTGCCACCGTGTTCTCTGCATCTCGGAGCCTCTGGGGAGCAACAAGAATTTCCAAGGAGGGATGCATGAAAACTAAAATAAAAACCCAGGAAAGTTGTCCTGGAACACCTCCCATTGGCATGCCAGAAGTGAATTCAAGAGGCAGGAGAGCGGCAGCCACCGTCCTGCGGCTGTCTGCGAGTTTCGCACACAAGCCGGCTTCTTCGCGGCTTCGTTCTTCACCTCTTGTAAGCTACCGCGATCTCCGGCTGCCGGAGGCGAAGAAGCCGCTACTTCGCGCACAGATCACTGGAGCGGCAGCGATGCGCTCCGGAGAGCCGCTTTTGCCGAAAGACGCCGGGAAGCGGCACTTGCTTTCGGCCAGCTGCGGAGCTGCGTATTCTGCCTCTCTAGTCGCCTACATCTTAGCGAAAAGCTTTTCCGCTCCAGTTCTCAAGGAGAAAGTGTACCAGCACTGCTCACTTAGCCCGACCTTGCCAGGAAATGAGATTTGCTGCACATTCCAAGGACACTGCATTTTCCTGGGCAAGCTGCAACCTGCTGGCAGATGGCCGTGCTCTCTGCCCACTCCTGCCCAGTTCTTGCTACTAGCGGGCACGTTGCAGCCTGGCGAAGGCAAGAAACCTAGAGAGCTGTCACAGAGCAGAAAGGCAGCTGAGATGCTGAAAAGCAGCAAAGCTGAACTGCCTGCCTCAACTTCAGCAGTGTGTAATTGACTGAAGGCGAAAAACCAAGCAGCAGAGCAGCGGGCTTCTGTGCGCACTGAAGGCAATTGCAAGAATCCAGCAGCTGCTCCTTGCCAAGCACAGGCAGCTGCCTGTGTTCTTGCTTCTTGACCAACTCACAGTTGCCCTTCTTTTCAGCAGCTGCCACCGTGTTCTCTGCATCTCGGAGCCTCTGGGGAGCAACAAGAGTTTCCAAGGAGGGATGCATGACGACTATGTCAAAACCCAGGAAAGTTGTCCTGGAACACCTCCCATTGGAATGCCAAGAGTGAATTCAAGAGGCAGGAGAGCGGCAGCCACCGTCCTGCAGCTGTCTGCGAGTTTCGCACACAAGCCGGCTTCTTCGCGGCTTCGTTCTTCGCCTCTTGCAAGCTACCGCGATCTCCGGCTGCCGGAGGCGAAGAAGCCGTTACTTCGCGCACAGATCATTGGAGCGGCAGCGGTGCGCTCCGGAGAGCCGCTTTTGCCGAAAGACGCCGGGAAGCGGCACTTGCTTTCGGCCAGCTGCGGAGCTGCGTATTCTGCCTCTCTAGTCGCCTACATCTTAGCGAAAAGCTTTTCCGCTCCAGTTCTCAAGGAGAAAGTGTACCAGCACTGCTCACTTAGCCCGACCTTGCCAGGAAATGAGATTTGCTGCACATTCCAAGGACACTTCATTTTCCTGGGCAAGCTGCAACCTGCTGGCAGATGGCCGTGCTCTCTGCCCACTCCTGCCCAGTTCTTGCTACTAGCGGGCACGTTGCAGCCTGGCGAAGGCAAGAAACCTGGAGAGCTGTCACAGAGCAGAAGGGCAGCTGAGATGCTGAAAAGCAGCAAAGCTGAACTGCCTGCCTCAACTTCAGCAGTGTGTAATTGACTGAAGGCGAAAAACCAAGCAGCAGAGCAGCGGGCTTCTGTGCGCACTGAAGGCAATTGCAAGAATCCAGCAGCTGCTCCTCGCCAAGCACAGGCAGCTGCCTGTGTTCTTGCTTCTTGACCAACTCACAGTTGCCCTTCTTTTCAGCAGCTGCCACCGTGTTCTCTGCATCTCGGAGCCTCTGGGGAGCAACAAGAATTTCCAAGGAGGGATGCATGACGACTATGTCAAAACCCAGGAAAGTTGTCCTGGAACACCTCCCATTGGCATGCCAGAAGTGAATTCAAGAGGCAGGAGAGCGGCAGCCACCATCCTGCGCCTGTCTGCGAGTTTCGCACACAAGCCGGCTTCTTCGCGGCTTCGTTCTTCGCCTCTTGTAAGCTACCGCGATCTCCGGCTGCCGGAGGCGAAGAAGCCGCTACTTCGCGCACAGATCACTGGAGCGGCAGCGATGCGCTCCGGAGAGCCGCTTTTGCCGAAAGACGCCGCGAAGCGGCACTTGCTTTCGGCCAGCTGCGGAGCTGCGTATTCTGCCTCTCTAGTCGCCTACATCTTAGCGAAAAGCTTTTCCGCTCCAGTTCTCAAGGAGAAAGTGTACCAGCACTGCTCACTTAGCCCGACCTTGCCAGGAAATGAGATTTGCTGCACATTCCAAGGACACTTCATTTTCCTGGGCAAGCTGCAACCTGCTGGCAGATGGCCGTGCTCTCTGCCCACTCCTGCCCAGTTCTTGCTACTAGCGGGCACGTTGCAGCCTGGCGAAGGCAAGAAACCTGGAGAGCTGTCACAGAGCAGAAAGGCAGCTGAGATGATGAAAAGCAGCAAAGCTGAACAGCCTGCCTCAACTTCAGCAGTGTGTAATTGACTGAAGGCGAAAAACCAAGCAGCAGAGCAGCGGGCTTCTGTGCGCACTGAAGGCAATTGCAAGAATCCAGCAGCTGCTCCTCGCCAAGCACAGGCAGCTGCCTGTGTTCTTGCTTCTTGACCAACTCACAGTTGCTCTTCTTTTCAGCAGCTGCCATTGTGTTCTCTGCATCTCGGAGCCTCTGGGGAGCAACAAGAATTTCCAAGGAGGGATGCATGAAAACTAAAATAAAAACTCAGGAAGGTTGTCCTGGAACACCTCCCATTGGCATGCCAGAAGTGAATTCAAGAGGCAGGAGAGCGGCAGCCACCGTCCTGCGGCTGTCTGCGAGCTTCGCACACAAGCCGGCTTCTTCGCGGCTTCGTTCTTCGCCTCTTGTAAGCTACAGCGATCTCCGGCTGCCGGAGGCGAAGAAGCCGCTACTTCGCGCACAGATCACTGGAGCGGCAGCGGTGCGCTCCGGAGAGCCGCTTTTGCCGAAAGACGCCGGGAAGCGGCACTTGCTTTCGGCCAGCTGCGGAGCTGCGTATTCTGCCTCTCTAGTCGCCTACATCTTAGCGAAAAGCTTTTCCGCTCCAGTTCTCAAGGAGAAAGTGTACCAGCACTGCTCACTTAGTCCGACCTTGCCAGGAAATGAGATTTGCTGCACATTCCAAGGACACTTCATTTTCCTGGGCAAGCTGCAACCTGCTGGCAGATGGCCGTGCTCTCTGCCCACTCCTGCCCAGTTCTTGCTACTAGCGGGCACGTTGCAGCCTGGCGAAGGCAAGAAACCTGGAGAGCTGTCACAGAGCAGAAAGGCAGCTGAGATGCTGAAAAGCAGCAAAGCTGAACTGCCTGCCTCAACTTCAGCAGTGTGTAATTGACTGAAGGCGAAAAACCAAGCAGCAGAGCAGCGGGCTTCTGTGCGCACTGAAGGCAATTGCAAGAATCCAGCAGCTGCTCCTCGCCAAGCACAGGCAGCTGCCTGTGTTCTTGCTTCTTGACCAACTCACAGTTGCCCTTCTTTTCAGCAGCTGCCACCGTGTTCTCTGCATCTCGGAGCCTCTGGGGAGCAACAAGAATTTCCAAGGAGGGATGCATGAAAACTAAAATAAAAACTCAGGAAGGTTGTCCTGGAACACCTCCCATTGGCATACCAGAAGTGAATTCAAGAGGCAGGAGAGCAGCAGCCACCGTCCTGCAGCTGTCTGCGAGTTTCGCACACAAGCCGGCTTCTTCGCGGCTTCGTTCTTCGCCTCTTGCAAGCTAGCGCGATCTCCGGCTGCCGGAGGCGAAGAAGCGGCTACTTCGCGCACAGATCACTGGAGCGGCAGCGATGCGCTCCGAAGCGCCGCTTTTGCCGAAAGACGCCGGGAAGCGGCACTTGCTTTCGGCCAGCTGCGGAGCTGCGTATTCTGCCTCTCTAGTCGCCTACATCTTAGCGAAAAGCTTTTCCGCTCCAGTTCTCAAGGAGAAAGTGTACCAGCACTGCTCACTTAGCCCGACCTTGCCAGGAAATATGATATGCTGCACATTCCGAGGAGACTGCATTTTCCTGGGCAAGCTGCAACCTGCTGGCAGATGGCCGTGCTCTCTGCCCACTCCTGCCCAGTTCTTGCTACTAGCAGGCACGTTGCAGCCTGGCGAAGGCAAGAAACCTGGAGAGCTGTCACAGAGCAGAAAGGCAGCTGAGATGCTGAAAAGCAGCAAAGCTGAACTGCCTGCCTCAACTTCAGCAGTGTGTAATTGACTGAAGGCGAAAAACCAAGCAGCAGAGCAGCGGGCTTCTGTGCGCACTGAAGGCAATTGCAAGAATCCAGCAGCTGCTCCTTGCCAAGCACAGGCAGCTGCCTGTGTTCTTGCTTCTTGACCAACTCACAGTTGCCCTTCTTTTCAGCAGCTGCCACCGTGTTCTCTGCATCTCGGAGCCTCTGGGGAGCAACAAGAATTTCCAAGGAGGGATGCATGAAAACTAAAATAAAAACTCAGGAAAGTTGTCCTGGAACACCTCCCATTGGCATGCCAGAAGTGAATTCAAGAGGCAGGAGAGCGGCAGCCACCGTCCTGCAGCTGTCTGCGAGTTTCGCACACAAGCCGGCTTCTTCGCGGCTTCGTTCTTCGCCTCTTGTAAGCTACCGCGATCTCCGGCTGCCGGAGGCGAAGAAGCCGCTACTTCGCGCACAGATCACTGGAGCGGCAGCGATGCGCTCCGGAGAGCCGCTTTTGCCGAAAGACGCCGGGAAGCGGCACTTGCTTTCGGCCAGCTGCGGAGCTGCGTATTCTGCCTCTCTAGTCGCCTACATCTTAGCGAAAAGCTTTTCCGCTCCAGTTCTCAAGGAGAAAGTGTACCAGCACTGCTCACTTAGTCCGACCTTGCCAGGAAATGAGATTTGCTGCACATTCCAAGGACACTTCATTTTCCTGGGCAAGCTGCAACCTGCTGGCAGATGGCCGTGCTCTCTGCCCACTCCTGCCCAGTTCTTGCTACTAGCGGGCACGTTGCAGCCTGGCGAAGGCAAGAAACCTGGAGAGCTGTCACAGAGCAGAAAGGCAGCTGAGATGCTGAAAAGCAGCAAAGCTGAACAGCCTGCCTCAGCTTCAGCAGTGTGTAATTGACTGAAGGCGAAAAACTAAGCAGCAGAGCAGCGGGCTTCTGTGCGCACTGAAGGCAATTGCAAGAATCCAGCAGCTGCTCCTCGCCAAGCACAGGCAGCTGCCTGTGTTCTTGCTTCTTGACCAACTCACAGTTGCCCTTCTTTTCAGCAGCTGCCACCGTGTTCTCTGCATCTCGGAGCCTCTGGGGAGCAACAAGAATTTCCAAGGAGGGATGCATGAAAACTAAAATAAAAACTCAGGAAGGTTGTCCTGGAACACCTCCCATTGGCATACCAGAAGTGAATTCAAGAGGCAGGAGAGCGGCAGCCACCGTCCTGCAGCTGTCTGCGAGTTTCGCACACAAGCCGGCTTCTTCGCGGCTTCGTTCTTCGCCTCTTGCAAGCTACCGCGATCTCCGGCTGCCGGAGGCGAAGAAGCGGCTACTTCGCGCACAGATCACTGGAGCGGCAGCGATGCGCTCCGAAGCGCCGCTTTTGCCGAAAGACGCCGGGAAGCGGCACTTGCTTTCGGCCAGCTGCGGAGCTGCGTATTCTGCCTCTCTAGTCGCCTACATCTTAGCGAAAAGCTTTTCCGCTCCAGTTCTCAAGGAGAAAGTGTACCAGCACTGCTCACTTAGCCCGACCTTGCCAGGAAATATGATATGCTGCACATTCCGAGGAGACTGCATTTTCCTGGGCAAGCTGCAACCTGCTGGCAGATGGCCGTGCTCTCTGCCCACTCCTGCCCAGTTCTTGCTACTAGCGGGCACGTTGCAGCCTGGCGAAGGCAAGAAACCTGGAGAGCTGTCACAGAGCAGAAAGGCAGCTGAGATGCTGAAAAGCAGCAAAGCTGAACTGCCTGCCTCAACTTCAGCAGTGTGTAATTGACTGAAGGCGAAAAACCAAGCAGCAGAGCAGCGGGCTTCTGTGCGCACTGAAGGCAATTGCAAGAATCCAGCAGCTGCTCCTTGCCAAGCACAGGCAGCTGCCTATGTTCTTGCTTCTTGACCAACTCACAGTTGCCCTTCTTTTCAGCAGCTGCCACCGTGTTCTCTGCATCTCGGAGCCTCTGGGGAGCAAAAAGAATTTCCAAGGAGGGATGCATGACGACTATGTGAAAACCCAGGAAAGTTGTCCTGGAACACCTCCCATTGGCATGCCAGAAGTGAATTCAAGAGGCAGGAGAGCGGCAGCCACCGTCCTGCGGCTGTGTGCGAGCTTCGCACACAAGCCGGCTTCTTCGCGGCTTCGTTCTTCGCCTCTTGTAAGCTACCGCGATCTCCGGCTGCCGGAGGCGAAGAAGCCGCTACTTCGCGCACAGATGACTGGAGCGGCAGCGGTGCGCTCCGAAGCGCCGCTTTTGCCGAAAGACGCCGGGAAGCGGCACTTGCTTTCGGCCAGCTGCGGAGCTGCGTATTCTGCCTCTCTAGTCGCCTACATCTTAGCGAAAAGCTTTTCCGCTCCAGTTCTCAAGGAGAAAGTGTACCAGCACTGCTCACTTAGCCCGACCTTGCCAGGAAATAAGATTTGCTGCACATTCCAAGGACACTTCATTTTCCTGGGCAAGCTGCAACCTGCTGGCAGATGGCCGTGCTCTCTGCCCACTCCTGCCCAGCTCTGGGTAGTAGCGGGCACGTTGCAGCCTGGCGAAGGGAAGAAACCTCTGAAACGATACGCGGAATAAATCAATAGACTCCATAACCTGGGGTAGTTATGAAGTGGGTATGTATGTCAGCGCCCGGCACAAGTGAGATAGCTCTCCAAAACTTGTGCCCCGAGCCTCAGTCTGACCCACACTTTTATTCTTAAAGTCGTTCCATATGCAAAACATTGCACAACTTTTTCATGCATATTCAACCCCTGGCCCCGCCTGTCCTCGCTTCTCATGCTAAGTAAGTCCACGTCCTTCTGGGCATGCGTGGTTTGCTGTGGTGGTCGTACGGGGGTCTCTTGGTGGTCCTGAGGCTGACGATTGTGGTCTTCCTCATGATTGAACTTTTGAACTTTTCCTCTCTGCGCGTGCGCTTTTGGTCCTTTGGTGCTTCTCTGAGTACGTCTGTCAGTCTTGATAGCCTTGGAGACAGAGGAGCTTCTTTATCTGGGTTCTTTCCTTCTTCTGGTATTGTTCTTTATGCAAGAAGCTTCAGAAATTTGCATTTTCCTATGCCCTTTGTACTAGGCAGAGGTTTCTTAAGTAAAAGGTTGAAAATTCAACACATAACTCTACAAGCTAAATTAGAAATGCTTCATTCATTTTGTTAACCTAACTCTAAAAATCTCTGCTTCAGTCCCCCCTTTTCTTAAAATAGAGTAAATTCTTTTACTACAGGGGTCTTGATTTAAATTCTGATCTACTATCATGACCGTCCTCTTTCAGTAAGATTCTAGGAGTTCTAGAGAGTGATGTCAGACTGGCCATGTGTTTTAACATCCTCGAATTCTACATGAGTGTTAAAGTAGACATCATTAAACTTACAGTAACTAAAATTAATAGAATTGTAATTGGGTGACATAAAGTGTTCTAAACAGCGTATTTCACTAGTTATGACTTGTGTTTATTAGCTAGTGATTGGTGCTGGATACACCAAGTTAAGAGACTTAACATACAGGAGGTTAGTGACATGTCTTGGGTAGACATTCTCTTTCGCACCCCATATGGTTTTTCATAAAGCAATTCAAAGTGGTTTAGCTTTTCTTTAGTCTTGGGTTTGGTTCGGATCTGCAGTAGTGCTAATGGGAGGGATTGAGTCCATGACAAATTAGCTTCTTGTCCCAATTGTACAATTTGTTGTTTGATCAAATGGTTCATTTTTTTTACCTGACCACTTGATTGTGGGTTATATGGGGTGTGAAGTTCTCAGTCTATGTTCAAGTATTGGCTAACTTGTTGCACTAATTTTACGATAAAATGTGGTCCTCTATTTGAGGAGATTGTGGCCAGGACTCTAAAGCGTGGTATGTTTTCTTGTACCAATACCTTAGTTACTTCTTGAGCTTTAGAAGTCCTGGTGGGGAATGCTTCTGGCCATCCTGAAAAGGTATCTGTTAGCACCAGTAAAAACTTATACCCCCCTTTTCTTGGCAATTCTGTACAATCTATCTGCCATTGCTGCTCCGGCCCATGACCCTTCCTAATCTGGCTAAGCTTTGGTTTGGGAGTATTTTTGGGGTTGGTCTGGAGGCAAAGGTCACATTGTCGAGTTGTAAATGTCTAGTTATGCTAGAGCATCAATACCCCAATGGTTTTCTGGTGTTCTTCCTTTATTAGGGACCATCAGAAATAGGAGGGTAGAAGTAATTTTCCTTCTATGGTGGCCCATCCCTCTTGGTTATAGTCTCCTTTTTGCTCATAGATTAATTTTTTTTCTAGTTTGTTGTATCTTGGCTTACCTTTAGGGGAAATTTGCCCGTCTTGCTGCTTCTTTTGCTTCCCTATCTGCCAGCTCGTTTCCTTCTTCCAATTCTGAGTTGATCTTCTGATGTGCCTTAATGTGCATGATCGCTACTTTCTCTGGCAACTGGACTGCTTCTAGAAGTCGCAGTACTTCTGATGCATCTTTAATATTTTTCCCTTGAGAGTTCAGCAGTCCTCTCTCTTTCTAAATGGCTCTGTGAGCATGCACTACTCCAAATGCATACTTCGAGTCCGTGTATATGTTTATTTCTTTCCCTCTTGCCAATTCTAGGGCCCGAGTTAGAGCAATTATCTCGGCCTTCTGTGCAGAGGTATTTGTTGGCAGGGGCCCAGATGATATTACTTCCTTGCACGTTGGAACTGCCTACCCGGCGTGCCGTTTTCCACTGATGATATAACTGCTTCCATCAGTAAACGAGACTTCTGCATTCTCCAGAGGGGTGTCCTTCAAGTCAGGGCAGCTGGAGTAGGTGGCTTCAATGGTCTCCAGGCAGTCATGTTCCACTGGTTCCCCTTGGTTTCTACTGAGGAAGGAGGCTGGATTGACAATGTTAGCCACTACTATCTCTACATCATCTTGCTCCGCTATGATAGCTTGGTATCTCAGGAGCCGTTGTGGGGAAAGCCAATGCCCACCTTTTACCTCTAGCACTGCAGACACTGTGTGAGACACTAGCACAGTTCTTTTCTGGCCTAGGGTGAATTTGTGTGCCTCTTGGATGTTCAGTACGACTGCTGCAACAGCTCTGAGGCACCCAGGCCACCCTTTAGCTGCTGTATCCAATTGCTTAGAGAAGTAAGCCACTGCTCTCCGATATGGGCCCAGGTCCTGTGCTAGTATTCCTAAGGCGATTCCTTGCTTCTCATGGGAGAATAAAAGGAAAGGCTTACTCACGTCCGGCAATCTCAGGGCTGGAGCTGACATGAGGGCTTTTTTCAGCTGGTTGAAAGCTTGCGTAGCTTCCTTTGTCTCTTGGATGTTCCTGCTTTCAGTTGCAATCAGTTCATAGAAGGGCTTAACAAACAGTCCATAGTTATAGATCCATAACCTGCACCACCCTGTCATCCTCAGGAAAGTTCGTAGTTCCTTTACAGTCTGAGGTTTTGGGCTCTGGCATATTGCCTCCTTCCGGCTTTGGCCCAAGGTACGTTGTCTAGCACTGACTTCGTAGCCCAGATAAGTTACTTTCTGTTTTACTACTTGGGCTTTTTTCTTTGATACTCGGTACCCTTGGAGCCCCAAAAAGTTCAAGAGGCTTATCGTCCAGGCCGTGCATGCTTCCCTTGTCCGTGTGGCTATCAGGATGTCATCTACGTACTCTAGCAACTTCCCTTCCTCTGGAGGGGCTTCTCAGGTCTCTAATTCTTTTGCAAGTTGTTCTCCAAACAAAGTGGGTGAGTTTTTGAATCCTTGTGGGAGTCTGGTCCATGTCAGTTGAGTTCTTGGCCCGCTCTTAGGATTTTCCCATTCAAATGCAAAAATTTTCTGGCTTCGTGGATAGGAAGGCAAAAGAAGGCATCTTTTCAATCTAAAACGGTAAACCAAGTTAGCTCGGCTGTTAAGCAAGTTAATAACGTGTAGGGATTGGCCACCACAGGATACAGATCCTCAGTGACCTTGTTTATGGCCCGCAGATCCTGTACTAACCGGTATGACCCATCAGGTTTACCAACTGGTAGGATAGGGGTATTAACACTTACATAACATAAGTTGGAACAAGGTATTATAGACAATATCATGGTCATCAATGGAAGCAATATTTGATTGAACTTTTTAGTTCTGAGGGTTCGTAACTTGTGTTTGTTGGTGACAGCAGGGAAGCACAGTGAGGCTGCTTAACAGGGCAGGATGCATACATATACTTTCCTTCGTCTACATTCACTTAACTTTATTTTACTTACTCTTACACATAACAAAACAACCACAACAACAAGGTACCTTTTCTTTTTCAACACACCTATTACACTTTTAGGTGTCCCTGGCTAGTCCCAGTGTTCTTGGATACCCCTCAATCTAGCTGTGTGGTTCCCAACTCTAGATCCTGTCAGACTTCTCTTCAAACTGGCAAAATTTTTACTCAATCTTGGCTGCTCTCAACAACCCAGCAAACTTAATTCTGGGTGCTCTTGCAATGTTAATCCCTCAACCCAGCAGGTTTGACTTAACCCTGGATGCTCTTGGAACATTAATCCCTCAATCCAGCAGGTTTGAATCAACCCTGGATGCTCTTGGAATATTAATCCCTCAATCCAGCAGGTTTGATCTTGGATGTTCTTGGGCATTCTTATCCCTCAATCCAGCAGAATTTTTAGGGGCCCCTCCTACACATTTTACCTTTTATTTTTCCCCAATAGATTATGCCAAGAAAACCCTCTTTTTACCTTTTAATTCATTTTTTTTTTCTAATTAATTACCTTTTACTCCCCCCCCCCCCCCCCCCCACTAAGGGGTCCCACTCTTTCTCTGAGACCCAGTCCCAGGGGGGGTTCTCTCACTCTTTTTATTACTCGCTTCGTCTCTTTACTGGCCGCTTTTCTCGCGAAAAAGACGGAAACGCAGCATGGGAGACTGTCGCTCTCGCTTAGCAGGTCTGGGGTAACCAGCCCGCCTCTGTCACGATCCGCTTATGGCGGGGTGTCGTGATGGTTCTTTTCACCGATCCCAAAAGTGCAACAAAGGCAAACAACAAGGGACTATCAGTTAATCACAACAAATGCACCTTTAGTAGGGGCCAAAACAGTAAACGCGATAGTGGGGATCTGAAAGGAGATAAAAGGTTAGAGAGAGAAGAGGGATATGGGAATAGCTACCAACACAGGCGAGATCCTCAGTGCTCCGGACGATGGGGATCCGTCTGTCGTGTCGGGGGAGTCTTCGAAGTTCTGGTCGACTCGGGGCTCCAGTTATAATCCACAGAGGAGAGAGGGGGGGAACAAGTGTAATAATGAAAGTCCATTGTAATCGCCCCGAGGGAACGGGTGAGTCCACAGAAACCACCAAAGCAAGACGAATCCAATGAAGAATAAGTCCATTTGAATCACTGAAGGGAAACAGGTCATGTCATTAGTGGTCAGAGCACCAATTTCCCCTCCTCCCTATAGCAGGGGTCTCAGTCTCAGTCCTTGGGAGGAGGGTTCTCATTCTTTCTTTGTCACAGTGGTAACGAGGCAGATGAGGGGTCTTCAATGAAGGACCGCGAGAGTCACCCCAAAAGTTCATTTGGCTTAAGAACGGAGATTAGAAGCAGGCTGCGCATCAGGCTGTCCCGTGCTGGCTCCATGTCAGGTCTTTGCCAAGTCCTTGCCAACTCCTTGCCAAGTTCTTACCAGGCCTTGTTGGGAACAGCCAGCATGACGGTTCAGTGGTCCCACCTGTGCTGTGTCCTGTTCTAAGCCGGAACTACAGTGGGGGAAGGGATTCTTTCTTGTGGCAATCGGAAGGCAGAATGGAAAATGAGGGGCTTCAGACGGGCTCTTACAGCCTCTCATTCACACACATTCATCCCCCCTTTATTCGCCCTGTAATGCAAAGGATCTCCCAGTTGCCGAGCCGTGGGGGCTTTTAGCCACTCGGCACGAAGCTCGGATAGCTGGTACATCTGAGGGTCCACCAGAAGAACGGGAGGGACACTCGGGCTGCTGAAATCCTGCTCGTTGATTGAAGGGTCGCAGAAGGGGCAAACAGGGAGACAACGAAGCAGAAGGGAGGCAGATTCCGAGAGCCCCGAAGGGCGGGGTGAGGATTCTTTTAACTGCGTAGGGGTAGGAGGGTTTAGCATTCGAGGGTACAATCGGGAGAAGGCTAAAGGGAGGGGAAATATAACATTAACCAGTGGGGAAAAGGGAAAGGAGTGTTCTTGGTGGAAGAACCAAAGGGAAAACGTGGAACAGAGAAGATTCTAGGCTAAGGGGCAGACTTGAACAATAACTGACAGGACAGGGGGAGGGTACAATTCTCTTCCAAAAGGGGGTGGAGAACTCATACAACTGCTGTTTCCCATGGCAACCCTAGACTGCCTTCCCCAACCCCTCCTCCTGCACCAGTGACAGCTTTTAACACTGAAGGGCAGTGCTATTGTATAACAAACACTTAACTCTTAGCCCAGCCGGGCTCGCCGGCTACTTTTGCAAGCTTTTTACCAACTAGCGATGCTTGTAAGCGGTGCTTGTAACTCCTAGCTTGTACCACGCTCCCACTAGCTGCGCTATCAGCTAGCGGCGTTCAAAGCAGCTCCTCAAACCGCGGCTTGTGCCCGCGCGCCCGCTGCGCTATCAGCTGGGCCGCGCCTAAAGCACCTTTGCAAGCCCCGACTTAAGCCCCGCGCCGCACTCCCCCAGCTCGCCAGAGACAGCCCGTGCCACGCATGCGCACCACCCGCTCTATCGGGTAGAGCGCGCACTACCCGCACGATCAGGTAGTGTGGGCTGAGAGCTGCCCTGCGCATGCGCTCTCTAGCACCACCGCGCCGCCTCTCTGTATCTTAGCAAGGCCGCACCGCGCTTCACCGTTCCACTCACACATACACACACACGCACAAGCACGCACGTCCGGACGTAACAGACACACTACACTGCAATCGGGACACACACCACACACTGAAATCGCGATTTCGCCCTCCCCGAGCCGCGCTATCAGCTGGGGAGGTCCTCCCGCCGCCGGCCTCTCCCCCGATGGCGGTCTGCTTGCAAGCCCCTAGGCAAACCTGCGCGCAAAAACATCTTTTTGCGACTTATCAGTGCCAACCGTAAGAAAATAAATTAACACATACCGCTTTCATCCGCTAGTCGACGGGCCGTGGTCTGCTCCCCGCAGTGTACAGCCGAGGCGCAGAGTCCCTCCGGGGAAAAGCCCTGTGGCGCCTGAGGGTGTCTGCTCCCAACCGGACCTGCGGGTGAGCAGAGCAGTCCCTTCGTGGTCGCCAACTGAAACGATACGCGGAAGAAATCAATAGACTCCATAACCTGGGGTAGTTATGAAGTGGGTATGTATGTCAGCGCCCGGCACAAGTGAGATAGCTCTCCAAAACTTGTGCCCCGAGCCTCAGTCTGACCCACACTTTTATTCTTAAAGTCGTTCCATATGCAAAACATTGCACAACTTTTTCATGCATATTCAACCCCTGGCCCCGCCTGTCCTCGCTTCTCATGCTAAGTAAGTCCACGCCCTTCTGGGCATGCGTGGTTTGCTGTGGTGGTCGTACGGGGGTCTCTTGGTGGTCCTGAGGCTGAAAATTGTGGTCTTCCTCATGATTGAACTTTTGAACTTTTCCTCTCTGCGCGTGCGCTTTTGGTCCTTTGGTGCTTCTCTGAGTACGTCTGTCAGTCTTGATAGGCTTGGAGACAGAGGAGCTTCTTTATCTGGGTTCTTTCCTTCTTCTGGTATTGTTCTTTATGCAAGAAGCTTCAGAAATTTGCATTTTCCTTTGCCCTTTCTATTAGGCAGAGGTTTCTTAAGCAAAAGGTTGAAAATTCAACACATAACTCTACAAGCTAAACTAGAAATGCTTAATTCATTTTGTTAAACCAACGCTAAAAATCTCTATTTCACCTCGAGAGCTGTCAAAGAGCAGAAAGCAGCTGAGATGCTGAAAAGCAGCAAAGCTGAACTGCCTGCCTCAACTTCAGCAGTGTGTAATTGACTGAAGGCGAAAAACCAAGCAGCAGAGCAGCGGGCTTCTGTGCGCACTGAAGGCAATTGCAAGAATCCAGCAGCTGCTCCTCGCCAAGCACAGGCAGCTGCCTGTGTTCTTGCTTCTTGACCAACTCACAGTTGCCCTTCTTTTCAGCAGCTGCCACCGTGTTCTCTGCATCTCGGAGACTCTGGGGAGCAACAAGAATTTCCAAGGAGGGATGCATGAAAACTAAAATAAAAACTCAGGAAGGTTGTCCTGGAACACCTCCCATTGGCATACCAGAAGTGAATTCAAGAGGCAGGAGAGCAGCAGCCACCGTCCTGCAGCTGTCTGCGAGTTTCGCACACAAGCCGGCTTCTTCGCGGCTTCGTTCTTCGCCTCTTGCAAGCTAGCGCGATCTCCGGCTGCCGGAGGCGAAGAAGCGGCTACTTCGCGCACAGATCACTGGAGCGGCAGCGATGCGCTCCGAAGCGCCGCTTTTGCCGAAAGACGCCGGGAAGCGGCACTTGCTTTCGGCCAGCTGCGGAGCTGCGTATTCTGCCTCTCTAGTCGCCTACATCTTAGCGAAAAGCTTTTCCGCTCCAGTTCTCAAGGAGAAAGTGTACCAGCACTGCTCACTTAGCCCGACCTTGCCAGGAAATATGATATGCTGCACATTCCGAGGAGACTGCATTTTCCTGGGCAAGCTGCAACCTGCTGGCAGATGGCCGTGCTCTCTGCCCACTCCTGCCCAGTTCTTGGTACTAGCGGGCACGTTGCAGCCTGGCGAAGGCAAGAAACCTGGAGAGCTGTCACAGAGCAGAAAGGCAGCTGAGATGCTGAAAAGCAGCAAAGCTGAACTGCCTGCCTCAACTTCAGCAGTGTGTAATTGACTGAAGGCGAAAAACCAAGCAGCAGAGCAGCGGGCTTCTGTGCGCACTGAAGGCAATTGCAAGAATCCAGCAGCTGCTCCTTGCCAAGCACAGGCAGCTGCCTGTGTTCTTGCTTCTTGACCAACTCACAGTTGCCCTTCTTTTCAGCAGCTGCCACCGTGTTCTCTGCATCTCGGAGCCTCTGGGGAGCAACAAGAATTTCCAAGGAGGGATGCATGAAAACTAAAATAAAAACCCAGGAAAGTTGTCCTGGAACACCTCCCATTGGCATGCCAGAAGTGAATTCAAGAGGCAGGAGAGCGGCAGCCACCGTCCTGCGGCTGTCTGCGAGTTTCGCACACAAGCCGGCTTCTTCGCGGCTTCGTTCTTCACCTCTTGTAAGCTACCGCGATCTCCGGCTGCCGGAGGCGAAGAAGCCGCTACTTCGCGCACAGATCACTGGAGCGGCAGCGATGCGCTCCGGAGAGCCGCTTTTGCCGAAAGACGCCGGGAAGCGGCACTTGATTTCGGCCAGCTGCGGAGCTGCGTATTCTGCCTCTCTAGTCGCCTACATCTTAGCGAAAAGCTTTTCCGCTCCAGTTCTCAAGGAGAAAGTGTACCAGCACTGCTCACTTAGCCCGACCTTGCCAGGAAATGAGATTTGCTGCACATTCCAAGGACACTGCATTTTCCTGGGCAAGCTGCAACCTGCTGGCAGATGGCCGTGCTCTCTGCCCACTCCTGCCCAGTTCTTGCTACTAGCGGGCACGTTGCAGCCTGGCGAAGGCAAGAAACCTGGAGAGCTGTCACAGAGCAGAAAGGCAGCTGAGATGCTGAAAAGCAGCAAAGCTGAACTGCCTGCCTCAACTTCAGCAGTGTGTAATTGACTGAAGGCGAAAAACCAAGCAGCAGAGCAGCGGGCTTCTGTGCGCACTGAAGGCAATTGCAAGAATCCAGCAGCTGCTCCTTGCCAAGCACAGGCAGCTGCCTATGTTCTTGCTTCTTGACCAACTCACAGTTGCCCTTCTTTTCAGCAGCTGCCACCGTGTTCTCTGCATCTCGGAGCCTCTGGGGAGCAAAAAGAATTTCCAAGGAGGGATGCATGACGACTATGTCAAAACCCAGGAAAGTTGTCCTGGAACACCTCCCATTGGCATGCCAGAAGTGAATTCAAGAGGCAGGAGAGCGGCAGCCACCGTCCTGCGGCTGTGTGCGAGCTTCGCACACAAGCCGGCTTCTTCGCGGCTTCGTTCTTCGCCTCTTGTAAGCTACCGCGATCTCCGGCTGCCGGAGGCGAAGAAGCCGCTACTTCGCGCACAGATGACTGGAGCGGCAGCGGTGCGCTCCGAAGCGCCGCTTTTGCCGAAAGACGCCGGGAAGCGGCACTTGCTTTCGGCCAGCTGCGGAGCTGCGTATTCTGCCTCTCTAGTCGCCTACATCTTAGCGAAAAGCTTTTCCGCTCCAGTTCTCAAGGAGAAAGTGTACCAGCACTGCTCACTTAGCCCGACCTTGCCAGGAAATAAGATTTGCTGCACATTCCAAGGACACTTCATTTTCCTGGGCAAGCTGCAACCTGCTGGCAGATGGCCGTGCTCTCTGCCCACTCCTGCCCAGTTCTTGCTACTAGCGGGCACGTTGCAGCCTGGCGAAGGGAAGAAACCTCTGAAACGATACGCGGAAGAAATCAATAGACTCCATAACCTGGGGTAGTTATGAAGTGGGTATGTATGTCAGCGCCCGGCACAAGTGAGATAGCTCTCCAAAACTTGTGCCCCGAGCCTCAGTCTGACCCACACTTTTATTCTTAAAGTCGTTCCATATGCAAAACATTGCACAACTTTTTCATGCATATTCAACCCCTGGCCCCGCCTGTCCTCGCTTCTCATGCTAAGTAAGTCCACGTCCTTCTGGGCATGCGTGGTTTGCTGTGGTGGTCGTACGGGGGTCTCTTGGTGGTCCTGAGGCTGACGATTGTGGTCTTCCTCATGATTGAACTTTTGAACTTTTCCTCTCTGCGCGTGCGCTTTTGGTCCTTTGGTGCTTATCTGAGTACGTCTGTCAGTCTTGATAGCCTTGGAGACAGAGGAGCTTCTTTATCTGGGTTCTTTCCTTCTTCTGGTATTGTTCTTTATGCAAGAAGCTTCAGAAATTTGCATTTTCCTATGCCCTTTGTACTAGGCAGAGGTTTCTTAAGTAAAAGGTTGAAAATTCAACACATAACTCTACAAGCTAAATTAGAAATGCTTCATTCATTTTGTTAACCTAACTCTAAAAATCTCTGCTTCAGTCCCCCCTTTTCTTAAAATAGAGTAAATTCTTTTACTACAGGGGTCTTGATTTAAATTCTGATCTACTATCATGACCGTCCTCTTTCAGTAAGATTCTAGGAGTTCTAGAGAGTGATGTCAGACTGGCCATGTGTTTTAACATCCTCGAATTCTACATGAGTGTTAAAGTAGACATCATTAAACTTACAGTAACTAAAATTAATAGAATTGTAATTGGGTGACATAAAGTGTTCTAAACAGCGTATTTCACTAGTTATGACTTGTGTTTATTAGCTAGTGATTGGTGCTGGATACACCAAGTTAAGAGACTTAACATACAGGAGGTTAGTGACATGTCTTGGGTAGACATTCTCTTTCGCACCCCATATGGTTTTTCATAAAGCAATTCAAAGTGGTTTAGCTTTTCTTTAGTCTTGGGTTTGGTTCGGATCTGCAGTAGTGCTAATGGGAGGGATTGAGTCCATGACAAATTAGCTTCTTGTCCCAATTGTACAATTTGTTGTTTGATCAAATGGTTCATTTTTTTTACCTGACCACTTGATTGTGGGTTATATGGGGTGTGAAGTTCTCAGTCTATGTTCAAGTATTGGCTAACTTGTTGCACTAATTTTACGATAAAATGTGGTCCTCTATTTGAGGAGATTGTGGCCAGGACTCTAAAGCGTGGTATGTTTTCTTGTACCAATACCTTAGTTACTTCTTGAGCTTTAGAAGTCCTGGTGGGGAATGCTTCTGGCCATCCTGAAAAGGTATCTGTTAGCACCAGTAAAAACTTATACCCCCCTTTTCTTGGCAATTCTGTACAATCTATCTGCCATTGCTGCTCCGGCCCATGACCCTTCCTAATCTGGCTAAGCTTTGGTTTGGGAGTATTTTTGGGGTTGGTCTGGAGGCAAAGGTCACATTGTCGAGTTGTAAATGTCTAGTTATGCTAGAGCATCAATACCCCAATGGTTTTCTGGTGTTCTTCCTTTATTAGGGACCATCAGAAATAGGAGGGTAGAAGTAATTTTCCTTCTATGGTGGCCCATCCCTCTTGGTTATAGTCTCCTTTTTGCTCATAGATTAATTTTTTTTCTAGTTTGTTGTATCTTGGCTTACCTTTAGGGGAAATTTGCCCGTCTTGCTGCTTCTTTTGCTTCCCTATCTGCCAGCTCGTTTCCTTCTTCCAATTCTGAGTTGATCTTCTGATGTGCCTTAATGTGCATGATCGCTACTTTCTCTGGCAACTGGACTGCTTCTAGAAGTCGCAGTACTTCTGATGCATCTTTAATATTTTTCCCTTGAGACTTCAGCAGTCCTCTCTCTTTCTAAATGGCTCTGTGAGCATGCACTACTCCAAATGCATACTTCGAGTCCGTGTATATGTTTATTTCTTTCCCTCTTGCCAATTCTAGGGCCCGAGTTAGAGCAATTATCTCGGCCTTCTGTGCAGAGGTATTTGTTGGCAGGGGCCCAGATGATATTACTTCCTTGCACGTTGGAACTGCCTACCCGGCGTGCCGTTTTCCACTGATGATATAACTGCTTCCATCAGTAAACGAGACTTCTGCATTCTCCAGAGGGGTGTCCTTCAAGTCAGGGCAGCTGGAGTAGGTGGCTTCAATGGTCTCCAGGCAGTCATGTTCCACTGGTTCCCCTTGGTTTCTACTGAGGAAGGAGGCTGGATTGACAATGTTAGCCACTACTATCTCTACATCATCTTGCTCCGCTATGATAGCTTGGTATCTCAGGAGCCGTTGTGGGGAAAGCCAATGCCCACCTTTTACCTCTAGCACTGCAGACACTGTGTGAGACACTAGCACAGTTCTTTTCTGGCCTAGGGTGAATTTGTGTGCCTCTTGGATGTTCAGTACGACTGCTGCAACAGCTCTGAGGCACCCAGGCCACCCTTTAGCTGCTGTATCCAATTGCTTAGAGAAGTAAGCCACTGCTCTCCGATATGGGCCCAGGTCCTGTGCTAGTATTCCTAAGGCGATTCCTTGCTTCTCATGGGAGAATAAAAGGAAAGGCTTACTCACGTCCGGCAATCTCAGGGCTGGAGCTGACATGAGGGCTTTTTTCAGCTGGTTGAAAGCTTGCGTAGCTTCCTTTGTCTCTTGGATGTTCCTGCTTTCAGTTGCAATCAGTTCATAGAAGGGCTTAACAAACAGTCCATAGTTATAGATCCATAACCTGCACCACCCTGTCATCCTCAGGAAAGTTCGTAGTTCCTTTACAGTCTGAGGTTTTGGGCTCTGGCATATTGCCTCCTTCCGGCTTTGGCCCAAGGTACGTTGTCTAGCACTGACTTCGTAGCCCAGATAAGTTACTTTCTGTTTTACTACTTGGGCTTTTTTCTTTGATACTCGGTACCCTTGGAGCCCCAAAAAGTTCAAGAGGCTTATCGTCCAGGCCGTGCATGCTTCCCTTGTCCGTGTGGCTATCAGGATGTCATCTACGTACTCTAGCAACTTCCCTTCCTCTGGAGGGGCTTCTCAGGTCTCTAATTCTTTTGCAAGTTGTTCTCCAAACAAAGTGGGTGAGTTTTTGAATCCTTGTGGGAGTCTGGTCCATGTCAGTTGAGTTCTTGGCCCGCTCTTAGGATTTTCCCATTCAAATGCAAAAATTTTCTGGCTTCGTGGATAGGAAGGCAAAAGAAGGCATCTTTTCAATCTAAAACGGTAAACCAAGTTAGCTCGGCTGTTAAGCAAGTTAATAACGTGTAGGGATTGGCCACGACAGGATACAGATCCTCAGTGACCTTGTTTATGGCCCGCAGATCCTGTACTAACCGGTATGACCCATCAGGTTTACCAACTGGTAGGATAGGGGTATTAACACTTACATAACATAAGTTGGAACAAGGTATTATAGACAATATCATGGTCATCAATGGAAGCAATATTTGATTGAACTTTTTAGTTCTGAGGGTTCGTAACTTGTGTTTGTTGGTGACAGCAGGGAAGCACAGTGAGGCTGCTTAACAGGGCAGGATGCATACATATACTTTCCTTCGTCTACATTCACTTAACTTTATTTTACTTACTCTTACACATAACAAAACAACCACAACAACAAGGTACCTTTTCTTTTTCAACACACCTATTACACTTTTAGGTGTCCCTGGCTAGTCCCAGTGTTCTTGGATACCCCTCAATCTAGCTGTGTGGTTCCCAACTCTAGATCCTGTCAGACTTCTCTTCAAACTGGCAAAATTTTTACTCAATCTTGGCTGCTCTCAACAACCCAGCAAACTTAATTCTGGGTGCTCTTGCAATGTTAATCCCTCAACCCAGCAGGTTTGACTTAACCCTGGATGCTCTTGGAACATTAATCCCTCAATCCAGCAGGTTTGAATCAACCCTGGATGCTCTTGGAATATTAATCCCTCAATCCAGCAGGTTTGATCTTGGATGTTCTTGGGCATTCTTATCCCTCAATCCAGCAGAATTTTTAGGGGCCCCTCCTACACATTTTACCTTTTATTTTTCCCCAATAGATTATGCCAAGAAAACCCTCTTTTTACCTTTTAATTCATTTTTTTTTTCTAATTAATTACCTTTTACTCCCCCCCCCCCCCCCCCCCACTAAGGGGTCCCACTCTTTCTCTGAGACCCAGTCCCAGGGGGGGTT
Source organism: Vidua macroura (assembly GCF_024509145.1). Taxonomy (NCBI): domain Eukaryota; kingdom Metazoa; phylum Chordata; class Aves; order Passeriformes; family Viduidae; genus Vidua; species Vidua macroura. Next base: position 5,279,009 of record NC_071582.1, read on the forward strand.
CTCTCACTCTTTTTATTACTCGCTTCGTCTCTTTACTGGCCGCTTTTCTCGCGAAAAAGACGGAAACGCAGCATGGGAGACTGTCGCTCTCGCTTAGCAGGTCTGGGGTAACCAGCCCGCCTCTGTCACGATCCGCTTATGGCGGGGTGTCGTGATGGTTCTTTTCACCGATCCCAAAAGTGCAACAAAGGCAAACAACAAGGGACTATCAGTTAATCACAACAAATGCACCTTTAGTAGGGGCCAAAACAGTAAACGCGATAGTGGGGATCTGAAAGGAGATAAAAGGTTAGAGAGAGAAGAGGGATATGGGAATAGCTACCAACACAGGCGAGATCCTCAGTGCTCCGGACGATGGGGATCCGTCTGTCGTGTCGGGGGAGTCTTCGAAGTTCTGGTCGACTCGGGGCTCCAGTTATAATCCACAGAGGAGAGAGGGGGGGAACAAGTGTAATAATGAAAGTCCATTGTAATCGCCCCGAGGGAACGGGTGAGTCCACAGAAACCACCAAAGCAAGACGAATCCAATGAAGAATAAGTCCATTTGAATCACTGAAGGGAAACAGGTCATGTCATTAGTGGTCAGAGCACCAATTTCCCCTCCTCCCTATAGCAGGGGTCTCAGTCTCAGTCCTTGGGAGGAGGGTTCTCATTCTTTCTTTGTCACAGTGGTAACGAGGCAGATGAGGGGTCTTCAATGAAGGACCGCGAGAGTCACCCCAAAAGTTCATTTGGCTTAAGAACGGAGATTAGAAGCAGGCTGCGCATCAGGCTGTCCCGTGCTGGCTCCATGTCAGGTCTTTGCCAAGTCCTTGCCAACTCCTTGCCAAGTTCTTACCAGGCCTTGTTGGGAACAGCCAGCATGACGGTTCAGTGGTCCCACCTGTGCTGTGTCCTGTTCTAAGCCGGAACTACAGTGGGGGAAGGGATTCTTTCTTGTGGCAATCGGAAGGCAGAATGGAAAATGAGGGGCTTCAGACGGGCTCTTACAGCCTCTCATTCACACACATTCATCCCCCCTTTATTCGCCCTGTAATGCAAAGGATCTCCCAGTTGCCGAGCCGTGGGGGCTTTTAGCCACTCGGCACGAAGCTCAGATAGCTGGTACATCTGAGGGTCCACCAGAAGAACGGGAGGGACACTCGGGCTGCTGAAATCCTGCTCGTTGATTGAAGGGTCGCAGAAGGGGCAAACAGGGAGACAACGAAGCAGAAGGGAGGCAGATTCCGAGAGCCCCGAAGGGCGGGCTGAGGATTCTTTTACTGCGTAGGGGTAGGAGGGTTTAGCATTCGAGGGTACAATCGGGAGAAGGCTAAAGGGAGGGGAAATATAACATTAACCAGTGGGGAAAAGGGAAAGGAGTGTTCTTGGTGGAAGAACCAAAGGGAAAACGTGGAACAGAGAAGATTCTAGGCTAAGGGGCAGACTTGAACAATAACTGACAGGACAGGGGGAGGGTACAATTCTCTTCCAAAAGGGGGTGGAGAACTCATACAACTGCTGTTTCCCATGGCAACCCTAGACTGCCTTCCCCAACCCCTCCTCCTGCACCAGTGACAGCTTTTAACACTGAAGGGCAGTGCTATTGTATAACAAACACTTAACTCTTAGCCCAGCCGGGCTCGCCGGCTACTTTTGCAAGCTTTTTACCAACTAGCGATGCTTGTAAGCGGTGCTTGTAACTCCTAGCTTGTACCACGCTCCCACTAGCTGCGCTATCAGCTAGCGGCGTTCAAAGCAGCTCCTCAAACCGCGGCTTGTGCCCGCGCGCCCGCTGCGCTATCAGCTGGGCCGCGCCTAAAGCACCTTTGCAAGCCCCGACTTAAGCCCCGCGCCGCACTCCCCCAGCTCGCCAGAGACAGCCCGTGCCACGCATGCGCACCACCCGCTCTATCGGGTAGAGCGCGCACTACCCGCACGATCAGGTAGTGTGGGCTGAGAGCTGCCCTGCGCATGCGCTCTCTAGCACCACCGCGCCGCCTCTCTGTATCTTAGCAAGGCCGCACCGCGCTTCACCGTTCCACTCACACATACACACACACGCACAAGCACGCACGTCCGGACGTAACAGACACACTACACTGCAATCGGGACACACACCACACACTGAAATCGCGATTTCGCCCTCCCCGAGCCGCGCTATCAGCTGGGGAGGTCCTCCCGCCGCCGGCCTCTCCCCCGATGGCGGTCTGCTTGCAAGCCCCTAGGCAAACCTGCGCGCAAAAACATCTTTTTGCGACTTATCAGTGCCAACCGTAAGAAAATAAATTAACACATACCGCTTTCATCCGCTAGTCGACGGGCCGTGGTCTGCTCCCCGCAGTGTACAGCCGAGGCGCAGAGTCCCTCCGGGGAAAAGCCCTGTGGCGCCTGAGGGTGTCTGCTCCCAACCGGACCTGCGGGTGAGCAGAGCAGTCCCTTCGTGGTCGCCAACTGAAACGATACGCGGAAGAAATCAATAGACTCCATAACCTGGGGTAGTTATGAAGTGGGTATGTATGTCAGCGCCCGGCACAAGTGAGATAGCTCTCCAAAACTTGTGCCCCGAGCCTCAGTCTGACCCACACTTTTATTCTTAAAGACGTTCCATATGCAAAACATTGCACAACTTTTTCATGCATATTCAACCCCTGGCCCCGCCTGTCCTCGCTTCTCATGCTAAGTAAGTCCACGCCCTTCTGGGCATGCGTGGTTTGCTGTGGTGGTCGTACGGGGGTCTCTTGGTGGTCCTGAGGCTGAAAATTGTGGTCTTCCTCATGATTGAACTTTTGAACTTTTCCTCTCTGCGCGTGCGCTTTTGGTCCTTTGGTGCTTCTCTGAGTACGTCTGTCAGTCTTGATAGGCTTGGAGACAGAGGAGCTTCTTTATCTGGGTTCTTTCCTTCTTCTGGTATTGTTCTTTATGCAAGAAGCTTCAGAAATTTGCATTTTCCTTTGCCCTTTCTATTAGGCAGAGGTTTCTTAAGCAAAAGGTTGAAAATTCAACACATAACTCTACAAGCTAAACTAGAAATGCTTAATTCATTTTGTTAAACCAACGCTAAAAATCTCTATTTCACCTCGAGAGCTGTCAAAGAGCAGAAAGCAGCTGAGATGCTGAAAAGCAGCAAAGCTGAACTGCCTGCCTCAACTTCAGCAGTGTGTAATTGACTGAAGGCGAAAAACCAAGCAGCAGAGCAGCGGGCTTCTGTGCGCACTGAAGGCAATTGCAAGAATCCAGCAGCTGCTCCTCGCCAAGCACAGGCAGCTGCCTGTGTTCTTGCTTCTTGACCAACTCACAGTTGCCCTTCTTTTCAGCAGCTGCCACCGTGTTCTCTGCATCTCGGAGCCTCTGGGGAGCAACAAGAATTTCCAAGGAGGGATGCATGACGACTATGTCAAAACCCAGGAAAGTTGTCCTGGAACACCTCCCATTGGCATGCCAAGAGTGAATTCAAGAGGCAGGAGAGCGGCAGCCACCGTCCTGCAGCTGTCTGCGAGTTTCGCACACAAGCCGGCTTCTTCGCGGCTTCGTTCTTCGCCTCTTGCAAGCTACCGCGATCTCCGGCTGCCGGAGGCGAAGAAGCCGTTACTTCGCGCACAGATCACTGGAGCGGCAGCGGTGCGCTCCGAAGCGCCGCTTTTGCCGAAAGACGCCGGGAAGCGGCACTTGCTTTCGGCCAGCTGCGGAGCTGCGTATTCTGCCTCTCTAGTCGCCTACATCTTAGCGAAAAGCTTTTCCGCTCCAGTTCTCAAGGAGAAAGTGTACCAGCACTGCTCACTTAGCCCGACCTTGCCAGGAAATGAGATTTGCTGCACATTCCAAGGACACTGCATTTTCCTGGGCAAGCTGCAACCTGCTGGCAGATGGCCGTGCTCTCTGCCCACTCCTGCCCAGTTCTTGCTACTAGCGGGCACGTTGCAGCCTGGCGAAGGCAAGAAACCTGGAGAGCTGTCACAGAGCAGAAGGGCAGCTGAGATGCTGAAAAGCAGCAAAGCTGAACTGCCTGCCTCAACTTCAGCAGTGTGTAATTGACTGAAGGCGAAAAACCAAGCAGCAGAGCAGCGGGCTTCTGTGCGCACTGAAGGCAATTGCAAGAATCCAGCAGCTGCTCCTCGCCAAGCACAGGCAGCTGCCTGTGTTCTTGCTTCTTGACCAACTCACAGTTGCCCTTCTTTTCAGCAGCTGCCACCGTGTTCTCTGCATCTCGGAGCCTCTGGGGAGCAACAAGAATTTCCAAGGAGGGATGCATGACGACTATGTCAAAACCCAGGAAAGTTGTCCTGGAACACCTCCCATTGGCATGCCAGAAGTGAATTCAAGAGGCAGGAGAGCGGCAGCCACCATCCTGCGGCTGTCTGCGAGTTTGGCACACAAGCCGGCTTCTTCGCGGCTTCGTTCTTCGCCTCTTGCAAGCTACCGCGATCTCCGGCTGCCGGAGGCGAAGAAGCCGCTACTTCGCGCACAGATCACTGGAGCGGCAGCGATGCGCTCCGGAGAGCCGCTTTTGCCGAAAGACGCCGGGAAGCGGCACTTGCTTTCGGCCAGCTGCGGAGCTGCGTATTCTGCCTCTCTAGTCGCCTACATCTTAGCGAAAAGCTTTTCCGCTCCAGTTCTCAAGGAGAAAGTGTACCAGCACTGCTCACTTAGCCCGACCTTGCCAGGAAATGAGATTTGCTGCACATTCCAAGGACACTGCATTTTCCTGGGCAAGCTGCAACCTGCTGGCAGATGGCCGTGCTCTCTGCCCACTCCTGCCCAGTTCCTGGTACTAGCGGGCACGTTGCAGCCTGGCGAAGGCAAGAAACCTGGAGAGCTGTCACAGAGCAGAAGGGCAGCTGAGATGCTGAAAAGCAGCAAAGCTGAACTGCCTGCCTCAACTTCAGCAGTGTGTAATTGACTGAAGGCGAAAAACCAAGCAGCAGAGCAGCGGGCTTCTGTGCGCACTGAAGGCAATTGCAAGAATCCAGCAGCTGCTCCTCGCCAAGCACAGGCAGCTGCCTGTGTTCTTGCTTCTTGACCAACTCACAGTTGCCCTTCTTTTCAGCAGCTGCCACCGTGTTCTCTGCATCTCGGAGCCTCTGGGGAGCAACAAGAATTTCCAAGGAGGGATGCATGACGACTATGTCAAAACCCAGGAAAGTTGTCCTGGAACACCTCCCATTGGCATGCCAGAAGTGAATTCAAGAGGCAGGAGAGCGGCAGCCACCATCCTGCGGCTGTCTGCGAGTTTCGCACACAAGCCGGCTTCTTCGCGGCTTCGTTCTTCGCCTCTTGTAAGCTACAGCGATCTCCGGCTGCCGGAGGCGAAGAAGCCGCTACTTCGCGCACAGATCACTGGAGCGGCAGCGGTGCGCTCCGAAGCGCCGCTTTTGCCGAAAGACGCCGGGAAGCGGCACTTGCTTTCGGCCAGCTGCGGAGCTGCGTATTCTGCCTCTCTAGTCGCCTACATCTTAGCGAAAAGCTTTTCCGCTCCAGTTCTCAAGGAGAAAGTGTACCAGCACTGCTCACTTAGCCCGACCTTGCCAGGAAATGAGATTTGCTGCACATTCCAAGGACACTGCATTTTCCTGGGCAAGCTGCAACCTGCTGGCAGATGGCCGTGCTCTCTGCCCACTCCTGCCCAGTTCTTGCTACTAGCGGGCACGTTGCAGCCTGGCGAAGGCAAGAAACCTGGAGAGCTGTCACAGAGCAGAAGGGCAGCTGAGATGCTGAAAAGCAGCAAAGCTGAACTGCCTGCCTCAACTTCAGCAGTGTGTAATTGACTGAAGGCGAAAAACCAAGCAGCAGAGCAGCGGGCTTCTGTGCGCACTGAAGGCAATTGCAAGAATCCAGCAGCTGCTCCTCGCCAAGCACAGGCAGCTGCCTGTGTTCTTGCTTCTTGACCAACTCACAGTTGCCCTTCTTTTCAGCAGCTGCCACCGTGTTCTCTGCATCTCGGAGCCTCTGGGGAGCAACAAGAATTTCCAAGGAGGGATGCATGAAAACTAAAATAAAAACTCAGGAAGGTTGTCCTGGAACACCTCCCATTGGCATACCAGAAGTGAATTCAAGAGGCAGGAGAGCAGCAGCCACCGTCCTGCAGCTGTCTGCGAGTTTCGCACACAAGCCGGCTTCTTCGCGGCTTCGTTCTTCGCCTCTTGCAAGCTAGCGCGATCTCCGGCTGCCGGAGGCGAAGAAGCGGCTACTTCGCGCACAGATGACTGGAGCGGCAGCGATGCGCTCCGAAGCGCCGCTTTTGCCGAAAGACGCCGGGAAGCGGCACTTGCTTTCGGCCAGCTGCGGAGCTGCGTATTCTGCCTCTCTAGTCGCCTACATCTTAGCGAAAAGCTTTTCCGCTCCAGTTCTCAAGGAGAAAGTGTACCAGCACTGCTCACTTAGCCCGACCTTGCCAGGAAATATGATATGCTGCACATTCCGAGGAGACTGCATTTTCCTGGGCAAGCTGCAACCTGCTGGCAGATGGCCGTGCTCTCTGCCCACTCCTGCCCAGTTCTTGGTACTAGCGGGCACGTTGCAGCCTGGCGAAGGCAAGAAACCTCGAGAGCTGTCACAGAGCAGAAAGGCAGCTGAGATGCTGAAAAGCAGCAAAGCTGAACTGCCTGCCTCAACTTCAGCAGTGTGTAATTGACTGAAGGCGAAAAACCAAGCAGCAGAGCAGCGGGCTTCTGTGCGCACTGAAGGCAATTGCAAGAATCCAGCAGCTGCTCCTTGCCAAGCACAGGCAGCTGCCTATGTTCTTGCTTCTTGACCAACTCACAGTTGCCCTTCTTTTCAGCAGCTGCCACCGTGTTCTCTGCATCTCGGAGCCTCTGGGGAGCAACAAGAATTTCCAAGGAGGGATGCATGAAAACTAAAATAAAAACTCAGGAAGGTTGTCCTGGAACACCTCCCATTGGCATGCCAGAAGTGAATTCAAGAGGCAGGAGAGCGGCAGCCACCGTCCTGCGGCTGTCTGCGAGTTTCGCACACAAGCCGGCTTCTTCGCGGCTTCGTTCTTCGCCTCTTGTAAGCTACCGCGATCTCCGGCTGCCGGAGGCGAAGAAGCCGCTACTTCGCGCACAGATCACTGGAGCGGCAGCGATGCGCTCCGGAGAGCCGCTTTTGCCGAAAGACGCCGGGAAGCGGCACTTGCTTTCGGCCAGCTGCGGAGCTGCGTATTCTGCCTCTCTAGTCGCCTACATCTTAGCGAAAAGCTTTTCCGCTCCAGTTCTCAAGGAGAAAGTGTACCAGCACTGCTCACTTAGCCCGACCTTGCCAGGAAATGAGATTTGCTGCACATTCCAAGGACACTGCATTTTCCTGGGCAAGCTGCAACCTGCTGGCAGATGGCCGTGCTCTCTGCCCACTCCTGCCCAGTTCTTGCTACTAGCGGGCACGTTGCAGCCTGGCGAAGGCAAGAAACCTGGAGAGCTGTCACAGAGCAGAAAGGCAGCTGAGATGCTGAAAAGCAGCAAAGCTGAACTGCCTGCCTCAACTTCAGCAGTGTGTAATTGACTGAAGGCGAAAAACCAAGCAGCAGAGCAGCGGGCTTCTGTGCGCACTGAAGGCAATTGCAAGAATCCAGCAGCTGCTCCTCGCCAAGCACAGGCAGCTGCCTGTGTTCTTGCTTCTTGACCAACTCACAGTTGCCCTTCTTTTCAGCAGCTGCCACCGTGTTCTCTGCATCTCGGAGCCTCTGGGGAGCAACAAGAATTTCCAAGGAGGGATGCATGACGACTATGTCAAAACCCAGGAAAGTTGTCCTGGAACACCTCCCATTGGCATGCCAAGAGTGAATTCAAGAGGCAGGAGAGCGGCAGCCACCGTCCTGCAGCTGTCTGCGAGTTTCGCACACAAGCCGGCTTCTTCGCGGCTTCGTTCTTCGCCTCTTGCAAGCTACCGCGATCTCCGGCTGCCGGAGGCGAAGAAGCCGTTACTTCGCGCACAGATCACTGGAGCGGCAGCGATGCGCTCCGGAGAGCCGCTTTTGCCGAAAGACGCCGGGAAGCGGCACTTGCTTTCGGCCAGCTGCGGAGCTGCGTATTCTGCCTCTCTAGTCGCCTACATCTTAGCGAAAAGCATTTCCGCTCCAGTTCTCAAGGAGAAAGTGTACCAGCACTGCTCACTTAGCCCGACCTTGCCAGGAAATGAGATTTGCTGCACATTCCAAGGACACTGCATTTTCCTGGGCAAGCTGCAACCTGCTGGCAGATGGCCGTGCTCTCTGCCCACTCCTGCCCAGTTCTTGCTACTAGCGGGCACGTTGCAGCCTGGCGAAGGCAAGAAACCTGGAGAGCTGTCACAGAGCAGAAGGGCAGCTGAGATGCTGAAAAGCAGCAAAGCTGAACTGCCTGCCTCAACTTCAGCAGTGTGTAATTGACTGAAGGCGAAAAACCAAGCAGCAGAGCAGCGGGCTTCTGTGCGCACTGAAGGCAATTGCAAGAATCCAGCAGCTGCTCCTCGCCAAGCACAGGCAGCTGCCTGTGTTCTTGCTTCTTGACCAACTCACAGTTGCCCTTCTTTTCAGCAGCTGCCACCGTGTTCTCTGCATCTCGGAGCCTCTGGGGAGCAACAAGAATTTCCAAGGAGGGATGCATGACGACTATGTGAAAACCCAGGAAAGTTGTCCTGGAACACCTCCCATTGGCATGCCAGAAGTGAATTCAAGAGGCAGGAGAGCGGCAGCCACCATCCTGCGGCTGTCTGCGAGTTTCGCACACAAGCCGGCTTCTTCGCGGCTTCGTTCTTCGCCTCTTGTAAGCTACCGCGATCTCCGGCTGCCGGAGGCGAAGAAGCCGCTACTTCGCGCACAGATCACTGGAGCGGCAGCGATGCGCTCCGGAGAGCCGCTTTTGCCGAAAGACGCCGGCAAGCGGCACTTGCTTTCGGCCAGCTGCGGAGCTGCGTATTCTGCCTCTCTAGTCGCCTACATCTTAGCGAAAAGCTTTTCCGCTCCAGTTCTCAAGGAGAAAGTGTACCAGCACTGCTCACTTAGCCCGACCTTGCCAGGAAATGAGATTTGCTGCACATTCCAAGGACACTTCATTTTCCTGGGCAAGCTGCAACCTGCTGGCAGATGGCCGTGCTCTCTATCCACTCCTGCCCAGTTCTTGCTACTAGCGGGCACGTTGCAGCCTGGCGAAGGCAAGAAACCTGGAGAGCTGTCACAGAGCAGAAAGGCAGCTGAGATGCTGAAAAGCAGCAAAGCTGAACAGCCTGCCTCAACTTCAGCAGTGTGTAATTGACTGAAGGCGAAAAACCAAGCAGCAGAGCAGCGGGCTTCTGTGCGCACTGAAGGCAATTGCAAGAATCCAGCAGCTGCTCCTCGCCAAGCACAGGCAGCTGCCTGTGTTCTTGCTTCTTGACCAACTCACAGTTGCCCTTCTTTTCAGCAGCTGCCACCGTGTTCTCTGCATCTCGGAGCCTCTGGGGAGCAACAAGAATTTCCAAGGAGGGATGCATGACGACTACGTCAAAACCCAGGAAAGTTGTCCTGGAACACCTCCCATTGGCATGCCAGAAGTGAATTCAAGAGGCAGGAGAGCGGCAGCCACTGTCCTGCAGCTGTCTGCGAGTTTCGCACACAAGCCGGCTTCTTCGCGGCTTCGTTCTTCGCCTCTTGCAAGCTACCGCGATCTCCGGCTGCCGGAGGCGAAGAAGCCGCTACTTCGCGCACAGATCACTGGAGCGGCAGCGATGCGCTCCGAAGCGCCGCTTTTGCCGAAAGACGCCGGGAAGCGGCACTTGCTTTCGGCCAGCTGCGGAGCTGCGTATTCTGCCTCTCTAGTCGCCTACATCTTAGCGAAAAGCTTTTCCGCTCCAGTTCTCAAGGAGAAAGTGTACCAGCACTGCTCACTTAGCCCGACCTTGCCAGGAAATGAGATTTGCTGCACATTCCAAGGACACTTCATTTTCCTGGGCAAGCTGCAACCTGCTGGCAGATGGCCGTGCTCTCTGCCCACTCCTGCCCAGTTCTTGCTACTAGCGGGCACGTTGCAGCCTGGCGAAGGCAAGAAACCTGGAGAGCTGTCACAGAGCAGAAAGGCAGCTGAGATGCTGAAAAGCAGCAAAGCTGAACTGCCTGCCTCAACTTCAGCAGTGTGTAATTGACTGAAGGCGAAAAACCAAGCAGCAGAGCAGCGGGCTTCTGTGCGCACTGAAGGCAATTGCAAGAATCCAGCAGCTGCTCCTCGCCAAGCACAGGCAGCTGCCTGTGTTCTTGCTTCTTGACCAACTCACAGTTGCCCTTCTTTTCAGCAGCTGCCACCGTGTTCTCTGCATCTCGGAGCCTCTGGGGAGCAACAAGAATTTCCAAGGAGGGATGCATGAAAACTAAAATAAAAACTCAGGAAGGTTGTCCTGGAACACCTCCCATTGGCATGCCAGAAGTGAATTCAAGAGGCAGGAGAGCGGCAGCCACCGTCCTGCGGCTGTCTGCGAGTTTCGCACACAAGCCGGCTTCTTCGCGGCTTCGTTCTTCGCCTCTTGTAAGCTACCGCGATCTCCGGCTGCCGGAGGCGAAGAAGCCGCTACTTCGCGCACAGATGACTGGAGCGGCAGCGGTGCGCTCCGGAGAGCCGCTTTTGCCGAAAGACGCCGGGAAGCGGCACTTGCTTTCGGCCAGCTGCGGAGCTGCGTATTCTGCCTCTCTAGTCGCCTACATCTTAGCGAAAAGCTTTTCCGCTCCAGTTCTCAAGGAGAAAGTGTACCAGCACTGCTCACTTAGTCCGACCTTGCCAGGAAATGAGATTTGCTGCACATTCCAAGGACACTTCATTTTCCTGGGCAAGCTGCAACCTGCTGGCAGATGGCCGTGCTCTCTGCCCACTCCTGCCCAGTTCTTGCTACTAGCGGGCACGTTGCAGCCTGGCGAAGGCAAGAAACCTGGAGAGCTGTCACAGAGCAGAAGGGCAGCTGAGATGCTGAAAAGCAGCAAAGCTGAACTGCCTGCCTCAACTTCAGCAGTGTGTAATTGACTGAAGGCGAAAAACCAAGCAGCAGAGCAGCGGGCTTCTGTGCGCACTGAAGGCAATTGCAAGAATCCAGCAGCTGCTCCTTGCCAAGCACAGGCAGCTGCCTGTGTTCTTGCTTCTTGACCAACTCACAGTTGCCCTTCTTTTCAGCAGCTGCCACCGTGTTCTCTGCATCTCGGAGCCTCTGGGGAGCAAAAAGAATTTCCAAGGAGGGATGCATGACGACTATGTGAAAACCCAGGAAAGTTGTCCTGGAACACCTCCCATTGGCATGCCAGAAGTGAATTCAAGAGGCAGGAGAGCGGCAGCCACCGTCCTGCGGCTGTGTGCGAGCTTCGCACACAAGCCGGCTTCTTCGCGGCTTCGTTCTTCGCCTCTTGTAAGCTACCGCGATCTCCGGCTGCCGGAGGCGAAGAAGCCGCTACTTCGCGCACAGATCACTGGAGCGGCAGCGATGCGCTCCGAAGCGCCGCTTTTGCCGAAAGACGCCGGGAAGCGGCACTTGCTTTCGGCCAGCTGCGGAGCTGCGTATTCTGCCTCTCTAGTCGCCTACATCTTAGCGAAAAGCTTTTCCGCTCCAGTTCTCAAGGAGAAAGTGTACCAGCACTGCTCACTTAGCCCGACCTTGCCAGGAAATATGATATGCTGCACATTCCGAGGAGACTGCATTTTCCTGGGCAAGCTGCAACCTGCTGGCAGATGGCCGTGCTCTCTGCCCACTCCTGCCCAGTTCTTGCTACTAGCGGGCACGTTGCAGCCTGGCGAAGGCAAGAAACCTGGAGAGCTGTCACAGAGCAGAAAGGCAGCTGAGATGCTGAAAAGCAGCAAAGCTGAACTGCCTGCCTCAACTTCAGCAGTGTGTAATTGACTGAAGGCGAAAAACCAAGCAGCAGAGCAGCGGGCTTCTGTGCGCACTGAAGGCAATTGCAAGAATCCAGCAGCTGCTCCTTGCCAAGCACAGGCAGCTGCCTATGTTCTTGCTTCTTGACCAACTCACAGTTGCCCTTCTTTTCAGCAGCTGCCACCGTGTTCTCTGCATCTCGGAGCCTCTGGGGAGCAAAAAGAATTTCCAAGGAGGGATGCATGACGACTATGTGAAAACCCAGGAAAGTTGTCCTGGAACACCTCCCATTGGCATGCCAGAAGTGAATTCAAGAGGCAGGAGAGCGGCAGCCACCGTCCTGCGGCTGTGTGCGAGCTTCGCACACAAGCCGGCTTCTTCGCGGCTTCGTTCTTCGCCTCTTGTAAGCTACCGCGATCTCCGGCTGCCGGAGGCGAAGAAGCCGCTACTTCGCGCACAGATCACTGGAGCGGCAGCGGTGCGCTCCGAAGCGCCGCTTTTGCCGAAAGACGCCGGGAAGCGGCACTTGCTTTCGGCCAGCTGCGGAGCTGCGTATTCTGCCTCTCTAGTCGCCTACATCTTAGCGAAAAGCTTTTCCGCTCCAGTTCTCAAGGAGAAAGTGTACCAGCACTGCTCACTTAGCCCGACCTTGCCAGGAAATAAGATTTGCTGCACATTCCAAGGACACTTCATTTTCCTGGGCAAGCTGCAACCTGCTGGCAGATGGCCGTGCTCTCTGCCCACTCCTGCCCAGCTCTGGGTAGTAGCGGGCACGTTGCAGCCTGGCGAAGGGAAGAAACCTCTGAAACGATACGCGGAATAAATCAATAGACTCCATAACCTGGGGTAGTTATGAAGTGGGTATGTATGTCAGCGCCCGGCACAAGTGAGATAGCTCTCCAAAACTTGTGCCCCGAGCCTCAGTCTGACCCACACTTTTATTCTTAAAGTCGTTCCATATGCAAAACATTGCACAACTTTTTCATGCATATTCAACCCCTGGCCCCGCCTGTCCTCGCTTCTCATGCTAAGTAAGTCCACGTCCTTCTGGGCATGCGTGGTTTGCTGTGGTGGTCGTACGGGGGTCTCTTGGTGGTCCTGAGGCTGACGATTGTGGTCTTCCTCATGATTGAACTTTTGAACTTTTCCTCTCTGCGCGTGCGCTTTTGGTCCTTTGGTGCTTCTCTGAGTACGTCTGTCAGTCTTGATAGGCTTGGAGACAGAGGAGCTTCTTTATCTGGGTTCTTTCCTTCTTCTGGTATTGTTCTTTATGCAAGAAGCTTCAGAAATTTGCATTTTCCTATGCCCTTTGTACTAGGCAGAGGTTTCTTAAGTAAAAGGTTGAAAATTCAACACATAACTCTACAAGCTAAATTAGAAATGCTTCATTCATTTTGTTAACCTAACTCTAAAAATCTCTGCTTCAGTCCCCCCTTTTCTTAAAATAGAGTAAATTCTTTTACTACAGGGGTCTTGATTTAAATTCTGATCTACTATCATGACCGTCCTCTTTCAGTAAGATTCTAGGAGTTCTAGAGAGTGATGTCAGACTGGCCATGTGTTTTAACATCCTCGAATTCTACATGAGTGTTAAAGTAGACATCATTAAACTTACAGTAACTAAAATTAATAGAATTGTAATTGGGTGACATAAAGTGTTCTAAACAGCGTATTTCACTAGTTATGACTTGTGTTTATTAGCTAGTGATTGGTGCTGGATACACCAAGTTAAGAGACTTAACATACAGGAGGTTAGTGACATGTCTTGGGTAGACATTCTCTTTCGCACCCCATATGGTTTTTCATAAAGCAATTCAAAGTGGTTTAGCTTTTCTTTAGTCTTGGGTTTGGTTCGGATCTGCAGTAGTGCTAATGGGAGGGATTGAGTCCATGACAAATTAGCTTCTTGTCCCAATTGTACAATTTGTTGTTTGATCAAATGGTTCATTTTTTTTACCTGACCACTTGATTGTGGGTTATATGGGGTGTGAAGTTCTCAGTCTATGTTCAAGTATTGGCTAACTTGTTGCACTAATTTTACGATAAAATGTGGTCCTCTATTTGAGGAGATTGTGGCCAGGACTCTAAAGCGTGGTATGTTTTCTTGTACCAATACCTTAGTTACTTCTTGAGCTTTAGAAGTCCTGGTGGGGAATGCTTCTGGCCATCCTGAAAAGGTATCTGTTAGCACCAGTAAAAACTTATACCCCCCTTTTCTTGGCAATTCTGTACAATCTATCTGCCATTGCTGCTCCGGCCCATGACCCTTCCTAATCTGGCTAAGCTTTGGTTTGGGAGTATTTTTGGGGTTGGTCTGGAGGCAAAGGTCACATTGTCGAGTTGTAAATGTCTAGTTATGCTAGAGCATCAATACCCCAATGGTTTTCTGGTGTTCTTCCTTTATTAGGGACCATCAGAAATAGGAGGGTAGAAGTAATTTTCCTTCTATGGTGGCCCATCCCTCTTGGTTATAGTCTCCTTTTTGCTCATAGATTAATTTTTTTTCTAGTTTGTTGTATCTTGGCTTACCTTTAGGGGAAATTTGCCCGTCTTGCTGCTTCTTTTGCTTCCCTATCTGCCAGCTCGTTTCCTTCTTCCAATTCTGAGTTGATCTTCTGATGTGCCTTAATGTGCATGATCGCTACTTTCTCTGGCAACTGGACTGCTTCTAGAAGTCGCAGTACTTCTGATGCATCTTTAATATTTTTCCCTTGAGAGTTCAGCAGTCCTCTCTCTTTCTAAATGGCTCTGTGAGCATGCACTACTCCAAATGCATACTTCGAGTCCGTGTATATGTTTATTTCTTTCCCTCTTGCCAATTCTAGGGCCCGAGTTAGAGCAATTATCTCGGCCTTCTGTGTAGAGGTATTTGTTGGCAGGGGCCCAGATGATATTACTTCCTTGCACGTTGGAACTGCCTACCCGGCGTGCCGTTTTCCACTGATGATATAACTGCTTCCATCAGTAAACGAGACTTCTGCATTCTCCAGAGGGGTGTCCTTCAAGTCAGGGCAGCTGGAGTAGGTGGCTTCAATGGTCTCCAGGCAGTCATGTTCCACTGGTTCCCCTTGGTTTCTACTGAGGAAGGAGGCTGGATTGACAATGTTAGCCACTACTATCTCTACATCATCTTGCTCCGCTATGATAGCTTGGTATCTCAGGAGCCGTTGTGGGGAAAGCCAATGCCCACCTTTTACCTCTAGCACTGCAGACACTGTGTGAGACACTAGCACAGTTCTTTTCTGGCCTAGGGTGAATTTGTGTGCCTCTTGGATGTTCAGTACGACTGCTGCAACAGCTCTGAGGCACCCAGGCCACCCTTTAGCTGCTGTATCCAATTGCTTAGAGAAGTAAGCCACTGCTCTCCGATATGGGCCCAGGTCCTGTGCTAGTATTCCTAAGGCGATTCCTTGCTTCTCATGGGAGAATAAAAGGAAAGGCTTACTCACGTCCGGCAATCTCAGGGCTGGAGCTGACATGAGGGCTTTTTTCAGCTGGTTGAAAGCTTGCGTAGCTTCCTTTGTCTCTTGGATGTTCCTGCTTTCAGTTGCAATCAGTTCATAGAAGGGCTTAACAAACAGTCCATAGTTATAGATCCATAACCTGCACCACCCTGTCATCCTCAGGAAAGTTCGTAGTTCCTTTACAGTCTGAGGTTTTGGGCTCTGGCATATTGCCTCCTTCCGGCTTTGGCCCAAGGTACGTTGTCTAGCACTGACTTCGTAGCCCAGATAAGTTACTTTCTGTTTTACTACTTGGGCTTTTTTCTTTGATACTCGGTACCCTTGGAGCCCCAAAAAGTTCAAGAGGCTTATCGTCCAGGCCGTGCATGCTTCCCTTGTCCGTGTGGCTATCAGGATGTCATCTACGTACTCTAGCAACTTCCCTTCCTCTGGAGGGGCTTCTCAGGTCTCTAATTCTTTTGCAAGTTGTTCTCCAAACAAAGTGGGTGAGTTTTTGAATCCTTGTGGGAGTCTGGTCCATGTCAGTTGAGTTCTTGGCCCGCTCTTAGGATTTTCCCATTCAAATGCAAAAATTTTCTGGCTTCGTGGATAGGAAGGCAAAAGAAGGCATCTTTTCAATCTAAAACGGTAAACCAAGTTAGCTCGGCTGTTAAGCAAGTTAATAACGTGTAGGGATTGGCCACGACAGGATACAGATCCTCAGTGACCTTGTTTATGGCCCGCAGATCCTGTACTAACCGGTATGACCCATCAGGTTTACCAACTGGTAGGATAGGGGTATTAACACTTACA
This sequence comes from Vidua macroura, assembly GCF_024509145.1. NCBI lineage: Eukaryota > Metazoa > Chordata > Aves > Passeriformes > Viduidae > Vidua > Vidua macroura. The sequence goes on from NC_071582.1 coordinate 5,295,040, forward strand.
TAACATAAGTTGGAACAAGGTATTATAGACAATATCATGGTCATCAATGGAAGCAATATTTGATTGAACTTTTTAGTTCTGAGGGTTCGTAACTTGTGTTTGTTGGTGACAGCAGGGAAGCACAGTGAGGCTGCTTAACAGGGCAGGATGCATACATATACTTTCCTTCGTCTACATTCACTTAACTTTATTTTACTTACTCTTACACATAACAAAACAACCACAACAACAAGGTACCTTTTCTTTTTCAACACACCTATTACACTTTTAGGTGTCCCTGGCTAGTCCCAGTGTTCTTGGATACCCCTCAATCTAGCTGTGTGGTTCCCAACTCTAGATCCTGTCAGACTTCTCTTCAAACTGGCAAAATTTTTACTCAATCTTGGCTGCTCTCAACAACCCAGCAAACTTAATTCTGGGTGCTCTTGCAATGTTAATCCCTCAACCCAGCAGGTTTGACTTAACCCTGGATGCTCTTGGAACATTAATCCCTCAATCCAGCAGGTTTGAATCAACCCTGGATGCTCTTGGAATATTAATCCCTCAATCCAGCAGGTTTGATCTTGGATGTTCTTGGGCATTCTTATCCCTCAATCCAGCAGAATTTTTAGGGGCCCCTCCTACACATTTTACCTTTTATTTTTCCCCAATAGATTATGCCAAGAAAACCCTCTTTTTACCTTTTAATTCATTTTTTTTTTCTAATTAATTACCTTTTACTCCCCCCCCCCCCCCCCACTAAGGGGTCCCACTCTTTCTCTGAGACCCAGTCCCAGGGGGGGTTCTCTCACTCTTTTTATTACTCGCTTCGTCTCTTTACTGGCCGCTTTTCTCGCGAAAAAGACGGAAACGCAGCATGGGAGACTGTCGCTCTCGCTTAGCAGGTCTGGGGTAACCAGCCCGCCTCTGTCACGATCCGCTTATGGCGGGGTGTCGTGATGGTTCTTTTCACCGATCCCAAAAGTGCAACAAAGGCAAACAACAAGGGACTATCAGTTAATCACAACAAATGCACCTTTAGTAGGGGCCAAAACAGTAAACGCGATAGTGGGGATCTGAAAGGAGATAAAAGGTTAGAGAGAGAAGAGGGATATGGGAATAGCTACCAACACAGGCGAGATCCTCAGTGCTCCGGACGATGGGGATCCGTCTGTCGTGTCGGGGGAGTCTTCGAAGTTCTGGTCGACTCGGGGCTCCAGTTATAATCCACAGAGGAGAGAGGGGGGGAACAAGTGTAATAATGAAAGTCCATTGTAATCGCCCCGAGGGAACGGGTGAGTCCACAGAAACCACCAAAGCAAGACGAATCCAATGAAGAATAAGTCCATTTGAATCACTGAAGGGAAACAGGTCATGTCATTAGTGGTCAGAGCACCAATTTCCCCTCCTCCCTATAGCAGGGGTCTCAGTCTCAGTCCTTGGGAGGAGGGTTCTCATTCTTTCTTTGTCACAGTGGTAACGAGGCAGATGAGGGGTCTTCAATGAAGGACCGCGAGAGTCACCCCAAAAGTTCATTTGGCTTAAGAACGGAGATTAGAAGCAGGCTGCGCATCAGGCTGTCCCGTGCTGGCTCCATGTCAGGTCTTTGCCAAGTCCTTGCCAACTCCTTGCCAAGTTCTTACCAGGCCTTGTTGGGAACAGCCAGCATGACGGTTCAGTGGTCCCACCTGTGCTGTGTCCTGTTCTAAGCCGGAACTACAGTGGGGGAAGGGATTCTTTCTTGTGGCAATCGGAAGGCAGAATGGAAAATGAGGGGCTTCAGACGGGCTCTTACAGCCTCTCATTCACACACATTCATCCCCCCTTTATTCGCCCTGTAATGCAAAGGATCTCCCAGTTGCCGAGCCGTGGGGGCTTTTAGCCACTCGGCACGAAGCTCAGATAGCTGGTACATCTGAGGGTCCACCAGAAGAACGGGAGGGACACTCGGGCTGCTGAAATCCTGCTCGTTGATTGAAGGGTCGCAGAAGGGGCAAACAGGGAGACAACGAAGCAGAAGGGAGGCAGATTCCGAGAGCCCCGAAGGGCGGGCTGAGGATTCTTTTACTGCGTAGGGGTAGGAGGGTTTAGCATTCGAGGGTACAATCGGGAGAAGGCTAAAGGGAGGGGAAATATAACATTAACCAGTGGGGAAAAGGGAAAGGAGTGTTCTTGGTGGAAGAACCAAAGGGAAAACGTGGAACAGAGAAGATTCTAGGCTAAGGGGCAGACTTGAACAATAACTGACAGGACAGGGGGAGGGTACAATTCTCTTCCAAAAGGGGGTGGAGAACTCATACAACTGCTGTTTCCCATGGCAACCCTAGACTGCCTTCCCCAACCCCTCCTCCTGCACCAGTGACAGCTTTTAACACTGAAGGGCAGTGCTATTGTATAACAAACACTTAACTCTTAGCCCAGCCGGGCTCGCCGGCTACTTTTGCAAGCTTTTTACCAACTAGCGATGCTTGTAAGCGGTGCTTGTAACTCCTAGCTTGTACCACGCTCCCACTAGCTGCGCTATCAGCTAGCGGCGTTCAAAGCAGCTCCTCAAACCGCGGCTTGTGCCCGCGCGCCCGCTGCGCTATCAGCTGGGCCGCGCCTAAAGCACCTTTGCAAGCCCCGACTTAAGCCCCGCGCCGCACTCCCCCAGCTCGCCAGAGACAGCCCGTGCCACGCATGCGCACCACCCGCTCTATCGGGTAGAGCGCGCACTACCCGCACGATCAGGTAGTGTGGGCTGAGAGCTGCCCTGCGCATGCGCTCTCTAGCACCACCGCGCCGCCTCTCTGTATCTTAGCAAGGCCGCACCGCGCTTCACCGTTCCACTCACACATAAACACACACGCACAAGCACGCACGTCCGGACGTAACAGACACACTACACTGCAATCGGGACACACACCACACACTGAAATCGCGATTTCGCCCTCCCCGAGCCGCGCTATCAGCTGGGGAGGTCCTCCCGCCGCCGGCCTCTCCCCCGATGGCGGTCTGCTTGCAAGCCCCTAGGCAAACCTGCGCGCAAAAACATCTTTTTGCGACTTATCAGTGCCAACCGTAAGAAAATAAATTAACACATACCGCTTTCATCCGCTAGTCGACGGGCCGTGGTCTGCTCCCCGCAGTGTACAGCCGAGGCGCAGAGTCCCTCCGGGGAAAAGCCCTGTGGCGCCTGAGGGTGTCTGCTCCCAACCGGACCTGCGGGTGAGCAGAGCAGTCCCTTCGTGGTCGCCAACTGAAACGATACGCGGAAGAAATCAATAGACTCCATAACCTGGGGTAGTTATGAAGTGGGTATGTATGTCAGCGCCCGGCACAAGTGAGATAGCTCTCCAAAACTTGTGCCCCGAGCCTCAGTCTGACCCACACTTTTATTCTTAAAGACGTTCCATATGCAAAACATTGCACAACTTTTTCATGCATATTCAACCCCTGGCCCCGCCTGTCCTCGCTTCTCATGCTAAGTAAGTCCACGCCCTTCTGGGCATGCGTGGTTTGCTGTGGTGGTCGTACGGGGGTCTCTTGGTGGTCCTGAGGCTGAAAATTGTGGTCTTCCTCATGATTGAACTTTTGAACTTTTCCTCTCTGCGCGTGCGCTTTTGGTCCTTTGGTGCTTCTCTGAGTACGTCTGTCAGTCTTGATAGGCTTGGAGACAGAGGAGCTTCTTTATCTGGGTTCTTTCCTTCTTCTGGTATTGTTCTTTATGCAAGAAGCTTCAGAAAATTGCATTTTCCTTTGCCCTTTCTATTAGGCAGAGGTTTCTTAAGCAAAAGGTTGAAAATTCAACACATAACTCTACAAGCTAAACTAGAAATGCTTAATTCATTTTGTTAAACCAACGCTAAAAATCTCTATTTCACCTCGAGAGCTGTCAAAGAGCAGAAAGCAGCTGAGATGCTGAAAAGCAGCAAAGCTGAACTGCCTGCCTCAACTTCAGCAGTGTGTAATTGACTGAAGGCGAAAAACCAAGCAGCAGAGCAGCGGGCTTCTGTGCGCACTGAAGGCAATTGCAAGAATCCAGCAGCTGCTCCTCGCCAAGCACAGGCAGCTGCCTGTGTTCTTGCTTCTTGACCAACTCACAGTTGCCCTTCTTTTCAGCAGCTGCCACCGTGTTCTCTGCATCTCGGAGACTCTGGGGAGCAACAAGAATTTCCAAGGAGGGATGCATGAAAACTAAAATAAAAACTCAGGAAGGTTGTCCTGGAACACCTCCCATTGGCATACCAGAAGTGAATTCAAGAGGCAGGAGAGCAGCAGCCACCGTCCTGCGGCTGTCTGCGAGTTTCGCACACAAGCCGGCTTCTTCGCGGCTTCGTTCTTCGCCTCTTGTAAGCTACCGCGATCTCCGGCTGCCGGAGGCGAAGAAGCCGCTACTTCGCGCACAGATGACTGGAGCGGCAGCGGTGCGCTCCGGAGAGCCGCTTTTGCCGAAAGACGCCGGGAAGCGGCACTTGCTTTCGGCCAGCTGCGGAGCTGCGTATTCTGCCTCTCTAGTCGCCTACATCTTAGCGAAAAGCTTTTCCGCTCCAGTTCTCAAGGAGAAAGTGTACCAGCACTGCTCACTTAGTCCGACCTTGCCAGGAAATGAGATTTGCTGCACATTCCAAGGACACTTCATTTTCCTGGGCAAGCTGCAACCTGCTGGCAGATGGCCGTGCTCTCTGCCCACTCCTGCCCAGTTCTTGCTACTAGCGGGCACGTTGCAGCCTGGCGAAGGCAAGAAACCTGGAGAGCTGTCACAGAGCAGAAGGGCAGCTGAGATGCTGAAAAGCAGCAAAGCTGAACTGCCTGCCTCAACTTCAGCAGTGTGTAATTGACTGAAGGCGAAAAACCAAGCAGCAGAGCAGCGGGCTTCTGTGCGCACTGAAGGCAATTGCAAGAATCCAGCAGCTGCTCCTTGCCAAGCACAGGCAGCTGCCTGTGTTCTTGCTTCTTGACCAACTCACAGTTGCCCTTCTTTTCAGCAGCTGCCACCGTGTTCTCTGCATCTCGGAGCCTCTGGGGAGCAACAAGAATTTCCAAGGAGGGATGCATGAAAACTAAAATAAAAACTCAGGAAGGTTGTCCTGGAACACCTCCCATTGGCATGCCAGAAGTGAATTCAAGAGGCAGGAGAGCGGCAGCCACCGTCCTGCGGCTGTCTGCGAGTTTCGCACACAAGCCGGCTTCTTCGCGGCTTCGTTCTTCGCCTCTTGTAAGCTACCGCGATCTCCGGCTGCCGGAGGCGAAGAAGCCGCTACTTCGCGCACAGATCACTGGAGCGGCAGCGATGCGCTCCGGAGAGCCGCTTTTGCCGAAAGACGCCGGGAAGCGGCACTTGCTTTCGGCCAGCTGCGGAGCTGCGTATTCTGCCTCTCTAGTTGCCTACATCTTAGCGAAAAGCTTTTCCGCTCCAGTTCTCAAGGAGAAAGTGTACCAGCACTGCTCACTTAGCCCGACCTTGCCAGGAAATGAGATTTGCTGCACATTCCAAGGACACTGCATTTTCCTGGGCAAGCTGCAACCTGCTGGCAGATGGCCGTGCTCTCTGCCCACTCCTGCCCAGTTCTTGCTACTAGCGGGCACGTTGCAGCCTGGCGAAGGCAAGAAACCTGGAGAGCTGTCACAGAGCAGAAAGGCAGCTGAGATGCTGAAAAGCAGCAAAGCTGAACTGCCTGCCTCAACTTCAGCAGTGTGTAATTGACTGAAGGCGAAAAACCAAGCAGCAGAGCAGCGGGCTTCTGTGCGCACTGAAGGCAATTGCAAGAATCCAGCAGCTGCTCCTTGCCAAGCACAGGCAGCTGCCTATGTTCTTGCTTCTTGACCAACTCACAGTTGCCCTTCTTTTCAGCAGCTGCCACCGTGTTCTCTGCATCTCGGAGCCTCTGGGGAGCAAAAAGAATTTCCAAGGAGGGATGCATGACGACTATGTGAAAACCCAGGAAAGTTGTCCTGGAACACCTCCCATTGGCATGCCAGAAGTGAATTCAAGAGGCAGGAGAGCGGCAGCCACCGTCCTGCGGCTGTGTGCGAGCTTCGCACACAAGCCGGCTTCTTCGCGGCTTCGTTCTTCGCCTCTTGTAAGCTACCGCGATCTCCGGCTGCCGGAGGCGAAGAAGCCGCTACTTCGCGCACAGATGACTGGAGCGGCAGCGGTGCGCTCCGAAGCGCCGCTTTTGCCGAAAGACGCCGGGAAGCGGCACTTGCTTTCGGCCAGCTGCGGAGCTGCGTATTCTGCCTCTCTAGTCGCCTACATCTTAGCGAAAAGCTTTTCCGCTCCAGTTCTCAAGGAGAAAGTGTACCAGCACTGCTCACTTAGCCCGACCTTGCCAGGAAATAAGATTTGCTGCACATTCCAAGGACACTTCATTTTCCTGGGCAAGCTGCAACCTGCTGGCAGATGGCCGTGCTCTCTGCCCACTCCTGCCCAGCTCTGGGTAGTAGCGGGCACGTTGCAGCCTGGCGAAGGGAAGAAACCTCTGAAACGATACGCGGAATAAATCAATAGACTCCATAACCTGGGGTAGTTATGAAGTGGGTATGTATGTCAGCGCCCGGCACAAGTGAGATAGCTCTCCAAAACTTGTGCCCCGAGCCTCAGTCTGACCCACACTTTTATTCTTAAAGTCGTTCCATATGCAAAACATTGCACAACTTTTTCATGCATATTCAACCCCTGGCCCCGCCTGTCCTCGCTTCTCATGCTAAGTAAGTCCACGTCCTTCTGGGCATGCGTGGTTTGCTGTGGTGGTCGTACGGGGGTCTCTTGGTGGTCCTGAGGCTGACGATTGTGGTCTTCCTCATGATTGAACTTTTGAACTTTTCCTCTCTGCGCGTGCGCTTTTGGTCCTTTGGTGCTTATCTGAGTACGTCTGTCAGTCTTGATAGCCTTGGAGACAGAGGAGCTTCTTTATCTGGGTTCTTTCCTTCTTCTGGTATTGTTCTTTATGCAAGAAGCTTCAGAAATTTGCATTTTCCTATGCCCTTTGTACTAGGCAGAGGTTTCTTAAGTAAAAGGTTGAAAATTCAACACATAACTCTACAAGCTAAATTAGAAATGCTTCATTCATTTTGTTAACCTAACTCTAAAAATCTCTGCTTCAGTCCCCCCTTTTCTTAAAATAGAGTAAATTCTTTTACTACAGGGGTCTTGATTTAAATTCTGATCTACTATCATGACCGTCCTCTTTCAGTAAGATTCTAGGAGTTCTAGAGAGTGATGTCAGACTGGCCATGTGTTTTAACATCCTCGAATTCTACATGAGTGTTAAAGTAGACATCATTAAACTTACAGTAACTAAAATTAATAGAATTGTAATTGGGTGACATAAAGTGTTCTAAACAGCGTATTTCACTAGTTATGACTTGTGTTTATTAGCTAGTGATTGGTGCTGGATACACCAAGTTAAGAGACTTAACATACAGGAGGTTAGTGACATGTCTTGGGTAGACATTCTCTTTCGCACCCCATATGGTTTTTCATAAAGCAATTCAAAGTGGTTTAGCTTTTCTTTAGTCTTGGGTTTGGTTCGGATCTGCAGTAGTGCTAATGGGAGGGATTGAGTCCATGACAAATTAGCTTCTTGTCCCAATTGTACAATTTGTTGTTTGATCAAATGGTTCATTTTTTTTACCTGACCACTTGATTGTGGGTTATATGGGGTGTGAAGTTCTCAGTCTATGTTCAAGTATTGGCTAACTTGTTGCACTAATTTTACGATAAAATGTGGTCCTCTATTTGAGGAGATTGTGGCCAGGACTCTAAAGCGTGGTATGTTTTCTTGTACCAATACCTTAGTTACTTCTTGAGCTTTAGAAGTCCTGGTGGGGAATGCTTCTGGCCATCCTGAAAAGGTATCTGTTAGCACCAGTAAAAACTTATACCCCCCTTTTCTTGGCAATTCTGTACAATCTATCTGCCATTGCTGCTCCGGCCCATGACCCTTCCTAATCTGGCTAAGCTTTGGTTTGGGAGTATTTTTGGGGTTGGTCTGGAGGCAAAGGTCACATTGTCGAGTTGTAAATGTCTAGTTATGCTAGAGCATCAATACCCCAATGGTTTTCTGGTGTTCTTCCTTTATTAGGGACCATCAGAAATAGGAGGGTAGAAGTAATTTTCCTTCTATGGTGGCCCATCCCTCTTGGTTATAGTCTCCTTTTTGCTCATAGATTAATTTTTTTTCTAGTTTGTTGTATCTTGGCTTACCTTTAGGGGAAATTTGCCCGTCTTGCTGCTTCTTTTGCTTCCCTATCTGCCAGCTCGTTTCCTTCTTCCAATTCTGAGTTGATCTTCTGATGTGCCTTAATGTGCATGATCGCTACTTTCTCTGGCAACTGGACTGCTTCTAGAAGTCGCAGTACTTCTGATGCATCTTTAATATTTTTCCCTTGAGAGTTCAGCAGTCCTCTCTCTTTCTAAATGGCTCTGTGAGCATGCACTACTCCAAATGCATACTTCGAGTCCGTGTATATGTTTATTTCTTTCCCTCTTGCCAATTCTAGGGCCCGAGTTAGAGCAATTATCTCGGCCTTCTGTGCAGAGGTATTTGTTGGCAGGGGCCCAGATGATATTACTTCCTTGCACGTTGGAACTGCCTACCCGGCGTGCCGTTTTCCACTGATGATATAACTGCTTCCATCAGTAAACGAGACTTCTGCATTCTCCAGAGGGGTGTCCTTCAAGTCAGGGCAGCTGGAGTAGGTGGCTTCAATGGTCTCCAGGCAGTCATGTTCCACTGGTTCCCCTTGGTTTCTACTGAGGAAGGAGGCTGGATTGACAATGTTAGCCACTACTATCTCTACATCATCTTGCTCCGCTATGATAGCTTGGTATCTCAGGAGCCGTTGTGGGGAAAGCCAATGCCCACCTTTTACCTCTAGCACTGCAGACACTGTGTGAGACACTAGCACAGTTCTTTTCTGGCCTAGGGTGAATTTGTGTGCCTCTTGGATGTTCAGTACGACTGCTGCAACAGCTCTGAGGCACCCAGGCCACCCTTTAGCTGCTGTATCCAATTGCTTAGAGAAGTAAGCCACTGCTCTCCGATATGGGCCCAGGTCCTGTGCTAGTATTCCTAAGGCGATTCCTTGCTTCTCATGGGAGAATAAAAGGAAAGGCTTACTCACGTCCGGCAATCTCAGGGCTGGAGCTGACATGAGGGCTTTTTTCAGCTGGTTGAAAGCTTGCGTAGCTTCCTTTGTCTCTTGGATGTTCCTGCTTTCAGTTGCAATCAGTTCATAGAAGGGCTTAACAAACAGTCCATAGTTATAGATCCATAACCTGCACCACCCTGTCATCCTCAGGAAAGTTCGTAGTTCCTTTACAGTCTGAGGTTTTGGGCTCTGGCATATTGCCTCCTTCCGGCTTTGGCCCAAGGTACGTTGTCTAGCACTGACTTCGTAGCCCAGATAAGTTACTTTCTGTTTTACTACTTGGGCTTTTTTCTTTGATACTCGGTACCCTTGGAGCCCCAAAAAGTTCAAGAGGCTTATCGTCCAGGCCGTGCATGCTTCCCTTGTCCGTGTGGCTATCAGGATGTCATCTACGTACTCTAGCAACTTCCCTTCCTCTGGAGGGGCTTCTCAGGTCTCTAATTCTTTTGCAAGTTGTTCTCCAAACAAAGTGGGTGAGTTTTTGAATCCTTGTGGGAGTCTGGTCCATGTCAGTTGAGTTCTTGGCCCGCTCTTAGGATTTTCCCATTCAAATGCAAAAATTTTCTGGCTTCGTGGATAGGAAGGCAAAAGAAGGCATCTTTTCAATCTAAAACGGTAAACCAAGTTAGCTCGGCTGTTAAGCAAGTTAATAACGTGTAGGGATTGGCCACGACAGGATACAGATCCTCAGTGACCTTGTTTATGGCCCGCAGATCCTGTACTAACCGGTATGACCCATCAGGTTTACCAACTGGTAGGATAGGGGTATTAACACTTACATAACATAAGTTGGAACAAGGTATTATAGACAATATCATGGTCATCAATGGAAGCAATATTTGATTGAACTTTTTAGTTCTGAGGGTTCGTAACTTGTGTTTGTTGGTGACAGCAGGGAAGCACAGTGAGGCTGCTTAACAGGGCAGGATGCATACATATACTTTCCTTCGTCTACATTCACTTAACTTTATTTTACTTACTCTTACACATAACAAAACAACCACAACAACAAGGTACCTTTTCTTTTTCAACACACCTATTACACTTTTAGGTGTCCCTGGCTAGTCCCAGTGTTCTTGGATACCCCTCAATCTAGCTGTGTGGTTCCCAACTCTAGATCCTGTCAGACTTCTCTTCAAACTGGCAAAATTTTTACTCAATCTTGGCTGCTCTCAACAACCCAGCAAACTTAATTCTGGGTGCTCTTGCAATGTTAATCCCTCAACCCAGCAGGTTTGACTTAACCCTGGATGCTCTTGGAACATTAATCCCTCAATCCAGCAGGTTTGAATCAACCCTGGATGCTCTTGGAATATTAATCCCTCAATCCAGCAGGTTTGATCTTGGATGTTCTTGGGCATTCTTATCCCTCAATCCAGCAGAATTTTTAGGGGCCCCTCCTACACATTTTACCTTTTATTTTTCCCCAATAGATTATGCCAAGAAAACCCTCTTTTTACCTTTTAATTCATTTTTTTTTTCTAATTAATTACCTTTTACTCCCCCCCCCCCCCCCCCACTAAGGGGTCCCACTCTTTCTCTGAGACCCAGTCCCAGGGGGGGTTCTCTCACTCTTTTTATTACTCGCTTCGTCTCTTTACTGGCCGCTTTTCTCGCGAAAAAGACGGAAACGCAGCATGGGAGACTGTCGCTCTCGCTTAGCAGGTCTGGGGTAACCAGCCCGCCTCTGTCACGATCCGCTTATGGCGGGGTGTCGTGATGGTTCTTTTCACCGATCCCAAAAGTGCAACAAAGGCAAACAACAAGGGACTATCAGTTAATCACAACAAATGCACCTTTAGTAGGGGCCAAAACAGTAAACGCGATAGTGGGGATCTGAAAGGAGATAAAAGGTTAGAGAGAGAAGAGGGATATGGGAATAGCTACCAACACAGGCGAGATCCTCAGTGCTCCGGACGATGGGGATCCGTCTGTCGTGTCGGGGGAGTCTTCGAAGTTCTGGTCGACTCGGGGCTCCAGTTATAATCCACAGAGGAGAGAGGGGGGGAACAAGTGTAATAATGAAAGTCCATTGTAATCGCCCCGAGGGAACGGGTGAGTCCACAGAAACCACCAAAGCAAGACGAATCCAATGAAGAATAAGTCCATTTGAATCACTGAAGGGAAACAGGTCATGTCATTAGTGGTCAGAGCACCAATTTCCCCTCCTCCCTATAGCAGGGGTCTCAGTCTCAGTCCTTGGGAGGAGGGTTCTCATTCTTTCTTTGTCACAGTGGTAACGAGGCAGATGAGGGGTCTTCAATGAAGGACCGCGAGAGTCACCCCAAAAGTTCATTTGGCTTAAGAACGGAGATTAGAAGCAGGCTGCGCATCAGGCTGTCCCGTGCTGGCTCCATGTCAGGTCTTTGCCAAGTCCTTGCCAACTCCTTGCCAAGTTCTTACCAGGCCTTGTTGGGAACAGCCAGCATGACGGTTCAGTGGTCCCACCTGTGCTGTGTCCTGTTCTAAGCCGGAACTACAGTGGGGGAAGGGATTCTTTCTTGTGGCAATCGGAAGGCAGAATGGAAAATGAGGGGCTTCAGACGGGCTCTTACAGCCTCTCATTCACACACATTCATCCCCCCTTTATTCGCCCTGTAATGCAAAGGATCTCCCAGTTGCCGAGCCGTGGGGGCTTTTAGCCACTCGGCACGAAGCTCGGATAGCTGGTACATCTGAGGGTCCACCAGAAGAACGGGAGGGACACTCGGGCTGCTGAAATCCTGCTCGTTGATTGAAGGGTCGCAGAAGGGGCAAACAGGGAGACAACGAAGCAGAAGGGAGGCAGATTCCGAGAGCCCCGAAGGGCGGGCTGAGGATTCTTTTACTGCGTAGGGGTAGGAGGGTTTAGCATTCGAGGGTACAATCGGGAGAAGGCTAAAGGGAGGGGAAATATAACATTAACCAGTGGGGAAAAGGGAAAGGAGTGTTCTTGGTGGAAGAACCAAAGGGAAAACGTGGAACAGAGAAGATTCTAGGCTAAGGGGCAGACTTGAACAATAACTGACAGGACAGGGGGAGGGTACAATTCTCTTCCAAAAGGGGGTGGAGAACTCATACAACTGCTGTTTCCCATGGCAACCCTAGACTGCCTTCCCCAACCCCTCCTCCTGCACCAGTGACAGCTTTTAACACTGAAGGGCAGTGCTATTGTATAACAAACACTTAACTCTTAGCCCAGCCGGGCTCGCCGGCTACTTTTGCAAGCTTTTTACCAACTAGCGATGCTTGTAAGCGGTGCTTGTAACTCCTAGCTTGTACCACGCTCCCACTAGCTGCGCTATCAGCTAGCGGCGTTCAAAGCAGCTCCTCAAACCGCGGCTTGTGCCCGCGCGCCCGCTGCGCTATCAGCTGGGCCGCGCCTAAAGCACCTTTGCAAGCCCCGACTTAAGCCCCGCGCCGCACTCCCCCAGCTCGCCAGAGACAGCCCGTGCCACGCATGCGCACCACCCGCTCTATCGGGTAGAGCGCGCACTACCCGCACGATCAGGTAGTGTGGGCTGAGAGCTGCCCTGCGCATGCGCTCTCTAGCACCACCGCGCCGCCTCTCTGTATCTTAGCAAGGCCGCACCGCGCTTCACCGTTCCACTCACACATACACACACACGCACAAGCACGCACGTCCGGACGTAACAGACACACTACACTGCAATCGGGACACACACCACACACTGAAATCGCGATTTCGCCCTCCCCGAGCCGCGCTATCAGCTGGGGAGGTCCTCCCGCCGCCGGCCTCTCCCCCGATGGCGGTCTGCTTGCAAGCCCCTAGGCAAACCTGCGCGCAAAAACATCTTTTTGCGACTTATCAGTGCCAACCGTAAGAAAATAAATTAACACATACCGCTTTCATCCGCTAGTCGACGGGCCGTGGTCTGCTCCCCGCAGTGTACAGCCGAGGCGCAGAGTCCCTCCGGGGAAAAGCCCTGTGGCGCCTGAGGGTGTCTGCTCCCAACCGGACCTGCGGGTGAGCAGAGCAGTCCCTTCGTGGTCGCCAACTGAAACGATACGCGGAAGAAATCAATAGACTCCATAACCTGGGGTAGTTATGAAGTGGGTATGTATGTCAGCGCCCGGCACAAGTGAGATAGCTCTCCAAAACTTGTGCCCCGAGCCTCAGTCTGACCCACACTTTTATTCTTAAAGACGTTCCATATGCAAAACATTGCACAACTTTTTCATGCATATTCAACCCCTGGCCCCGCCTGTCCTCGCTTCTCATGCTAAGTAAGTCCACGCCCTTCTGGGCATGCGTGGTTTGCTGTGGTGGTCGTACGGGGGTCTCTTGGTGGTCCTGAGGCTGAAAATTGTGGTCTTCCTCATGATTGAACTTTTGAACTTTTCCTCTCTGCGCGTGCGCTTTTGGTCCTTTGGTGCTTCTCTGAGTACGTCTGTCAGTCTTGATAGGCTTGGAGACAGAGGAGCTTCTTTATCTGGGTTCTTTCCTTCTTCTGGTATTGTTCTTTATGCAAGAAGCTTCAGAAAATTGCATTTTCCTTTGCCCTTTCTATTAGGCAGAGGTTTCTTAAGCAAAAGGTTGAAAATTCAACACATAACTCTACAAGCTAAACTAGAAATGCTTAATTCATTTTGTTAAACCAACGCTAAAAATCTCTATTTCACCTCGAGAGCTGTCAAAGAGCAGAAAGCAGCTGAGATGCTGAAAAGCAGCAAAGCTGAACTGCCTGCCTCAACTTCAGCAGTGTGTAATTGACTGAAGGCGAAAAACCAAGCAGCAGAGCAGCGGGCTTCTGTGCGCACTGAAGGCAATTGCAAGAATCCAGCAGCTGCTCCTCGCCAAGCACAGGCAGCTGCCTGTGTTCTTGCTTCTTGACCAACTCACAGTTGCCCTTCTTTTCAGCAGCTGCCACCGTGTTCTCTGCATCTCGGAGACTCTGGGGAGCAACAAGAATTTCCAAGGAGGGATGCATGAAAACTAAAATAAAAACTCAGGAAGGTTGTCCTGGAACACCTCCCATTGGCATACCAGAAGTGAATTCAAGAGGCAGGAGAGCAGCAGCCACCGTCCTGCAGCTGTCTGCGAGTTTCGCACACAAGCCGGCTTCTTCGCGGCTTCGTTCTTCGCCTCTTGCAAGCTAGCGCGATCTCCGGCTGCCGGAGGCGAAGAAGCGGCTACTTCGCGCACAGATCACTGGAGCGGCAGCGATGCGCTCCGAAGCGCCGCTTTTGCCGAAAGACGCCGGGAAGCGGCACTTGCTTTCGGCCAGCTGCGGAGCTGCGTATTCTGCCTCTCTAGTCGCCTACATCTTAGCGAAAAGCTTTTCCGCTCCAGTTCTCAAGGAGAAAGTGTACCAGCACTGCTCACTTAGCCCGACCTTGCCAGGAAATATGATATGCTGCACATTCCGAGGAGACTGCATTTTCCTGGGCAAGCTGCAACCTGCTGGCAGATGGCCGTGCTCTCTGCCCACTCCTGCCCAGTTCTTGCTACTAGCGGGCACGTTGCAGCCTGGCGAAGGCAAGAAACCTGGAGAGCTGTCACAGAGCAGAAAGGCAGCTGAGATGCTGAAAAGCAGCAAAGCTGAACTGCCTGCCTCAACTTCAGCAGTGTGTAATTGACTGAAGGCGAAAAACCAAGCAGCAGAGCAGCGGGCTTCTGTGCGCACTGAAGGCAATTGCAAGAATCCAGCAGCTGCTCCTTGCCAAGCACAGGCAGCTGCCTGTGTTCTTGCTTCTTGACCAACTCACAGTTGCCCTTCTTTTCAGCAGCTGCCACCGTGTTCTCTGCATCTCGGAGCCTCTGGGGAGCAACAAGAGTTTCCAAGGAGGGATGCATGACGACTATGTCAAAACCCAGGAAAGTTGTCCTGGAACACCTCCCATTGGAATGCCAAGAGTGAATTCAAGAGGCAGGAGAGCGGCAGCCACCGTCCTGCAGCTGTCTGCGAGTTTCGCACACAAGCCGGCTTCTTCGCGGCTTCGTTCTTCGCCTCTTGCAAGCTACCGCGATCTCCGGCTGCCGGAGGCGAAGAAGCCGTTACTTCGCGCACAGATCACTGGAGCGGCAGCGGTGCGCTCCGGAGAGCCGCTTTTGCCGAAAGACGCCGGGAAGCGGCACTTGCTTTCGGCCAGCTGCGGAGCTGCGTATTCTGCCTCTCTAGTCGCCTACATCTTAGCGAAAAGCTTTTCCGCTCCAGTTCTCAAGGAGAAAGTGTACCAGCACTGCTCACTTAGCCCGACCTTGCCAGGAAATGAGATTTGCTGCACATTCCAAGGACACTGCATTTTCCTGGGCAAGCTGCAACCTGCTGGCAGATGGCCGTGCTCTCTGCCCACTCCTGCCCAGTTCTTGCTACTAGCGGGCACGTTGCAGCCTGGCGAAGGCAAGAAACCTGGAGAGCTGTCACAGAGCAGAAGGGCAGCTGAGATGCTGAAAAGCAGCAAAGCTGAACTGCCTGCCTCAACTTCAGCAGTGTGTAATTGACTGAAGGCGAAAAACCAAGCAGCAGAGCAGCGGGCTTCTGTGCGCACTGAAGGCAATTGCAAGAATCCAGCAGCTGCTCCTCGCCAAGCACAGGCAGCTGCCTGTGTTCTTGCTTCTTGACCAACTCACAGTTGCCCTTCTTTTCAGCAGCTGCCACCGTGTTCTCTGCATCTCGGAGCCTCTGGGGAGCAACAAGAATTTCCAAGGAGGGATTCATGAAAACTAAAATAAAAACTCAGGAAGGTTGTCCTGGAACACCTCCCATTGGCATGCCAGAAGTGAATTCAAGAGGCAGGAGAGCAGCAGCCACCGTCCTGCAGCTGTCTGCGAGTTTCGCACACAAGCCGGCTTCTTCGCGGCTTCGTTCTTCGCCTCTTGCAAGCTAGCGCGATCTCCGGCTGCCGGAGGCGAAGAAGCGGCTACTTCGCGCACAGATGACTGGAGCGGCAGCGATGCGCTCCGAAGCGCCGCTTTTGCCGAAAGACGCCGGGAAGCGGCACTTGCTTTCGGCCAGCTGCGGAGCTGCGTATTCTGCCTCTCTAGTCGCCTACATCTTAGCGAAAAGCTTTTCCGCTCCAGTTCTCAAGGAGAAAGTGTACCAGCACTGCTCACTTAGCCCGACCTTGCCAGGAAATATGATATGCTGCACATTCCGAGGAGACTGCATTTTCCTGGGCAAGCTGCAACCTGCTGGCAGATGGCCGTGCTCTCTGCCCACTCCTGCCCAGTTCTTGCTACTAGCGGGCACGTTGCAGCCTGGCGAAGGCAAGAAACCTGGAGAGCTGTCACAGAGCAGAAAGGCAGCTGAGATGCTGAAAAGCAGCAAAGCTGAACTGCCTGCCTCAACTTCAGCAGTGTGTAATTGACTGAAGGCGAAAAACCAAGCAGCAGAGCAGCGGGCTTCTGTGCGCACTGAAGGCAATTGCAAGAATCCAGCAGCTGCTCCTTGCCAAGCACAGGCAGCTGCCTGTGTTCTTGCTTCTTGACCAACTCACAGTTGCCCTTCTTTTCAGCAGCTGCCACCGTGTTCTCTGCATCTCGGAGCCTCTGGGGAGCAACAAGAATTTCCAAGGAGGGATGCATGAAAACTAAAATAAAAACTCAGGAAGGTTGTCCTGGAACACCTCCCATTGGCATGCCAGAAGTGAATTCAAGAGGCAGGAGAGCGGCAGCCACCGTCCTGCAGCTGTCTGCGAGTTTCGCACACAAGCCGGCTTCTTCGCGGCTTCGTTCTTCGCCTCTTGTAAGCTACCGCGATCTCCGGCTGCCAGAGGCGAAGAAGCCGCTACTTCGCGCACAGATCACTGGAGCGGCAGCGATGCGCTCCGGAGAGCCGCTTTTGCCGAAAGACGCCGGGAAGCGGCACTTGCTTTCGGCCAGCTGCGGAGCTGCGTATTCTGCCTCTCTAGTCGCCTACATCTTAGCGAAAAGCTTTTCCGCTCCAGTTCTCAAGGAGAAAGTGTACCAGCACTGCTCACTTAGTCCGACCTTGCCAGGAAATGAGATTTGCTGCACATTCCAAGGACACTTCATTTTCCTGGGCAAGCTGCAACCTGCTGGCAGATGGCCGTGCTCTCTGCCCACTCCTGCCCAGTTCTTGCTACTAGCGGGCACGTTGCAGCCTGGCGAAGGCAAGAAACCTGGAGAGCTGTCACAGAGCAGAAAGGCAGCTGAGATGCTGAAAAGCAGCAAAGCTGAACAGCCTGCCTCAGCTTCAGCAGTGTGTAATTGACTGAAGGCGAAAAACTAAGCAGCAGAGCAGCGGGCTTCTGTGCGCACTGAAGGCAATTGCAAGAATCCAGCAGCTGCTCCTCGCCAAGCACAGGCAGCTGCCTGTGTTCTTGCTTCTTGACCAACTCACAGTTGCCCTTCTTTTCAGCAGCTGCCACCGTGTTCTCTGCATCTCGGAGCCTCTGGGGAGCAACAAGAATTTCCAAGGAGGGATGCATGAAAACTAAAATAAAAACTCAGGAAGGTTGTCCTGGAACACCTCCCATTGGCATACCAGAAGTGAATTCAAGAGGCAGGAGAGCGGCAGCCACCGTCCTGCAGCTGTCTGCGAGTTTCGCACACAAGCCGGCTTCTTCGCGGCTTCGTTCTTCGCCTCTTGCAAGCTACCGCGATCTCCGGCTGCCGGAGGCGAAGAAGCGGCTACTTCGCGCACAGATCACTGGAGCGGCAGCGATGCGCTCCGAAGCGCCGCTTTTGCCGAAAGACGCCGGGAAGCGGCACTTGCTTTCGGCCAGCTGCGGAGCTGCGTATTCTGCCTCTCTAGTCGCCTACATCTTAGCGAAAAGCTTTTCCGCTCCAGTTCTCAAGGAGAAAGTGTACCAGCACTGCTCACTTAGCCCGACCTTGCCAGGAAATATGATATGCTGCACATTCCGAGGAGACTGCATTTTCCTGGGCAAGCTGCAACCTGCTGGCAGATGGCCGTGCTCTCTGCCCACTCCTGCCCAGTTCTTGCTACTAGCGGGCACGTTGCAGCCTGGCGAAGGCAAGAAACCTGGAGAGCTGTCACAGAGCAGAAAGGCAGCTGAGATGCTGAAAAGCAGCAAAGCTGAACTGCCTGCCTCAACTTCAGCAGTGTGTAATTGACTGAAGGCGAAAAACCAAGCAGCAGAGCAGCGGGCTTCTGTGCGCACTGAAGGCAATTGCAAGAATCCAGCAGCTGCTCCTTGCCAAGCACAGGCAGCTGCCTATGTTCTTGCTTCTTGACCAACTCACAGTTGCCCTTCTTTTCAGCAGCTGCCACCGTGTTCTCTGCATCTCGGAGCCTCTGGGGAGCAAAAAGAATTTCCAAGGAGGGATGCATGACGACTATGTCAAAACCCAGGAAAGTTGTCCTGGAACACCTCCCATTGGCATGCCAGAAGTGAATTCAAGAGGCAGGAGAGCGGCAGCCACCGTCCTGCGGCTGTGTGCGAGCTTCGCACACAAGCCGGCTTCTTCGCGGCTTCGTTCTTCGCCTCTTGTAAGCTACCGCGATCTCCGGCTGCCGGAGGCGAAGAAGCCGCTACTTCGCGCACAGATGACTGGAGCGGCAGCGGTGCGCTCCGAAGCGCCGCTTTTGCCGAAAGACGCCGGGAAGCGGCACTTGCTTTCGGCCAGCTGCGGAGCTGCGTATTCTGCCTCTCTAGTCGCCTACATCTTAGCGAAAAGCTTTTCCGCTCCAGTTCTCAAGGAGAAAGTGTACCAGCACTGCTCACTTAGCCCGACCTTGCCAGGAAATAAGATTTGCTGCACATTCCAAGGACACTTCATTTTCCTGGGCAAGCTGCAACCTGCTGGCAGATGGCCGTGCTCTCTGCCCACTCCTGCCCAGCTCTGGGTAGTAGCGGGCACGTTGCAGCCTGGCGAAGGGAAGAAACCTCTGAAACGATACGCGGAATAAATCAATAGACTCCATAACCTGGGGTAGTTATGAAGTGGGTATGTATGTCAGCGCCCGGCACAAGTGAGATAGCTCTCCAAAACTTGTGCCCCGAGCCTCAGTCTGACCCACACTTTTATTCTTAAAGTCGTTCCATATGCAAAACATTGCACAACTTTTTCATGCATATTCAACCCCTGGCCCCGCCTGTCCTCGCTTCTCATGCTAAGTAAGTCCACGCCCTTCTGGGCATGCGTGGTTTGCTGTGGTGGTCGTACGGGGGTCTCTTGGTGGTCCTGAGGCTGACGATTGTGGTCTTCCTCATGATTGAACTTTTGAACTTTTCCTCTCTGCGCGTGCGCTTTTGGTCCTTTGGTGCTTATCTGAGTACGTCTGTCAGTCTTGATAGCCTTGGAGACAGAGGAGCTTCTTTATCTGGGTTCTTTCCTTCTTCTGGTATTGTTCTTTATGCAAGAAGCTTCAGAAATTTGCATTTTCCTATGCCCTTTGTACTAGGCAGAGGTTTCTTAAGTAAAAGGTTGAAAATTCAACACATAACTCTACAAGCTAAATTAGAAATGCTTCATTCATTTTGTTAACCTAACTCTAAAAATCTCTGCTTCAGTCCCCCCTTTTCTTAAAATAGAGTAAATTCTTTTACTACAGGGGTCTTGATTTAAATTCTGATCTACTATCATGACCGTCCTCTTTCAGTAAGATTCTAGGAGTTCTAGAGAGTGATGTCAGACTGGCCATGTGTTTTAACATCCTCGAATTCTACATGAGTGTTAAAGTAGACATCATTAAACTTACAGTAACTAAAATTAATAGAATTGTAATTGGGTGACATAAAGTGTTCTAAACAGCGTATTTCACTAGTTATGACTTGTGTTTATTAGCTAGTGATTGGTGCTGGATACACCAAGTTAAGAGACTTAACATACAGGAGGTTAGTGACATGTCTTGGGTAGACATTCTCTTTCGCACCCCATATGGTTTTTCATAAAGCAATTCAAAGTGGTTTAGCTTTTCTTTAGTCTTGGGTTTGGTTCGGATCTGCAGTAGTGCTAATGGGAGGGATTGAGTCCATGACAAATTAGCTTCTTGTCCCAATTGTACAATTTGTTGTTTGATCAAATGGTTCATTTTTTTTACCTGACCACTTGATTGTGGGTTATATGGGGTGTGAAGTTCTCAGTCTATGTTCAAGTATTGGCTAACTTGTTGCACTAATTTTACGATAAAATGTGGTCCTCTATTTGAGGAGATTGTGGCCAGGACTCTAAAGCGTGGTATGTTTTCTTGTACCAATACCTTAGTTACTTCTTGAGCTTTAGAAGTCCTGGTGGGGAATGCTTCTGGCCATCCTGAAAAGGTATCTGTTAGCACCAGTAAAAACTTATACCCCCCTTTTCTTGGCAATTCTGTACAATCTATCTGCCATTGCTGCTCCGGCCCATGACCCTTCCTAATCTGGCTAAGCTTTGGTTTGGGAGTATTTTTGGGGTTGGTCTGGAGGCAAAGGTCACATTGTCGAGTTGTAAATGTCTAGTTATGCTAGAGCATCAATACCCCAATGGTTTTCTGGTGTTCTTCCTTTATTAGGGACCATCAGAAATAGGAGGGTAGAAGTAATTTTCCTTCTATGGTGGCCCATCCCTCTTGGTTATAGTCTCCTTTTTGCTCATAGATTAATTTTTTTTCTAGTTTGTTGTATCTTGGCTTACCTTTAGGGGAAATTTGCCCGTCTTGCTGCTTCTTTTGCTTCCCTATCTGCCAGCTCGTTTCCTTCTTCCAATTCTGAGTTGATCTTCTGATGTGCCTTAATGTGCATGATCGCTACTTTCTCTGGCAACTGGACTGCTTCTAGAAGTCGCAGTACTTCTGATGCATCTTTAATATTTTTCCCTTGAGAGTTCAGCAGTCCTCTCTCTTTCTAAATGGCTCTGTGAGCATGCACTACTCCAAATGCATACTTCGAGTCCGTGTATATGTTTATTTCTTTCCCTCTTGCCAATTCTAGGGCCCGAGTTAGAGCAATTATCTCGGCCTTCTGTGCAGAGGTATTTGTTGGCAGGGGCCCAGATGATATTACTTCCTTGCACGTTGGAACTGCCTACCCGGCGTGCCGTTTTCCACTGATGATATAACTGCTTCCATCAGTAAACGAGACTTCTGCATTCTCCAGAGGGGTGTCCTTCAAGTCAGGGCAGCTGGAGTAGGTGGCTTCAATGGTCTCCAGGCAGTCATGTTCCACTGGTTCCCCTTGGTTTCTACTGAGGAAGGAGGCTGGATTGACAATGTTAGCCACTACTATCTCTACATCATCTTGCTCCGCTATGATAGCTTGGTATCTCAGGAGCCGTTGTGGGGAAAGCCAATGCCCACCTTTTACCTCTAGCACTGCAGACACTGTGTGAGACACTAGCACAGTTCTTTTCTGGCCTAGGGTGAATTTGTGTGCCTCTTGGATGTTCAGTACGACTGCTGCAACAGCTCTGAGGCACCCAGGCCACCCTTTAGCTGCTGTATCCAATTGCTTAGAGAAGTAAGCCACTGCTCTCCGATATGGGCCCAGGTCCTGTGCTAGTATTCCTAAGGCGATTCCTTGCTTCTCATGGGAGAATAAAAGGAAAGGCTTACTCACGTCCGGCAATCTCAGGGCTGGAGCTGACATGAGGGCTTTTTTCAGCTGGTTGAAAGCTTGCGTAGCTTCCTTTGTCTCTTGGATGTTCCTGCTTTCAGTTGCAATCAGTTCATAGAAGGGCTTAACAAACAGTCCATAGTTATAGATCCATAACCTGCACCACCCTGTCATCCTCAGGAAAGTTCGTAGTTCCTTTACAGTCTGAGGTTTTGGGCTCTGGCATATTGCCTCCTTCCGGCTTTGGCCCAAGGTACGTTGTCTAGCACTGACTTCGTAGCCCAGATAAGTTACTTTCTGTTTTACTACTTGGGCTTTTTTCTTTGATACTCGGTACCCTTGGAGCCCCAAAAAGTTCAAGAGGCTTATCGTCCAGGCCGTGCATGCTTCCCTTGTCCGTGTGGCTATCAGGATGTCATCTACGTACTCTAGCAACTTCCCTTCCTCTGGAGGGGCTTCTCAGGTCTCTAATTCTTTTGCAAGTTGTTCTCCAAACAAAGTGGGTGAGTTTTTGAATCCTTGTGGGAGTCTGGTCCATGTCAGTTGAGTTCTTGGCCCGCTCTTAGGATTTTCCCATTCAAATGCAAAAATTTTCTGGCTTCGTGGATAGGAAGGCAAAAGAAGGCATCTTTTCAATCTAAAACGGTAAACCAAGTTAGCTCGGCTGTTAAGCAAGTTAATAACGTGTAGGGATTGGCCACGACAGGATACAGATCCTCAGTGACCTTGTTTATGGCCCGCAGATCCTGTACTAACCGGTATGACCCATCAGGTTTACCAACTGGTAGGATAGGGGTATTAACACTTACATAACATAAGTTGGAACAAGGTATTATAGACAATATCATGGTCATCAATGGAAGCAATATTTGATTGAACTTTTTAGTTCTGAGGGTTCGTAACTTGTGTTTGTTGGTGACAGCAGGGAAGCACAGTGAGGCTGCTTAACAGGGCAGGATGCATACATATACTTTCCTTCGTCTACATTCACTTAACTTTATTTTACTTACTCTTACACATAACAAAACAACCACAACAACAAGGTACCTTTTCTTTTTCAACACACCTATTACACTTTTAGGTGTCCCTGGCTAGTCCCAGTGTTCTTGGATACCCCTCAATCTAGCTGTGTGGTTCCCAACTCTAGATCCTGTCAGACTTCTCTTCAAACTGGCAAAATTTTTACTCAATCTTGGCTGCTCTCAACAACCCAGCAAACTTAATTCTGGGTGCTCTTGCAATGTTAATCCCTCAACCCAGCAGGTTTGACTTAACCCTGGATGCTCTTGGAACATTAATCCCTCAATCCAGCAGGTTTGAATCAACCCTGGATGCTCTTGGAATATTAATCCCTCAATCCAGCAGGTTTGATCTTGGATGTTCTTGGGCATTCTTATCCCTCAATCCAGCAGAATTTTTAGGGGCCCCTCCTACACATTTTACCTTTTATTTTTCCCCAATAGATTATGCCAAGAAAACCCTCTTTTTACCTTTTAATTCATTTTTTTTTTCTAATTAATTACCTTTTACTCCCCCCCCCCCCCCCCCCCCCCCCACTAAGGGGTCCCACTCTTTCTCTGAGACCCAGTCCCAGGGGGGGTTCTCTCACTCTTTTTATTACTCGCTTCGTCTCTTTACTGGCCGCTTTTCTCGCGAAAAAGACGGAAACGCAGCATGGGAGACTGTCGCTCTCGCTTAGCAGGTCTGGGGTAACCAGCCCGCCTCTGTCACGATCCGCTTATGGCGGGGTGTCGTGATGGTTCTTTTCACCGATCCCAAAAGTGCAACAAAGGCAAACAACAAGGGACTATCAGTTAATCACAACAAATGCACCTTTAGTAGGGGCCAAAACAGTAAACGCGATAGTGGGGATCTGAAAGGAGATAAAAGGTTAGAGAGAGAAGAGGGATATGGGAATAGCTACCAACACAGGCGAGATCCTCAGTGCTCCGGACGATGGGGATCCGTCTGTCGTGTCGGGGGAGTCTTCGAAGTTCTGGTCGACTCGGGGCTCCAGTTATAGTCCACAGAGGAGAGAGGGGGGGAACAAGTGTAATAATGAAAGTCCATTGTAATCGCCCCGAGGGAACGGGTGAGTCCACAGAAACCACCAAAGCAAGACGAATCCAATGAAGAATAAGTCCATTTGAATCACTGAAGGGAAACAGGTCATGTCATTAGTGGTCAGAGCACCAATTTCCCCTCCTCCCTATAGCAGGGGTCTCAGTCTCAGTCCTTGGGAGGAGGGTTCTCATTCTTTCTTTGTCACAGTGGTAACGAGGCAGATGAGGGGTCTTCAATGAAGGACCGCGAGAGTCACCCCAAAAGTTCATTTGGCTTAAGAACGGAGATTAGAAGCAGGCTGCGCATCAGGCTGTCCCGTGCTGGCTCCATGTCAGGTCTTTGCCAAGTCCTTGCCAACTCCTTGCCAAGTTCTTACCAGGCCTTGTTGGGAACAGCCAGCATGACGGTTCAGTGGTCCCACCTGTGCTGTGTCCTGTTCTAAGCCGGAACTACAGTGGGGGAAGGGATTCTTTCTTGTGGCAATCGGAAGGCAGAATGGAAAATGAGGGGCTTCAGACGGGCTCTTACAGCCTCTCATTCACACACATTCATCCCCCCTTTATTCGCCCTGTAATGCAAAGGATCTCCCAGTTGCCGAGCCGTGGGGGCTTTTAGCCACTCGGCACGAAGCTCGGATAGCTGGTACATCTGAGGGTCCACCAGAAGAACGGGAGGGACACTCGGGCTGCTGAAATCCTGCTCGTTGATTGAAGGGTCGCAGAAGGGGCAAACAGGGAGACAACGAAGCAGAAGGGAGGCAGATTCCGAGAGCCCCGAAGGGCGGGCTGAGGATTCTTTTACTGCGTAGGGGTAGGAGGGTTTAGCATTCGAGGGTACAATCGGGAGAAGGCTAAAGGGAGGGGAAATATAACATTAACCAGTGGGGAAAAGGGAAAGGAGTGTTCTTGGTGGAAGAACCAAAGGGAAAACGTGGAACAGAGAAGATTCTAGGCTAAGGGGCAGACTTGAACAATAACTGACAGGACAGGGGGAGGGTACAATTCTCTTCCAAAAGGGGGTGGATAACTCATACAACTGCTGTTTCCCATGGCAACCCTAGACTGCCTTCCCCAACCCCTCCTCCTGCACCAGTGACAGCTTTTAACACTGAAGGGCAGTGCTATTGTATAACAAACACTTAACTCTTAGCCCAGCCGGGCTCGCCGGCTACTTTTGCAAGCTTTTTACCAACTAGCGATGCTTGTAAGCGGTGCTTGTAACTCCTAGCTTGTACCACGCTCCCACTAGCTGCGCTATCAGCTAGCGGCGTTCAAAGCAGCTCCTCAAACCGCGGCTTGTGCCCGCGCGCCCGCTGCGCTATCAGCTGGGCCGCGCCTAAAGCACCTTTGCAAGCCCCGACTTAAGCCCCGCGCCGCACTCCCCCAGCTCGCCAGAGACAGCCCGTGCCACGCATGCGCACCACCCGCTCTATCGGGTAGAGCGCGCACTACCCGCACGATCAGGTAGTGTGGGCTGAGAGCTGCCCTGCGCATGCGCTCTCTAGCACCACCGCGCCGCCTCTCTGTATCTTAGCAAGGCCGCACCGCGCTTCACCGTTCCACTCACACATACACACACACGCACAAGCACGCACGTCCGGACGTAACAGACACACTACACTGCAATCGGGACACACACCACACACTGAAATCGCGATTTCGCCCTCCCCGAGCCGCGCTATCAGCTGGGGAGGTCCTCCCGCCGCCGGCCTCTCCCCCGATGGCGGTCTGCTTGCAAGCCCCTAGGCAAACCTGCGCGCAAAAACATCTTTTTGCGACTTATCAGTGCCAACCGTAAGAAAATAAATTAACACATACCGCTTTCATCCGCTAGTCGACGGGCCGTGGTCTGCTCCCCGCAGTGTACAGCCGAGGCGCAGAGTCCCTCCGGGGAAAAGCCCTGTGGCGCCTGAGGGTGTCTGCTCCCAACCGGACCTGCGGGTGAGCAGAGCAGTCCCTTCGTGGTCGCCAACTGAAACGATACGCGGAAGAAATCAATAGACTCCATAACCTGGGGTAGTTATGAAGTGGGTATGTATGTCAGCGCCCGGCACAAGTGAGATAGCTCTCCAAAACTTGTGCCCCGAGCCTCAGTCTGACCCACACTTTTATTCTTAAAGACGTTCCATATGCAAAACATTGCACAACTTTTTCATGCATATTCAACCCCTGGCCCCGCCTGTCCTCGCTTCTCATGCTAAGTAAGTCCACGCCCTTCTGGGCATGCGTGGTTTGCTGTGGTGGTCGTACGGGGGTCTCTTGGTGGTCCTGAGGCTGAAAATTGTGGTCTTCCTCATGATTGAACTTTTGAACTTTTCCTCTCTGCGCGTGCGCTTTTGGTCCTTTGGTGCTTCTCTGAGTACGTCTGTCAGTCTTGATAGGCTTGGAGACAGAGGAGCTTCTTTATCTGGGTTCTTTCCTTCTTCTGGTATTGTTCTTTATGCAAGAAGCTTCAGAAAATTGCATTTTCCTTTGCCCTTTCTATTAGGCAGAGGTTTCTTAAGCAAAAGGTTGAAAATTCAACACATAACTCTACAAGCTAAACTAGAAATGCTTAATTCATTTTGTTAAACCAACGCTAAAAATCTCTATTTCACCTCGAGAGCTGTCAAAGAGCAGAAAGCAGCTGAGATGCTGAAAAGCAGCAAAGCTGAACTGCCTGCCTCAACTTCAGCAGTGTGTAATTGACTGAAGGCGAAAAACCAAGCAGCAGAGCAGCGGGCTTCTGTGCGCACTGAAGGCAATTGCAAGAATCCAGCAGCTGCTCCTCGCCAAGCACAGGCAGCTGCCTGTGTTCTTGCTTCTTGACCAACTCACAGTTGCCCTTCTTTTCAGCAGCTGCCACCGTGTTCTCTGCATCTCGGAGACTCTGGGGAGCAACAAGAATTTCCAAGGAGGGATGCATGAAAACTAAAATAAAAACTCAGGAAGGTTGTCCTGGAACACCTCCCATTGGCATACCAGAAGTGAATTCAAGAGGCAGGAGAGCAGCAGCCACCGTCCTGCAGCTGTCTGCGAGTTTCGCACACAAGCCGGCTTCTTCGCGGCTTCGTTCTTCGCCTCTTGCAAGCTAGCGCGATCTCCGGCTGCCGGAGGCGAAGAAGCGGCTACTTCGCGCACAGATCACTGGAGCGGCAGCGATGTGCTCCGAAGCGCCGCTTTTGCCGAAAGACGCCGGGAAGCGGCACTTGCTTTCGGCCAGCTGCGGAGCTGCGTATTCTGCCTCTCTAGTCGCCTACATCTTAGCGAAAAGCTTTTCCGCTCCAGTTCTCAAGGAGAAAGTGTACCAGCACTGCTCACTTAGCCCGACCTTGCCAGGAAATATGATATGCTGCACATTCCGAGGAGACTGCATTTTCCTGGGCAAGCTGCAACCTGCTGGCAGATGGCCGTGCTCTCTGCCCACTCCTGCCCAGTTCTTGGTACTAGCGGGCACGTTGCAGCCTGGCGAAGGCAAGAAACCTGGAGAGCTGTCACAGAGCAGAAAGGCAGCTGAGATGCTGAAAAGCAGCAAAGCTGAACTGCCTGCCTCAACTTCAGCAGTGTGTAATTGACTGAAGGCGAAAAACCAAGCAGCAGAGCAGCGGGCTTCTGTGCGCACTGAAGGCAATTGCAAGAATCCAGCAGCTGCTCCTTGCCAAGCACAGGCAGCTGCCTGTGTTCTTGCTTCTTGACCAACTCACAGTTGCCCTTCTTTTCAGCAGCTGCCACCGTGTTCTCTGCATCTCGGAGCCTCTGGGGAGCAACAAGAATTTCCAAGGAGGGATGCATGAAAACTAAAATAAAAACTCAGGAAGGTTGTCCTGGAACACCTCCCATTGGCATGCCAGAAGTGAATTCAAGAGGCAGGAGAGCGGCAGCCACCGTCCTGCGGCTGTCTGCGAGTTTCGCACACAAGCCGGCTTCTTCGCGGCTTCGTTCTTCGCCTCTTGTAAGCTACCGCGATCTCCGGCTGCCGGAGGCGAAGAAGCCGCTACTTCGCGCACAGATCACTGGAGCGGCAGCGATGCGCTCCGGAGAGCCGCTTTTGCCGAAAGACGCCGGGAAGCGGCACTTGCTTTCGGCCAGCTGCGGAGCTGCGTATTCTGCCTCTCTAGTCGCCTACATCTTAGCGAAAAGCTTTTCCGCTCCAGTTCTCAAGGAGAAAGTGTACCAGCACTGCTCACTTAGCCCGACCTTGCCAGGAAATGAGATTTGCTGCACATTCCAAGGACACTGCATTTTCCTGGGCAAGCTGCAACCTGCTGGCAGATGGCCGTGCTCTCTGCCCACTCCTGCCCAGTTCTTGCTACTAGCGGGCACGTTGCAGCCTGGCGAAGGCAAGAAACCTGGAGAGCTGTCACAGAGCAGAAAGGCAGCTGAGATGCTGAAAAGCAGCAAAGCTGAACTGCCTGCCTCAACTTCAGCAGTGTGTAATTGACTGAAGGCGAAAAACCAAGCAGCAGAGCAGCGGGCTTCTGTGCGCACTGAAGGCAATTGCAAGAATCCAGCAGCTGCTCCTTGCCAAGCACAGGCAGCTGCCTGTGTTCTTGCTTCTTGACCAACTCACAGTTGCCCTTCTTTTCAGCAGCTGCCACCGTGTTCTCTGCATCTCGGAGCCTCTGGGGAGCAACAAGAATTTCCAAGGAGGGATGCATGAAAACTAAAATAAAAACTCAGGAAGGTTGTCCTGGAACACCTCCCATTGGCATGCCAGAAGTGAATTCAAGAGGCAGGAGAGCAGCAGCCACCGTCCTGCAGCTGTCTGCGAGTTTCGCACACAAGCCGGCTTCTTCGCGGCTTCGTTCTTCGCCTCTTGCAAGCTAGCGCGATCTCCGGCTGCCGGAGGCGAAGAAGCGGCTACTTCGCGCACAGATCACTGGAGCGGCAGCGATGCGCTCCGAAGCGCCGCTTTTGCCGAAAGACGCCGGGAAGCGGCACTTGCTTTCGGCCAGCTGCGGAGCTGCGTATTCTGCCTCTCTAGTCGCCTACATCTTAGCGAAAAGCTTTTCCGCTCCAGTTCTCAAGGAGAAAGTGTACCAGCACTGCTCACTTAGCCCGACCTTGCCAGGAAATATGATATGCTGCACATTCCGAGGAGACTGCATTTTCCTGGGCAAGCTGCAACCTGCTGGCAGATGGCCGTGCTCTCTGCCCACTCCTGCCCAGTTCTTGCTACTAGCGGGCACGTTGCAGCCTGGCGAAGGCAAGAAACCTGGAGAGCTGTCACAGAGCAGAAAGGCAGCTGAGATGCTGAAAAGCAGCAAAGCTGAACTGCCTGCCTCAACTTCAGCAGTGTGTAATTGACTGAAGGCGAAAAACCAAGCAGCAGAGCAGCGGGCTTCTGTGCGCACTGAAGGCAATTGCAAGAATCCAGCAGCTGCTCCTTGCCAAGCACAGGCAGCTGCCTGTGTTCTTGCTTCTTGACCAACTCACAGTTGCCCTTCTTTTCAGCAGCTGCCACCGTGTTCTCTGCATCTCGGAGCCTCTGGGGAGCAACAAGAATTTCCAAGGAGGGATGCATGAAAACTAAAATAAAAACTCAGGAAGGTTGTCCTGGAACACCTCCCATTGGCATGCCAGAAGTGAATTCAAGAGGCAGGAGAGCGGCAGCCACCGTCCTGCAGCTGTCTGCGAGTTTCGCACACAAGCCGGCTTCTTCGCGGCTTCGTTCTTCGCCTCTTGTAAGCTACCGCGATCTCCGGCTGCCGGAGGCGAAGAAGCCGCTACTTCGCGCACAGATCACTGGAGCGGCAGCGATGCGCTCCGGAGAGCCGCTTTTGCCGAAAGACGCCGGGAAGCGGCACTTGCTTTCGGCCAGCTGCGGAGCTGCGTATTCTGCCTCTCTAGTCGCCTACATCTTAGCGAAAAGCTTTTCCGCTCCAGTTCTCAAGGAGAAAGTGTACCAGCACTGCTCACTTAGTCCGACCTTGCCAGGAAATGAGATTTGCTGCACATTCCAAGGACACTTCATTTTCCTGGGCAAGCTGCAACCTGCTGGCAGATGGCCGTGCTCTCTGCCCACTCCTGCCCAGTTCTTGCTACTAGCGGGCACGTTGCAGCCTGGCGAAGGCAAGAAACCTGGAGAGCTGTCACAGAGCAGAAAGGCAGCTGAGATGCTGAAAAGCAGCAAAGCTGAACAGCCTGCCTCAGCTTCAGCAGTGTGTAATTGACTGAAGGCGAAAAACTAAGCAGCAGAGCAGCGGGCTTCTGTGCGCACTGAAGGCAATTGCAAGAATCCAGCAGCTGCTCCTCGCCAAGCACAGGCAGCTGCCTGTGTTCTTGCTTCTTGACCAACTCACAGTTGCCCTTCTTTTCAGCAGCTGCCACCGTGTTCTCTGCATCTCGGAGCCTCTGGGGAGCAACAAGAATTTCCAAGGAGGGATGCATGAAAACTAAAATAAAAACTCAGGAAGGTTGTCCTGGAACACCTCCCATTGGCATACCAGAAGTGAATTCAAGAGGCAGGAGAGCGGCAGCCACCGTCCTGCAGCTGTCTGCGAGTTTCGCACACAAGCCGGCTTCTTCGCGGCTTCGTTCTTCGCCTCTTGCAAG
Source organism: Vidua macroura (assembly GCF_024509145.1). Classification (NCBI taxonomy): domain Eukaryota; kingdom Metazoa; phylum Chordata; class Aves; order Passeriformes; family Viduidae; genus Vidua; species Vidua macroura. Next base: position 5,325,213 of record NC_071582.1, read on the forward strand.
CTACCGCGATCTCCGGCTGCCGGAGGCGAAGAAGCGGCTACTTCGCGCACAGATCACTGGAGCGGCAGCGATGCGCTCCGAAGCGCCGCTTTTGCCGAAAGACGCCGGGAAGCGGCACTTGCTTTCGGCCAGCTGCGGAGCTGCGTATTCTGCCTCTCTAGTCGCCTACATCTTAGCGAAAAGCTTTTCCGCTCCAGTTCTCAAGGAGAAAGTGTACCAGCACTGCTCACTTAGCCCGACCTTGCCAGGAAATATGATATGCTGCACATTCCGAGGAGACTGCATTTTCCTGGGCAAGCTGCAACCTGCTGGCAGATGGCCGTGCTCTCTGCCCACTCCTGCCCAGTTCTTGCTACTAGCGGGCACGTTGCAGCCTGGCGAAGGCAAGAAACCTGGAGAGCTGTCACAGAGCAGAAAGGCAGCTGAGATGCTGAAAAGCAGCAAAGCTGAACTGCCTGCCTCAACTTCAGCAGTGTGTAATTGACTGAAGGCGAAAAACCAAGCAGCAGAGCAGCGGGCTTCTGTGCGCACTGAAGGCAATTGCAAGAATCCAGCAGCTGCTCCTTGCCAAGCACAGGCAGCTGCCTATGTTCTTGCTTCTTGACCAACTCACAGTTGCCCTTCTTTTCAGCAGCTGCCACCGTGTTCTCTGCATCTCGGAGCCTCTGGGGAGCAACAAGAATTTCCAAGGAGGGATGCATGACGACTATGTCAAAACCCAGGAAAGTTGTCCTGGAACACCTCCCATTGGCATGCCAGAAGTGAATTCAAGAGGCAGGAGAGCGGCAGCCACCGTCCTGCGGCTGTGTGCGAGCTTCGCACACAAGCCGGCTTCTTCGCGGCTTCGTTCTTCGCCTCTTGTAAGCTACCGCGATCTCCGGCTGCCGGAGGCGAAGAAGCCGCTACTTCGCGCACAGATGACTGGAGCGGCAGCGGTGCGCTCCGAAGCGCCGCTTTTGCCGAAAGACGCCGGGAAGCGGCACTTGCTTTCGGCCAGCTGCGGAGCTGCGTATTCTGCCTCTCTAGTCGCCTACATCTTAGCGAAAAGCTTTTCCGCTCCAGTTCTCAAGGAGAAAGTGTACCAGCACTGCTCACTTAGCCCGACCTTGCCAGGAAATAAGATTTGCTGCACATTCCAAGGACACTTCATTTTCCTGGGCAAGCTGCAACCTGCTGGCAGATGGCCGTGCTCTCTGCCCACTCCTGCCCAGCTCTGGGTAGTAGCGGGCACGTTGCAGCCTGGCGAAGGGAAGAAACCTCTGAAACGATACGCGGAATAAATCAATAGACTCCATAACCTGGGGTAGTTATGAAGTGGGTATGTATGTCAGCGCCCGGCACAAGTGAGATAGCTCTCCAAAACTTGTGCCCCGAGCCTCAGTCTGACCCACACTTTTATTCTTAAAGTCGTTCCATATGCAAAACATTGCACAACTTTTTCATGCATATTCAACCCCTGGCCCCGCCTGTCCTCGCTTCTCATGCTAAGTAAGTCCACGTCCTTCTGGGCATGCGTGGTTTGCTGTGGTGGTCGTACGGGGGTCTCTTGGTGGTCCTGAGGCTGACGATTGTGGTCTTCCTCATGATTGAACTTTTGAACTTTTCCTCTCTGCGCGTGCGCTTTTGGTCCTTTGGTGCTTATCTGAGTACGTCTGTCAGTCTTGATAGCCTTGGAGACAGAGGAGCTTCTTTATCTGGGTTCTTTCCTTCTTCTGGTATTGTTCTTTATGCAAGAAGCTTCAGAAATTTGCATTTTCCTATGCCCTTTGTACTAGGCAGAGGTTTCTTAAGTAAAAGGTTGAAAATTCAACACATAACTCTACAAGCTAAATTAGAAATGCTTCATTCATTTTGTTAACCTAACTCTAAAAATCTCTGCTTCAGTCCCCCCTTTTCTTAAAATAGAGTAAATTCTTTTACTACAGGGGTCTTGATTTAAATTCTGATCTACTATCATGACCGTCCTCTTTCAGTAAGATTCTAGGAGTTCTAGAGAGTGATGTCAGACTGGCCATGTGTTTTAACATCCTCGAATTCTACATGAGTGTTAAAGTAGACATCATTAAACTTACAGTAACTAAAATTAATAGAATTGTAATTGGGTGACATAAAGTGTTCTAAACAGCGTATTTCACTAGTTATGACTTGTGTTTATTAGCTAGTGATTGGTGCTGGATACACCAAGTTAAGAGACTTAACATACAGGAGGTTAGTGACATGTCTTGGGTAGACATTCTCTTTCGCACCCCATATGGTTTTTCATAAAGCAATTCAAAGTGGTTTAGCTTTTCTTTAGTCTTGGGTTTGGTTCGGATCTGCAGTAGTGCTAATGGGAGGGATTGAGTCCATGACAAATTAGCTTCTTGTCCCAATTGTACAATTTGTTGTTTGATCAAATGGTTCATTTTTTTTACCTGACCACTTGATTGTGGGTTATATGGGGTGTGAAGTTCTCAGTCTATGTTCAAGTATTGGCTAACTTGTTGCACTAATTTTACGATAAAATGTGGTCCTCTATTTGAGGAGATTGTGGCCAGGACTCTAAAGCGTGGTATGTTTTCTTGTACCAATACCTTAGTTACTTCTTGAGCTTTAGAAGTCCTGGTGGGGAATGCTTCTGGCCATCCTGAAAAGGTATCTGTTAGCACCAGTAAAAACTTATACCCCCCTTTTCTTGGCAATTCTGTACAATCTATCTGCCATTGCTGCTCCGGCCCATGACCCTTCCTAATCTGGCTAAGCTTTGGTTTGGGAGTATTTTTGGGGTTGGTCTGGAGGCAAAGGTCACATTGTCGAGTTGTAAATGTCTAGTTATGCTAGAGCATCAATACCCCAATGGTTTTCTGGTGTTCTTCCTTTATTAGGGACCATCAGAAATAGGAGGGTAGAAGTAATTTTCCTTCTATGGTGGCCCATCCCTCTTGGTTATAGTCTCCTTTTTGCTCATAGATTAATTTTTTTTCTAGTTTGTTGTATCTTGGCTTACCTTTAGGGGAAATTTGCCCGTCTTGCTGCTTCTTTTGCTTCCCTATCTGCCAGCTCGTTTCCTTCTTCCAATTCTGAGTTGATCTTCTGATGTGCCTTAATGTGCATGATCGCTACTTTCTCTGGCAACTGGACTGCTTCTAGAAGTCGCAGTACTTCTGATGCATCTTTAATATTTTTCCCTTGAGACTTCAGCAGTCCTCTCTCTTTCTAAATGGCTCTGTGAGCATGCACTACTCCAAATGCATACTTCGAGTCCGTGTATATGTTTATTTCTTTCCCTCTTGCCAATTCTAGGGCCCGAGTTAGAGCAATTATCTCGGCCTTCTGTGCAGAGGTATTTGTTGGCAGGGGCCCAGATGATATTACTTCCTTGCACGTTGGAACTGCCTACCCGGCGTGCCGTTTTCCACTGATGATATAACTGCTTCCATCAGTAAACGAGACTTCTGCATTCTCCAGAGGGGTGTCCTTCAAGTCAGGGCAGCTGGAGTAGGTGGCTTCAATGGTCTCCAGGCAGTCATGTTCCACTGGTTCCCCTTGGTTTCTACTGAGGAAGGAGGCTGGATTGACAATGTTAGCCACTACTATCTCTACATCATCTTGCTCCGCTATGATAGCTTGGTATCTCAGGAGCCGTTGTGGGGAAAGCCAATGCCCACCTTTTACCTCTAGCACTGCAGACACTGTGTGAGACACTAGCACAGTTCTTTTCTGGCCTAGGGTGAATTTGTGTGCCTCTTGGATGTTCAGTACGACTGCTGCAACAGCTCTGAGGCACCCAGGCCACCCTTTAGCTGCTGTATCCAATTGCTTAGAGAAGTAAGCCACTGCTCTCCGATATGGGCCCAGGTCCTGTGCTAGTATTCCTAAGGCGATTCCTTGCTTCTCATGGGAGAATAAAAGGAAAGGCTTACTCACGTCCGGCAATCTCAGGGCTGGAGCTGACATGAGGGCTTTTTTCAGCTGGTTGAAAGCTTGCGTAGCTTCCTTTGTCTCTTGGATGTTCCTGCTTTCAGTTGCAATCAGTTCATAGAAGGGCTTAACAAACAGTCCATAGTTATAGATCCATAACCTGCACCACCCTGTCATCCTCAGGAAAGTTCGTAGTTCCTTTACAGTCTGAGGTTTTGGGCTCTGGCATATTGCCTCCTTCCGGCTTTGGCCCAAGGTACGTTGTCTAGCACTGACTTCGTAGCCCAGATAAGTTACTTTCTGTTTTACTACTTGGGCTTTTTTCTTTGATACTCGGTACCCTTGGAGCCCCAAAAAGTTCAAGAGGCTTATCGTCCAGGCCGTGCATGCTTCCCTTGTCCGTGTGGCTATCAGGATGTCATCTACGTACTCTAGCAACTTCCCTTCCTCTGGAGGGGCTTCTCAGGTCTCTAATTCTTTTGCAAGTTGTTCTCCAAACAAAGTGGGTGAGTTTTTGAATCCTTGTGGGAGTCTGGTCCATGTCAGTTGAGTTCTTGGCCCGCTCTTAGGATTTTCCCATTCAAATGCAAAAATTTTCTGGCTTCGTGGATAGGAAGGCAAAAGAAGGCATCTTTTCAATCTAAAACGGTAAACCAAGTTAGCTCGGCTGTTAAGCAAGTTAATAACGTGTAGGGATTGGCCACGACAGGATACAGATCCTCAGTGACCTTGTTTATGGCCCGCAGATCCTGTACTAACCGGTATGACCCATCAGGTTTACCAACTGGTAGGATAGGGGTATTAACACTTACATAACATAAGTTGGAACAAGGTATTATAGACAATATCATGGTCATCAATGGAAGCAATATTTGATTGAACTTTTTAGTTCTGAGGGTTCGTAACTTGTGTTTGTTGGTGACAGCAGGGAAGCACAGTGAGGCTGCTTAACAGGGCAGGATGCATACATATACTTTCCTTCGTCTACATTCACTTAACTTTATTTTACTTACTCTTACACATAACAAAACAACCACAACAACAAGGTACCTTTTCTTTTTCAACACACCTATTACACTTTTAGGTGTCCCTGGCTAGTCCCAGTGTTCTTGGATACCCCTCAATCTAGCTGTGTGGTTCCCAACTCTAGATCCTGTCAGACTTCTCTTCAAACTGGCAAAATTTTTACTCAATCTTGGCTGCTCTCAACAACCCAGCAAACTTAATTCTGGGTGCTCTTGCAATGTTAATCCCTCAACCCAGCAGGTTTGACTTAACCCTGGATGCTCTTGGAACATTAATCCCTCAATCCAGCAGGTTTGAATCAACCCTGGATGCTCTTGGAATATTAATCCCTCAATCCAGCAGGTTTGATCTTGGATGTTCTTGGGCATTCTTATCCCTCAATCCAGCAGAATTTTTAGGGGCCCCTCCTACACATTTTACCTTTTATTTTTCCCCAATAGATTATGCCAAGAAAACCCTCTTTTTACCTTTTAATTCATTTTTTTTTTCTAATTAATTACCTTTTACTCCCCCCCCCCCCCCCCCCCCCCCCACTAAGGGGTCCCACTCTTTCTCTGAGACCCAGTCCCAGGGGGGGTTCTCTCACTCTTTTTATTACTCGCTTCGTCTCTTTACTGGCCGCTTTTCTCGCGAAAAAGACGGAAACGCAGCATGGGAGACTGTCGCTCTCGCTTAGCAGGTCTGGGGTAACCAGCCCGCCTCTGTCACGATCCGCTTATGGCGGGGTGTCGTGATGGTTCTTTTCACCGATCCCAAAAGTGCAACAAAGGCAAACAACAAGGGACTATCAGTTAATCACAACAAATGCACCTTTAGTAGGGGCCAAAACAGTAAACGCGATAGTGGGGATCTGAAAGGAGATAAAAGGTTAGAGAGAGAAGAGGGATATGGGAATAGCTACCAACACAGGCGAGATCCTCAGTGCTCCGGACGATGGGGATCCGTCTGTCGTGTCGGGGGAGTCTTCGAAGTTCTGGTCGACTCGGGGCTCCAGTTATAGTCCACAGAGGAGAGAGGGGGGGAACAAGTGTAATAATGAAAGTCCATTGTAATCGCCCCGAGGGAACGGGTGAGTCCACAGAAACCACCAAAGCAAGACGAATCCAATGAAGAATAAGTCCATTTGAATCACTGAAGGGAAACAGGTCATGTCATTAGTGGTCAGAGCACCAATTTCCCCTCCTCCCTATAGCAGGGGTCTCAGTCTCAGTCCTTGGGAGGAGGGTTCTCATTCTTTCTTTGTCACAGTGGTAACGAGGCAGATGAGGGGTCTTCAATGAAGGACCGCGAGAGTCACCCCAAAAGTTCATTTGGCTTAAGAACGGAGATTAGAAGCAGGCTGCGCATCAGGCTGTCCCGTGCTGGCTCCATGTCAGGTCTTTGCCAAGTCCTTGCCAACTCCTTGCCAAGTTCTTACCAGGCCTTGTTGGGAACAGCCAGCATGACGGTTCAGTGGTCCCACCTGTGCTGTGTCCTGTTCTAAGCCGGAACTACAGTGGGGGAAGGGATTCTTTCTTGTGGCAATCGGAAGGCAGAATGGAAAATGAGGGGCTTCAGACGGGCTCTTACAGCCTCTCATTCACACACATTCATCCCCCCTTTATTCGCCCTGTAATGCAAAGGATCTCCCAGTTGCCGAGCCGTGGGGGCTTTTAGCCACTCGGCACGAAGCTCAGATAGCTGGTACATCTGAGGGTCCACCAGAAGAACGGGAGGGACACTCGGGCTGCTGAAATCCTGCTCGTTGATTGAAGGGTCGCAGAAGGGGCAAACAGGGAGACAACGAAGCAGAAGGGAGGCAGATTCCGAGAGCCCCGAAGGGCGGGCTGAGGATTCTTTTACTGCGTAGGGGTAGGAGGGTTTAGCATTCGAGGGTACAATCGGGAGAAGGCTAAAGGGAGGGGAAATATAACATTAACCAGTGGGGAAAAGGGAAAGGAGTGTTCTTGGTGGAAGAACCAAAGGGAAAACGTGGAACAGAGAAGATTCTAGGCTAAGGGGCAGACTTGAACAATAACTGACAGGACAGGGGGAGGGTACAATTCTCTTCCAAAAGGGGGTGGAGAACTCATACAACTGCTGTTTCCCATGGCAACCCTAGACTGCCTTCCCCAACCCCTCCTCCTGCACCAGTGACAGCTTTTAACACTGAAGGGCAGTGCTATTGTATAACAAACACTTAACTCTTAGCCCAGCCGGGCTCGCCGGCTACTTTTGCAAGCTTTTTACCAACTAGCGATGCTTGTAAGCGGTGCTTGTAACTCCTAGCTTGTACCACGCTCCCACTAGCTGCGCTATCAGCTAGCGGCGTTCAAAGCAGCTCCTCAAACCGCGGCTTGTGCCCGCGCGCCCGCTGCGCTATCAGCTGGGCCGCGCCTAAAGCACCTTTGCAAGCCCCGACTTAAGCCCCGCGCCGCACTCCCCCAGCTCGCCAGAGACAGCCCGTGCCACGCATGCGCACCACCCGCTCTATCGGGTAGAGCGCGCACTACCCGCACGATCAGGTAGTGTGGGCTGAGAGCTGCCCTGCGCATGCGCTCTCTAGCACCACCGCGCCGCCTCTCTGTATCTTAGCAAGGCCGCACCGCGCTTCACCGTTCCACTCACACATACACACACACGCACAAGCACGCACGTCCGGACGTAACAGACACACTACACTGCAATCGGGACACACACCACACACTGAAATCGCGATTTCGCCCTCCCCGAGCCGCGCTATCAGCTGGGGAGGTCCTCCCGCCGCCGGCCTCTCCCCCGATGGCGGTCTGCTTGCAAGCCCCTAGGCAAACCTGCGCGCAAAAACATCTTTTTGCGACTTATCAGTGCCAACCGTAAGAAAATAAATTAACACATACCGCTTTCATCCGCTAGTCGACGGGCCGTGGTCTGCTCCCTGCAGTGTACAGCCGAGGCGCAGAGTCCCTCCGGGGAAAAGCCCTGTGGCGCCTGAGGGTGTCTGCTCCCAACCGGACCTGCGGGTGAGCAGAGCAGTCCCTTCGTGGTCGCCAACTGAAACGATACGCGGAAGAAATCAATAGACTCCATAACCTGGGGTAGTTATGAAGTGGGTATGTATGTCAGCGCCCGGCACAAGTGAGATAGCTCTCCAAAACTTGTGCCCCGAGCCTCAGTCTGACCCACACTTTTATTCTTAAAGACGTTCCATATGCAAAACATTGCACAACTTTTTCATGCATATTCAACCCCTGGCCCCGCCTGTCCTCGCTTCTCATGCTAAGTAAGTCCACGCCCTTCTGGGCATGCGTGGTTTGCTGTGGTGGTCGTACGGGGGTCTCTTGGTGGTCCTGAGGCTGAAAATTGTGGTCTTCCTCATGATTGAACTTTTGAACTTTTCCTCTCTGCGCGTGCGCTTTTGGTCCTTTGGTGCTTCTCTGAGTACGTCTGTCAGTCTTGATAGGCTTGGAGACAGAGGAGCTTCTTTATCTGGGTTCTTTCCTTCTTCTGGTATTGTTCTTTATGCAAGAAGCTTCAGAAAATTGCATTTTCCTTTGCCCTTTCTATTAGGCAGAGGTTTCTTAAGCAAAAGGTTGAAAATTCAACACATAACTCTACAAGCTAAACTAGAAATGCTTAATTCATTTTGTTAAACCAACGCTAAAAATCTCTATTTCACCTCGAGAGCTGTCAAAGAGCAGAAAGCAGCTGAGATGCTGAAAAGCAGCAAAGCTGAACTGCCTGCCTCAACTTCAGCAGTGTGTAATTGACTGAAGGCGAAAAACCAAGCAGCAGAGCAGCGGGCTTCTGTGCGCACTGAAGGCAATTGCAAGAATCCAGCAGCTGCTCCTCGCCAAGCACAGGCAGCTGCCTGTGTTCTTGCTTCTTGACCAACTCACAGTTGCCCTTCTTTTCAGCAGCTGCCACCGTGTTCTCTGCATCTCGGAGACTCTGGGGAGCAACAAGAATTTCCAAGGAGGGATGCATGAAAACTAAAATAAAAACTCAGGAAGGTTGTCCTGGAACACCTCCCATTGGCATACCAGAAGTGAATTCAAGAGGCAGGAGAGCAGCAGCCACCGTCCTGCAGCTGTCTGCGAGTTTCGCACACAAGCCGGCTTCTTCGCGGCTTCGTTCTTCGCCTCTTGCAAGCTAGCGCGATCTCCGGCTGCCGGAGGCGAAGAAGCGGCTACTTCGCGCACAGATCACTGGAGCGGCAGCGATGCGCTCCGAAGCGCCGCTTTTGCCGAAAGACGCCGGGAAGCGGCACTTGCTTTCGGCCAGCTGCGGAGCTGCGTATTCTGCCTCTCTAGTCGCCTACATCTTAGCGAAAAGCTTTTCCGCTCCAGTTCTCAAGGAGAAAGTGTACCAGCACTGCTCACTTAGCCCGACCTTGCCAGGAAATATGATATGCTGCACATTCCGAGGAGACTGCATTTTCCTGGGCAAGCTGCAACCTGCTGGCAGATGGCCGTGCTCTCTGCCCACTCCTGCCCAGTTCTTGGTACTAGCGGGCACGTTGCAGCCTGGCGAAGGCAAGAAACCTGGAGAGCTGTCACAGAGCAGAAAGGCAGCTGAGATGCTGAAAAGCAGCAAAGCTGAACTGCCTGCCTCAACTTCAGCAGTGTGTAATTGACTGAAGGCGAAAAACCAAGCAGCAGAGCAGCGGGCTTCTGTGCGCACTGAAGGCAATTGCAAGAATCCAGCAGCTGCTCCTTGCCAAGCACAGGCAGCTGCCTGTGTTCTTGCTTCTTGACCAACTCACAGTTGCCCTTCTTTTCAGCAGCTGCCACCGTGTTCTCTGCATCTCGGAGCCTCTGGGGAGCAACAAGAATTTCCAAGGAGGGATGCATGAAAACTAAAATAAAAACTCAGGAAGGTTGTCCTGGAACACCTCCCATTGGCATGCCAGAAGTGAATTCAAGAGGCAGGAGAGCGGCAGCCACCGTCCTGCGGCTGTCTGCGAGTTTCGCACACAAGCCGGCTTCTTCGCGGCTTCGTTCTTCGCCTCTTGTAAGCTACCGCGATCTCCGGCTGCCGGAGGCGAAGAAGCCGCTACTTCGCGCACAGATGACTGGAGCGGCAGCGATGCGCTCCGGAGAGCCGCTTTTGCCGAAAGACGCCGGGAAGCGGCACTTGCTTTCGGCCAGCTGCGGAGCTGCGTATTCTGCCTCTCTAGTCGCCTACATCTTAGCGAAAAGCTTTTCCGCTCCAGTTCTCAAGGAGAAAGTGTACCAGCACTGCTCACTTAGCCCGACCTTGCCAGGAAATGAGATTTGCTGCACATTCCAAGGACACTGCATTTTCCTGGGCAAGCTGCAACCTGCTGGCAGATGGCCGTGCTCTCTGCCCACTCCTGCCCAGTTCTTGGTACTAGCGGGCACGTTGCAGCCTGGCGAAGGCAAGAAACCTGGAGAGCTGTCACAGAGCAGAAAGGCAGCTGAGATGCTGAAAAGCAGCAAAGCTGAACTGCCTGCCTCAACTTCAGCAGTGTGTAATTGACTGAAGGCGAAAAACCAAGCAGCAGAGCAGCGGGCTTCTGTGCGCACTGAAGGCAATTGCAAGAATCCAGCAGCTGCTCCTCGCCAAGCACAGGCAGCTGCCTGTGTTCTTGCTTCTTGACCAACTCACAGTTGCCCTTCTTTTCAGCAGCTGCCACCGTGTTCTCTGCATCTCGGAGCCTCTGGGGAGCAACAAGAGTTTCCAAGGAGGGATGCATGACGACTATGTCAAAACCCAGGAAAGTTGTCCTGGAACACCTCCCATTGGAATGCCAAGAGTGAATTCAAGAGGCAGGAGAGCGGCAGCCACCGTCCTGCAGCTGTCTGCGAGTTTCGCACACAAGCCGGCTTCTTCGCGGCTTCGTTCTTCGCCTCTTGCAAGCTACCGCGATCTCCGGCTGCCGGAGGCGAAGAAGCCGTTACTTCGCGCACAGATCACTGGAGCGGCAGCGGTGCGCTCCGGAGAGCCGCTTTTGCCGAAAGACGCCGGGAAGCGGCACTTGCTTTCGGCCAGCTGCGGAGCTGCGTATTCTGCCTCTCTAGTCGCCTACATCTTAGCGAAAAGCTTTTCCGCTCCAGTTCTCAAGGAGAAAGTGTACCAGCACTGCTCACTTAGCCCGACCTTGCCAGGAAATGAGATTTGCTGCACATTCCAAGGACACTGCATTTTCCTGGGCAAGCTGCAACCTGCTGGCAGATGGCCGTGCTCTCTGCCCACTCCTGCCCAGTTCTTGCTACTAGCGGGCACGTTGCAGCCTGGCGAAGGCAAGAAACCTGGAGAGCTGTCACAGAGCAGAAGGGCAGCTGAGATGCTGAAAAGCAGCAAAGCTGAACTGCCTGCCTCAACTTCAGCAGTGTGTAATTGACTGAAGGCGAAAAACCAAGCAGCAGAGCAGCGGGCTTCTGTGCGCACTGAAGGCAATTGCAAGAATCCAGCAGCTGCTCCTCGCCAAGCACAGGCAGCTGCCTGTGTTCTTGCTTCTTGACCAACTCACAGTTGCCCTTCTTTTCAGCAGCTGCCACCGTGTTCTCTGCATCTCGGAGCCTCTGGGGAGCAACAAGAATTTCCAAGGAGGGATGCATGACGACTATGTCAAAACCCAGGAAAGTTGTCCTGGAACACCTCCCATTGGCATGCCAGAAGTGAATTCAAGAGGCAGGAGAGCGGCAGCCACCATCCTGCGCCTGTCTGCGAGTTTCGCACACAAGCCGGCTTCTTCGCGGCTTCGTTCTTCGCCTCTTGTAAGCTACCGCGATCTCCGGCTGCCGGAGGCGAAGAAGCCGCTACTTCGCGCACAGATCACTGGAGCGGCAGCGATGCGCTCCGGAGAGCCGCTTTTGCCGAAAGACGCCGGGAAGCGGCACTTGCTTTCGGCCAGCTGCGGAGCTGCGTATTCTGCCTCTCTAGTCGCCTACATCTTAGCGAAAAGCTTTTCCGCTCCAGTTCTCAAGGAGAAAGTGTACCAGCACTGCTCACTTAGCCCGACCTTGCCAGGAAATGAGATTTGCTGCACATTCCAAGGACACTTCATTTTCCTGGGCAAGCTGCAACCTGCTGGCAGATGGCCGTGCTCTCTATCCACTCCTGCCCAGTTCTTGCTACTAGCGGGCACGTTGCAGCCTGGCGAAGGCAAGAAACCTGGAGAGCTGTCACAGAGCAGAAAGGCAGCTGAGATGCTGAAAAGCAGCAAAGCTGAACAGCCTGCCTCAGCTTCAGCAGTGTGTAATTGACTGAAGGCGAAAAACCAAGCAGCAGAGCAGCGGGCTTCTGTGCGCACTGAAGGCAATTGCAAGAATCCAGCAGCTGCTCCTCGCCAAGCACAGGCAGCTGCCTGTGTTCTTGCTTCTTGACCAACTCACAGTTGCTCTTCTTTTCAGTAGCTGCCATTGTGTTCTCTGCATCTCGGAGCCTCTGGGGAGCAACAAGAGTTTCCAAGGAGGGATGCATGAAAGCTAAAATAAAAACTCAGGAAGGTTGTCCTGGAACACCTCCCATTGGCATGCCAGAAGTGAATTCAAGAGGCAGGAGAGCGGCAGCCGCCATCCTGCGGCTGTCTGCGAGTTTCGCACACAAGCCGGCTTCTTCGCGGCTTCGTTCTTCGCCTCTTGTAAGCTACAGCGATCTCCGGCTGCCGGAGGCGAAGAAGCCGCTACTTCGCGCACAGATCACTGGAGCGGCAGCGATGCGCTCCGGAGAGCCGCTTTTGCCGAAAGACGCCGGGAAGCGGCACTTGCTTTCGGCCAGCTGCGGAGCTGCGTATTCTGCCTCTCTAGTCGCCTACATCTTAGCGAAAAGCTTTTCCGCTCCAGTTCTCAAGGAGAAAGTGTACCAGCACTGCTCACTTAGCCCGACCTTGCCAGGAAATATGATATGCTGCACATTCCAAGGACACTGCATTTTCCTGGGCAAGCTGCAACCTGCTGGCAGATGGCCGTGCTCTCTGCCCACTCCTGCCCAGTTCTTGCTACTAGCGGGCACGTTGCAGCCTGGCGAAGGCAAGAAACCTGGAGAGCTGTCACAGAGCAGAAAGGCAGCTGAGATGCTGAAAAGCAGCAAAGCTGAACTGCCTGCCTCAACTTCAGCAGTGTGTAATTGACTGAAGGCGAAAAACCAAGCAGCAGAGCAGCGGGCTTCTGTGCGCACTGAAGGCAATTGCAAGAATCCAGCAGCTGCTCCTTGCCAAGCACAGGCAGCTGCCTATGTTCTTGCTTCTTGACCAACTCACAGTTGCCCTTCTTTTCAGCAGCTGCCACCGTGTTCTCTGCATCTCGGAGCCTCTGGGGAGCAAAAAGAATTTCCAAGGAGGGATGCATGACGACTATGTGAAAACCCAGGAAAGTTGTCCTGGAACACCTCCCATTGGCATACCAGAAGTGAATTCAAGAGGCAGGAGAGCGGCAGCCACCGTCCTGCGGCTGTGTGCGAGCTTCGCACACAAGCCGGCTTCTTCGCGGCTTCGTTCTTCGCCTCTTGTAAGCTACCGCGATCTCCGGCTGCCGGAGGCGAAGAAGCCGCTACTTCGCGCACAGATGACTGGAGCGGCAGCGGTGCGCTCCGAAGCGCCGCTTTTGCCGAAAGACGCCGGGAAGCGGCACTTGCTTTCGGCCAGCTGCGGAGCTGCGTATTCTGCCTCTCTAGTCGCCTACATCTTAGCGAAAAGCTTTTCCGCTCCAGTTCTCAAGGAGAAAGTGTACCAGCACTGCTCACTTAGCCCGACCTTGCCAGGAAATAAGATTTGCTGCACATTCCAAGGACACTTCATTTTCCTGGGCAAGCTGCAACCTGCTGGCAGATGGCCGTGCTCTCTGCCCACTCCTGCCCAGTTCTTGCTACTAGCGGGCACGTTGCAGCCTGGCGAAGGGAAGAAACCTCTGAAACGATACGCGGAAGAAATCAATAGACTCCATAACCTGGGGTAGTTATGAAGTGGGTATGTATGTCAGCGCCCGGCACAAGTGAGATAGCTCTCCAAAACTTGTGCCCCGAGCCTCAGTCTGACCCACACTTTTATTCTTAAAGTCGTTCCATATGCAAAACATTGCACAACTTTTTCATGCATATTCAACCCCTGGCCCCGCCTGTCCTCGCTTCTCATGCTAAGTAAGTCCACGTCCTTCTGGGCATGCGTGGTTTGCTGTGGTGGTCGTACGGGGGTCTCTTGGTGGTCCTGAGGCTGACGATTGTGGTCTTCCTCATGATTGAACTTTTGAACTTTTCCTCTCTGCGCGTGCGCTTTTGGTCCTTTGGTGCTTCTCTGAGTACGTCTGTCAGTCTTGATAGGCTTGGAGACAGAGGAGCTTCTTTATCTGGGTTCTTTCCTTCTTCTGGTATTGTTCTTTATGCAAGAAGCTTCAGAAATTTGCATTTTCCTATGCCCTTTGTACTAGGCAGAGGTTTCTTAAGTAAAAGGTTGAAAATTCAACACATAACTCTACAAGCTAAATTAGAAATGCTTCATTCATTTTGTTAACCTAACTCTAAAAATCTCTGCTTCAGTCCCCCCTTTTCTTAAAATAGAGTAAATTCTTTTACTACAGGGGTCTTGATTTAAATTCTGATCTACTATCATGACCGTCCTCTTTCAGTAAGATTCTAGGAGTTCTAGAGAGTGATGTCAGACTGGCCATGTGTTTTAACATCCTCGAATTCTACATGAGTGTTAAAGTAGACATCATTAAACTTACAGTAACTAAAATTAATAGAATTGTAATTGGGTGACATAAAGTGTTCTAAACAGCGTATTTCACTAGTTATGACTTGTGTTTATTAGCTAGTGATTGGTGCTGGATACACCAAGTTAAGAGACTTAACATACAGGAGGTTAGTGACATGTCTTGGGTAGACATTCTCTTTCGCACCCCATATGGTTTTTCATAAAGCAATTCAAAGTGGTTTAGCTTTTCTTTAGTCTTGGGTTTGGTTCGGATCTGCAGTAGTGCTAATGGGAGGGATTGAGTCCATGACAAATTAGCTTCTTGTCCCAATTGTACAATTTGTTGTTTGATCAAATGGTTCATTTTTTTTACCTGACCACTTGATTGTGGGTTATATGGGGTGTGAAGTTCTCAGTCTATGTTCAAGTATTGGCTAACTTGTTGCACTAATTTTACGATAAAATGTGGTCCTCTATTTGAGGAGATTGTGGCCAGGACTCTAAAGCGTGGTATGTTTTCTTGTACCAATACCTTAGTTACTTCTTGAGCTTTAGAAGTCCTGGTGGGGAATGCTTCTGGCCATCCTGAAAAGGTATCTGTTAGCACCAGTAAAAACTTATACCCCCCTTTTCTTGGCAATTCTGTACAATCTATCTGCCATTGCTGCTCCGGCCCATGACCCTTCCTAATCTGGCTAAGCTTTGGTTTGGGAGTATTTTTGGGGTTGGTCTGGAGGCAAAGGTCACATTGTCGAGTTGTAAATGTCTAGTTATGCTAGAGCATCAATACCCCAATGGTTTTCTGGTGTTCTTCCTTTATTAGGGACCATCAGAAATAGGAGGGTAGAAGTAATTTTCCTTCTATGGTGGCCCATCCCTCTTGGTTATAGTCTCCTTTTTGCTCATAGATTAATTTTTTTTCTAGTTTGTTGTATCTTGGCTTACCTTTAGGGGAAATTTGCCCGTCTTGCTGCTTCTTTTGCTTCCCTATCTGCCAGCTCGTTTCCTTCTTCCAATTCTGAGTTGATCTTCTGATGTGCCTTAATGTGCATGATCGCTACTTTCTCTGGCAACTGGACTGCTTCTAGAAGTCGCAGTACTTCTGATGCATCTTTAATATTTTTCCCTTGAGAGTTCAGCAGTCCTCTCTCTTTCTAAATGGCTCTGTGAGCATGCACTACTCCAAATGCATACTTCGAGTCCGTGTATATGTTTATTTCTTTCCCTCTTGCCAATTCTAGGGCCCGAGTTAGAGCAATTATCTCGGCCTTCTGTGCAGAGGTATTTGTTGGCAGGGGCCCAGATGATATTACTTCCTTGCACGTTGGAACTGCCTACCCGGCGTGCCGTTTTCCACTGATGATATAACTGCTTCCATCAGTAAACGAGACTTCTGCATTCTCCAGAGGGGTGTCCTTCAAGTCAGGGCAGCTGGAGTAGGTGGCTTCAATGGTCTCCAGGCAGTCATGTTCCACTGGTTCCCCTTGGTTTCTACTGAGGAAGGAGGCTGGATTGACAATGTTAGCCACTACTATCTCTACATCATCTTGCTCCGCTATGATAGCTTGGTATCTCAGGAGCCGTTGTGGGGAAAGCCAATGCCCACCTTTTACCTCTAGCACTGCAGACACTGTGTGAGACACTAGCACAGTTCTTTTCTGGCCTAGGGTGAATTTGTGTGCCTCTTGGATGTTCAGTACGACTGCTGCAACAGCTCTGAGGCACCCAGGCCACCCTTTAGCTGCTGTATCCAATTGCTTAGAGAAGTAAGCCACTGCTCTCCGATATGGGCCCAGGTCCTGTGCTAGTATTCCTAAGGCGATTCCTTGCTTCTCATGGGAGAATAAAAGGAAAGGCTTACTCACGTCCGGCAATCTCAGGGCTGGAGCTGACATGAGGGCTTTTTTCAGCTGGTTGAAAGCTTGCGTAGCTTCCTTTGTCTCTTGGATGTTCCTGCTTTCAGTTGCAATCAGTTCATAGAAGGGCTTAACAAACAGTCCATAGTTATAGATCCATAACCTGCACCACCCTGTCATCCTCAGGAAAGTTCGTAGTTCCTTTACAGTCTGAGGTTTTGGGCTCTGGCATATTGCCTCCTTCCGGCTTTGGCCCAAGGTACGTTGTCTAGCACTGACTTCGTAGCCCAGATAAGTTACTTTCTGTTTTACTACTTGGGCTTTTTTCTTTGATACTCGGTACCCTTGGAGCCCCAAAAAGTTCAAGAGGCTTATCGTCCAGGCCGTGCATGCTTCCCTTGTCCGTGTGGCTATCAGGATGTCATCTACGTACTCTAGCAACTTCCCTTCCTCTGGAGGGGCTTCTCAGGTCTCTAATTCTTTTGCAAGTTGTTCTCCAAACAAAGTGGGTGAGTTTTTGAATCCTTGTGGGAGTCTGGTCCATGTCAGTTGAGTTCTTGGCCCGCTCTTAGGATTTTCCCATTCAAATGCAAAAATTTTCTGGCTTCGTGGATAGGAAGGCAAAAGAAGGCATCTTTTCAATCTAAAACGGTAAACCAAGTTAGCTCGGCTGTTAAGCAAGTTAATAACGTGTAGGGATTGGCCACGACAGGATACAGATCCTCAGTGACCTTGTTTATGGCCCGCAGATCCTGTACTAACCGGTATGACCCATCAGGTTTACCAACTGGTAGGATAGGGGTATTAACACTTACATAACATAAGTTGGAACAAGGTATTATAGACAATATCATGGTCATCAATGGAAGCAATATTTGATTGAACTTTTTAGTTCTGAGGGTTCGTAACTTGTGTTTGTTGGTGACAGCAGGGAAGCACAGTGAGGCTGCTTAACAGGGCAGGATGCATACATATACTTTCCTTCGTCTACATTCACTTAACTTTATTTTACTTACTCTTACACATAACAAAACAACCACAACAACAAGGTACCTTTTCTTTTTCAACACACCTATTACACTTTTAGGTGTCCCTGGCTAGTCCCAGTGTTCTTGGATACCCCTCAATCTAGCTGTGTGGTTCCCAACTCTAGATCCTGTCAGACTTCTCTTCAAACTGGCAAAATTTTTACTCAATCTTGGCTGCTCTCAACAACCCAGCAAACTTAATTCTGGGTGCTCTTGCAATGTTAATCCCTCAACCCAGCAGGTTTGACTTAACCCTGGATGCTCTTGGAACATTAATCCCTCAATCCAGCAGGTTTGAATCAACCCTGGATGCTCTTGGAATATTAATCCCTCAATCCAGCAGGTTTGATCTTGGATGTTCTTGGGCATTCTTATCCCTCAATCCAGCAGAATTTTTAGGGGCCCCTCCTACACATTTTACCTTTTATTTTTCCCCAATAGATTATGCCAAGAAAACCCTCTTTTTACCTTTTAATTCATTTTTTTTTTCTAATTAATTACCTTTTACTCCCCCCCCCCCCCCCCCCACTAAGGGGTCCCACTCTTTCTCTGAGACCCAGTCCCAGGGGGGGTTCTCTCACTCTTTTTATTACTCGCTTCGTCTCTTTACTGGCCGCTTTTCTCGCGAAAAAGACGGAAACGCAGCATGGGAGACTGTCGCTCTCGCTTAGCAGGTCTGGGGTAACCAGCCCGCCTCTGTCACGATCCGCTTATGGCGGGGTGTCGTGATGGTTCTTTTCACCGATCCCAAAAGTGCAACAAAGGCAAACAACAAGGGACTATCAGTTAATCACAACAAATGCACCTTTAGTAGGGGCCAAAACAGTAAACGCGATAGTGGGGATCTGAAAGGAGATAAAAGGTTAGAGAGAGAAGAGGGATATGGGAATAGCTACCAACACAGGCGAGATCCTCAGTGCTCCGGACGATGGGGATCCGTCTGTCGTGTCGGGGGAGTCTTCGAAGTTCTGGTCGACTCGGGGCTCCAGTTATAATCCACAGAGGAGAGAGGGGGGGAACAAGTGTAATAATGAAAGTCCATTGTAATCGCCCCGAGGGAACGGGTGAGTCCACAGAAACCACCAAAGCAAGACGAATCCAATGAAGAATAAGTCCATTTGAATCACTGAAGGGAAACAGGTCATGTCATTAGTGGTCAGAGCACCAATTTCCCCTCCTCCCTATAGCAGGGGTCTCAGTCTCAGTCCTTGGGAGGAGGGTTCTCATTCTTTCTTTGTCACAGTGGTAACGAGGCAGATGAGGGGTCTTCAATGAAGGACCGCGAGAGTCACCCCAAAAGTTCATTTGGCTTAAGAACGGAGATTAGAAGCAGGCTGCGCATCAGGCTGTCCCGTGCTGGCTCCATGTCAGGTCTTTGCCAAGTCCTTGCCAACTCCTTGCCAAGTTCTTACCAGGCCTTGTTGGGAACAGCCAGCATGACGGTTCAGTGGTCCCACCTGTGCTGTGTCCTGTTCTAAGCCGGAACTACAGTGGGGGAAGGGATTCTTTCTTGTGGCAATCGGAAGGCAGAATGGAAAATGAGGGGCTTCAGACGGGCTCTTACAGCCTCTCATTCACACACATTCATCCCCCCTTTATTCGCCCTGTAATGCAAAGGATCTCCCAGTTGCCGAGCCGTGGGGGCTTTTAGCCACTCGGCACGAAGCTCGGATAGCTGGTACATCTGAGGGTCCACCAGAAGAACGGGAGGGACACTCGGGCTGCTGAAATCCTGCTCGTTGATTGAAGGGTCGCAGAAGGGGCAAACAGGGAGACAACGAAGCAGAAGGGAGGCAGATTCCGAGAGCCCCGAAGGGCGGGCTGAGGATTCTTTTACTGCGTAGGGGTAGGAGGGTTTAGCATTCGAGGGTACAATCGGGAGAAGGCTAAAGGGAGGGGAAATATAACATTAACCAGTGGGGAAAAGGGAAAGGAGTGTTCTTGGTGGAAGAACCAAAGGGAAAACGTGGAACAGAGAAGATTCTAGGCTAAGGGGCAGACTTGAACAATAACTGACAGGACAGGGGGAGGGTACAATTCTCTTCCAAAAGGGGGTGGAGAACTCATACAACTGCTGTTTCCCATGGCAACCCTAGACTGCCTTCCCCAACCCCTCCTCCTGCACCAGTGACAGCTTTTAACACTGAAGGGCAGTGCTATTGTATAACAAACACTTAACTCTTAGCCCAGCCGGGCTCGCCGGCTACTTTTGCAAGCTTTTTACCAACTAGCGATGCTTGTAAGCGGTGCTTGTAACTCCTAGCTTGTACCACGCTCCCACTAGCTGCGCTATCAGCTAGCGGCGTTCAAAGCAGCTCCTCAAACCGCGGCTTGTGCCCGCGCGCCCGCTGCGCTATCAGCTGGGCCGCGCCTAAAGCACCTTTGCAAGCCCCGACTTAAGCCCCGCGCCGCACTCCCCCAGCTCGCCAGAGACAGCCCGTGCCACGCATGCGCACCACCCGCTCTATCGGGTAGAGCGCGCACTACCCGCACGATCAGGTAGTGTGGGCTGAGAGCTGCCCTGCGCATGCGCTCTCTAGCACCACCGCGCCGCCTCTCTGTATCTTAGCAAGGCCGCACCGCGCTTCACCGTTCCACTCACACATACACACACACGCACAAGCACGCACGTCCGGACGTAACAGACACACTACACTGCAATCGGGACACACACCACACACTGAAATCGCGATTTCGCCCTCCCCGAGCCGCGCTATCAGCTGGGGAGGTCCTCCCGCCACCGGCCTCTCCCCCGATGGCGGTCTGCTTGCAAGCCCCTAGGCAAACCGGCGCGCAAAAACATCTTTTTGCGACTTATCAGTGCCAACCGTAAGAAAATAAATTAACACATACCGCTTTCATCCGCTAGTCGACGGGCCGTGGTCTGCTCCCCGCAGTGTACAGCCGAGGCGCAGAGCCCCTCCGGGGAAAAGCCCTGTGGCGCCTGAGGGTGTCTGCTCCCAACCGGACCTGCGGGTGAGCAGAGCAGTCCCTTCGTGGTCGCCAACTGAAACGATACGCGGAAGAAATCAATAGACTCCATAACCTGGGGTAGTTATGAAGTGGGTATGTATGTCAGCGCCCGGCACAAGTGAGATAGCTCTCCAAAACTTGTGCCCCGAGCCTCAGTCTGACCCACACTTTTATTCTTAAAGACGTTCCATATGCAAAACATTGCACAACTTTTTCATGCATATTCAACCCCTGGCCCCGCCTGTCCTCGCTTCTCATGCTAAGTAAGTCCACGCCCTTCTGGGCATGCGTGGTTTGCTGTGGTGGTCGTACGGGGGTCTCTTGGTGGTCCTGAGGCTGAAAATTGTGGTCTTCCTCATGATTGAACTTTTGAACTTTTCCTCTCTGCGCGTGCGCTTTTGGTCCTTTGGTGCTTCTCTGAGTACGTCTGTCAGTCTTGATAGGCTTGGAGACAGAGGAGCTTCTTTATCTGGGTTCTTTCCTTCTTCTGGTATTGTTCTTTATGCAAGAAGCTTCAGAAATTTGCATTTTCCTTTGCCCTTTCTATTAGGCAGAGGTTTCTTAAGCAAAAGGTTGAAAATTCAACACATAACTCTACAAGCTAAACTAGAAATGCTTAATTCATTTTGTTAAACCAACGCTAAAAATCTCTATTTCACCTCGAGAGCTGTCAAAGAGCAGAAAGCAGCTGAGATGCTGAAAAGCAGCAAAGCTGAACTGCCTGCCTCAACTTCAGCAGTGTGTAATTGACTGAAGGCGAAAAACCAAGCAGCAGAGCAGCGGGCTTCTGTGCGCACTGAAGGCAATTGCAAGAATCCAGCAGCTGCTCCTCGCCAAGCACAGGCAGCTGCCTCTGTTCTTGCTTCTTGACCAACTCACAGTTGCCCTTCTTTTCAGCAGCTGCCACCGTGTTCTCTGCATCTCGGAGCCTCTGGGGAGCAACAAGAATTTCCAAGGAGGGATGCATGAAAACTAAAATAAAAACTCAGGAAGGTTGTCCTGGAACACCTCCCATTGGCATGCCAGAAGTGAATTCAAGAGGCAGGAGAGCGGCAGCCACCGTCCTGCGGCTGTCTGCGAGTTTCGCACAAAAGCCGGCTTCTTCGCGGCTTCGTTCTTCGCCTCTTGTAAGCTAGCGCGATCTCCGGCTGCCGGAGGCGAAGAAGCCGCTACTTCGCGCACAGATCACTGGAGCGGCAGCGATGCGCTCCGGAGAGCCGCTTTTGCCGAAAGACGCCGGGAAGCGGCACTTGCTTTCGGCCAGCTGCGGAGCTGCGTATTCTGCCTCTCTAGTCGCCTACATCTTAGCGAAAAGCTTTTCCGCTCCAGTTCTCAAGGAGAAAGTGTACCAGCACTGCTCACTTAGCCCGACCTTGCCAGGAAATGAGATTTGCTGCACATTCCAAGGACACTGCATTTTCCTGGGCAAGCTGCAACCTGCTGGCAGATGGCCGTGCTCTCTGCCCACTCCTGCCCAGTTCTTGCTACTAGCGGGCACGTTGCAGCCTGGCGAAGGCAAGAAACCTCGAGAGCTGTCACAGAGCAGAAGGGCAGCTGAGATGCTGAAAAGCAGCAAAGCTGAACTGCCTGCCTCAACTTCAGCAGTGTGTAATTGACTGAAGGCGAAAAACCAAGCAGCAGAGCAGCGGGCTTCTGTGCGCACTGAAGGCAATTGCAAGAATCCAGCAGCTGCTCCTCGCCAAGCACAGGCAGCTGCCTGTGTTCTTGCTTCTTGACCAACTCACAGTTGCCCTTCTTTTCAGCAGCTGCCACCGTGTTCTCTGCATCTCGGAGCCTCTGGGGAGCAACAGGAATTTCCAAGGAGGGATGCATGAAAACTAAAATAAAAACTCAGGAAAGTTGTCCTGGAGCACCTCCCATTGGCATGCCAGAAGTGAATTCAAGAGGCAGGAGAGCGGCAGCCGCCATCCTGCTGCTGTCTGCGAGTTTCGCACACAAGCCGGCTTCTTCGCGGCTTCGTTCTTCGCCTCTTGTAAGCTACCGCGATCTCCGGCTGCCGGAGGCGAAGAAGCCGCTACTTCACGCACAGATCACTGGAGCGGCAGCGATGCGCTCCGGAGAGCCGCTTTTGCCGAAAGACGCCGGGAAGCGGCACTTGCTTTCGGCCAGCTGCGGAGCTGCGTATTCTGCCTCTCTAGTCGCCTACATCTTAGCGAAAAGCTTTTCCGCTCCAGTTCTCAAGGAGAAAGTGTACCAGCACTGCTCACTTAGCCCGACCTTGCCAGGAAATGAGATTTGCTGCACATTCCAACGACACTGCATTTTCCTGGGCAAGCTGCAACCTGCTGGCAGATGGCCGTGCTCTCTGCCCACTCCTGCCCAGTTCTTGCTACTAGCGGGCACGTTGCAGCCTGGCGAAGGCAAGAAACCTGGAGAGCTGTCACAGAGCAGAAGGGCAGCTGAGATGCTGAAAAGCAGCAAAGCTGAACTGCCTGCCTCAACTTCAGCAGTGTGTAATTGACTGAAGGCGAAAAACCAAGCAGCAGAGCAGCGGGCTTCTGTGCGCACTGAAGGCAATTGCAAGAATCCAGCAGCTGCTCCTCGCCAAGCACAGGCAGCTGCCTGTGTTCTTGCTTCTTGACCAACTCACAGTTGCCCTTCTTTTCAGCAGCTGCCACCGTGTTCTCTGCATCTCGGAGCCTCTGGGGAGCAACAGGAATTTCCAAGGAGGGATGCATGAAAACTAAAATAAAAACTCAGGAAGGTTGTCCTGGAGCACCTCCCATTGGCATGCCAGAAGTGAATTCAAGAGGCAGGAGAGCGGCAGCCGCCATCCTGCGGCTGTCTGCGAGTTTGGCACACAAGCCGGCTTCTTCGCGGCTTCGTTCTTCGCCTCTTGTAAGCTACAGCGATCTCCGGCTGCCGGAGGCGAAGAAGCCGCTACTTCGCGCACAGATCACTGGAGCGGCAGCGATGCGCTCCGGAGAGCCGCTTTTGCCGAAAGACGCCGGGAAGCGGCACTTGCTTTCGGCCAGCTGCGGAGCTGCGTATTCTGCCTCTCTAGTCGCCTACATCTTAGCGAAAAGCTTTTCCGCTCCAGTTCTCAAGGAGAAAGTGTACCAGCACTGCTCACTTAGTCCGACTTTGCCAGGAAATGAGATTTGCTGCACATTCCAAGGACACTTCATTTTCCTGGGCAAGCTGCAACCTGCTGGCAGATGGCCGTGCTCTCTGCCCACTCCTGCCCAGTTCTTGCTACTAGCGGGCACGTTGCAGCCTGGCGAAGGCAAGAAACCTGGAGAGCTGTCACAGAGCAGAAAGGCAGCTGAGATGCTGAAAAGCAGCAAAGCTGAACAGCCTGCCTCAGCTTCAGCAGTGTGTAATTGACTGAAGGCGAAAAACCAAGCAGCAGAGCAGCGGGCTTCTGTGCGCACTGAAGGCAATTGCAAGAATCCAGCAGCTGCTCCTCGCCAAGCACAGGCAGCTGCCTGTGTTCTTGCTTCTTGACCAACTCACAGTTGCCCTTCTTTTCAGCAGCTGCCACCGTGTTCTCTGCATCTCGGAGCCTCTGGGGAGCAACAAGAATTTCCAAGGAGGGATGCATGACGACTACGTCAAAACCCAGGAAAGTTGTCCTGGAACACCTCCCATTGGCATGCCAGAAGTGAATTCAAGAGGCAGGAGAGCGGCAGCCACCATCCTGCGGCTGTCTGCGAGTTTCGCACACAAGCCGGCTTCGCAGCTTCGTTCTTCGCCTCTTGTAAGCTAGCGCGATCTCCGGCTGCCGGAGGCGAAGAAGCCGCTACTTCGCGCACAGATCACTGGAGCGGCAGCGATGCGCTCCGAAGCGCCGCTTTTGCCGAAAGACGCCGGGAAGCGGCACTTGCTTTCGGCCAGCTGCGGAGCTGCGTATTCTGCCTCTCTAGTCGCCTACATCTTAGCGAAAAGCTTTTCCGCTCCAGTTCTCAAGGAGAAAGTGTACCAGCACTGCTCACTTAGCCCGACCTTGCCAGGAAATGAGATTTGCTGCACATTCCAAGGACACTGCATTTTCCTGGGCAAGCTGCAACCTGCTGGCAGATGGCCGTGCTCTCTGCCCACTCCTGCCCAGTTCTTGGTACTAGCGGGCACGTTGCAGCCTGGCGAAGGCAAGAAACCTGGAGAGCTGTCACAGAGCAGAAAGGCAGCTGAGATGCTGAAAAGCAGCAAAGCTGAACTGCCTGCCTCAACTTCAGCAGTGTGTAATTGACTGAAGGCGAAAAACCAAGCAGCAGAGCAGCGGGCTTCTGTGCGCACTGAAGGCAATTGCAAGAATCCAGCAGCTGCTCCTCGCCAAGCACAGGCAGCTGCCTGTGTTCTTGCTTCTTGACCAACTCACAGTTGCCCTTCTTTTCAGCAGCTGCCACCGTGTTCTCTGCATCTCGGAGCCTCTGGGGAGCAACAAGAATTTCCAAGGAGGGATGCATGACGACTATGTCAAAACCCAGGAAAGTTGTCCTGGAACACCTCCCATTGGCATGCCAGAAGTGAATTCAAGAGGCAGGAGAGCGGCAGCCACCATCCTGCGGCTGTCTGCGAGTTTCGCACACAAGCCGGCTTCGCAGCTTCGTTCTTCGCCTCTTGTAAGCTACCGCGATCTCCGGCTGCCGGAGGCGAGGAAGCCGCTACTTCGCGCACAGATCACTGGAGCGGCAGCGATGCGCTCCGGAGAGCCGCTTTTGCCGAAAGACGCCGGGAAGCGGCACTTGCTTTCGGCCAGCTGCGGAGCTGCGTATTCTGCCTCTCTAGTCGCCTACATCTTAGCGAAAGGCTTTTCCGCTCCAGTTCTCAAGGAGAAAGTGTACCAGCACTGCTCACTTAGCCCGACCTTGCCAGGAAATGAGATTTGCTGCACATTCCAAGGACACTGCATTTTCCTGGGCAAGCTGCAACCTGCTGGCAGATGGCCGTGCTCTCTGCCCACTCCTGCCCAGTTCTTGCTACTAGCGGGCACGTTGCAGCCTGGCGAAGGCAAGAAACCTGGAGAGCTGTCACAGAGCAGAAAGGCAGCTGAGATGCTGAAAAGCAGCAAAGCTGAACTGCCTGCCTCAACTTCAGCAGTGTGTAATTGACTGAAGGCGAAAAACCAAGCAGCAGAGCAGCGGGCTTCTGTGCGCACTGAAGGCAATTGCAAGAATCCAGCAGCTGCTCCTCGCCAAGCACAGGCAGCTGCCTGTGTTCTTGCTTCTTGACCAACTCACAGTTGCCCTTCTTTTCAGCAGCTGCCACCGTGTTCTCTGCATCTCGGAGCCTCTGGGGAGCAACAAGAATTTCCAAGGAGGGATGCATGAAAACTAAAATAAAAACTCAGGAAGGTTGTCCTGGAACACCTCCCATTGGCATGCCAGAAGTGAATTCAAGAGGCAGGAGAGCGGCAGCCACCGTCCTGCAGCTGTCTGCGAGTTTCGCACACAAGCCGGCTTCTTCGCGGCTTCGTTCTTCGCCTCTTGCAAGCTACCGCGATCTCCGGCTGCCGGAGGCGAAGAAGCCGTTACTTCGCGCACAGATGACTGGAGCGGCAGCGATGCGCTCCGGAGAGCCGCTTTTGCCGAAAGACGCCGGGAAGCGGCACTTGCTTTCGGCCAGCTGCGGAGCTGCGTATTCTGCCTCTCTAGTCGCCTACATCTTAGCGAAAAGCTTTTCCGCTCCAGTTCTCAAGGAGAAAGTGTACCAGCACTGCTCACTTAGCCCGACCTTGCCAGGAAATGAGATTTGCTGCACATTCCAAGGACACTGCATTTTCCTGGGCAAGCTGCAACCTGCTGGCAGATGGCCGTGCTCTCTGCCCACTCCTGCCCAGTTCTTGGTACTAGCGGGCACGTTGCAGCCTGGCGAAGGCAAGAAACCTGGAGAGCTGTCACAGAGCAGAAGGGCAGCTGAGATGCTGAAAAGCAGCAAAGCTGAACTGCCTGCCTCAACTTCAGCAGTGTGTAATTGACTGAAGGCGAAAAACCAAGCAGCAGAGCAGCGGGCTTCTGTGCGCACTGAAGGCAATTGCAAGAATCCAGCAGCTGCTCCTCGCCAAGCACAGGCAGCTGCCTGTGTTCTTGCTTCTTGACCAACTCACAGTTGCCCTTCTTTTCAGCAGCTGCCACCGTGTTCTCTGCATCTCGGAGCCTCTGGGGAGCAACAAGAATTTCCAAGGAGGGATGCATGACGACTATGTCAAAACCCAGGAAAGTTGTCCTGGAACACCTCCCATTGGCATGCCAGAAGTGAATTCAAGAGGCAGGAGAGCGGCAGCCACCATCCTGCGGCTGTCTGCGAGTTTCGCACACAAGCCGGCTTCTTCGCGGCTTCGTTCTTCGCCTCTTGTAAGCTAGCGCGATCTCCGGCTGCCGGAGGCGAAGAAGCCGCTACTTCGCGCACAGATGACTGGAGCTGCAGCGATGCGCTCCGGAGAGCCGCTTTTGCCGAAAGACGCCGGGAAGCGGCACTTGCTTTCGGCCAGCTGCGGAGCTGCGTATTCTGCCTCTCTAGTCGCCTACATCTTAGCGAAAAGCTTTTCCGCTCCAGTTCTCAAGGAGAAAGTGTACCAGCACTGCTCACTTAGCCCGACCTTGCCAGGAAATGAGATTTGCTGCACATTCCAAGGACACTTCATTTTCCTGGGCAAGCTGCAACCTGCTGGCAGATGGCCGTGCTCTCTATCCACTCCTGCCCAGTTCTTGCTACTAGCGGGCACGTTGCAGCCTGGCGAAGGCAAGAAACCTGGAGAGCTGTCACAGAGCAGAAAGGCAGCTGAGATGCTGAAAAGCAGCAAAGCTGAACAGCCTGACTCAACTTCAGCAGTGTGTAATTGACTGAAGGCGAAAAACCAAGCAGCAGAGCAGCGGGCTTCTGTGCGCACTGAAGGCAATTGCAAGAATCCAGCAGCTGCTCCTTGCCAAGCACAGGCAGCTGCCTGTGTTCTTGCTTCTTGACCAACTCACAGTTGCCCTTCTTTTCAGCAGCTGCCACCGTGTTCGCTGCATCTCGGAGCCTCTGGGGAGCAACAAGAATTTCCAAGGGGGGATGCATGACGACTACGTCAAAACCCAGGAAAGTTGTCCTGGAACACCTCCCATTGGCATGCCAGAAGTGAATTCAAGAGGCAGGAGAGCGGCAGCCACTGTCCTGCAGCTGTCTGCGAGTTTCGCACACAAGCCGGCTTCTTCGCGGCTTCGTTCTTCGCCTCTTGCAAGCTACCGCGATCTCCGGCTGCCGGAGGCGAAGAAGCGGCTACTTCGCGCACAGATCACTGGAGCGGCAGCGATGCGCTCCGAAGCGCCGCTTTTGCCGAAAGACGCCGGCAAGCGGCACTTGCTTTCGGCCAGCTGCGGAGCTGCGTATTCTGCCTCTCTAGTCGCCTACATCTTAGCGAAAAGCTTTTCCGCTCCAGTTCTCAAGGAGAAAGTGTACCAGCACTGCTCACTTAGCCCGACCTTGCCAGGAAATGAGATTTGCTGCACATTCCAAGGACACTGCATTTTCCTGGGCAAGCTGCAACCTGCTGGCAGATGGCCGTGCTCTCTGCCCACTCCTGCCCAGTTCTTGGTACTAGCGGGCACGTTGCAGCCTGGCGAAGGCAAGAAACCTGGAGAGCTGTCACAGAGCAGAAAGGCAGCTGAGATGCTGAAAAGCAGCAAAGCTGAACAGCCTGCCTCAACTTCAGCAGTGTGTAATTGACTGAAGGCGAAAAACCAAGCAGCAGAGCAGCGGGCTTCTGTGCGCACTGAAGGCAATTGCAAGAATCCAGCAGCTGCTCCTCGCCAAGCACAGGCAGCTGCCTGTGTTCTTGCTTCTTGACCAACTCACAGTTGCCCTTCTTTTCAGCAGCTGCCACCGTGTTCTCTGCATCTCGGAGCCTCTGGGGAGCAACAAGAATTTCCAAGGAGGGATGCATGAAAACTAAAATAAAAACTCAGGAAGGTTGTCCTGGAGCACCTCCCATTGGC
This sequence comes from Vidua macroura, assembly GCF_024509145.1. Taxonomy (NCBI): domain Eukaryota; kingdom Metazoa; phylum Chordata; class Aves; order Passeriformes; family Viduidae; genus Vidua; species Vidua macroura. Next base: position 5,353,546 of record NC_071582.1, read on the forward strand.
ATGCCAGAAGTGAATTCAAGAGGCAGGAGAGCGGCAGCCGCCATCCTGCGGCTGTCTGCGAGTTTCGCACACAAGCCGGCTTCTTCGCGGCTTCGTTTTTCGCCTCTTGTAAGCTACCGCGATCTCCGGCTGCCGGAGGCGAAGAAGCCGCTACTTCGCGCACAGATCACTGGAGCGGAAGCGATGCGCTCCGGAGAGCCGCTTTTGCCGAAAGACGCCGGGAAGCGGCACTTGCTTTCGGCCAGCTGCGGAGCTGCGTATTCTGCCTCTCTAGTCGCCTACATCTTAGCGAAAAGCTTTTCCGCTCCAGTTCTCAAGGAGAAAGTGTACCAGCACTGCTCACTTAGCCCGACCTTGCCAGGAAATTAGATTTGCTGCACATTCCAACGACACTGCATTTTCCTGGGCAAGCTGCAACCTGCTGGCAGATGGCCGTGCTCTCTGCCCACTCCTGCCCAGTTCTTGCTACTAGCGGGCACGTTGCAGCCTGGCGAAGGCAAGAAACCTGGAGAGCTGTCACAGAGCAGAAAGGCAGCTGAGATGCTGAAAAGCAGCAAAGCTGACCTGCCTGCCTCAACTTCAGCAGTGTGTAATTGACTGAAGGCGAAAAACCAAGCAGCAGAGCAGCGGGCTTCTGTGCGCACTGAAGGCAATTGCAAGAATCCAGCAGCTGCTCCTTGCCAAGCACAGGCAGCTGCCTGTGTTCTTGCTTCTTGACCAACTCACAGTTGCCCTTCTTTTCAGCAGCTGCCACCGTGTTCTCTGCATCTCGGAGCCTCTGGGGAGCAACAAGAATTTCCAAGGAGGGATGCATGACGACTATGTCAAAACCCAGGAAAGTTGTCCTGGAACACCTCCCATTGGAATGCCAAGAGTGAATTCAAGAGGCAGGAGAGCGGCAGCCACCGTCCTGCAGCTGTCTGCGAGTTTCGCACACAAGCCGGCTTCTTCGCGGCTTCGTTCTTCGCCTCTTGCAAGCTACCGCGATCTCCGGCTGCCGGAGGCGAGGAAGCCGTTACTTCGCGCACAGATCACTGGAGCGGCAGCGGTGCGCTCCGGAGAGCCGCTTTTGCCGAAAGACGCCGGGAAGCGGCACTTGCTTTCGGCCAGCTGCGGAGCTGCGTATTCTGCCTCTCTAGTCGCCTACATCTTAGCGAAAAGCTTTTCCGCTCCAGTTCTCAAGGAGAAAGTGTACCAGCACTGCTCACTTAGCCCGACCTTGCCAGGAAATGAGATTTGCTGCACATTCCAAGGACACTTCATTTTCCTGGGCAAGCTGCAACCTGCTGGCAGATGGCCGTGCTCTCTGCCCACTCCTGCCCAGTTCCTGGTACTAGCGGGCACGTTGCAGCCTGGCGAAGGCAAGAAACCTGGAGAGCTGTCACAGAGCAGAAGGGCAGCTGAGATGCTGAAAAGCAGCAAAGCTGAACTGCCTGCCTCAACTTCAGCAGTGTGTAATTGACTGAAGGCGAAAAACCAAGCAGCAGAGCAGCGGGCTTCTGTGCGCACTGAAGGCAATTGCAAGAATCCAGCAGCTGCTCCTTGCCAAGCACAGGCAGCTGCCTGTGTTCTTGCTTCTTGACCAACTCACAGTTGCCCTTCTTTTCAGCAGCTGCCACCGTGTTCTCTGCATCTCGGAGCCTCTGGGGAGCAACAAGAATTTCCAAGGGGGGATGCATGACGACTACGTCAAAACCCAGGGAAGTTGTCCTGGAACACCTCCCATTGGCATGCCAGAAGTGAATTCAAGAGGCAGGAGAGCGGCAGCCACTGTCCTGCAGCTGTCTGCGAGTTTCGCACACAAGCCGGCTTCTTCGCGGCTTCGTTCTTCGCCTCTTGTAAGCTACCGCGATCTCCGGCTGCCGGAGGCGAAGAAGCCGCTACTTCGCGCACAGATCACTGGAGCGGCAGCGATGCGCTCCGAAGCGCCGCTTTTGCCGAAAGACGCCGGGAAGCGGCACTTGCTTTCGGCCAGCTGCGGAGCTGCGTATTCTGCCTCTCTAGTCGCCTACATCTTAGCGAAAAGCTTTTCCGCTCCAGTTCTCAAGGAGAAAGTGTACCAGCACTGCTCACTTAGCCCGACCTTGCCAGGAAATGAGATTTGCTGCACATTCCAAGGACACTTCATTTTCCTGGGCAAGCTGCAACCTGCTGGCAGATGGCCGTGCTCTCTGCCCACTCCTGCCCAGTTCTTGGTACTAGCGGGCACGTTGCAGCCTGGCGAAGGCAAGAAACCTGGAGAGCTGTCACAGAGCAGAAAGGCAGCTGAGATGCTGAAAAGCAGCAAAGCTGAACTGCCTGCCTCAACTTCAGCAGTGTGTAATTGACTGAAGGCGAAAAACCAAGCAGCAGAGCAGCGGGCTTCTGTGCGCACTGAAGGCAATTGCAAGAATCCAGCAGCTGCTCCTTGCCAAGCACAGGCAGCTGCCTGTGTTCTTGCTTCTTGACCAACTCACAGTTGCCCTTCTTTTCAGCAGCTGCCACCGTGTTCTCTGCATCTCGGAGCCTCTGGGGAGCAACAAGAATTTCCAAGGAGGGATGCATGAAAACTAAAATAAAAACTCAGGAAGGTTGTCCTGGAGCACCTCCCATTGGCATGCCAGAAGTGAATTCAAGAGGCAGGAGAGCGGCAGCCGCCATCCTGCGGCTGTCTGCGAGTTTCGCACACAAGCCGGCTTCTTCGCGGCTTCGTTCTTCGCCTCTTGTAAGCTACCGCGATCTCCGGCTGCCGGAGGCGAAGAAGCCGCTACTTCGCGCACAGATCACTGGAGCGGCAGCGGTGCGCTCCGGAGAGCCGCTTTTGCCGAAAGACGCCGGGAAGCGGCACTTGCTTTCGGCCAGCTGCGGAGCTGCGTATTCTGCCTCTCTAGTCGCCTACATCTTAGCGAAAAGCTTTTCCGCTCCAGTTCTCAAGGAGAAAGTGTACCAGCACTGCTCACTTAGCCCGACCTTGCCAGGAAATGAGATTTGCTGCACATTCCAAGGACACTTCATTTTCCTGGGCAAGCTGCAACCTGCTGGCAGATGGCCGTGCTCTCTGCCCACTCCTGCCCAGTTCTTGGTACTAGCGGGCACGTTGCAGCCTGGCGAAGGCAAGAAACCTGGAGAGCTGTCACAGAGCAGAAAGGCAGCTGAGATGCTGAAAAGCAGCAAAGCTGAACTGCCTGCCTCAACTTCAGCAGTGTGTAATTGACTGAAGGCGAAAAACCAAGCAGCAGAGCAGCGGGCTTCTGTGCGCACTGAAGGCAATTGCAAGAATCCAGCAGCTGCTCCTCGCCAAGCACAGGCAGCTGCCTGTGTTCTTGCTTCTTGACCAACTCACAGTTGCCCTTCTTTTCAGCAGCTGCCACCGTGTTCTCTGCATCTCGGAGACTCTGGGGAGCAACAAGAATTTCCAAGGAGGGATGTATGAAAACTAAAATAAAAACTCAGGAAGGTTGTCCTGGAACACCTCCCATTGGCATGCCAGAAGTGAATTCAAGAGGCAGGAGAGCGGCAGCCACCATCCTGCGGCTGTCTGCGAGTTTCGCACACAAGCCGGCTTCTTCGCGGCTTCGTTCTTCGCCTCTTGTAAGCTACCGCGATCTCCGGCTGCCGGAGGCGAAGAAGCCGCTACTTCGCGCACAGATCACTGGAGCGGCAGCGATGCGCTCCGAAGCGCCGCTTTTGCCGAAAGACGCCGGGAAGCGGCACTTGCTTTCGGCCAGCTGCGGAGCTGCGTATTCTGCCTCTCTAGTCGCCTACATCTTAGCGAAAAGCTTTTCCGCTCCAGTTCTCAAGGAGAAAGTGTACCAGCACTGCTCACTTAGCCCGACCTTGCCAGGAAATGAGATTTGCTGCACATTCCAAGGACACTTCATTTTCCTGGGCAAGCTGCAACCTGCTGGCAGATGGCCGTGCTCTCTGCCCACTCCTGCCCAGTTCTTGCTACTAGCGGGCACGTTGCAGCCTGGCGAAGGCAAGAAACCTGGAGAGCTGTCACAGAGCAGAAAGGCAGCTGAGATGCTGAAAAGCAGCAAAGCTGAACTGCCTGCCTCAACTTCAGCAGTGTGTAATTGACTGAAGGCGAAAAACCAAGCAGCAGAGCAGCGGGCTTCTGTGCGCACTGAAGGCAATTGCAAGAATCCAGCAGCTGCTCCTTGCCAAGCACAGGCAGCTGCCTGTGTTCTTGCTTCTTGACCAACTCACAGTTGCCCTTCTTTTCAGCAGCTGCCACCGTGTTCTCTGCATCTCGGAGCCTCTGGGGAGCAACAAGAATTTCCAAGGAGGGATGCATGAAAACTAAAATAAAAACTCAGGAAGGTTGTCCTGGAGCACCTCCCATTGGCATGCCAGAAGTGAATTCAAGAGGCAGGAGAGCGGCAGCCGCCATCCTGCGGCTGTCTGCGAGTTTCGCACACAAGCCGGCTTCTTCGCGGCTTCGTTCTTCGCCTCTTGTAAGCTACCGCGATCTCCGGCTGCCGGAGGCGAAGAAGCCGCTACTTCGCGCACAGATCACTGGAGCGGCAGCGGTGCGCTCCGGAGAGCCGCTTTTGCCGAAAGACGCCGGGAAGCGGCACTTGCTTTCGGCCAGCTGCGGAGCTGCGTATTCTGCCTCTCTAGTCGCCTACATCTTAGCGAAAAGCTTTTCCGCTCCAGTTCTCAAGGAGAAAGTGTACCAGCACTGCTCACTTAGCCCGACCTTGCCAGGAAATGAGATTTGCTGCACATTCCAAGGACACTTCATTTTCCTGGGCAAGCTGCAACCTGCTGGCAGATGGCCGTGCTCTCTGCCCACTCCTGCCCAGTTCTTGCTACTAGCGGGCACGTTGCAGCCTGGCGAAGGCAAGAAACCTGGAGAGCTGTCACAGAGCAGAAAGGCAGCTGAGATGCTGAAAAGCAGCAAAGCTGAACTGCCTGCCTCAACTTCAGCAGTGTGTAATTGACTGAAGGCGAAAAACCAAGCAGCAGAGCAGCGGGCTTCTGTGCGCACTGAAGGCAATTGCAAGAATCCAGCAGCTGCTCCTCGCCAAGCACAGGCAGCTGCCTGTGTTCTTGCTTCTTGACCAACTCACAGTTGCCTTTCTTTTCAGCAGCTGCCACCGTGTTCTCTGCATCTCGGAGACTCTGGGGAGCAACAAGAATTTCCAAGGAGGGATGCATGAAAACTAAAATAAAAACTCAGGAAGGTTGTCCTGGAACACCTCCCATTGGCATGCCAGAAGTGAATTCAAGAGGCAGGAGAGCGGCAGCCACCGTCCTGCGGCTGTCTGCGAGTTTCGCACAAAAGCCGGCTTCTTCGCGGCTTCGTTCTTCGCCTCTTGTAAGCTAGCGCGATCTCCGGCTGCCGGAGGCGAAGAAGCCGCTACTTCGCGCACAGATCACTGGAGCGGAAGCGATGCGCTCCGGAGAGCCGCTTTTGCCGAAAGACGCCGGGAAGCGGCACTTGCTTTCGGCCAGCTGCGGAGCTGCGTATTCTGCCTCTCTAGTCGCCTACATCTTAGCGAAAAGCTTTTCCGCTCCAGTTCTCAAGGAGAAAGTGTACCAGCACTGCTCACTTAGCCCGACCTTGCCAGGAAATGAGATTTGCTGCACATTCCAAGGACACTTCATTTTCCTGGGCAAGCTGCAACCTGCTGGCAGATGGCCGTGCTCTCTGCCCACTCCTGCCCAGCTCTGGGTAGTAGCGGGCACGTTGCAGCCTGGCGAAGGGAAGAAACCTCTGAAACGATACGCGGAATAAATCAATAGACTCCATAACCTGGGGTAGTTATGAAGTGGGTATGTATGTCAGCGCCCGGCACAAGTGAGATAGCTCTCCAAAACTTGTGCCTCAGTCTGACCCACACTTTTATTCTTAAAGTCGTTCCATATGCAAAACATTGCACAACTTTTTCATGCATATTCAACCCCTGGCCCCGCCTGTCCTCGCTTCTCATGCTAAGTAAGTCCACGTCCTTCTGGGCATGCGTGGTTTGCTGTGGTGGTCGTACGGGGGTCTCTTGGTGGTCCTGAGGCTGACGATTGTGGTCTTCCTCATGATTGAACTTTTGAACTTTTCCTCTCTGCGCGTGCGCTTTTGGTCCTTTGGTGCTTCTCTGAGTACGTCTGTCAGTCTTGATAGGCTTGGAGACAGAGGAGCTTCTTTATCTGGGTTCTTTCCTTCTTCTGGTATTGTTCTTTATGCAAGAAGCTTCAGAAATTTGCATTTTCCTATGCCCTTTGTACTAGGCAGAGGTTTCTTAAGTAAAAGGTTGAAAATTCAACACATAACTCTACAAGCTAAATTAGAAATGCTTCATTCATTTTGTTAACCTAACTCTAAAAATCTCTGCTTCAGTCCCCCCTTTTCTTAAAATAGAGTAAATTCTTTTACTACAGGGGTCTTGATTTAAATTCTGATCTACTATCATGACCGTCCTCTTTCAGTAAGATTCTAGGAGTTCTAGAGAGTGATGTCAGACTGGCCATGTGTTTTAACATCCTCGAATTCTACATGAGTGTTAAAGTAGACATCATTAAACTTACAGTAACTAAAATTAATAGAATTGTAATTGGGTGACATAAAGTGTTCTAAACAGCGTATTTCACTAGTTATGACTTGTGTTTATTAGCTAGTGATTGGTGCTGGATACACCAAGTTAAGAGACTTAACATACAGGAGGTTAGTGACATGTCTTGGGTAGACATTCTCTTTCGCACCCCATATGGTTTTTCATAAAGCAATTCAAAGTGGTTTAGCTTTTCTTTAGTCTTGGGTTTGGTTCGGATCTGCAGTAGTGCTAATGGGAGGGATTGAGTCCATGACAAATTAGCTTCTTGTCCCAATTGTACAATTTGTTGTTTGATCAAATGGTTCATTTTTTTTACCTGACCACTTGATTGTGGGTTATATGGGGTGTGAAGTTCTCAGTCTATGTTCAAGTATTGGCTAACTTGTTGCACTAATTTTACGATAAAATGTGGTCCTCTATTTGAGGAGATTGTGGCCAGGACTCTAAAGCGTGGTATGTTTTCTTGTACCAATACCTTAGTTACTTCTTGAGCTTTAGAAGTCCTGGTGGGGAATGCTTCTGGCCATCCTGAAAAGGTATCTGTTAGCACCAGTAAAAACTTATACCCCCCTTTTCTTGGCAATTCTGTACAATCTATCTGCCATTGCTGCTCCGGCCCATGACCCTTCCTAATCTGGCTAAGCTTTGGTTTGGGAGTATTTTTGGGGTTGGTCTGGAGGCAAAGGTCACATTGTCGAGTTGTAAATGTCTAGTTATGCTAGAGCATCAATACCCCAATGGTTTTCTGGTGTTCTTCCTTTATTAGGGACCATCAGAAATAGGAGGGTAGAAGTAATTTTCCTTCTATGGTGGCCCATCCCTCTTGGTTATAGTCTCCTTTTTGCTCATAGATTAATTTTTTTTCTAGTTTGTTGTATCTTGGCTTACCTTTAGGGGAAATTTGCCCGTCTTGCTGCTTCTTTTGCTTCCCTATCTGCCAGCTCGTTTCCTTCTTCCAATTCTGAGTTGATCTTCTGATGTGCCTTAATGTGCATGATCGCTACTTTCTCTGGCAACTGGACTGCTTCTAGAAGTCGCAGTACTTCTGATGCATCTTTAATATTTTTCCCTTGAGAGTTCAGCAGTCCTCTCTCTTTCTAAATGGCTCTGTGAGCATGCACTACTCCAAATGCATACTTCGAGTCCGTGTATATGTTTATTTCTTTCCCTCTTGCCAATTCTAGGGCCCGAGTTAGAGCAATTATCTCGGCCTTCTGTGCAGAGGTATTTGTTGGCAGGGGCCCAGATGATATTACTTCCTTGCACGTTGGAACTGCCTACCCGGCGTGCCGTTTTCCACTGATGATATAACTGCTTCCATCAGTAAACGAGACTTCTGCATTCTCCAGAGGGGTGTCCTTCAAGTCAGGGCAGCTGGAGTAGGTGGCTTCAATGGTCTCCAGGCAGTCATGTTCCACTGGTTCCCCTTGGTTTCTACTGAGGAAGGAGGCTGGATTGACAATGTTAGCCACTACTATCTCTACATCATCTTGCTCCGCTATGATAGCTTGGTATCTCAGGAGCCGTTGTGGGGAAAGCCAATGCCCACCTTTTACCTCTAGCACTGCAGACACTGTGTGAGACACTAGCACAGTTCTTTTCTGGCCTAGGGTGAATTTGTGTGCCTCTTGGATGTTCAGTACGACTGCTGCAACAGCTCTGAGGCACCCAGGCCACCCTTTAGCTGCTGTATCCAATTGCTTAGAGAAGTAAGCCACTGCTCTCCGATATGGGCCCAGGTCCTGTGCTAGTATTCCTAAGGCGATTCCTTGCTTCTCATGGGAGAATAAAAGGAAAGGCTTACTCACGTCCGGCAATCTCAGGGCTGGAGCTGACATGAGGGCTTTTTTCAGCTGGTTGAAAGCTTGCGTAGCTTCCTTTGTCTCTTGGATGTTCCTGCTTTCAGTTGCAATCAGTTCATAGAAGGGCTTAACAAACAGTCCATAGTTATAGATCCATAACCTGCACCACCCTGTCATCCTCAGGAAAGTTCGTAGTTCCTTTACAGTCTGAGGTTTTGGGCTCTGGCATATTGCCTCCTTCCGGCTTTGGCCCAAGGTACGTTGTCTAGCACTGACTTCGTAGCCCAGATAAGTTACTTTCTGTTTTACTACTTGGGCTTTTTTCTTTGATACTCGGTACCCTTGGAGCCCCAAAAAGTTCAAGAGGCTTATCGTCCAGGCCGTGCATGCTTCCCTTGTCCGTGTGGCTATCAGGATGTCATCTACGTACTCTAGCAACTTCCCTTCCTCTGGAGGGGCTTCTCAGGTCTCTAATTCTTTTGCAAGTTGTTCTCCAAACAAAGTGGGTGAGTTTTTGAATCCTTGTGGGAGTCTGGTCCATGTCAGTTGAGTTCTTGGCCCGCTCTTAGGATTTTCCCATTCAAATGCAAAAATTTTCTGGCTTCGTGGATAGGAAGGCAAAAGAAGGCATCTTTTCAATCTAAAACGGTAAACCAAGTTAGCTCGGCTGTTAAGCAAGTTAATAACGTGTAGGGATTGGCCACGACAGGATACAGATCCTCAGTGACCTTGTTTATGGCCCGCAGATCCTGTACTAACCGGTATGACCCATCAGGTTTACCAACTGGTAGGATAGGGGTATTAACACTTACATAACATAAGTTGGAACAAGGTATTATAGACAATATCATGGTCATCAATGGAAGCAATATTTGATTGAACTTTTTAGTTCTGAGGGTTCGTAACTTGTGTTTGTTGGTGACAGCAGGGAAGCACAGTGAGGCTGCTTAACAGGGCAGGATGCATACATATACTTTCCTTCGTCTACATTCACTTAACTTTATTTTACTTACTCTTACACATAACAAAACAACCACAACAACAAGGTACCTTTTCTTTTTCAACACACCTATTACACTTTTAGGTGTCCCTGGCTAGTCCCAGTGTTCTTGGATACCCCTCAATCTAGCTGTGTGGTTCCCAACTCTAGATCCTGTCAGACTTCTCTTCAAACTGGCAAAATTTTTACTCAATCTTGGCTGCTCTCAACAACCCAGCAAACTTAATTCTGGGTGCTCTTGCAATGTTAATCCCTCAACCCAGCAGGTTTGACTTAACCCTGGATGCTCTTGGAACATTAATCCCTCAATCCAGCAGGTTTGAATCAACCCTGGATGCTCTTGGAATATTAATCCCTCAATCCAGCAGGTTTGATCTTGGATGTTCTTGGGCATTCTTATCCCTCAATCCAGCAGAATTTTTAGGGGCCCCTCCTACACATTTTACCTTTTATTTTTCCCCAATAGATTATGCCAAGAAAACCCTCTTTTTACCTTTTAATTCATTTTTTTTTTCTAATTAATTACCTTTTACTCCCCCCCCCCCCCCCCCCACTAAGGGGTCCCACTCTTTCTCTGAGACCCAGTCCCAGGGGGGGTTCTCTCACTCTTTTTATTACTCGCTTCGTCTCTTTACTGGCCGCTTTTCTCGCGAAAAAGACGGAAACGCAGCATGGGAGACTGTCGCTCTCGCTTAGCAGGTCTGGGGTAACCAGCCCGCCTCTGTCACGATCCGCTTATGGCGGGGTGTCGTGATGGTTCTTTTCACCGATCCCAAAAGTGCAACAAAGGCAAACAACAAGGGACTATCAGTTAATCACAACAAATGCACCTTTAGTAGGGGCCAAAACAGTAAACGCGATAGTGGGGATCTGAAAGGAGATAAAAGGTTAGAGAGAGAACAGGGATATGGGAATAGCTACCAACACAGGCGAGATCCTCAGTGCTCCGGACGATGGGGATCCGTCTGTCGTGTCGGGGGAGTCTTCGAAGTTCTGGTCGACTCGGGGCTCCAGTTATAATCCACAGAGGAGAGAGGGGGGGAACAAGTGTAATAATGAAAGTCCATTGTAATCGCCCCGAGGGAACGGGTGAGTCCACAGAAACCACCAAAGCAAGACGAATCCAATGAAGAATAAGTCCATTTGAATCACTGAAGGGAAACAGGTCATGTCATTAGTGGTCAGAGCACCAATTTCCCCTCCTCCCTATAGCAGGGGTCTCAGTCTCAGTCCTTGGGAGGAGGGTTCTCATTCTTTCTTTGTCACAGTGGTAACGAGGCAGATGAGGGGTCTTCAATGAAGGACCGCGAGAGTCACCCCAAAAGTTCATTTGGCTTAAGAACGGAGATTAGAAGCAGGCTGCGCATCAGGCTGTCCCGTGCTGGCTCCATGTCAGGTCTTTGCCAAGTCCTTGCCAACTCCTTGCCAAGTTCTTACCAGGCCTTGTTGGGAACAGCCAGCATGACGGTTCAGTGGTCCCACCTGTGCTGTGTCCTGTTCTAAGCCGGAACTACAGTGGGGGAAGGGATTCTTTCTTGTGGCAATCGGAAGGCAGAATGGAAAATGAGGGGCTTCAGACGGGCTCTTACAGCCTCTCATTCACACACATTCATCCCCCCTTTATTCGCCCTGTAATGCAAAGGATCTCCCAGTTGCCGAGCCGTGGGGGCTTTTAGCCACTCGGCACGAAGCTCGGATAGCTGGTACATCTGAGGGTCCACCAGAAGAACGGGAGGGACACTCGGGCTGCTGAAATCCTGCTCGTTGATTGAAGGGTCGCAGAAGGGGCAAACAGGGAGACAACGAAGCAGAAGGGAGGCAGATTCCGAGAGCCCCGAAGGGCGGGGTGAGGATTCTTTTAACTGCGTAGGGGTAGGAGGGTTTAGCATTCGAGGGTACAATCGGGAGAAGGCTAAAGGGAGGGGAAATATAACATTAACCAGTGGGGAAAAGGGAAAGGAGTGTTCTTGGTGGAAGAACCAAAGGGAAAACGTGGAACAGAGAAGATTCTAGGCTAAGGGGCAGACTTGAACAATAACTGACAGGACAGGGGGAGGGTACAATTCTCTTCCAAAAGGGGGTGGAGAACTCATACAACTGCTGTTTCCCATGGCAACCCTAGACTGCCTTCCCCAACCCCTCCTCCTGCACCAGTGACAGCTTTTAACACTGAAGGGCAGTGCTATTGTATAACAAACACTTAACTCTTAGCCCAGCCGGGCTCGCCGGCTACTTTTGCAAGCTTTTTACCAACTAGCGATGCTTGTAAGCGGTGCTTGTAACTCCTAGCTTGTACCACGCTCCCACTAGCTGCGCTATCAGCTAGCGGCGTTCAAAGCAGCTCCTCAAACCGCGGCTTGTGCCCGCGCGCCCGCTGCGCTATCAGCTGGGCCGCGCCTAAAGCACCTTTGCAAGCCCCGACTTAAGCCCCGCGCCGCACTCCCCCAGCTCGCCAGAGACAGCCCGTGCCACGCATGCGCACCACCCGCTCTATCGGGTAGAGCGCGCACTACCCGCACGATCAGGTAGTGTGGGCTGAGAGCTGCCCTGCGCATGCGCTCTCTAGCACCACCGCGCCGCCTCTCTGTATCTTAGCAAGGCCGCACCGCGCTTCACCGTTCCACTCACACATACACACACACGCACAAGCACGCACGTCCGGACGTAACAGACACACTACACTGCAATCGGGACACACACCACACACTGAAATCGCGATTTCGCCCTCCCCGAGCCGCGCTATCAGCTGGGGAGGTCCTCCCGCCACCGGCCTCTCCCCCGATGGCGGTCTGCTTGCAAGCCCCTAGGCAAACCGGCGCGCAAAAACATCTTTTTGCGACTTATCAGTGCCAACCGTAAGAAAATAAATTAACACATACCGCTTTCATCCGCTAGTCGACGGGCCGTGGTCTGCTCCCCGCAGTGTACAGCCGAGGCGCAGAGCCCCTCCGGGGAAAAGCCCTGTGGCGCCTGAGGGTGTCTGCTCCCAACCGGACCTGCGGGTGAGCAGAGCAGTCCCTTCGTGGTCGCCAACTGAAACGATACGCGGAAGAAATCAATAGACTCCATAACCTGGGGTAGTTATGAAGTGGGTATGTATGTCAGCGCCCGGCACAAGTGAGATAGCTCTCCAAAACTTGTGCCCCGAGCCTCAGTCTGACCCACACTTTTATTCTTAAAGACGTTCCATATGCAAAACATTGCACAACTTTTTCATGCATATTCAACCCCTGGCCCCGCCTGTCCTCGCTTCTCATGCTAAGTAAGTCCACGCCCTTCTGGGCATGCGTGGTTTGCTGTGGTGGTCGTACGGGGGTCTCTTGGTGGTCCTGAGGCTGAAAATTGTGGTCTTCCTCATGATTGAACTTTTGAACTTTTCCTCTCTGCGCGTGCGCTTTTGGTCCTTTGGTGCTTCTCTGAGTACGTCTGTCAGTCTTGATAGGCTTGGAGACAGAGGAGCTTCTTTATCTGGGTTCTTTCCTTCTTCTGGTATTGTTCTTTATGCAAGAAGCTTCAGAAATTTGCATTTTCCTTTGCCCTTTCTATTAGGCAGAGGTTTCTTAAGCAAAAGGTTGAAAATTCAACACATAACTCTACAAGCTAAACTAGAAATGCTTAATTCATTTTGTTAAACCAACGCTAAAAATCTCTATTTCACCTCGAGAGCTGTCAAAGAGCAGAAAGCAGCTGAGATGCTGAAAAGCAGCAAAGCTGAACTGCCTGCCTCAACTTCAGCAGTGTGTAATTGACTGAAGGCGAAAAACCAAGCAGCAGAGCAGCGGGCTTCTGTGCGCACTGAAGGCAATTGCAAGAATCCAGCAGCTGCTCCTCGCCAAGCACAGGCAGCTGCCTCTGTTCTTGCTTCTTGACCAACTCACAGTTGCCCTTCTTTTCAGCAGCTGCCACCGTGTTCTCTGCATCTCGGAGCCTCTGGGGAGCAACAAGAATTTCCAAGGAGGGATGCATGAAAACTAAAATAAAAACTCAGGAAGGTTGTCCTGGAACACCTCCCATTGGCATGCCAGAAGTGAATTCAAGAGGCAGGAGAGCGGCAGCCACCGTCCTGCGGCTGTCTGCGAGTTTCGCACAAAAGCCGGCTTCTTCGCGGCTTCGTTCTTCGCCTCTTGTAAGCTAGCGCGATCTCCGGCTGCCGGAGGCGAAGAAGCCGCTACTTCGCGCACAGATCACTGGAGCGGCAGCGATGCGCTCCGGAGAGCCGCTTTTGCCGAAAGACGCCGGGAAGCGGCACTTGCTTTCGGCCAGCTGCGGAGCTGCGTATTCTGCCTCTCTAGTCGCCTACATCTTAGCGAAAAGCTTTTCCGCTCCAGTTCTCAAGGAGAAAGTGTACCAGCACTGCTCACTTAGCCCGACCTTGCCAGGAAATGAGATTTGCTGCACATTCCAAGGACACTGCATTTTCCTGGGCAAGCTGCAACCTGCTGGCAGATGGCCGTGCTCTCTGCCCACTCCTGCCCAGTTCTTGCTACTAGCGGGCACGTTGCAGCCTGGCGAAGGCAAGAAACCTCGAGAGCTGTCACAGAGCAGAAGGGCAGCTGAGATGCTGAAAAGCAGCAAAGCTGAACTGCCTGCCTCAACTTCAGCAGTGTGTAATTGACTGAAGGCGAAAAACCAAGCAGCAGAGCAGCGGGCTTCTGTGCGCACTGAAGGCAATTGCAAGAATCCAGCAGCTGCTCCTCGCCAAGCACAGGCAGCTGCCTGTGTTCTTGCTTCTTGACCAACTCACAGTTGCCCTTCTTTTCAGCAGCTGCCACCGTGTTCTCTGCATCTCGGAGCCTCTGGGGAGCAACAGGAATTTCCAAGGAGGGATGCATGAAAACTAAAATAAAAACTCAGGAAAGTTGTCCTGGAGCACCTCCCATTGGCATGCCAGAAGTGAATTCAAGAGGCAGGAGAGCGGCAGCCGCCATCCTGCTGCTGTCTGCGAGTTTCGCACACAAGCCGGCTTCTTCGCGGCTTCGTTCTTCGCCTCTTGTAAGCTACCGCGATCTCCGGCTGCCGGAGGCGAAGAAGCCGCTACTTCACGCACAGATCACTGGAGCGGCAGCGATGCGCTCCGGAGAGCCGCTTTTGCCGAAAGACGCCGGGAAGCGGCACTTGCTTTCGGCCAGCTGCGGAGCTGCGTATTCTGCCTCTCTAGTCGCCTACATCTTAGCGAAAAGCTTTTCCGCTCCAGTTCTCAAGGAGAAAGTGTACCAGCACTGCTCACTTAGCCCGACCTTGCCAGGAAATGAGATTTGCTGCACATTCCAACGACACTGCATTTTCCTGGGCAAGCTGCAACCTGCTGGCAGATGGCCGTGCTCTCTGCCCACTCCTGCCCAGTTCTTGCTACTAGCGGGCACGTTGCAGCCTGGCGAAGGCAAGAAACCTGGAGAGCTGTCACAGAGCAGAAGGGCAGCTGAGATGCTGAAAAGCAGCAAAGCTGAACTGCCTGCCTCAACTTCAGCAGTGTGTAATTGACTGAAGGCGAAAAACCAAGCAGCAGAGCAGCGGGCTTCTGTGCGCACTGAAGGCAATTGCAAGAATCCAGCAGCTGCTCCTCGCCAAGCACAGGCAGCTGCCTGTGTTCTTGCTTCTTGACCAACTCACAGTTGCCCTTCTTTTCAGCAGCTGCCACCGTGTTCTCTGCATCTCGGAGCCTCTGGGGAGCAACAGGAATTTCCAAGGAGGGATGCATGAAAACTAAAATAAAAACTCAGGAAGGTTGTCCTGGAGCACCTCCCATTGGCATGCCAGAAGTGAATTCAAGAGGCAGGAGAGCGGCAGCCGCCATCCTGCGGCTGTCTGCGAGTTTGGCACACAAGCCGGCTTCTTCGCGGCTTCGTTCTTCGCCTCTTGTAAGCTACAGCGATCTCCGGCTGCCGGAGGCGAAGAAGCCGCTACTTCGCGCACAGATCACTGGAGCGGCAGCGATGCGCTCCGGAGAGCCGCTTTTGCCGAAAGACGCCGGGAAGCGGCACTTGCTTTCGGCCAGCTGCGGAGCTGCGTATTCTGCCTCTCTAGTCGCCTACATCTTAGCGAAAAGCTTTTCCGCTCCAGTTCTCAAGGAGAAAGTGTACCAGCACTGCTCACTTAGTCCGACTTTGCCAGGAAATGAGATTTGCTGCACATTCCAAGGACACTTCATTTTCCTGGGCAAGCTGCAACCTGCTGGCAGATGGCCGTGCTCTCTGCCCACTCCTGCCCAGTTCTTGCTACTAGCGGGCACGTTGCAGCCTGGCGAAGGCAAGAAACCTGGAGAGCTGTCACAGAGCAGAAAGGCAGCTGAGATGCTGAAAAGCAGCAAAGCTGAACAGCCTGCCTCAGCTTCAGCAGTGTGTAATTGACTGAAGGCGAAAAACCAAGCAGCAGAGCAGCGGGCTTCTGTGCGCACTGAAGGCAATTGCAAGAATCCAGCAGCTGCTCCTCGCCAAGCACAGGCAGCTGCCTGTGTTCTTGCTTCTTGACCAACTCACAGTTGCCCTTCTTTTCAGCAGCTGCCACCGTGTTCTCTGCATCTCGGAGCCTCTGGGGAGCAACAAGAATTTCCAAGGAGGGATGCATGACGACTACGTCAAAACCCAGGAAAGTTGTCCTGGAACACCTCCCATTGGCATGCCAGAAGTGAATTCAAGAGGCAGGAGAGCGGCAGCCACCATCCTGCGGCTGTCTGCGAGTTTCGCACACAAGCCGGCTTCGCAGCTTCGTTCTTCGCCTCTTGTAAGCTAGCGCGATCTCCGGCTGCCGGAGGCGAAGAAGCCGCTACTTCGCGCACAGATCACTGGAGCGGCAGCGATGCGCTCCGAAGCGCCGCTTTTGCCGAAAGACGCCGGGAAGCGGCACTTGCTTTCGGCCAGCTGCGGAGCTGCGTATTCTGCCTCTCTAGTCGCCTACATCTTAGCGAAAAGCTTTTCCGCTCCAGTTCTCAAGGAGAAAGTGTACCAGCACTGCTCACTTAGCCCGACCTTGCCAGGAAATGAGATTTGCTGCACATTCCAAGGACACTGCATTTTCCTGGGCAAGCTGCAACCTGCTGGCAGATGGCCGTGCTCTCTGCCCACTCCTGCCCAGTTCTTGGTACTAGCGGGCACGTTGCAGCCTGGCGAAGGCAAGAAACCTGGAGAGCTGTCACAGAGCAGAAAGGCAGCTGAGATGCTGAAAAGCAGCAAAGCTGAACTGCCTGCCTCAACTTCAGCAGTGTGTAATTGACTGAAGGCGAAAAACCAAGCAGCAGAGCAGCGGGCTTCTGTGCGCACTGAAGGCAATTGCAAGAATCCAGCAGCTGCTCCTCGCCAAGCACAGGCAGCTGCCTGTGTTCTTGCTTCTTGACCAACTCACAGTTGCCCTTCTTTTCAGCAGCTGCCACCGTGTTCTCTGCATCTCGGAGCCTCTGGGGAGCAACAAGAATTTCCAAGGAGGGATGCATGACGACTATGTCAAAACCCAGGAAAGTTGTCCTGGAACACCTCCCATTGGCATGCCAGAAGTGAATTCAAGAGGCAGGAGAGCGGCAGCCACCATCCTGCGGCTGTCTGCGAGTTTCGCACACAAGCCGGCTTCGCAGCTTCGTTCTTCGCCTCTTGTAAGCTACCGCGATCTCCGGCTGCCGGAGGCGAGGAAGCCGCTACTTCGCGCACAGATCACTGGAGCGGCAGCGATGCGCTCCGGAGAGCCGCTTTTGCCGAAAGACGCCGGGAAGCGGCACTTGCTTTCGGCCAGCTGCGGAGCTGCGTATTCTGCCTCTCTAGTCGCCTACATCTTAGCGAAAGGCTTTTCCGCTCCAGTTCTCAAGGAGAAAGTGTACCAGCACTGCTCACTTAGCCCGACCTTGCCAGGAAATGAGATTTGCTGCACATTCCAAGGACACTGCATTTTCCTGGGCAAGCTGCAACCTGCTGGCAGATGGCCGTGCTCTCTGCCCACTCCTGCCCAGTTCTTGCTACTAGCGGGCACGTTGCAGCCTGGCGAAGGCAAGAAACCTGGAGAGCTGTCACAGAGCAGAAAGGCAGCTGAGATGCTGAAAAGCAGCAAAGCTGAACTGCCTGCCTCAACTTCAGCAGTGTGTAATTGACTGAAGGCGAAAAACCAAGCAGCAGAGCAGCGGGCTTCTGTGCGCACTGAAGGCAATTGCAAGAATCCAGCAGCTGCTCCTCGCCAAGCACAGGCAGCTGCCTGTGTTCTTGCTTCTTGACCAACTCACAGTTGCCCTTCTTTTCAGCAGCTGCCACCGTGTTCTCTGCATCTCGGAGCCTCTGGGGAGCAACAAGAATTTCCAAGGAGGGATGCATGAAAACTAAAATAAAAACTCAGGAAGGTTGTCCTGGAACACCTCCCATTGGCATGCCAGAAGTGAATTCAAGAGGCAGGAGAGCGGCAGCCACCGTCCTGCAGCTGTCTGCGAGTTTCGCACACAAGCCGGCTTCTTCGCGGCTTCGTTCTTCGCCTCTTGCAAGCTACCGCGATCTCCGGCTGCCGGAGGCGAAGAAGCCGTTACTTCGCGCACAGATGACTGGAGCGGCAGCGATGCGCTCCGGAGAGCCGCTTTTGCCGAAAGACGCCGGGAAGCGGCACTTGCTTTCGGCCAGCTGCGGAGCTGCGTATTCTGCCTCTCTAGTCGCCTACATCTTAGCGAAAAGCTTTTCCGCTCCAGTTCTCAAGGAGAAAGTGTACCAGCACTGCTCACTTAGCCCGACCTTGCCAGGAAATGAGATTTGCTGCACATTCCAAGGACACTGCATTTTCCTGGGCAAGCTGCAACCTGCTGGCAGATGGCCGTGCTCTCTGCCCACTCCTGCCCAGTTCTTGGTACTAGCGGGCACGTTGCAGCCTGGCGAAGGCAAGAAACCTGGAGAGCTGTCACAGAGCAGAAGGGCAGCTGAGATGCTGAAAAGCAGCAAAGCTGAACTGCCTGCCTCAACTTCAGCAGTGTGTAATTGACTGAAGGCGAAAAACCAAGCAGCAGAGCAGCGGGCTTCTGTGCGCACTGAAGGCAATTGCAAGAATCCAGCAGCTGCTCCTCGCCAAGCACAGGCAGCTGCCTGTGTTCTTGCTTCTTGACCAACTCACAGTTGCCCTTCTTTTCAGCAGCTGCCACCGTGTTCTCTGCATCTCGGAGCCTCTGGGGAGCAACAAGAATTTCCAAGGAGGGATGCATGACGACTATGTCAAAACCCAGGAAAGTTGTCCTGGAACACCTCCCATTGGCATGCCAGAAGTGAATTCAAGAGGCAGGAGAGCGGCAGCCACCATCCTGCGGCTGTCTGCGAGTTTCGCACACAAGCCGGCTTCTTCGCGGCTTCGTTCTTCGCCTCTTGTAAGCTAGCGCGATCTCCGGCTGCCGGAGGCGAAGAAGCCGCTACTTCGCGCACAGATGACTGGAGCTGCAGCGATGCGCTCCGGAGAGCCGCTTTTGCCGAAAGACGCCGGGAAGCGGCACTTGCTTTCGGCCAGCTGCGGAGCTGCGTATTCTGCCTCTCTAGTCGCCTACATCTTAGCGAAAAGCTTTTCCGCTCCAGTTCTCAAGGAGAAAGTGTACCAGCACTGCTCACTTAGCCCGACCTTGCCAGGAAATGAGATTTGCTGCACATTCCAAGGACACTTCATTTTCCTGGGCAAGCTGCAACCTGCTGGCAGATGGCCGTGCTCTCTATCCACTCCTGCCCAGTTCTTGCTACTAGCGGGCACGTTGCAGCCTGGCGAAGGCAAGAAACCTGGAGAGCTGTCACAGAGCAGAAAGGCAGCTGAGATGCTGAAAAGCAGCAAAGCTGAACAGCCTGACTCAACTTCAGCAGTGTGTAATTGACTGAAGGCGAAAAACCAAGCAGCAGAGCAGCAGGCTTCTGTGCGCACTGAAGGCAATTGCAAGAATCCAGCAGCTGCTCCTTGCCAAGCACAGGCAGCTGCCTGTGTTCTTGCTTCTTGACCAACTCACAGTTGCCCTTCTTTTCAGCAGCTGCCACCGTGTTCGCTGCATCTCGGAGCCTCTGGGGAGCAACAAGAATTTCCAAGGGGGGATGCATGACGACTACGTCAAAACCCAGGAAAGTTGTCCTGGAACACCTCCCATTGGCATGCCAGAAGTGAATTCAAGAGGCAGGAGAGCGGCAGCCACTGTCCTGCAGCTGTCTGCGAGTTTCGCACACAAGCCGGCTTCTTCGCGGCTTCGTTCTTCGCCTCTTGCAAGCTACCGCGATCTCCGGCTGCCGGAGGCGAAGAAGCGGCTACTTCGCGCACAGATCACTGGAGCGGCAGCGATGCGCTCCGAAGCGCCGCTTTTGCCGAAAGACGCCGGCAAGCGGCACTTGCTTTCGGCCAGCTGCGGAGCTGCGTATTCTGCCTCTCTAGTCGCCTACATCTTAGCGAAAAGCTTTTCCGCTCCAGTTCTCAAGGAGAAAGTGTACCAGCACTGCTCACTTAGCCCGACCTTGCCAGGAAATGAGATTTGCTGCACATTCCAAGGACACTGCATTTTCCTGGGCAAGCTGCAACCTGCTGGCAGATGGCCGTGCTCTCTGCCCACTCCTGCCCAGTTCTTGGTACTAGCGGGCACGTTGCAGCCTGGCGAAGGCAAGAAACCTGGAGAGCTGTCACAGAGCAGAAAGGCAGCTGAGATGCTGAAAAGCAGCAAAGCTGAACAGCCTGCCTCAACTTCAGCAGTGTGTAATTGACTGAAGGCGAAAAACCAAGCAGCAGAGCAGCGGGCTTCTGTGCGCACTGAAGGCAATTGCAAGAATCCAGCAGCTGCTCCTCGCCAAGCACAGGCAGCTGCCTGTGTTCTTGCTTCTTGACCAACTCACAGTTGCCCTTCTTTTCAGCAGCTGCCACCGTGTTCTCTGCATCTCGGAGCCTCTGGGGAGCAACAAGAATTTCCAAGGAGGGATGCATGAAAACTAAAATAAAAACTCAGGAAGGTTGTCCTGGAGCACCTCCCATTGGCATGCCAGAAGTGAATTCAAGAGGCAGGAGAGCGGCAGCCGCCATCCTGCGGCTGTCTGCGAGTTTCGCACACAAGCCGGCTTCTTCGCGGCTTCGTTTTTCGCCTCTTGTAAGCTACCGCGATCTCCGGCTGCCGGAGGCGAAGAAGCCGCTACTTCGCGCACAGATCACTGGAGCGGCAGCGGTGCGCTCCGGAGAGCCGCTTTTGCCGAAAGACGCCGGGAAGCGGCACTTGCTTTCGGCCAGCTGCGGAGCTGCGTATTCTGCCTCTCTAGTCGCCTACATCTTAGCGAAAAGATTTCCGCTCCAGTTCTCAAGGAGAAAGTGTACCAGCACTGCTCACTTAGCCCGACCTTGCCAGGAAATGAGATTTGCTGCACATTCCAAGGACACTGCATTTTCCTGGGCAAGCTGCAACCTGCTGGCAGATGGCCGTGCTCTCTGCCCACTCCTGCCCAGTTCTTGGTACTAGCGGGCACGTTGCAGCCTGGCGAAGGCAAGAAACCTGGAGAGCTGTCACAGAGCAGAAAGGCAGCTGAGATGATGAAAAGCAGCAAAGCTGAACTGCCTGCCTCAACTTCAGCAGTGTGTAATTGACTGAAGGCGAAAAACCAAGCAGCAGAGCAGCGGGCTTCTGTGCGCACTGAAGGCAATTGCAAGAATCCAGCAGCTGCTCCTCGCCAAGCACAGGCAGCTGCCTGTGTTCTTGCTTCTTGACCAACTCACAGTTGCCCTTCTTTTCAGCAGCTGCCACCGTGTTCTCTGCATCTCGGAGCCTCTGGGGAGCAACAAGAATTTCCAAGGAGGGATGCATGAAAACTAAAATAAAAACTCAGGAAGGTTGTCCTGGAACACCTCCCATTGGCATGCCAGAAGTGAATTCAAGAGGCAGGAGAGCGGCAGCCACCGTCCTGCGGCTGTCTGCGAGTTTCGCACAAAAGCCGGCTTCTTCGCGGCTTCGTTCTTCGCCTCTTGTAAGCTAGCGCGATCTCCGGCTGCCGGAGGCGAAGAAGCCGCTACTTCGCGCACAGATCACTGGAGCGGAAGCGATGCGCTCCGGAGAGCCGCTTTTGCCGAAAGACGCCGGGAAGCGGCACTTGCTTTCGGCCAGCTGCGGAGCTCCGTATTCTGCCTCTCTAGTCGCCTACATCTTAGCGAAAAGCTTTTCCGCTCCAGTTCTCAAGGAGAAAGTGTACCAGCACTGCTCACTTAGCCCGACCTTGCCAGGAAATGAGATTTGCTGCACATTCCAAGGACACTGCATTTTCCTGGGCAAGCTGCAACCTGCTGGCAGATGGCTGTGCTCTCTGCCCACTCCTGCCCAGTTCTTGGTACTAGCGGGCACGTTGCAGCCTGGCGAAGGCAAGAAACCTGGAGAGCTGTCACAGAGCAGAAGGGCAGCTGAGATGCTGAAAAGCAGCAAAGCTGAACTGCCTGCCTCAACTTCAGCAGTGTGTAATTGACTGAAGGCGAAAAACCAAGCAGCAGAGCAGCGGGCTTCTGTGCGCACTGAAGGCAATTGCAAGAATCCAGCAGCTGCTCCTCGCCAAGCACAGGCAGCTGCCTGTGTTCTTGCTTCTTGACCAACTCACAGTTGCCCTTCTTTTCAGCAGCTGCCACCGTGTTCTCTGCATCTCGGAGCCTCTGGGGAGCAACAAGAATTTCCAAGGAGGGATGCATGACGACTATGTCAAAACCCAGGAAAGTTGTCCTGGAACACCTCCCATTGGCATGCCAGAAGTGAATTCAAGAGGCAGGAGAGCGGCAGCCACCATCCTGCGGCTGTCTGCGAGTTTCGCACACAAGCCGGCTTCTTCGCGGCTTCGTTCTTCGCCTCTTGTAAGCTACCGCGATCTCCGGCTGCCGGAGGCGAAGAAGCCGCTACTTCGCGCACAGATCACTGGAGCGGCAGCGATGCGCTCCGGAGAGCCGCTTTTGCCGAAAGACGCCGGGAAGCGGCACTTGCTTTCGGCCAGCTGCGGAGCTGCGTATTCTGCCTCTCTAGTCGCCTACATCTTAGCGAAAAGCTTTTCCGCTCCAGTTCTCAAGGAGAAAGTGTACCAGCACTGCTCACTTAGCCCGACCTTGCCAGGAAATTAGATTTGCTGCACATTCCAACGACACTGCATTTTCCTGGGCAAGCTGCAACCTGCTGGCAGATGGCCGTGCTCTCTGCCCACTCCTGCCCAGTTCTTGCTACTAGCGGGCACGTTGCAGCCTGGCGAAGGCAAGAAACCTGGAGAGCTGTCACAGAGCAGAAAGGCAGCTGAGATGCTGAAAAGCAGCAAAGCTGACCTGCCTGCCTCAACTTCAGCAGTGTGTAATTGACTGAAGGCGAAAAACCAAGCAGCAGAGCAGCGGGCTTCTGTGCGCACTGAAGGCAATTGCAAGAATCCAGCAGCTGCTCCTTGCCAAGCACAGGCAGCTGCCTGTGTTCTTGCTTCTTGACCAACTCACAGTTGCCCTTCTTTTCAGCAGCTGCCACCGTGTTCTCTGCATCTCGGAGCCTCTGGGGAGCAACAAGAATTTCCAAGGAGGGATGCATGACGACTATGTCAAAACCCAGGAAAGTTGTCCTGGAACACCTCCCATTGGAATGCCAAGAGTGAATTCAAGAGGCAGGAGAGCGGCAGCCACCGTCCTGCAGCTGTCTGCGAGTTTCGCACACAAGCCGGCTTCTTCGCGGCTTCGTTCTTCGCCTCTTGCAAGCTACCGCGATCTCCGGCTGCCGGAGGCGAGGAAGCCGTTACTTCGCGCACAGATCACTGGAGCGGCAGCGGTGCGCTCCGGAGAGCCGCTTTTGCCGAAAGACGCCGGGAAGCGGCACTTGCTTTCGGCCAGCTGCGGAGCTGCGTATTCTGCCTCTCTAGTCGCCTACATCTTAGCGAAAAGCTTTTCCGCTCCAGTTCTCAAGGAGAAAGTGTACCAGCACTGCTCACTTAGCCCGACCTTGCCAGGAAATGAGATTTGCTGCACATTCCAAGGACACTTCATTTTCCTGGGCAAGCTGCAACCTGCTGGCAGATGGCCGTGCTCTCTGCCCACTCCTGCCCAGTTCTTGCTACTAGCGGGCACGTTGCAGCCTGGCGAAGGCAAGAAACCTGGAGAGCTGTCACAGAGCAGAAAGGCAGCTGAGATGCTGAAAAGCAGCAAAGCTGAACTGCCTGCCTCAACTTCAGCAGTGTGTAATTGACTGAAGGCGAAAAACCAAGCAGCAGAGCAGCGGGCTTCTGTGCGCACTGAAGGCAATTGCAAGAATCCAGCAGCTGCTCCTTGCCAAGCACAGGCAGCTGCCTGTGTTCTTGCTTCTTGACCAACTCACAGTTGCCCTTCTTTTCAGCAGCTGCCACCGTGTTCTCTGCATCTCGGAGCCTCTGGGGAGCAACAAGAATTTCCAAGGGGGGATGCATGACGACTACGTCAAAACCCAGGGAAGTTGTCCTGGAACACCTCCCATTGGCATGCCAGAAGTGAATTCAAGAGGCAGGAGAGCGGCAGCCACTGTCCTGCAGCTGTCTGCGAGTTTCGCACACAAGCCGGCTTCTTCGCGGCTTCGTTCTTCGCCTCTTGTAAGCTACCGCGATCTCCGGCTGCCGGAGGCGAAGAAGCCGCTACTTCGCGCACAGATCACTGGAGCGGCAGCGATGCGCTCCGAAGCGCCGCTTTTGCCGAAAGACGCCGGGAAGCGGCACTTGCTTTCGGCCAGCTGCGGAGCTGCGTATTCTGCCTCTCTAGTCGCCTACATCTTAGCGAAAAGCTTTTCCGCTCCAGTTCTCAAGGAGAAAGTGTACCAGCACTGCTCACTTAGCCCGACCTTGCCAGGAAATGAGATTTGCTGCACATTCCAAGGACACTTCATTTTCCTGGGCAAGCTGCAACCTGCTGGCAGATGGCCGTGCTCTCTGCCCACTCCTGCCCAGTTCTTGGTACTAGCGGGCACGTTGCAGCCTGGCGAAGGCAAGAAACCTGGAGAGCTGTCACAGAGCAGAAAGGCAGCTGAGATGCTGAAAAGCAGCAAAGCTGAACTGCCTGCCTCAACTTCAGCAGTGTGTAATTGACTGAAGGCGAAAAACCAAGCAGCAGAGCAGCGGGCTTCTGTGCGCACTGAAGGCAATTGCAAGAATCCAGCAGCTGCTCCTTGCCAAGCACAGGCAGCTGCCTGTGTTCTTGCTTCTTGACCAACTCACAGTTGCCCTTCTTTTCAGCAGCTGCCACCGTGTTCTCTGCATCTCGGAGCCTCTGGGGAGCAACAAGAATTTCCAAGGAGGGATGCATGAAAACTAAAATAAAAACTCAGGAAGGTTGTCCTGGAGCACCTCCCATTGGCATGCCAGAAGTGAATTCAAGAGGCAGGAGAGCGGCAGCCGCCGTCCTGCGGCTGTCTGCGAGTTTCGCACACAAGCCGGCTTCTTCGCGGCTTCGTTCTTCGCCTCTTGTAAGCTACCGCGATCTCCGGCTGCCGGAGGCGAAGAAGCCGCTACTTCGCGCACAGATCACTGGAGCGGCAGCGGTGCGCTCCGGAGAGCCGCTTTTGCCGAAAGACGCCGGGAAGCGGCACTTGCTTTCGGCCAGCTGCGGAGCTGCGTATTCTGCCTCTCTAGTCGCCTACATCTTAGCGAAAAGCTTTTCCGCTCCAGTTCTCAAGGAGAAAGTGTACCAGCACTGCTCACTTAGCCCGACCTTGCCAGGAAATGAGATTTGCTGCACATTCCAAGGACACTTCATTTTCCTGGGCAAGCTGCAACCTGCTGGCAGATGGCCGTGCTCTCTGCCCACTCCTGCCCAGTTCTTGGTACTAGCGGGCACGTTGCAGCCTGGCGAAGGCAAGAAACCTGGAGAGCTGTCACAGAGCAGAAAGGCAGCTGAGATGCTGAAAAGCAGCAAAGCTGAACTGCCTGCCTCAACTTCAGCAGTGTGTAATTGACTGAAGGCGAAAAACCAAGCAGCAGAGCAGCGGGCTTCTGTGCGCACTGAAGGCAATTGCAAGAATCCAGCAGCTGCTCCTCGCCAAGCACAGGCAGCTGCCTGTGTTCTTGCTTCTTGACCAACTCACAGTTGCCCTTCTTTTCAGCAGCTGCCACCGTGTTCTCTGCATCTCGGAGACTCTGGGGAGCAACAAGAATTTCCAAGGAGGGATGTATGAAAACTAAAATAAAAACTCAGGAAGGTTGTCCTGGAACACCTCCCATTGGCATGCCAGAAGTGAATTCAAGAGGCAGGAGAGCGGCAGCCACCATCCTGCGGCTGTCTGCGAGTTTCGCACACAAGCCGGCTTCTTCGCGGCTTCGTTCTTCGCCTCTTGTAAGCTACCGCGATCTCCGGCTGCCGGAGGCGAAGAAGCCGCTACTTCGCGCACAGATCACTGGAGCGGCAGCGATGCGCTCCGAAGCGCCGCTTTTGCCGAAAGACGCCGGGAAGCGGCACTTGCTTTCGGCCAGCTGCGGAGCTGCGTATTCTGCCTCTCTAGTCGCCTACATCTTAGCGAAAAGCTTTTCCGCTCCAGTTCTCAAGGAGAAAGTGTACCAGCACTGCTCACTTAGCCCGACCTTGCCAGGAAATGAGATTTGCTGCACATTCCAAGGACACTTCATTTTCCTGGGCAAGCTGCAACCTGCTGGCAGATGGCCGTGCTCTCTGCCCACTCCTGCCCAGTTCTTGCTACTAGCGGGCACGTTGCAGCCTGGCGAAGGCAAGAAACCTGGAGAGCTGTCACAGAGCAGAAAGGCAGCTGAGATGCTGAAAAGCAGCAAAGCTGAACTGCCTGCCTCAACTTCAGCAGTGTGTAATTGACTGAAGGCGAAAAACCAAGCAGCAGAGCAGCGGGCTTCTGTGCGCACTGAAGGCAATTGCAAGAATCCAGCAGCTGCTCCTTGCCAAGCACAGGCAGCTGCCTGTGTTCTTGCTTCTTGACCAACTCACAGTTGCCCTTCTTTTCAGCAGCTGCCACCGTGTTCTCTGCATCTCGGAGCCTCTGGGGAGCAACAAGAATTTCCAAGGGGGGATGCATGACGACTACGTCAAAACCCAGGGAAGTTGTCCTGGAACACCTCCCATTGGCATGCCAGAAGTGAATTCAAGAGGCAGGAGAGCGGCAGCCACTGTCCTGCAGCTGTCTGCGAGTTTCGCACACAAGCCGGCTTCTTCGCGGCTTCGTTCTTCGCCTCTTGTAAGCTACCGCGATCTCCGGCTGCCGGAGGCGAAGAAGCCGCTACTTCGCGCACAGATCACTGGAGCGGCAGCGATGCGCTCCGAAGCGCCGCTTTTGCCGAAAGACGCCGGGAAGCGGCACTTGCTTTCGGCCAGCTGCGGAGCTGCGTATTCTGCCTCTCTAGTCGCCTACATCTTAGCGAAAAGCTTTTCCGCTCCAGTTCTCAAGGAGAAAGTGTACCAGCACTGCTCACTTAGCCCGACCTTGCCAGGAAATGAGATTTGCTGCACATTCCAAGGACACTTCATTTTCCTGGGCAAGCTGCAACCTGCTGGCAGATGGCCGTGCTCTCTGCCCACTCCTGCCCAGTTCTTGGTACTAGCGGGCACGTTGCAGCCTGGCGAAGGCAAGAAACCTGGAGAGCTGTCACAGAGCAGAAAGGCAGCTGAGATGCTGAAAAGCAGCAAAGCTGAACTGCCTGCCTCAACTTCAGCAGTGTGTAATTGACTGAAGGCGAAAAACCAAGCAGCAGAGCAGCGGGCTTCTGTGCGCACTGAAGGCAATTGCAAGAATCCAGCAGCTGCTCCTTGCCAAGCACAGGCAGCTGCCTGTGTTCTTGCTTCTTGACCAACTCACAGTTGCCCTTCTTTTCAGCAGCTGCCACCGTGTTCTCTGCATCTCGGAGCCTCTGGGGAGCAACAAGAATTTCCAAGGAGGGATGCATGAAAACTAAAATAAAAACTCAGGAAGGTTGTCCTGGAGCACCTCCCATTGGCATGCCAGAAGTGAATTCAAGAGGCAGGAGAGCGGCAGCCGCCGTCCTGCGGCTGTCTGCGAGTTTCGCACACAAGCCGGCTTCTTCGCGGCTTCGTTCTTCGCCTCTTGTAAGCTACCGCGATCTCCGGCTGCCGGAGGCGAAGAAGCCGCTACTTCGCGCACAGATCACTGGAGCGGCAGCGGTGCGCTCCGGAGAGCCGCTTTTGCCGAAAGACGCCGGCAAGCGGCACTTGCTTTCGGCCAGCTGCGGAGCTGCGTATTCTGCCTCTCTAGTCGCCTACATCTTAGCGAAAAGCTTTTCCGCTCCAGTTCTCAAGGAGAAAGTGTACCAGCACTGCTCACTTAGCCCGACCTTGCCAGGAAATGAGATTTGCTGCACATTCCAAGGACACTTCATTTTCCTGGGCAAGCTGCAACCTGCTGGCAGATGGCCGTGCTCTCTGCCCACTCCTGCCCAGTTCTTGGTACTAGCGGGCACGTTGCAGCCTGGCGAAGGCAAGAAACCTGGAGAGCTGTCACAGAGCAGAAAGGCAGCTGAGATGCTGAAAAGCAGCAAAGCTGAACTGCCTGCCTCAACTTCAGCAGTGTGTAATTGACTGAAGGCGAAAAACCAAGCAGCAGAGCAGCGGGCTTCTGTGCGCACTGAAGGCAATTGCAAGAATCCAGCAGCTGCTCCTCGCCAAGCACAGGCAGCTGCCTGTGTTCTTGCTTCTTGACCAACTCACAGTTGCCCTTCTTTTCAGCAGCTGCCACCGTGTTCTCTGCATCTCGGAGACTCTGGGGAGCAACAAGAATTTCCAAGGAGGGATGTATGAAAACTAAAATAAAAACTCAGGAAGGTTGTCCTGGAACACCTCCCATTGGCATGCCAGAAGTGAATTCAAGAGGCAGGAGAGCGGCAGCCACCATCCTGCGGCTGTCTGCGAGTTTCGCACACAAGCCGGCTTCTTCGCGGCTTCGTTCTTCGCCTCTTGTAAGCTACCGCGATCTCCGGCTGCCGGAGGCGAAGAAGCCGCTACTTCGCGCACAGATCACTGGAGCGGCAGCGATGCGCTCCGAAGCGCCGCTTTTGCCGAAAGACGCCGGGAAGCGGCACTTGCTTTCGGCCAGCTGCGGAGCTGCGTATTCTGCCTCTCTAGTCGCCTACATCTTAGCGAAAAGCTTTTCCGCTCCAGTTCTCAAGGAGAAAGTGTACCAGCACTGCTCACTTAGCCCGACCTTGCCAGGAAATGAGATTTGCTGCACATTCCAAGGACACTTCATTTTCCTGGGCAAGCTGCAACCTGCTGGCAGATGGCCGTGCTCTCTGCCCACTCCTGCCCAGTTCTTGCTACTAGCGGGCACGTTGCAGCCTGGCGAAGGCAAGAAACCTGGAGAGCTGTCACAGAGCAGAAAGGCAGCTGAGATGCTGAAAAGCAGCAAAGCTGAACTGCCTGCCTCAACTTCAGCAGTGTGTAATTGACTGAAGGCGAAAAACCAAGCAGCAGAGCAGCGGGCTTCTGTGCGCACTGAAGGCAATTGCAAGAATCCAGCAGCTGCTCCTTGCCAAGCACAGGCAGCTGCCTGTGTTCTTGCTTCTTGACCAACTCACAGTTGCCCTTCTTTTCAGCAGCTGCCACCGTGTTCTCTGCATCTCGGAGCCTCTGGGGAGCAACAAGAATTTCCAAGGAGGGATGCATGAAAACTAAAATAAAAACTCAGGAAGGTTGTCCTGGAGCACCTCCCATTGGCATGCCAGAAGTGAATTCAAGAGGCAGGAGAGCGGCAGCCGCCATCCTGCGGCTGTCTGCGAGTTTCGCACACAAGCCGGCTTCTTCGCGGCTTCGTTCTTCGCCTCTTGTAAGCTACCGCGATCTCCGGCTGCCGGAGGCGAAGAAGCCGCTACTTCGCGCACAGATCACTGGAGCGGAAGCGATGCGCTCCGGAGAGCCGCTTTTGCCGAAAGACGCCGGGAAGCGGCACTTGCTTTCGGCCAGCTGCGGAGCTGCGTATTCTGCCTCTCTAGTCGCCTACATCTTAGCGAAAAGCTTTTCCGCTCCAGTTCTCAAGGAGAAAGTGTACCAGCACTGCTCACTTAGCCCGACCTTGCCAGGAAATGAGATTTGCTGCACATTCCAAGGACACTTCATTTTCCTGGGCAAGCTGCAACCTGCTGGCAGATGGCTGTGCTCTCTGCCCACTCCTGCCCAGTTCTTGCTACTAGCGGGCACGTTGCAGCCTGGCGAAGGCAAGAAACCTCGAGAGCTGTCACAGAGCAGAAGGGCAGCTGAGATGCTGAAAAGCAGCAAAGCTGAACTGCCTGCCTCAACTTCAGCAGTGTGTAATTGACTGAAGGCGAAAAACCAAGCAGCAGAGCAGCGGGCTTCTGTGCGCACTGAAGGCAATTGCAAGAATCCAGCAGCTGCTCCTCGCCAAGCACAGGCAGCTGCCTGTGTTCTTGCTTCTTGACCAACTCACAGTTGCCCTTCTTTTCAGCAGCTGCCACCGTGTTCTCTGCATCTCGGAGCCTCTGGGGAGCAACAAGAATTTCCAAGGAGGGATGCATGAAAACTAAAATAAAAACTCAGGAAGGTTGTCCTGGAACACCTCCCATTGGCATGCCAGAAGTGAATTCAAGAGGCAGGAGAGCGGCAGCCACCGTCCTGCGGCTGTCTGCGAGTTTCGCACACAAGCCGGCTTCTTCGCGGCTTCGTTCTTCGCCTCTTGTAAGCTACCGCGATCTCCGGCTGCCGGAGGCGAAGAAGCGGCTACTTCGCGCACAGATCACTGGAGCGGCAGCGATGCGCTCCGGAGAGCCGCTTTTGCCGAAAGACGCCGGGAAGCGGCACTTGCTTTCGGCCAGCTGCGGAGCTGTGTATTCTGCCTCTCTAGTCGCCTACATCTTAGCGAAAAGCTTTTCCGCTCCAGTTCTCAAGGAGAAAGTGTACCAGCACTGCTCACTTAGCCCGACCTTGCCAGGAAATGAGATTTGCTGCACATTCCAAGGACACTGCATTTTCCTGGGCAAGCTGCAACCTGCTGGCAGATGGCCGTGCTCTCTGCCCACTCCTGCCCAGTTCTTGGTACTAGCGGGCACGTTGCAGCCTGGCGAAGGCAAGAAACCTGGAGAGCTGTCACAGAGCAGAAGGGCAGCTGAGATGCTGAAAAGCAGCAAAGCTGAACTGCCTGCCTCAACTTCAGCAGTGTGTAATTGACTGAAGGCGAAAAACCAAGCAGCAGAGCAGCGGGCTTCTGTGCGCACTGAAGGCAATTGCAAGAATCCAGCAGCTGCTCCTCGCCAAGCACAGGCAGCTGCCTGTGTTCTTGCTTCTTGACCAACTCACAGTTGCCCTTCTTTTCAGCAGCTGCCACCGTGTTCTCTGCATCTCGGAGCCTCTGGGGAGCAACAAGAATTTCCAAGGAGGGATGCATGACGACTATGTCAAAACCCAGGAAAGTTGTCCTGGAACACCTCCCATTGGCATGCCAGAAGTGAATTCAAGAGGCAGGAGAGCGGCAGCCACCATCCTGCGGCTGTCTGCGAGTTTCGCACACAAGCCGGCTTCTTCGCGGCTTCGTTCTTCGCCTCTTGCAAGTTACCATGATCTCCGGCTGCCGGAGGCGAAGAAGCGGCTACTTCGCGCACAGATCACTGGAGCGGCAGCGATGCGCTCCGAAGCGCCGCTTTTGCCGAAAGACGCCGGGAAGCGGCACTTGCTTTCGGCCAGCTGCGGAGCTGCGTATTCTGCCTCTCTAGTCGCCTACATCTTAGCGAAAAGCTTTTCCGCTCCAGTTCTCAAGGAGAAAGTGTACCAGCACTGCTCACTTAGCCCGACCTTGCCAGGAAATGAGATTTGCTGCACATTCCAAGGACACTTCATTTTCCTGGGCAAGCTGCAACCTGCTGGCAGATGGCCGTGCTCTCTGCCCACTCCTGCCCAGTTCTTGCTACTAGCGGGCACGTTGCAGCCTGGCGAAGGCAAGAAACCTGGAGAGCTGTCACAGAGCAGAAAGGCAGCTGAGATGCTGAAAAGCAGCAAAGCTGAACTGCCTGCCTCAACTTCAGCAGTGTGTAATTGACTGAAGGCGAAAAACCAAGCAGCAGAGCAGCGGGCTTCTGTGCGCACTGAAGGCAATTGCAAGAATCCAGCAGCTGCTCCTCGCCAAGCACAGGCAGCTGCCTGTGTTCTTGCTTCTTGACCAACTCACAGTTGCTCTTCTTTTCAGCAGCTGCCATTGTGTTCTCTGCATCTCGGAGCCTCTGGGGAGCAACAAGAGTTTCCAAGGAGGGATGCATGAAAGCTAAAATAAAAACTCAGGAAGGTTGTCCTGGAACACCTCCCATTGGCATGCCAAGAGTGAATTCAAGAGGCAGGAGAGCGGCAGCCACCGTCCTGCAGCTGTCTGCGAGTTTCGCACACAAGCCGGCTTCTTCGCGGCTTCGTTCTTCGCCTCTTGCAAGCTACCGCGATCTCCGGCTGCCGGAGGCGAAGAAGCCGTTACTTCGCGCACAGATCACTGGAGCGGCAGCGGTGCGCTCCGGAGAGCCGCTTTTGCCGAAAGACGCCGGGAAGCGGCACTTGCTTTCGGCCAGCTGCGGAGCTGCGTATTCTGCCTCTCTAGTCGCCTACATCTTAGCGAAAAGCTTTTCCGCTCCAGTTCTCAAGGAGAAAGTGTACCAGCACTGCTCACTTAGCCCGACCTTGCCAAGAAATGAGATTTGCTGCACATTCCAAGGACACTGCATTTTCCTGGGCAAGCTGCAACCTGCTGGCAGATGGCCGTGCTCTCTGCCCACTCCTGCCCAGTTCTTGCTACTAGCGGGCACGTTGCAGCCTGGCGAAGGCAAGAAACCTGGAGAGCTGTCACAGAGCAGAAGGGCAGCTGAGATGCTGAAAAGCAGCAAAGCTGAACTGCCTGCCTCAACTTCAGCAGTGTGTAATTGACTGAAGGCGAAAAACCAAGCAGCAGAGCAGCGGGCTTCTGTGCGCACTGAAGGCAATTGCAAGAATCCAGCAGCTGCTCCTTGCCAAGCACAGGCAGCTGCCTGTGTTCTTGCTTCTTGACCAACTCACAGTTGCCCTTCTTTTCAGCAGCTGCCACCGTGTTCTCTGCATCTCGGAGCCTCTGGGGAGCAACAAGAATTTCCAAGGAGGGATGCATGAAAACTAAAATAAAAACTCAGGATGGTTGTCCTGGAACACCTCCCATTGGCATGCCAGAAGTGAATTCAAGAGGCAGGAGAGCGGCAGCCACCGTCCTGCGGCTGTCTGCGAGTTTCGCACACAAGCCGGCTTCTTCGCGGCTTCGTTCTTCGCCTCTTGCAAGCTACCATGATCTCCGGCTGCCGGAGGCGAAGAAGCGGCTACTTCGCGCACAGATCACTGGAGCGGCAGCGATGCGCTCCGAAGCGCCGCTTTTGCCGAAAGACGCCGGCAAGCGGCACTTGCTTTCGGCCAGCTGCGGAGCTGCGTATTCTGCCTCTCTAGTCGCCTACATCTTAGCGAAAAGCTTTTCCGCTCCAGTTCTCAAGGAGAAAGTGTACCAGCACTGCTCACTTAGCCCGACCTTGCCAGGAAATATGATATGCTGCACATTCCGAGGAGACTGCATTTTCCTGGGCAAGCTGCAACCTGCTGGCAGATGGCCGTGCTCTCTGCCCACTCCTGCCCAGTTCTTGGTACTAGCGGGCACGTTGCAGCCTGGCGAAGGCAAGAAACCTGGAGAGCTGTCACAGAGCAGAAAGGCAGCTGAGATGCTGAAAAGCAGCAAAGCTGAACTGCCTGCCTCAACTTCAGCAGTGTGTAATTGACTGAAGGCGAAAAACCAAGCAGCAGAGCAGCGGGCTTCTGTGCGCACTGAAGGCAATTGCAAGAATCCAGCAGCTGCTCCTTGCCAAGCACAGGCAGCTGCCTGTGTTCTTGCTTCTTGACCAACTCACAGTTGCCCTTCTTTTCAGCAGCTGCCACCGTGTTCTCTGCATCTCGGAGCCTCTGGGGAGCAACAAGAATTTCCAAGGAGGGATGCATGAAAACTAAAATAAAAACTCAGGAAGGTTGTCCTGGAACACCTCCCATTGGCATGCCAGAAGTGAATTCAAGAGGCAGGAGAGCGGCAGCCACCGTCCTGCGGCTGTCTGCGAGTTTCGCACACAAGCCGGCTTCTTCGCGGCTTCGTTCTTCGCCTCTTGCAAGCTACCATGATCTCCGGCTGCCGGAGGCGAAGAAGCGGCTACTTCGCGCACAGATCACTGGAGCGGCAGCGATGCGCTCCGAAGCGCCGCTTTTGCCGAAAGACGCCGGGAGGCGGCACTTGCTTTCGGCCAGCTGCGGAGCTGCGTATTCTGCCTCTCTAGTCGCCTACATCTTAGCGAAAAGCTTTTCCGCTCCAGTTCTCAAGGAGAAAGTGTACCAGCACTGCTCACTTAGCCCGACCTTGCCAGGAAATGAGATTTGCTGCACATTCCAAGGACACTGCATTTTCCTGGGCAAGCTGCAACCTGCTGGCAGATGGCCGTGCTCTCTGCCCACTCCTGCCCAGTTCTTGCTACTAGCGGGCACGTTGCAGCCTGGCGAAGGCAAGAAACCTCGAGAGCTGTCACAGAGCAGAAAGGCAGCTGAGATGCTGAAAAGCAGCAAAGCTGAACTGCCTGCCTCAACTTCAGCAGTGTGTAATTGACTGAAGGCGAAAAACCAAGCAGCAGAGCAGCGGGCTTCTGTGCGCACTGAAGGCAATTGCAAGAATCCAGCAGCTGCTCCTCGCCAAGCACAGGCAGCTGCCTGTGTTCTTGCTTCTTGACCAACTCACAGTTGCCCTTCTTTTCAGCAGCTGCCACCGTGTTCTCTGCATCTCGGAGCCTCTGGGGAGCAACAAGAATTTCCAAGGAGGGATGCATGACGACTATGTCAAAACCCAGGAAAGTTGTCCTGGAACACCTCCCATTGGCATGCCAGAAGTGAATTCAAGAGGCAGGAGAGCGGCAGCCACCGTCCTGCGGCTGTGTGCGAGCTTCGCACACAAACCGGCTTCTTCGCGGCTTCGTTCTTCGCCTCTTGTAAGCTACCGCGATCTCCGGCTGCCGGAGGCGAAGAAGCCGCTACTTCGCGCACAGATCACTGGAGCGGCAGCGGTGCGCTCC
The DNA here is from genome assembly GCF_024509145.1 of Vidua macroura. NCBI lineage: Eukaryota > Metazoa > Chordata > Aves > Passeriformes > Viduidae > Vidua > Vidua macroura. Next base: position 5,387,858 of record NC_071582.1, read on the forward strand.
GAAGCGCCGCTTTTGCCGAAAGACGCCGGGAAGCGGCACTTGCTTTCGGCCAGCTGCGGAGCTGCGTATTCTGCCTCTCTAGTCGCCTACATCTTAGCGAAAAGCTTTTCCGCTCCAGTTCTCAAGGAGAAAGTGTACCAGCACTGCTCACTTAGCCCGACCTTGCCAGGAAATAAGATTTGCTGCACATTCCAGGGACACTTCATTTTCCTGGGCAAGCTGCAACCTGCTGGCAGATGGCCGTGCTCTCTGCCCACTCCTGCCCAGCTCTGGGTAGTAGCGGGCACGTTGCAGCCTGGCGAAGGGAAGAAACCTCTGAAACGATACGCGGAATAAATCAATAGACTCCATAACCTGGGGTAGTTATGAAGTGGGTATGTATGTCAGCGCCCGGCACAAGTGAGATAGCTCTCCAAAACTTGTGCCTCAGTCTGACCCACACTTTTATTCTTAAAGTCGTTCCATATGCAAAACATTGCACAACTTTTTCATGCATATTCAACCCCTGGCCCCGCCTGTCCTCGCTTCTCATGCTAAGTAAGTCCACGTCCTTCTGGGCATGCGTGGTTTGCTGTGGTGGTCGTACGGGGGTCTCTTGGTGGTCCTGAGGCTGACGATTGTGGTCTTCCTCATGATTGAACTTTTGAACTTTTCCTCTCTGCGCGTGCGCTTTTGGTCCTTTGGTGCTTCTCTGAGTACGTCTGTCAGTCTTGATAGGCTTGGAGACAGAGGAGCTTCTTTATCTGGGTTCTTTCCTTCTTCTGGTATTGTTCTTTATGCAAGAAGCTTCAGAAATTTGCATTTTCCTATGCCCTTTGTACTAGGCAGAGGTTTCTTAAGTAAAAGGTTGAAAATTCAACACATAACTCTACAAGCTAAATTAGAAATGCTTCATTCATTTTGTTAACCTAACTCTAAAAATCTCTGCTTCAGTCCCCCCTTTTCTTAAAATAGAGTAAATTCTTTTACTACAGGGGTCTTGATTTAAATTCTGATCTACTATCATGACCGTCCTCTTTCAGTAAGATTCTAGGAGTTCTAGAGAGTGATGTCAGACTGGCCATGTGTTTTAACATCCTCGAATTCTACATGAGTGTTAAAGTAGACATCATTAAACTTACAGTAACTAAAATTAATAGAATTGTAATTGGGTGACATAAAGTGTTCTAAACAGCGTATTTCACTAGTTATGACTTGTGTTTATTAGCTAGTGATTGGTGCTGGATACACCAAGTTAAGAGACTTAACATACAGGAGGTTAGTGACATGTCTTGGGTAGACATTCTCTTTCGCACCCCATATGGTTTTTCATAAAGCAATTCAAAGTGGTTTAGCTTTTCTTTAGTCTTGGGTTTGGTTCGGATCTGCAGTAGTGCTAATGGGAGGGATTGAGTCCATGACAAATTAGCTTCTTGTCCCAATTGTACAATTTGTTGTTTGATCAAATGGTTCATTTTTTTTACCTGACCACTTGATTGTGGGTTATATGGGGTGTGAAGTTCTCAGTCTATGTTCAAGTATTGGCTAACTTGTTGCACTAATTTTACGATAAAATGTGGTCCTCTATTTGAGGAGATTGTGGCCAGGACTCTAAAGCGTGGTATGTTTTCTTGTACCAATACCTTAGTTACTTCTTGAGCTTTAGAAGTCCTGGTGGGGAATGCTTCTGGCCATCCTGAAAAGGTATCTGTTAGCACCAGTAAAAACTTATACCCCCCTTTTCTTGGCAATTCTGTACAATCTATCTGCCATTGCTGCTCCGGCCCATGACCCTTCCTAATCTGGCTAAGCTTTGGTTTGGGAGTATTTTTGGGGTTGGTCTGGAGGCAAAGGTCACATTGTCGAGTTGTAAATGTCTAGTTATGCTAGAGCATCAATACCCCAATGGTTTTCTGGTGTTCTTCCTTTATTAGGGACCATCAGAAATAGGAGGGTAGAAGTAATTTTCCTTCTATGGTGGCCCATCCCTCTTGGTTATAGTCTCCTTTTTGCTCATAGATTAATTTTTTTTCTAGTTTGTTGTATCTTGGCTTACCTTTAGGGGAAATTTGCCCGTCTTGCTGCTTCTTTTGCTTCCCTATCTGCCAGCTCGTTTCCTTCTTCCAATTCTGAGTTGATCTTCTGATGTGCCTTAATGTGCATGATCGCTACTTTCTCTGGCAACTGGACTGCTTCTAGAAGTCGCAGTACTTCTGATGCATCTTTAATATTTTTCCCTTGAGAGTTCAGCAGTCCTCTCTCTTTCTAAATGGCTCTGTGAGCATGCACTACTCCAAATGCATACTTCGAGTCCGTGTATATGTTTATTTCTTTCCCTCTTGCCAATTCTAGGGCCCGAGTTAGAGCAATTATCTCGGCCTTCTGTGCAGAGGTATTTGTTGGCAGGGGCCCAGATGATATTACTTCCTTGCACGTTGGAACTGCCTACCCGGCGTGCCGTTTTCCACTGATGATATAACTGCTTCCATCAGTAAACGAGACTTCTGCATTCTCCAGAGGGGTGTCCTTCAAGTCAGGGCAGCTGGAGTAGGTGGCTTCAATGGTCTCCAGGCAGTCATGTTCCACTGGTTCCCCTTGGTTTCTACTGAGGAAGGAGGCTGGATTGACAATGTTAGCCACTACTATCTCTACATCATCTTGCTCCGCTATGATAGCTTGGTATCTCAGGAGCCGTTGTGGGGAAAGCCAATGCCCACCTTTTACCTCTAGCACTGCAGACACTGTGTGAGACACTAGCACAGTTCTTTTCTGGCCTAGGGTGAATTTGTGTGCCTCTTGGATGTTCAGTACGACTGCTGCAACAGCTCTGAGGCACCCAGGCCACCCTTTAGCTGCTGTATCCAATTGCTTAGAGAAGTAAGCCACTGCTCTCCGATATGGGCCCAGGTCCTGTGCTAGTATTCCTAAGGCGATTCCTTGCTTCTCATGGGAGAATAAAAGGAAAGGCTTACTCACGTCCGGCAATCTCAGGGCTGGAGCTGACATGAGGGCTTTTTTCAGCTGGTTGAAAGCTTGCGTAGCTTCCTTTGTCTCTTGGATGTTCCTGCTTTCAGTTGCAATCAGTTCATAGAAGGGCTTAACAAACAGTCCATAGTTATAGATCCATAACCTGCACCACCCTGTCATCCTCAGGAAAGTTCGTAGTTCCTTTACAGTCTGAGGTTTTGGGCTCTGGCATATTGCCTCCTTCCGGCTTTGGCCCAAGGTACGTTGTCTAGCACTGACTTCGTAGCCCAGATAAGTTACTTTCTGTTTTACTACTTGGGCTTTTTTCTTTGATACTCGGTACCCTTGGAGCCCCAAAAAGTTCAAGAGGCTTATCGTCCAGGCCGTGCATGCTTCCCTTGTCCGTGTGGCTATCAGGATGTCATCTACGTACTCTAGCAACTTCCCTTCCTCTGGAGGGGCTTCTCAGGTCTCTAATTCTTTTGCAAGTTGTTCTCCAAACAAAGTGGGTGAGTTTTTGAATCCTTGTGGGAGTCTGGTCCATGTCAGTTGAGTTCTTGGCCCGCTCTTAGGATTTTCCCATTCAAATGCAAAAATTTTCTGGCTTCGTGGATAGGAAGGCAAAAGAAGGCATCTTTTCAATCTAAAACGGTAAACCAAGTTAGCTCGGCTGTTAAGCAAGTTAATAACGTGTAGGGATTGGCCACCACAGGATACAGATCCTCAGTGACCTTGTTTATGGCCCGCAGATCCTGTACTAACCGGTATGACCCATCAGGTTTACCAACTGGTAGGATAGGGGTATTAACACTTACATAACATAAGTTGGAACAAGGTATTATAGACAATATCATGGTCATCAATGGAAGCAATATTTGATTGAACTTTTTAGTTCTGAGGGTTCGTAACTTGTGTTTGTTGGTGACAGCAGGGAAGCACAGTGAGGCTGCTTAACAGGGCAGGATGCATACATATACTTTCCTTCGTCTACATTCACTTAACTTTATTTTACTTACTCTTACACATAACAAAACAACCACAACAACAAGGTACCTTTTCTTTTTCAACACACCTATTACACTTTTAGGTGTCCCTGGCTAGTCCCAGTGTTCTTGGATACCCCTCAATCTAGCTGTGTGGTTCCCAACTCTAGATCCTGTCAGACTTCTCTTCAAACTGGCAAAATTTTTACTCAATCTTGGCTGCTCTCAACAACCCAGCAAACTTAATTCTGGGTGCTCTTGCAATGTTAATCCCTCAACCCAGCAGGTTTGACTTAACCCTGGATGCTCTTGGAACATTAATCCCTCAATCCAGCAGGTTTGAATCAACCCTGGATGCTCTTGGAATATTAATCCCTCAATCCAGCAGGTTTGATCTTGGATGTTCTTGGGCATTCTTATCCCTCAATCCAGCAGAATTTTTAGGGGCCCCTCCTACACATTTTACCTTTTATTTTTCCCCAATAGATTATGCCAAGAAAACCCTCTTTTTACCTTTTAATTCATTTTTTTTTTCTAATTAATTACCTTTTACTCCCCCCCCCCCCCCCCCACTAAGGGGTCCCACTCTTTCTCTGAGACCCAGTCCCAGGGGGGGTTCTCTCACTCTTTTTATTACTCGCTTCGTCTCTTTACTGGCCGCTTTTCTCGCGAAAAAGACGGAAACGCAGCATGGGAGACTGTCGCTCTCGCTTAGCAGGTCTGGGGTAACCAGCCCGCCTCTGTCACGATCCGCTTATGGCGGGGTGTCGTGATGGTTCTTTTCACCGATCCCAAAAGTGCAACAAAGGCAAACAACAAGGGACTATCAGTTAATCACAACAAATGCACCTTTAGTAGGGGCCAAAACAGTAAACGCGATAGTGGGGATCTGAAAGGAGATAAAAGGTTAGAGAGAGAAGAGGGATATGGGAATAGCTACCAACACAGGCGAGATCCTCAGTGCTCCGGACGATGGGGATCCGTCTGTCGTGTCGGGGGAGTCTTCGAAGTTCTGGTCGACTCGGGGCTCCAGTTATAATCCACAGAGGAGAGAGGGGGGGAACAAGTGTAATAATGAAAGTCCATTGTAATCGCCCCGAGGGAACGGGTGAGTCCACAGAAACCACCAAAGCAAGACGAATCCAATGAAGAATAAGTCCATTTGAATCACTGAAGGGAAACAGGTCATGTCATTAGTGGTCAGAGCACCAATTTCCCCTCCTCCCTATAGCAGGGGTCTCAGTCTCAGTCCTTGGGAGGAGGGTTCTCATTCTTTCTTTGTCACAGTGGTAACGAGGCAGATGAGGGGTCTTCAATGAAGGACCGCGAGAGTCACCCCAAAAGTTCATTTGGCTTAAGAACGGAGATTAGAAGCAGGCTGCGCATCAGGCTGTCCCGTGCTGGCTCCATGTCAGGTCTTTGCCAAGTCCTTGCCAACTCCTTGCCAAGTTCTTACCAGGCCTTGTTGGGAACAGCCAGCATGACGGTTCAGTGGTCCCACCTGTGCTGTGTCCTGTTCTAAGCCGGAACTACAGTGGGGGAAGGGATTCTTTCTTGTGGCAATCGGAAGGCAGAATGGAAAATGAGGGGCTTCAGACGGGCTCTTACAGCCTCTCATTCACACACATTCATCCCCCCTTTATTCGCCCTGTAATGCAAAGGATCTCCCAGTTGCCGAGCCGTGGGGGCTTTTAGCCACTCGGCACGAAGCTCGGATAGCTGGTACATCTGAGGGTCCACCAGAAGAACGGGAGGGACACTCGGGCTGCTGAAATCCTGCTCGTTGATTGAAGGGTCGCAGAAGGGGCAAACAGGGAGACAACGAAGCAGAAGGGAGGCAGATTCCGAGAGCCCCGAAGGGCGGGCTGAGGATTCTTTTACTGCGTAGGGGTAGGAGGGTTTAGCATTCGAGGGTACAATCGGGAGAAGGCTAAAGGGAGGGGAAATATAACATTAACCAGTGGGGAAAAGGGAAAGGAGTGTTCTTGGTGGAAGAACCAAAGGGAAAACGTGGAACAGAGAAGATTCTAGGCTAAGGGGCAGACTTGAACAATAACTGACAGGACAGGGGGAGGGTACAATTCTCTTCCAAAAGGGGGTGAAGAACTCATACAACTGCTGTTTCCCATGGCAACCCTAGACTGCCTTCCCCAACCCCTCCTCCTGCACCAGTGACAGCTTTTAACACTGAAGGGCAGTGCTATTGTATAACAAACACTTAACTCTTAGCCCAGCCGGGCTCGCCGGCTACTTTTGCAAGCTTTTTACCAACTAGCGATGCTTGTAAGCGGTGCTTGTAACTCCTAGCTTGTACCACGCTCCCACTAGCTGCGCTATCAGCTAGCGGCGTTCAAAGCAGCTCCTCAAACCGCGGCTTGTGCCCGCGCGCCCGCTGCGCTATCAGCTGGGCCGCGCCTAAAGCACCTTTGCAAGCCCCGACTTAAGCCCCGCGCCGCACTCCCCCAGCTCGCCAGAGACAGCCCGTGCCACGCATGCGCACCACCCGCTCTATCGGGTAGAGTGCGCACTACCCGCACGATCAGGTAGTGTGGGCTGAGAGCTGCCCTGCGCATGCGCTCTCTAGCACCACCGCGCCGCCTCTCTGTATCTTAGCAAGGCCGCACCGCGCTTCACCGTTCCACTCACACATACACACACACGCACAAGCACGCACGTCCGGACGTAACAGACACACTACACTGCAATCGGGACACACACCACACACTGAAATCGCGATTTCGCCCTCCCCGAGCCGCGCTATCAGCTGGGGAGGTCCTCCCGCCGCCGGCCTCTCCCCCGATGGCGGTCTGCTTGCAAGCCCCTAGGCAAACCTGCGCGCAAAAACATCTTTTTGCGACTTATCAGTGCCAACCGTAAGAAAATAAATTAACACATACCGCTTTCATCCGCTAGTCGACGGGCCGTGGTCTGCTCCCCGCAGTGTACAGCCGAGGCGCAGAGCCCCTCCGGGGAAAAGCCCTGTGGCGCCTGAGGGTGTCTGCTCCCAACCGGACCTGCGGGTGAGCAGAGCAGTCCCTTCGTGGTCGCCAACTGAAACGATACGCGGAAGAAATCAATAGACTCCATAACCTGGGGTAGTTATGAAGTGGGTATGTATGTCAGCGCCCGGCACAAGTGAGATAGCTCTCCAAAACTTGTGCCCCGAGCCTCAGTCTGACCCACACTTTTATTCTTAAAGACGTTCCATATGCAAAACATTGCACAACTTTTTCATGCATATTCAACCCCTGGCCCCGCCTGTCCTCGCTTCTCATGCTAAGTAAGTCCACGCCCTTCTGGGCATGCGTGGTTTGCTGTGGTGGTCGTACGGGGGTCTCTTGGTGGTCCTGAGGCTGAAAATTGTGGTCTTCCTCATGATTGAACTTTTGAACTTTTCCTCTCTGCGCGTGCGCTTTTGGTCCTTTGGTGCTTCTCTGAGTACGTCTGTCAGTCTTGATAGGCTTGGAGACAGAGGAGCTTCTTTATCTGGGTTCTTTCCTTCTTCTGGTATTGTTCTTTATGCAAGAAGCTTCAGAAATTTGCATTTTCCTTTGCCCTTTCTATTAGGCAGAGGTTTCTTAAGCAAAAGGTTGAAAATTCAACACATAACTCTACAAGCTAAACTAGAAATGCTTAATTCATTTTGTTAAACCAACGCTAAAAATCTCTATTTCACCTCGAGAGCTGTCAAAGAGCAGAAAGCAGCTGAGATGCTGAAAAGCAGCAAAGCTGAACTGCCTGCCTCAACTTCAGCAGTGTGTAATTGACTGAAGGCGAAAAACCAAGCAGCAGAGCAGCGGGCTTCTGTGCGCACTGAAGGCAATTGCAAGAATCCAGCAGCTGCTCCTCGCCAAGCACAGGCAGCTGCCTGTGTTCTTGCTTCTTGACCAACTCACAGTTGCCCTTCTTTTCAGCAGCTGCCACCGTGTTCTCTGCATCTCGGAGCCTCTGGGGAGCAACAAGAATTTCCAAGGAGGGATGCATGAAAACTAAAATAAAAACTCAGGAAGGTTGTCCTGGAACACCTCCCATTGGCATACCAGAAGTGAATTCAAGAGGCAGGAGAGCAGCAGCCACCGTCTTGCAGCTGTCTGCGAGTTTCGCACACAAGCCGGCTTCTTCGCGGCTTCGTTCTTCGCCTCTTGCAAGCTACCGCGATCTCCGGCTGCCGGAGGCGAAGAAGCCGCTACTTCGCGCACAGATCACTGGAGCGGCAGCGGTGCGCTCCGGAGAGCCGCTTTTGCCGAAAGACGCCGGGAAGCGGCACTTGCTTTCGGCCAGCTGCGGAGCTGCGTATTCTGCCTCTCTAGTCGCCTACATCTTAGCGAAAAGCTTTTCCGCTCCAGTTCTCAAGGAGAAAGTGTACCAGCACTGCTCACTTAGCCCGACCTTGCCAGGAAATTAGATTTGCTGCACATTCCAAGGACACTGCATTTTCCTGGGCAAGCTGCAACCTGCTGGCAGATGGCCGTGCTCTCTGCCCACTCCTGCCCAGTTCTTGCTACTAGCGGGCACGTTGCAGCCTGGCGAAGGCAAGAAACCTCGATAGCTGTCACAGAGCAGAAGGGCAGCTGAGATGCTGAAAAGCAGCAAAGCTGAACTGCCTGCCTCAACTTCAGCAGTGTGTAATTGACTGAAGGCGAAAAACCAAGCAGCAGAGCAGCGGGCTTCTGTGCGCACTGAAGGCAATTGCAAGAATGCAGCAGCCTGTCCTTGCCAAGCACAGGCAGCTGCCTGTGTTCTTGCTTCTTGACCAACTCACAGTTGCTCTTCTTTTCAGCAGCTGCCACTGTGTTCTCTGCATCTCGGAGCCTCTGGGGAGCAACAAGAGTTTCCAAGGAGGGATGCATGAAAGCTAAAATAAAAACTCAGGAAGGTTGTCCTGGAACACCTCCCATTGGCATGCCAAGGGTGAATTCAAGAGGCAGGAGAGCGGCAGCCACCGTCCTGCAGCTGTCTGCGAGTTTCGCACACAAGCCGGCTTCTTCGCGGCTTCGTTCTTCGCCTCTTGCAAGCTACCGCGATCTCCGGCTGCCGGAGGCGAAGAAGCCGTTACTTCGCGCACAGATCACTGAAGCGGCAGCGGTGCGCTCCGGAGAGCCGCTTTTGCCGAAAGACGCCGGGAAGCGGCACTTGCTTTCGGCCAGCTGCGGAGCTGCGTATTCTGCCTCTCTAGTCGCCTACATCTTAGCGAAAAGCTTTTCCGCTCCAGTTCTCAAGGAGAAAGTGTACCAGCACTGCTCACTTAGCCCGACCTTGCCAGGAAATGAGATTTGCTGCACATTCCAAGGACACTGCATTTTCCTGGGCAAGCTGCAACCTGCTGGCAGATGGCCGTGCTCTCTGCCCACTCCTGCCCAGTTCTTGGTACTAGCGGGCACGTTGCAGCCTGGCGAAGGCAAGAAACCTGGAGAGCTGTCACAGAGCAGAAGGGCAGCTGAGATGCTGAAAAGCAGCAAAGCTGAACTGCCTGCCTCAACTTCAGCAGTGTGTAATTGACTGAAGGCGATAAACCAAGCAGCAGAGCAGCGGGCTTCTGTGCGCACTGAAGGCAATTGCAAGAATCCAGCAGCTGCTCCTCGCCAAGCACAGGCAGCTGCCTATGTTCTTGCTTCTTGACCAACTCACAGTTGCCCTTCTTTTCAGCAGCTGCCACCGTGTTCTCTGCATCTCGGAGCCTCTGGGGAGCAACAAGAATTTCCAAGGAGGGATGCATGAAAACTAAAATAAAAACTCAGGAAGGTTGTCCTGGAACACCTCCCATTGGCATGCCAGAAGTGAATTCAAGAGGCAGGAGAGCGGCAGCCACCGTCCTGCGGCTGTCTGCGAGTTTCGCACAAAAGCCGGCTTCTTCGCGGCTTCGTTCTTCGCCTCTTGTAAGCTAGCGCGATCTCCGGCTGCCGGAGGCGAAGAAGCCGCTACTTCGCGCACAGATCACTGGAGCGGAAGCGATGCGCTCCGGAGAGCCGCTTTTGCCGAAAGACGCCGGGAAGCGGCACTTGCTTTCGGCCAGCTGCGGAGCTGCGTATTCTGCCTCTCTAGTCGCCTACATCTTAGCGAAAAGCTTTTCCGCTCCAGTTCTCAAGGAGAAAGTGTACCAGCACTGCTCACTTAGCCCGACCTTGCCAGGAAATGAGATTTGCTGCACATTCCAAGGACACTGCATTTTCCTGGGCAAGCTGCAACCTGCTGGCAGATGGCCGTGCTCTCTGCCCACTCCTGCCCAGTTCTTGGTACTAGCGGGCACGTTGCAGCCTGGCGAAGGGAAGAAACCTCGAGAGCTGTCACAGAGCAGAAGGGCAGCTGAGATGCTGAAAAGCAGCAAAGCTGAACTGCCTGCCTCAACTTCAGCAGTGTGTAATTGACTGAAGGCGAAAAACCAAGCAGCAGAGCAGCGGGCTTCTGTGCGCACTGAAGGCAATTGCAAGAATCCAGCAGCTGCTCCTCGCCAAGCACAGGCAGCTGCCTGTGTTCTTGCTTCTTGACCAACTCACAGTTGCCCTTCTTTTCAGCAGCTGCCACCGTGTTCTCTGCATCTCGGAGCCTCTGGGGAGCAACAGGAATTTCCAAGGAGGGATGCATGAAAACTAAAATAAAAACTCAGGAAGGTTGTCCTGGAGCACCTCCCATTGGCATGCCAGAAGTGAATTCAAGAGGCAGGAGAGCGGCAGCCGCCATCCTGCGGCTGTCTGCGAGTTTCGCACACAAGCCGGCTTCTTCGCGGCTTCGTTCTTCGCCTCTTGTAAGCTACAGCGATCTCCGGCTGCCGGAGGCGAAGAAGCCGCTACTTCGCGCACAGATCACTGGAGCGGCAGCGATGCGCTCCGGAGAGCCGCTTTTGCCGAAAGACGCCGGGAAGCGGCACTTGCTTTCGGCCAGCTGCGGAGCTGCGTATTCTGCCTCTCTAGTCGCCTACATCTTAGCGAAAAGCTTTTCCGCTCCAGTTCTCAAGGAGAAAGTGTACCAGCACTGCTCACTTAGTCCGACTTTGCCAGGAAATGAGATTTGCTGCACATTCCAAGGACACTTCATTTTCCTGGGCAAGCTGCAACCTGCTGGCAGATGGCCGTGCTCTCTGCCCACTCCTGCCCAGTTCTTGGTACTAGCGGGCACGTTGCAGCCTGGCGAAGGCAAGAAACCTGGAGAGCTGTCACAGAGCAGAAAGGCAGCTGAGATGCTGAAAAGCAGCAAAGCTGAACTGCCTGCCTCAACTTCAGCAGTGTGTAATTGACTGAAGGCGAAAAACCAAGCAGCAGAGCAGCGGGCTTCTGTGCGCACTGAAGGCAATTGCAAGAATCCAGCAGCTGCTCCTTGCCAAGCACAGGCAGCTGCCTGTGTTCTTGCTTCTTGACCAACTCACAGTTGCCCTTCTTTTCAGCAGCTGCCACCGTGTTCTCTGCATCTCGGAGCCTCTGGGGAGCAACAAGAATTTCCAAGGAGGGATGCATGAAAACTAAAATAAAAACTCAGGAAGGTTGTCCTGGAACACCTCCCATTGGCATGCCAGAAGTGAATTCAAGAGGCAGGAGAGCGGCAGCCACCGTCCTGCGGCTGTCTGCGAGTTTCGCACACAAGCCGGCTTCTTCGCGGCTTCGTTCTTCGCCTCTTGTAAGCTAGCGCGATCTCCGGCTGCCGGAGGCGAAGAAGCCGCTACTTCGCGCACAGATCACTGGAGCGGCAGCGATGCGCTCCGGAGAGCCGCTTTTGCCGAAAGACGCCGGGAAGCGGCACTTGCTTTCGGCCAGCTGCGGAGCTGCGTATTCTGCCTCTCTAGTCGCCTACATCTTAGCGAAAAGCTTTTCCGCTCCAGTTCTCAAGGAGAAAGTGTACCAGCACTGCTCACTTAGCCCGACCTTGCCAGGAAATGAGATTTGCTGCACATTCCAAGGACACTTCATTTTCCTGGGCAAGCTGCAACCTGCTGGCAGATGGCCGTGCTCTCTGCCCACTCCTGCCCAGTTCTTGGTACTAGCGGGCACGTTGCAGCCTGGCGAAGGCAAGAAACCTGGAGAGCTGTCACAGAGCAGAAAGGCAGCTGAGATGCTGAAAAGCAGCAAAGCTGAACTGCCTGCCTCAACTTCAGCAGTGTGTAATTGACTGAAGGCGAAAAACCAAGCAGCAGAGCAGCGGGCTTCTGTGCGCACTGAAGGCAATTGCAAGAATCCAGCAGCTGCTCCTTGCCAAGCACAGGCAGCTGCCTGTGTTCTTGCTTCTTGACCAACTCACAGTTGCCCTTCTTTTCAGCAGCTGCCACCGTGTTCTCTGCATCTCGGAGCCTCTGGGGAGCAACAAGAATTTCCAAGGAGGGATGCATGAAAACTAAAATAAAAACTCAGGAAGGTTGTCCTGGAACACCTCCCATTGGCATGCCAGAAGTGAATTCAAGAGGCAGGAGAGCGGCAGCCACCGTCCTGCGGCTGTCTGCGAGTTTCGCACACAAGCCGGCTTCTTCGCGGCTTCGTTCTTCGCCTCTTGCAAGCTACCGCGATCTCCGGCTGCCGGAGGCGAAGAAGCCGCTACTTCGCGCACAGATCACTGGAGCGGCAGCGATGCGCTCCGGAGAGCCGCTTTTGCCGAAAGACGCCGGGAAGCGGCACTTGCTTTCGGCCAGCTGCGGAGCTGCGTATTCTGCCTCTCTAGTCGCCTACATCTTAGCGAAAAGCTTTTCCGCTCCAGTTCTCAAGGAGAAAGTGTACCAGCACTGCTCACTTAGCCCGACCTTGCCAGGAAATGAGATTTGCTGCACATTCCAAGGACACTGCATTTTCCTGGGCAAGCTGCAACCTGCTGGCAGATGGCCGTGCTCTCTGCCCACTCCTGCCCAGTTCTTGGTACTAGCGGGCACGTTGCAGCCTGGCGAAGGCAAGAAACCTGGAGAGCTGTCACAGAGCAGAAGGGCAGCTGAGATGCTGAAAAGCAGCAAAGCTGAACTGCCTGCCTCAACTTCAGCAGTGTGTAATTGACTGAAGGCGAAAAACCAAGCAGCAGAGCAGCGGGCTTCTGTGCGCACTGAAGGCAATTGCAAGAATCCAGCAGCTGCTCCTCGCCAAGCACAGGCAGCTGCCTATGTTCTTGCTTCTTGACCAACTCACAGTTGCCCTTCTTTTCAGCAGCTGCCACCGTGTTCTCTGCATCTCGGAGCCTCTGGGGAGCAACAAGAATTTCCAAGGAGAGATGCATGAAAACTAAAATAAAAACTCAGGAAGGTTGTCCTGGAACACCTCCCATTGGCATGCCAGAAGTGAATTCAAGAGGCAGGAGAGCGGCAGCCACCGTCCTGCGGCTGTCTGCGAGTGTCGCACAAAAGCCGGCTTCTTCGCGGCTTCGTTCTTCGCCTCTTGTAAGCTAGCGCGATCTCCGGCTGCCGGAGGCGAAGAAGCCGCTACTTCGCGCACAGATCACTGGAGCGGAAGCGATGCGCTCCGGAGAGCCGCTTTTGCCGAAAGACGCCGGGAAGCGGCACTTGCTTTCGGCCAGCTGCGGAGCTGCGTATTCTGCCTCTCTAGTCGCCTACATCTTAGCGAAAAGCTTTTCCGCTCCAGTTCTCAAGGAGAAAGTGTACCAGCACTGCTCACTTAGCCCGACCTTGCCAGGAAATGAGATTTGCTGCACATTCCAAGGACACTGCATTTTCCTGGGCAAGCTGCAACCTGCTGGCAGATGGCCGTGCTCTCTGCCCACTCCTGCCCAGTTCTTGCTACTAGCGGGCACGTTGCAGCCTGGCGAAGGCAAGAAACCTGGAGAGCTGTCACAGAGCAGAAGGGCAGCTGAGATGCTGAAAAGCAGCAAAGCTGAACTGCCTGCCTCAACTTCAGCAGTGTGTAATTGACTGAAGGCGAAAAACCAAGCAGCAGAGCAGCGGGCTTCTGTGCGCACTGAAGGCAATTGCAAGAATCCAGCAGCTGCTCCTCGCCAAGCACAGGCAGCTGCCTGTGTTCTTGCTTCTTGACCAACTCACAGTTGCCCTTCTTTTCAGCAGCTGCCACCGTGTTCTCTGCATCTCGGAGCCTCTGGGGAGCAACAGGAATTTCCAAGGAGGGATGCATGAAAACTAAAATAAAAACTCAGGAAGGTTGTCCTGGAGCACCTCCCATTGGCATGCCAGAAGTGAATTCAAGAGGCAGGAGAGCGGCAGCCGCCATCCTGCGGCTGTCTGCGAGTTTCGCACACAAGCCGGCTTCTTCGCGGCTTCGTTCTTCGCCTCTTGTAAGCTACAGCGATCTCCGGCTGCCGGAGGCGAAGAAGCCGCTACTTCGCGCACAGATCACTGGAGCGGCAGCGATGCGCTCCGGAGAGCCGCTTTTGCCGAAAGACGCCGGGAAGCGGCACTTGCTTTCGGCCAGCTGCGGAGCTGCGTATTCTGCCTCTCTAGTCGCCTACATCTTAGCGAAAAGCTTTTCCGCTCCAGTTCTCAAGGAGAAAGTGTACCAGCACTGCTCACTTAGCCCTACCTTGCCAGGAAATGAGATTTGCTGCAGATTCCAAGGACACTGCATTTTCCTGGGCAAGCTGCAACCTGCTGGCAGATGGCCGTGCTCTCTGCCCACTCCTGCCCAGTTCTTGGTACTAGCGGGCACGTTGCAGCCTGGCGAAGGCAAGAAACCTGGAGAGCTGTCACAGAGCAGAAGGGCAGCTGAGATGCTGAAAAGCAGCAAAGCTGAACTGCCTGCCTCAACTTCAGCAGTGTGTAATTGACTGAAGGCGAAAAACCAAGCAGCAGAGCAGCGGGCTTCTGTGCGCACTGAAGGCAATTGCAAGAATCCAGCAGCTGCTCCTCGCCAAGCACAGGCAGCTGCCTGTGTTCTTGCTTCTTGACCAACTCACAGTTGCCCTTCTTTTCAGCAGCTGCCACCGTGTTCTCTGCATCTCGGAGCCTCTGGGGAGCAACAGGAATTTCCAAGGAGGGATGCATGAAAACTAAAATAAAAACTCAGGAAGGTTGTCCTGGAGCACCTCCCATTGGCATGCCAGAAGTGAATTCAAGAGGCAGGAGAGCGGCAGCCGCCATCCTGCGGCTGTCTGCGAGTTTCGCACACAAGCCGGCTTCTTCGCGGCTTCGTTCTTCGCCTCTTGTAAGCTACAGCGATCTCCGGCTGCCGGAGGCGAAGAAGCCGCTACTTCGCGCACAGATCACTGGAGCGGAAGCGATGCGCTCCGGAGAGCCGCTTTTGCCGAAAGACGCCGGGAAGCGGCACTTGCTTTCGGCCAGCTGCGGAGCTGCGTATTCTGCCTCTCTAGTCGCCTACATCTTAGCGAAAAGCTTTTCCGCTCCAGTTCTCAAGGAGAAAGTGTACCAGCACTGCTCACTTAGTCCGACTTTGCCAGGAAATGAGATTTGCTGCACATTCCAAGGACACTTCATTTTCCTGGGAAAGCTGCAACCTGCTGGCAGATGGCCGTGCTCTCTGCCCACTCCTGCCCAGTTCTTGCTACTAGCGGGCACGTTGCAGCCTGGCGAAGGCAAGAAACCTCGAGAGCTGTCACAGAGCAGAAAGGCAGCTGAGATGCTGAAAAGCAGCAAAGCTGAACAGCCTGCCTCAGCTTCAGCAGTGTGTAATTGACTGAAGGCGAAAAACCAAGCAGCAGAGCAGCGGGCTTCTGTGCGCACTGAAGGCAATTGCAAGAATCCAGCAGCTGCTCCTCGCCAAGCACAGGCAGCTGCCTGTGTTCTTGCTTCTTGACCAACTCACAGTTGCCCTTCTTTTCAGCAGCTGCCACCGTGTTCTCTGCATCTCGGAGCCTCTGGGGAGCAACAAGAATTTCCAAGGAGGGATGCATGACGACTATGTCAAAACCCAGGAAAGTTGTCCTGGAACACCTCCCATTGGCATGCCAGAAGTGAATTCAAGAGGCAGGAGAGCGGCAGCCACCATCCTGCGGCTGTCTGCGAGTTTCGCACACAAGCCGGCTTCTTCGCGGCTTCGTTCTTCGCCTCTTGCAAGCTACCGCGATCTCCGGCTGCCGGAGGCGAAGAAGCCGCTACTTCGCGCACAGATCACTGGAGCGGCAGCGATGCGCTCCGAAGCGCCGCTTTTGCCGAAAGACGCCGGGAAGCGGCACTTGCTTTCGGCCAGCTGCGGAGCTGCGTATTCTGCCTCTCTAGTCGCCTACATCTTAGCGAAAAGCTTTTCCGCTCCAGTTCTCAAGGAGAAAGTGTACCAGCACTGCTCACTTAGCCCGACCTTGCCAGGAAATGAGATTTGCTGCACATTCCAAGGACACTGCATTTTCCTGGGCAAGCTGCAACCTGCTGGCAGATGGCCGTGCTCTCTGCCCACTCCTGCCCAGTTCTTGGTACTAGCGGGCACGTTGCAGCCTGGCGAAGGCAAGAAACCTGGAGAGCTGTCACAGAGCAGAAAGGCAGCTGAGATGCTGAAAAGCAGCAAAGCTGAACTGCCTGCCTCAACTTCAGCAGTGTGTAATTGACTGAAGGCGAAAAACCAAGCAGCAGAGCAGCGGGCTTCTGTGCGCACTGAAGGCAATTGCAAGAATCCAGCAGCTGCTCCTTGCCAAGCACAGGCAGCTGCCTGTGTTCTTGCTTCTTGACCAACTCACAGTTGCCCTTCTTTTCAGCAGCTGCCACCGTGTTCTCTGCATCTCGGAGCCTCTGGGGAGCAACAAGAATTTCCAAGGAGGGATGCATGAAAACTAAAATAAAAACTCAGGAAGGTTGTCCTGGAACACCTCCCATTGGCATGCCAGAAGTGAATTCAAGAGGCAGGAGAGCGGCAGCCACCGTCCTGCGGCTGTCTGCGAGTTTCGCACACAAGCCGGCTTCTTCGCGGCTTCGTTCTTCGCCTCTTGTAAGCTACCGCGATCTCCGGCTGCCGGAGGCGAAGAAGCCGCTACTTCGCGCACAGATCACTGGAGCGGCAGCGATGCGCTCCGGAGAGCCGCTTTTGCCGAAAGACGCCGGGAAGCGGCACTTGCTTTCGGCCAGCTGCGGAGCTGCGTATTCTGCCTCTCTAGTCGCCTACATCTTAGCGAAAAGCTTTTCCGCTCCAGTTCTCAAGGAGAAAGTGTACCAGCACTGCTCACTTAGCCCGACCTTGCCAGGAAATGAGATTTGCTGCACATTCCAAGGACACTTCATTTTCCTGGGCAAGCTGCAACCTGCTGGCAGATGGCCGTGCTCTCTGCCCACTCCTGCCCAGTTCTTGGTACTAGCAGGCACGTTGCAGCCTGGCGAAGGCAAGAAACCTGGAGAGCTGTCACAGAGCAGAAAGGCAGCTGAGATGCTGAAAAGCAGCAAAGCTGAACTGCCTGCCTCAACTTCAGCAGTGTGTAATTGACTGAAGGCGAAAAACCAAGCAGCAGAGCAGCGGGCTTCTGTGCGCACTGAAGGCAATTGCAAGAATCCAGCAGCTGCTCCTTGCCAAGCACAGGCAGCTGCCTGTGTTCTTGCTTCTTGACCAACTCACAGTTGCCCTTCTTTTCAGCAGCTGCCACCGTGTTCTCTGCATCTCGGAGCCTCTGGGGAGCAACAAGAATTTCCAAGGAGGGATGCATGAAAACTAAAATAAAAACTCAGGAAGGTTGTCCTGGAACACCTCCCATTGGCATGCCAGAAGTGAATTCAAGAGGCAGGAGAGCGGCAGCCACCGTCCTGCGGCTGTCTGCGAGTTTCGCACACAAGCCGGCTTCTTCGCGGCTTCGTTCTTCGCCTCTTGCAAGCTACCGCGATCTCCGGCTGCCGGAGGCGAAGAAGCCGCTACTTCGCGCACAGATCACTAGAGCGGCAGCGGTGCGCTCCGGAGAGCCGCTTTTGCCGAAAGACGCCGGGAAGCGGCACTTGCTTTCGGCCAGCTGCGGAGCTGCGTATTCTGCCTCTCTAGTCGCCTACATCTTAGCGAAAAGCTTTTCCGCTCCAGTTCTCAAGGAGAAAGTGTACCAGCACTGCTCACTTAGCCCGACCTTGCCAGGAAATGAGATTTGCTGCACATTCCAAGGACACTGCATTTTCCTGGGCAAGCTGCAACCTGCTGGCAGATGGCCGTGCTCTCTGCCCACTCCTGCCCAGTTCTTGGTACTAGCGGGCACGTTGCAGCCTGGCGAAGGCAAGAAACCTCGATAGCTGTCACAGAGCAGAAGGGCAGCTGAGATGCTGAAAAGCAGCAAAGCTGAACTGCCTGCCTCAACTTCAGCAGTGTGTAATTGACTGAAGGCGAAAAACCAAGCAGCAGAGCAGCGGGCTTCTGTGCGCACTGAAGGCAATTGCAAGAATCCAGCAGCTGCTCCTCGCCAAGCACAGGCAGCTGCCTGTGTTCTTGCTTCTTGACCAACTCACAGTTGCCCTTCTTTTCAGCAGCTGCCACCGTGTTCTCTGCATCTCGGAGCCTCTGGGGAGCAACAGGAATTTCCAAGGAGGGATGCATGAAAACTAAAATAAAAACTCAGGAAGGTTGTCCTGGAGCACCTCCCATTGGCATGCCAGAAGTGAATTCAAGAGGCAGGAGAGCGGAAGCCGCCATCCTGCGGCTGTCTGCGAGTTTCGCACACAAGCCGGCTTCTTCGCGGCTTCGTTCTTCGCCTCTTGTAAGCTACAGCGATCTCCGGCTGCCGGAGGCGAAGAAGCCGCTACTTCGCGCACAGATCACTGGAGCGGAAGCGATGCGCTCCGGAGAGCCGCTTTTGCCGAAAGACGCCGGGAAGCGGCACTTGCTTTCGGCCAGCTGCGGAGCTGCGTATTCTGCCTCTCTAGTCGCCTACATCTTAGCGAAAAGCTTTTCCGCTCCAGTTCTCAAGGAGAAAGTGTACCAGCACTGCTCACTTAGCCCGACCTTGCCAGGAAATGAGATTTGCTGCACATTCCAAGGACACTGCATTTTCCTGGGCAAGCTGCAACCTGCTGGCAGATGGCCGTGCTCTCTGCCCACTCCTGCCCAGTTCTTGGTACTAGCGGGCACGTTGCAGCCTGGCGAAGGCAAGAAACCTGGAGAGCTGTCACAGAGCAGAAGGGCAGCTGAGATGCTGAAAAGCAGCAAAGCTGAACTGCCTGCCTCAACTTCAGCAGTGTGTAATTGACTGAAGGCGAAAAACCAAGCAGCAGAGCAGCGGGCTTCTGTGCGCACTGAAGGCAATTGCAAGAATCCAGCAGCTGCTCCTCGCCAAGCACAGGCAGCTGCCTGTGTTCTTGCTTCTTGACCAACTCACAGTTGCCCTTCTTTTCAGCAGCTGCCACCGTGTTCTCTGCATCTCGGAGCCTCTGGGGAGCAACAGGAATTTCCAAGGAGGGATGCATGAAAACTAAAATAAAAACTCAGGAAGGTTGTCCTGGAGCACCTCCCATTGGCATGCCAGAAGTGAATTCAAGAGGCAGGAGAGCGGCAGCCGCCATCCTGCGGCTGTCTGCGAGTTTCGCACACAAGCCGGCTTCTTCGCGGCTTCGTTCTTCGCCTCTTGTAAGCTACAGCGATCTCCGGCTGCCGGAGGCGAAGAAGCCGCTACTTCGCGCACAGATCACTGGAGCGGAAGCGATGCGCTCCGGAGAGCCGCTTTTGCCGAAAGACGCCGGGAAGCGGCACTTGCTTTCGGCCAGCTGCGGAGCTGCGTATTCTGCCTCTCTAGTCGCCTACATCTTAGCGAAAAGCTTTTCCGCTCCAGTTCTCAAGGAGAAAGTGTACCAGCACTGCTCACTTAGTCCGACTTTGCCAGGAAATGAGATTTGCTGCACATTCCAAGGACACTTCATTTTCCTGGGCAAGCTGCAACCTGCTGGCAGATGGCCGTGCTCTCTGCCCACTCCTGCCCAGTTCTTGGTACTAGCGGGCACGTTGCAGCCTGGCGAAGGCAAGAAACCTGGAGAGCTGTCACAGAGCAGAAAGGCAGCTGAGATGCTGAAAAGCAGCAAAGCTGAACTGCCTGCCTCAACTTCAGCAGTGTGTAATTGACTGAAGGCGAAAAACCAAGCAGCAGAGCAGCGGGCTTCTGTGCGCACTGAAGGCAATTGCAAGAATCCAGCAGCTGCTCCTTGCCAAGCACAGGCAGCTGCCTGTGTTCTTGCTTCTTGACCAACTCACAGTTGCCCTTCTTTTCAGCAGCTGCCACCGTGTTCTCTGCATCTCGGAGCCTCTGGGGAGCAACAAGAATTTCCAAGGAGGGATGCATGAAAACTAAAATAAAAACTCAGGAAGGTTGTCCTGGAACACCTCCCATTGGCATGCCAGAAGTGAATTCAAGAGGCAGGAGAGCGGCAGCCACCGTCCTGCGGCTGTCTGCGAGTTTCGCACACAAGCCGGCTTCTTCGCGGCTTCGTTCTTCGCCTCTTGTAAGCTACCGCGATCTCCGGCTGCCGGAGGCGAAGAAGCCGCTACTTCGCGCACAGATCACTGGAGCGGCAGCGATGCGCTCCGGAGAGCCGCTTTTGCCGAAAGACGCCGGGAAGCGGCACTTGCTTTCGGCCAGCTGCGGAGCTGCGTATTCTGCCTCTCTAGTCGCCTACATCTTAGCGAAAAGCTTTTCCGCTCCAGTTCTCAAGGAGAAAGTGTACCAGCACTGCTCACTTAGCCCGACCTTGCCAGGAAATGAGATTTGCTGCACATTCCAAGGACACTTCATTTTCCTGGGCAAGCTGCAACCTGCTGGCAGATGGCCGTGCTCTCTGCCCACTCCTGCCCAGTTCTTGGTACTAGCGGGCACGTTGCAGCCTGGCGAAGGCAAGAAACCTGGAGAGCTGTCACAGAGCAGAAAGGCAGCTGAGATGCTGAAAAGCAGCAAAGCTGAACTGCCTGCCTCAACTTCAGCAGTGTGTAATTGACTGAAGGCGAAAAACCAAGCAGCAGAGCAGCGGGCTTCTGTGCGCACTGAAGGCAATTGCAAGAATCCAGCAGCTGCTCCTTGCCAAGCACAGGCAGCTGCCTGTGTTCTTGCTTCTTGACCAACTCACAGTTGCCCTTCTTTTCAGCAGCTGCCACCGTGTTCTCTGCATCTCGGAGCCTCTGGGGAGCAACAAGAATTTCCAAGGAGGGATGCATGAAAACTAAAATAAAAACTCAGGAAGGTTGTCCTGGAACACCTCCCATTGGCATGCCAGAAGTGAATTCAAGAGGCAGGAGAGCGGCAGCCACCGTCCTGCGGCTGTCTGCGAGTTTCGCACACAAGCCGGCTTCTTCGCGGCTTCGTTCTTCGCCTCTTGCAAGCTACCGCGATCTCCGGCTGCCGGAGGCGAAGAAGCCGCTACTTCGCGCACAGATCACTAGAGCGGCAGCGGTGCGCTCCGGAGAGCCGCTTTTGCCGAAAGACGCCGGGAAGCGGCACTTGCTTTCGGCCAGCTGCGGAGCTGCGTATTCTGCCTCTCTAGTCGCCTACATCTTAGCGAAAAGCTTTTCCGCTCCAGTTCTCAAGGAGAAAGTGTACCAGCACTGCTCACTTAGCCCGACCTTGCCAGGAAATGAGATTTGCTGCACATTCCAAGGACACTGCATTTTCCTGGGCAAGCTGCAACCTGCTGGCAGATGGCCGTGCTCTCTGCCCACTCCTGCCCAGTTCTTGGTACTAGCGGGCACGTTGCAGCCTGGCGAAGGCAAGAAACCTGGAGAGCTGTCACAGAGCAGAAGGGCAGCTGAGATGCTGAAAAGCAGCAAAGCTGAACTGCCTGCCTCAACTTCAGCAGTGTGTAATTGACTGAAGGCGAAAAACCAAGCAGCAGAGCAGCGGGCTTCTGTGCGCACTGAAGGCAATTGCAAGAATCCAGCAGCTGCTCCTCGCCAAGCACAGGCAGCTGCCTATGTTCTTGCTTCTTGACCAACTCACAGTTGCCCTTCTTTTCAGCAGCTGCCACCGTGTTCTCTGCATCTCGGAGCCTCTGGGGAGCAACAAGAATTTCCAAGGAGGGATGCATGAAAACTAAAATAAAAACTCAGGAAGGTTGTCCTGGAACACCTCCCATTGGCATGCCAGAAGTGAATTCAAGAGGCAGGAGAGCGGCAGCCACCGTCCTGCGGCTGTCTGCGAGTGTCGCACAAAAGCCGGCTTCTTCGCGGCTTCGTTCTTCGCCTCTTGTAAGCTAGCGCGATCTCCGGCTGCCGGAGGCGAAGAAGCCGCTACTTCGCGCACAGATCACTGGAGCGGAAGCGATGCGCTCCGGAGAGCCGCTTTTGCCGAAAGACGCCGGGAAGCGGCACTTGCTTTCGGCCAGCTGCGGAGCTGCGTATTCTGCCTCTCTAGTCGCCTACATCTTAGCGAAAAGCTTTTCCGCTCCAGTTCTCAAGGAGAAAGTGTACCAGCACTGCTCACTTAGCCCGACCTTGCCAGGAAATGAGATTTGCTGCACATTCCAAGGACACTGCATTTTCCTGGGCAAGCTGCAACCTGCTGGCAGATGGCCGTGCTCTCTGCCCACTCCTGCCCAGTTCTTGCTACTAGCGGGCACGTTGCAGCCTGGCGAAGGCAAGAAACCTGGAGAGCTGTCACAGAGCAGAAGGGCAGCTGAGATGCTGAAAAGCAGCAAAGCTGAACTGCCTGCCTCAACTTCAGCAGTGTGTAATTGACTGAAGGCGAAAAACCAAGCAGCAGAGCAGCGGGCTTCTGTGCGCACTGAAGGCAATTGCAAGA
Organism: Vidua macroura; assembly: GCF_024509145.1. Classification (NCBI taxonomy): domain Eukaryota; kingdom Metazoa; phylum Chordata; class Aves; order Passeriformes; family Viduidae; genus Vidua; species Vidua macroura. The sequence goes on from NC_071582.1 coordinate 5,410,339, forward strand.
ATCCAGCAGCTGCTCCTCGCCAAGCACAGGCAGCTGCCTGTGTTCTTGCTTCTTGACCAACTCACAGTTGCCCTTCTTTTCAGCAGCTGCCACCGTGTTCTCTGCATCTCGGAGCCTCTGGGGAGCAACAGGAATTTCCAAGGAGGGATGCATGAAAACTAAAATAAAAACTCAGGAAGGTTGTCCTGGAGCACCTCCCATTGGCATGCCAGAAGTGAATTCAAGAGGCAGGAGAGCGGCAGCCGCCATCCTGCGGCTGTCTGCGAGTTTCGCACACAAGCCGGCTTCTTCGCGGCTTCGTTCTCCGCCTCTTGTAAGCTACAGCGATCTCCGGCTGCCGGAGGCGAAGAAGCCGCTACTTCGCGCACAGATCACTGGAGCGGAAGCGATGCGCTCCGGAGAGCCGCTTTTGCCGAAAGACGCCGGGAAGCGGCACTTGCTTTCGGCCAGCTGCGGAGCTGCGTATTCTGCCTCTCTAGTCGCCTACATCTTAGCGAAAAGCTTTTCCGCTCCAGTTCTCAAGGAGAAAGTGTACCAGCACTGCTCACTTAGTCCGACTTTGCCAGGAAATGAGATTTGCTGCACATTCCAAGGACACTTCATTTTCCTGGGAAAGCTGCAACCTGCTGGCAGATGGCCGTGCTCTCTGCCCACTCCTGCCCAGTTCTTGCTACTAGCGGGCACGTTGCAGCCTGGCGAAGGCAAGAAACCTCGAGAGCTGTCACAGAGCAGAAAGGCAGCTGAGATGCTGAAAAGCAGCAAAGCTGAACAGCCTGCCTCAGCTTCAGCAGTGTGTAATTGACTGAAGGCGAAAAACCAAGCAGCAGAGCAGCGGGCTTCTGTGCGCACTGAAGGCAATTGCAAGAATCCAGCAGCTGCTCCTCGCCAAGCACAGGCAGCTGCCTGTGTTCTTGCTTCTTGACCAACTCACAGTTGCCCTTCTTTTCAGCAGCTGCCACCGTGTTCTCTGCATCTCGGAGCCTCTGGGGAGCAACAAGAATTTCCAAGGAGGGATGCATGACGACTATGTCAAAACCCAGGAAAGTTGTCCTGGAACACCTCCCATTGGCATGCCAGAAGTGAATTCAAGAGGCAGGAGAGCGGCAGCCACCATCCTGCGGCTGTCTGCGAGTTTCGCACACAAGCCGGCTTCTTCGCGGCTTCGTTCTTCGCCTCTTGCAAGCTACCGCGATCTCCGGCTGCCGGAGGCGAAGAAGCCGCTACTTCGCGCACAGATCACTGGAGCGGCAGCGATGCGCTCCGAAGCGCCGCTTTTGCCGAAAGACGCCGGGAAGCGGCACTTGCTTTCGGCCAGCTGCGGAGCTGCGTATTCTGCCTCTCTAGTCGCCTACATCTTAGCGAAAAGCTTTTCCGCTCCAGTTCTCAAGGAGAAAGTGTACCAGCACTGCTCACTTAGCCCGACCTTGCCAGGAAATGAGATTTGCTGCACATTCCAAGGACACTTCATTTTCCTGGGCAAGCTGCAACCTGCTGGCAGATGGCCGTGCTCTCTGCCCACTCCTGCCCAGTTCTTGGTACTAGCAGGCACGTTGCAGCCTGGCGAAGGCAAGAAACCTGGAGAGCTGTCACAGAGCAGAAAGGCAGCTGAGATGCTGAAAAGCAGCAAAGCTGAACTGCCTGCCTCAACTTCAGCAGTGTGTAATTGACTGAAGGCGAAAAACCAAGCAGCAGAGCAGCGGGCTTCTGTGCGCACTGAAGGCAATTGCAAGAATCCAGCAGCTGCTCCTTGCCAAGCACAGGCAGCTGCCTGTGTTCTTGCTTCTTGACCAACTCACAGTTGCCCTTCTTTTCAGCAGCTGCCACCGTGTTCTCTGCATCTCGGAGCCTCTGGGGAGCAACAAGAATTTCCAAGGAGGGATGCATGAAAACTAAAATAAAAACTCAGGAAGGTTGTCCTGGAACACCTCCCATTGGCATGCCAGAAGTGAATTCAAGAGGCAGGAGAGCGGCAGCCACCGTCCTGCGGCTGTCTGCGAGTTTCGCACACAAGCCGGCTTCTTCGCGGCTTCGTTCTTCGCCTCTTGCAAGCTACCGCGATCTCCGGCTGCCGGAGGCGAAGAAGCCGCTACTTCGCGCACAGATCACTAGAGCGGCAGCGGTGCGCTCCGGAGAGCCGCTTTTGCCGAAAGACGCCGGGAAGCGGCACTTGCTTTCGGCCAGCTGCGGAGCTGCGTATTCTGCCTCTCTAGTCGCCTACATCTTAGCGAAAAGCTTTTCCGCTCCAGTTCTCAAGGAGAAAGTGTACCAGCACTGCTCACTTAGCCCGACCTTGCCAGGAAATGAGATTTGCTGCACATTCCAAGGACACTGCATTTTCCTGGGCAAGCTGCAACCTGCTGGCAGATGGCCGTGCTCTCTGCCCACTCCTGCCCAGTTCTTGGTACTAGCGGGCACGTTGCAGCCTGGCGAAGGCAAGAAACCTCGATAGCTGTCACAGAGCAGAAGGGCAGCTGAGATGCTGAAAAGCAGCAAAGCTGAACTGCCTGCCTCAACTTCAGCAGTGTGTAATTGACTGAAGGCGAAAAACCAAGCAGCAGAGCAGCGGGCTTCTGTGCGCACTGAAGGCAATTGCAAGAATCCAGCAGCTGCTCCTCGCCAAGCACAGGCAGCTGCCTGTGTTCTTGCTTCTTGACCAACTCACAGTTGCCCTTCTTTTCAGCAGCTGCCACCGTGTTCTCTGCATCTCGGAGCCTCTGGGGAGCAACAGGAATTTCCAAGGAGGGATGCATGAAAACTAAAATAAAAACTCAGGAAGGTTGTCCTGGAGCACCTCCCATTGGCATGCCAGAAGTGAATTCAAGAGGCAGGAGAGCGGAAGCCGCCATCCTGCGGCTGTCTGCGAGTTTCGCACACAAGCCGGCTTCTTCGCGGCTTCGTTCTTCGCCTCTTGTAAGCTACAGCGATCTCCGGCTGCCGGAGGCGAAGAAGCCGCTACTTCGCGCACAGATCACTGGAGCGGAAGCGATGCGCTCCGGAGAGCCGCTTTTGCCGAAAGACGCCGGGAAGCGGCACTTGCTTTCGGCCAGCTGCGGAGCTGCGTATTCTGCCTCTCTAGTCGCCTACATCTTAGCGAAAAGCTTTTCCGCTCCAGTTCTCAAGGAGAAAGTGTACCAGCACTGCTCACTTAGCCCGACCTTGCCAGGAAATGAGATTTGCTGCACATTCCAAGGACACTGCATTTTCCTGGGCAAGCTGCAACCTGCTGGCAGATGGCCGTGCTCTCTGCCCACTCCTGCCCAGTTCTTGGTACTAGCGGGCACGTTGCAGCCTGGCGAAGGCAAGAAACCTGGAGAGCTGTCACAGAGCAGAAGGGCAGCTGAGATGCTGAAAAGCAGCAAAGCTGAACTGCCTGCCTCAACTTCAGCAGTGTGTAATTGACTGAAGGCGAAAAACCAAGCAGCAGAGCAGCGGGCTTCTGTGCGCACTGAAGGCAATTGCAAGAATCCAGCAGCTGCTCCTCGCCAAGCACAGGCAGCTGCCTGTGTTCTTGCTTCTTGACCAACTCACAGTTGCCCTTCTTTTCAGCAGCTGCCACCGTGTTCTCTGCATCTCGGAGCCTCTGGGGAGCAACAGGAATTTCCAAGGAGGGATGCATGAAAACTAAAATAAAAACTCAGGAAGGTTGTCCTGGAGCACCTCCCATTGGCATGCCAGAAGTGAATTCAAGAGGCAGGAGAGCGGCAGCCGCCATCCTGCGGCTGTCTGCGAGTTTCGCACACAAGCCGGCTTCTTCGCGGCTTCGTTCTTCGCCTCTTGTAAGCTACAGCGATCTCCGGCTGCCGGAGGCGAAGAAGCCGCTACTTCGCGCACAGATCACTGGAGCGGAAGCGATGCGCTCCGGAGAGCCGCTTTTGCCGAAAGACGCCGGGAAGCGGCACTTGCTTTCGGCCAGCTGCGGAGCTGCGTATTCTGCCTCTCTAGTCGCCTACATCTTAGCGAAAAGCTTTTCCGCTCCAGTTCTCAAGGAGAAAGTGTACCAGCACTGCTCACTTAGTCCGACTTTGCCAGGAAATGAGATTTGCTGCACATTCCAAGGACACTTCATTTTCCTGGGCAAGCTGCAACCTGCTGGCAGATGGCCGTGCTCTCTGCCCACTCCTGCCCAGTTCTTGGTACTAGCGGGCACGTTGCAGCCTGGCGAAGGCAAGAAACCTGGAGAGCTGTCACAGAGCAGAAAGGCAGCTGAGATGCTGAAAAGCAGCAAAGCTGAACTGCCTGCCTCAACTTCAGCAGTGTGTAATTGACTGAAGGCGAAAAACCAAGCAGCAGAGCAGCGGGCTTCTGTGCGCACTGAAGGCAATTGCAAGAATCCAGCAGCTGCTCCTTGCCAAGCACAGGCAGCTGCCTGTGTTCTTGCTTCTTGACCAACTCACAGTTGCCCTTCTTTTCAGCAGCTGCCACCGTGTTCTCTGCATCTCGGAGCCTCTGGGGAGCAACAAGAATTTCCAAGGAGGGATGCATGAAAACTAAAATAAAAACTCAGGAAGGTTGTCCTGGAACACCTCCCATTGGCATGCCAGAAGTGAATTCAAGAGGCAGGAGAGCGGCAGCCACCGTCCTGCGGCTGTCTGCGAGTTTCGCACACAAGCCGGCTTCTTCGCGGCTTCGTTCTTCGCCTCTTGTAAGCTACCGCGATCTCCGGCTGCCGGAGGCGAAGAAGCCGCTACTTCGCGCACAGATCACTGGAGCGGCAGCGATGCGCTCCGGAGAGCCGCTTTTGCCGAAAGACGCCGGGAAGCGGCACTTGCTTTCGGCCAGCTGCGGAGCTGCGTATTCTGCCTCTCTAGTCGCCTACATCTTAGCGAAAAGCTTTTCCGCTCCAGTTCTCAAGGAGAAAGTGTACCAGCACTGCTCACTTAGCCCGACCTTGCCAGGAAATGAGATTTGCTGCACATTCCAAGGACACTTCATTTTCCTGGGCAAGCTGCAACCTGCTGGCAGATGGCCGTGCTCTCTGCCCACTCCTGCCCAGTTCTTGGTACTAGCGGGCACGTTGCAGCCTGGCGAAGGCAAGAAACCTGGAGAGCTGTCACAGAGCAGAAAGGCAGCTGAGATGCTGAAAAGCAGCAAAGCTGAACTGCCTGCCTCAACTTCAGCAGTGTGTAATTGACTGAAGGCGAAAAACCAAGCAGCAGAGCAGCGGGCTTCTGTGCGCACTGAAGGCAATTGCAAGAATCCAGCAGCTGCTCCTTGCCAAGCACAGGCAGCTGCCTGTGTTCTTGCTTCTTGACCAACTCACAGTTGCCCTTCTTTTCAGCAGCTGCCACCGTGTTCTCTGCATCTCGGAGCCTCTGGGGAGCAACAAGAATTTCCAAGGAGGGATGCATGAAAACTAAAATAAAAACTCAGGAAGGTTGTCCTGGAACACCTCCCATTGGCATGCCAGAAGTGAATTCAAGAGGCAGGAGAGCGGCAGCCACCGTCCTGCGGCTGTCTGCGAGTTTCGCACACAAGCCGGCTTCTTCGCGGCTTCGTTCTTCGCCTCTTGCAAGCTACCGCGATCTCCGGCTGCCGGAGGCGAAGAAGCCGCTACTTCGCGCACAGATCACTAGAGCGGCAGCGGTGCGCTCCGGAGAGCCGCTTTTGCCGAAAGACGCCGGGAAGCGGCACTTGCTTTCGGCCAGCTGCGGAGCTGCGTATTCTGCCTCTCTAGTCGCCTACATCTTAGCGAAAAGCTTTTCCGCTCCAGTTCTCAAGGAGAAAGTGTACCAGCACTGCTCACTTAGCCCGACCTTGCCAGGAAATGAGATTTGCTGCACATTCCAAGGACACTGCATTTTCCTGGGCAAGCTGCAACCTGCTGGCAGATGGCCGTGCTCTCTGCCCACTCCTGCCCAGTTCTTGGTACTAGCGGGCACGTTGCAGCCTGGCGAAGGCAAGAAACCTGGAGAGCTGTCACAGAGCAGAAGGGCAGCTGAGATGCTGAAAAGCAGCAAAGCTGAACTGCCTGCCTCAACTTCAGCAGTGTGTAATTGACTGAAGGCGAAAAACCAAGCAGCAGAGCAGCGGGCTTCTGTGCGCACTGAAGGCAATTGCAAGAATCCAGCAGCTGCTCCTCGCCAAGCACAGGCAGCTGCCTATGTTCTTGCTTCTTGACCAACTCACAGTTGCCCTTCTTTTCAGCAGCTGCCACCGTGTTCTCTGCATCTCGGAGCCTCTGGGGAGCAACAAGAATTTCCAAGGAGGGATGCATGAAAACTAAAATAAAAACTCAGGAAGGTTGTCCTGGAACACCTCCCATTGGCATGCCAGAAGTGAATTCAAGAGGCAGGAGAGCGGCAGCCACCGTCCTGCGGCTGTCTGCGAGTGTCGCACAAAAGCCGGCTTCTTCGCGGCTTCGTTCTTCGCCTCTTGTAAGCTAGCGCGATCTCCGGCTGCCGGAGGCGAAGAAGCCGCTACTTCGCGCACAGATCACTGGAGCGGAAGCGATGCGCTCCGGAGAGCCGCTTTTGCCGAAAGACGCCGGGAAGCGGCACTTGCTTTCGGCCAGCTGCGGAGCTGCGTATTCTGCCTCTCTAGTCGCCTACATCTTAGCGAAAAGCTTTTCCGCTCCAGTTCTCAAGGAGAAAGTGTACCAGCACTGCTCACTTAGCCCGACCTTGCCAGGAAATGAGATTTGCTGCACATTCCAAGGACACTGCATTTTCCTGGGCAAGCTGCAACCTGCTGGCAGATGGCCGTGCTCTCTGCCCACTCCTGCCCAGTTCTTGCTACTAGCGGGCACGTTGCAGCCTGGCGAAGGCAAGAAACCTGGAGAGCTGTCACAGAGCAGAAGGGCAGCTGAGATGCTGAAAAGCAGCAAAGCTGAACTGCCTGCCTCAACTTCAGCAGTGTGTAATTGACTGAAGGCGAAAAACCAAGCAGCAGAGCAGCGGGCTTCTGTGCGCACTGAAGGCAATTGCAAGAATCCAGCAGCTGCTCCTCGCCAAGCACAGGCAGCTGCCTGTGTTCTTGCTTCTTGACCAACTCACAGTTGCCCTTCTTTTCAGCAGCTGCCACCGTGTTCTCTGCATCTCGGAGCCTCTGGGGAGCAACAGGAATTTCCAAGGAGGGATGCATGAAAACTAAAATAAAAACTCAGGAAGGTTGTCCTGGAGCACCTCCCATTGGCATGCCAGAAGTGAATTCAAGAGGCAGGAGAGCGGCAGCCGCCATCCTGCGGCTGTCTGCGAGTTTCGCACACAAGCCGGCTTCTTCGCGGCTTCGTTCTCCGCCTCTTGTAAGCTACAGCGATCTCCGGCTGCCGGAGGCGAAGAAGCCGCTACTTCGCGCACAGATCACTGGAGCGGAAGCGATGCGCTCCGGAGAGCCGCTTTTGCCGAAAGACGCCGGGAAGCGGCACTTGCTTTCGGCCAGCTGCGGAGCTGCGTATTCTGCCTCTCTAGTCGCCTACATCTTAGCGAAAAGCTTTTCCGCTCCAGTTCTCAAGGAGAAAGTGTACCAGCACTGCTCACTTAGTCCGACTTTGCCAGGAAATGAGATTTGCTGCACATTCCAAGGACACTTCATTTTCCTGGGAAAGCTGCAACCTGCTGGCAGATGGCCGTGCTCTCTGCCCACTCCTGCCCAGTTCTTGCTACTAGCGGGCACGTTGCAGCCTGGCGAAGGCAAGAAACCTCGAGAGCTGTCACAGAGCAGAAAGGCAGCTGAGATGCTGAAAAGCAGCAAAGCTGAACAGCCTGCCTCAGCTTCAGCAGTGTGTAATTGACTGAAGGCGAAAAACCAAGCAGCAGAGCAGCGGGCTTCTGTGCGCACTGAAGGCAATTGCAAGAATCCAGCAGCTGCTCCTCGCCAAGCACAGGCAGCTGCCTGTGTTCTTGCTTCTTGACCAACTCACAGTTGCCCTTCTTTTCAGCAGCTGCCACCGTGTTCTCTGCATCTCGGAGCCTCTGGGGAGCAACAAGAATTTCCAAGGAGGGATGCATGACGACTATGTCAAAACCCAGGAAAGTTGTCCTGGAACACCTCCCATTGGCATGCCAGAAGTGAATTCAAGAGGCAGGAGAGCGGCAGCCACCATCCTGCGGCTGTCTGCGAGTTTCGCACACAAGCCGGCTTCTTCGCGGCTTCGTTCTTCGCCTCTTGCAAGCTACCGCGATCTCCGGCTGCCGGAGGCGAAGAAGCCGCTACTTCGCGCACAGATCACTGGAGCGGCAGCGATGCGCTCCGAAGCGCCGCTTTTGCCGAAAGACGCCGGGAAGCGGCACTTGCTTTCGGCCAGCTGCGGAGCTGCGTATTCTGCCTCTCTAGTCGCCTACATCTTAGCGAAAAGCTTTTCCGCTCCAGTTCTCAAGGAGAAAGTGTACCAGCACTGCTCACTTAGCCCGACCTTGCCAGGAAATGAGATTTGCTGCACATTCCAAGGACACTGCATTTTCCTGGGCAAGCTGCAACCTGCTGGCAGATGGCCGTGCTCTCTGCCCACTCCTGCCCAGTTCTTGGTACTAGCGGGCACGTTGCAGCCTGGCGAAGGCAAGAAACCTCGAGAGCTGTCACAGAGCAGAAAGGCAGCTGAGATGCTGAAAAGCAGCAAAGCTGAACTGCCTGCCTCAACTTCAGCAGTGTGTAATTGACTGAAGGCGAAAAACCAAGCAGCAGAGCAGCGGGCTTCTGTGCGCACTGAAGGCAATTGCAAGAATCCAGCAGCTGCTCCTTGCCAAGCACAGGCAGCTGCCTGTGTTCTTGCTTCTTGACCAACTCACAGTTGCCCTTCTTTTCAGCAGCTGCCACCGTGTTCTCTGCATCTCGGAGCCTCTGGGGAGCAACAAGAATTTCCAAGGAGGGATGCATGAAAACTAAAATAAAAACTCAGGAAGGTTGTCCTGGAACACCTCCCATTGGCATGCCAGAAGTGAATTCAAGAGGCAGGAGAGCGGCAGCCACCGTCCTGCGGCTGTCTGCGAGTTTCGCACACAAGCCGGCTTCTTCGCGGCTTCGTTCTTCGCCTCTTGTAAGCTACCGCGATCTCCGGCTGCCGGAGGCGAAGAAGCCGCTACTTCGCGCACAGATCACTGGAGCGGCAGCGATGCGCTCCGGAGAGCCGCTTTTGCCGAAAGACGCCGGGAAGCGGCACTTGCTTTCGGCCAGCTGCGGAGCTGCGTATTCTGCCTCTCTAGTCGCCTACATCTTAGCGAAAAGCTTTTCCGCTCCAGTTCTCAAGGAGAAAGTGTACCAGCACTGCTCACTTAGCCCGACCTTGCCAGGAAATGAGATTTGCTGCACATTCCAAGGACACTTCATTTTCCTGGGCAAGCTGCAACCTGCTGGCAGATGGCCGTGCTCTCTGCCCACTCCTGCCCAGTTCTTGGTACTAGCAGGCACGTTGCAGCCTGGCGAAGGCAAGAAACCTGGAGAGCTGTCACAGAGCAGAAAGGCAGCTGAGATGCTGAAAAGCAGCAAAGCTGAACTGCCTGCCTCAACTTCAGCAGTGTGTAATTGACTGAAGGCGAAAAACCAAGCAGCAGAGCAGCGGGCTTCTGTGCGCACTGAAGGCAATTGCAAGAATCCAGCAGCTGCTCCTTGCCAAGCACAGGCAGCTGCCTGTGTTCTTGCTTCTTGACCAACTCACAGTTGCCCTTCTTTTCAGCAGCTGCCACCGTGTTCTCTGCATCTCGGAGCCTCTGGGGAGCAACAAGAATTTCCAAGGAGGGATGCATGAAAACTAAAATAAAAACTCAGGAAGGTTGTCCTGGAACACCTCCCATTGGCATGCCAGAAGTGAATTCAAGAGGCAGGAGAGCGGCAGCCACCGTCCTGCGGCTGTCTGCGAGTTTCGCACACAAGCCGGCTTCTTCGCGGCTTCGTTCTTCGCCTCTTGCAAGCTACCGCGATCTCCGGCTGCCGGAGGCGAAGAAGCCGCTACTTCGCGCACAGATCACTAGAGCGGCAGCGGTGCGCTCCGGAGAGCCGCTTTTGCCGAAAGACGCCGGGAAGCGGCACTTGCTTTCGGCCAGCTGCGGAGCTGCGTATTCTGCCTCTCTAGTCGCCTACATCTTAGCGAAAAGCTTTTCCGCTCCAGTTCTCAAGGAGAAAGTGTACCAGCACTGCTCACTTAGCCCGACCTTGCCAGGAAATGAGATTTGCTGCACATTCCAAGGACACTGCATTTTCCTGGGCAAGCTGCAACCTGCTGGCAGATGGCCGTGCTCTCTGCCCACTCCTGCCCAGTTCTTGGTACTAGCGGGCACGTTGCAGCCTGGCGAAGGCAAGAAACCTCGATAGCTGTCACAGAGCAGAAGGGCAGCTGAGATGCTGAAAAGCAGCAAAGCTGAACTGCCTGCCTCAACTTCAGCAGTGTGTAATTGACTGAAGGCGAAAAACCAAGCAGCAGAGCAGCGGGCTTCTGTGCGCACTGAAGGCAATTGCAAGAATCCAGCAGCTGCTCCTCGCCAAGCACAGGCAGCTGCCTGTGTTCTTGCTTCTTGACCAACTCACAGTTGCCCTTCTTTTCAGCAGCTGCCACCGTGTTCTCTGCATCTCGGAGCCTCTGGGGAGCAACAAGAATTTCCAAGGAGGGATGCATGACGACTATGTCAAAACCCAGGAAAGTTGTCCTGGAACACCTCCCATTGGAATGCCAAGAGTGAATTCAAGAGGCAGGAGAGCGGCAGCCACCGTCCTGCAGCTGTCTGCGAGTTTCGCACACAAGCCGGCTTCTTCGCGGCTTCGTTCTTCGCCTCTTGCAAGCTACCGCGATCTCCGGCTGCCGGAGGCGAGGAAGCCGTTACTTCGCGCACAGATCACTGGAGCGGCAGCGGTGCGCTCCGGAGAGCCGCTTTTGCCGAAAGACGCCGGGAAGCGGCACTTGCTTTCGGCCAGCTGCGGAGCTGCGTATTCTGCCTCTCTAGTCGCCTACATCTTAGCGAAAAGCTTTTCCGCTCCAGTTCTCAAGGAGAAAGTGTACCAGCACTGCTCACTTAGCCCGACCTTGCCAGGAAATGAGATTTGCTGCACATTCCAAGGACACTGCATTTTCCTGGGCAAGCTGCAACCTGCTGGCAGATGGCCGTGCTCTCTGCCCACTCCTGCCCAGTTCTTGGTACTAGCGGGCACGTTGCAGCCTGGCGAAGGCAAGAAACCTGGAGAGCTGTCACAGAGCAGAAGGGCAGCTGAGATGCTGAAAAGCAGCAAAGCTGAACTGCCTGCCTCAACTTCAGCAGTGTGTAATTGACTGAAGGCGAAAAACCAAGCAGCAGAGCAGCGGGCTTCTGTGCGCACTGAAGGCAATTGCAAGAATCCAGCAGCTGCTCCTCGCCAAGCACAGGCAGCTGCCTGTGTTCTTGCTTCTTGACCAACTCACAGTTGCCCTTCTTTTCAGCAGCTGCCACCGTGTTCTCTGCATCTCGGAGCCTCTGGGGAGCAACAGGAATTTCCAAGGAGGGATGCATGAAAACTAAAATAAAAACTCAGGAAGGTTGTCCTGGAGCACCTCCCATTGGCATGCCAGAAGTGAATTCAAGAGGCAGGAGAGCGGCAGCCGCCATCCTGCGGCTGTCTGCGAGTTTCGCACACAAGCCGGCTTCTTCGCGGCTTCGTTCTTCGCCTCTTGTAAGCTACAGCGATCTCCGGCTGCCGGAGGCGAAGAAGCCGCTACTTCGCGCACAGATCACTGGAGCGGAAGCGATGCGCTCCGGAGAGCCGCTTTTGCCGAAAGACGCCGGGAAGCGGCACTTGCTTTCGGCCAGCTGCGGAGCTGCGTATTCTGCCTCTCTAGTCGCCTACATCTTAGCGAAAAGCTTTTCCGCTCCAGTTCTCAAGGAGAAAGTGTACCAGCACTGCTCACTTAGCCCGACCTTGCCAGGAAATGAGATTTGCTGCACATTCCAAGGACACTTCATTTTCCTGGGCAAGCTGCAACCTGCTGGCAGATGGCCGTGCTCTCTGCCCACTCCTGCCCAGTTCTTGGTACTAGCGGGCACGTTGCAGCCTGGCGAAGGCAAGAAACCTGGAGAGCTGTCACAGAGCAGAAAGGCAGCTGAGATGCTGAAAAGCAGCAAAGCTGAACTGCCTGCCTCAACTTCAGCAGTGTGTAATTGACTGAAGGCGAAAAACCAAGCAGCAGAGCAGCGGGCTTCTGTGCGCACTGAAGGCAATTGCAAGAATCCAGCAGCTGCTCCTCGCCAAGCACAGGCAGCTGCCTGTGTTCTTGCTTCTTGACCAACTCACAGTTGCCCTTCTTTTCAGCAGCTGCCACCGTGTTCTCTGCATCTCGGAGCCTCTGGGGAGCAACAAGAATTTCCAAGGAGGGATGCATGAAAACTAAAATAAAAACTCAGGAAGGTTGTCCTGGAACACCTCCCATTGGCATGCCAGAAGTGAATTCAAGAGGCAGGAGAGCGGCAGCCACCGTCCTGCGGCTGTCTGCGAGTTTCGCACACAAGCCGGCTTCTTCGCGGCTTCGTTCTTCGCCTCTTGCAAGCTACCGCGATCTCCGGCTGCCGGAGGCGAAGAAGCCGCTACTTCGCGCACAGATCACTAGAGCGGCAGCGGTGCGCTCCGGAGAGCCGCTTTTGCCGAAAGACGCCGGGAAGCGGCACTTGCTTTCGGCCAGCTGCGGAGCTGCGTATTCTGCCTCTCTAGTCGCCTACATCTTAGCGAAAAGCTTTTCCGCTCCAGTTCTCAAGGAGAAAGTGTACCAGCACTGCTCACTTAGCCCGACCTTGCCAGGAAATGAGATTTGCTGCACATTCCAAGGACACTGCATTTTCCTGGGCAAGCTGCAACCTGCTGGCAGATGGCCGTGCTCTCTGCCCACTCCTGCCCAGTTCTTGCTACTAGCGGGCACGTTGCAGCCTGGCGAAGGCAAGAAACCTCGATAGCTGTCACAGAGCAGAAGGGCAGCTGAGATGCTGAAAAGCAGCAAAGCTGAACTGCCTGCCTCAACTTCAGCAGTGTGTAATTGACTGAAGGCGAAAAACCAAGCAGCAGAGCAGCGGGCTTCTGTGCGCACTGAAGGCAATTGCAAGAATGCAGCAGACTGTCCTTGCCAAGCACAGGCAGCTGCCTGTGTTCTTGCTTCTTGACCAACTCACAGTTGCTCTTCTTTTCAGCAGCTGCCACTGTGTTCTCTGCATCTCGGAGCCTCTGGGGAGCAACAAGAGTTTCCAAGGAGGGATGCATGAAAGCTAAAATAAAAACTCAGGAAGGTTGTCCTGGAACACCTCCCATTGGCATGCCAAGGGTGAATTCAAGAGGCAGGAGAGCGGCAGCCACCGTCCTGCAGCTGTCTGCGAGTTTCGCACACAAGCCGGCTTCTTCGCGGCTTCGTTCTTCGCCTCTTGCAAGCTACCGCGATCTCCGGCTGCCGGAGGCGAAGAAGCCGTTACTTCGCGCACAGATCACTGAAGCGGCAGCGGTGCGCTCCGGAGAGCCGCTTTTGCCGAAAGACGCCGGGAAGCGGCACTTGCTTTCGGCCAGCTGCGGAGCTGCGTATTCTGCCTCTCTAGTCGCCTACATCTTAGCGAAAAGCTTTTCCGCTCCAGTTCTCAAGGAGAAAGTGTACCAGCACTGCTCACTTAGCCCGACCTTGCCAGGAAATGAGATTTGCTGCACATTCCAAGGACACTGCATTTTCCTGGGCAAGCTGCAACCTGCTGGCAGATGGCCGTGCTCTCTGCCCACTCCTGCCCAGTTCTTGGTACTAGCGGGCACGTTGCAGCCTGGCGAAGGCAAGAAACCTGGAGAGCTGTCACAGAGCAGAAGGGCAGCTGAGATGCTGAAAAGCAGCAAAGCTGAACTGCCTGCCTCAACTTCAGCAGTGTGTAATTGACTGAAGGCGAAAAACCAAGCAGCAGAGCAGCGGGCTTCTGTGCGCACTGAAGGCAATTGCAAGAATCCAGCAGCTGCTCCTCGCCAAGCACAGGCAGCTGCCTATGTTCTTGCTTCTTGACCAACTCACAGTTGCCCTTCTTTTCAGCAGCTGCCACCGTGTTCTCTGCATCTCGGAGCCTCTGGGGAGCAACAAGAATTTCCAAGGAGGGATGCATGAAAACTAAAATAAAAACTCAGGAAGGTTGTCCTGGAACACCTCCCATTGGCATGCCAGAAGTGAATTCAAGAGGCAGGAGAGCGGCAGCCACCGTCCTGCGGCTGTCTGCGAGTGTCGCACAAAAGCCGGCTTCTTCGCGGCTTCGTTCTTCGCCTCTTGTAAGCTAGCGCGATCTCCGGCTGCCGGAGGCGAAGAAGCCGCTACTTCGCGCACAGATCACTGGAGCGGAAGCGATGCGCTCCGGAGAGCCGCTTTTGCCGAAAGACGCCGGGAAGCGGCACTTGCTTTCGGCCAGCTGCGGAGCTGCGTATTCTGCCTCTCTAGTCGCCTACATCTTAGCGAAAAGCTTTTCCGCTCCAGTTCTCAAGGAGAAAGTGTACCAGCACTGCTCACTTAGCCCGACCTTGCCAGGAAATGAGATTTGCTGCACATTCCAAGGACACTGCATTTTCCTGGGCAAGCTGCAACCTGCTGGCAGATGGCCGTGCTCTCTGCCCACTCCTGCCCAGTTCTTGCTACTAGCGGGCACGTTGCAGCCTGGCGAAGGCAAGAAACCTCGAGAGCTGTCACAGAGCAGAAGGGCAGCTGAGATGCTGAAAAGCAGCAAAGCTGAACTGCCTGCCTCAACTTCAGCAGTGTGTAATTGACTGAAGGCGAAAAACCAAGCAGCAGAGCAGCGGGCTTCTGTGCGCACTGAAGGCAATTGCAAGAATCCAGCAGCTGCTCCTCGCCAAGCACAGGCAGCTGCCTGTGTTCTTGCTTCTTGACCAACTCACAGTTGCCCTTCTTTTCAGCAGCTGCCACCGTGTTCTCTGCATCTCGGAGCCTCTGGGGAGCAACAGGAATTTCCAAGGAGGGATGCATGAAAACTAAAATAAAAACTCAGGAAGGTTGTCCTGGAGCACCTCCCATTGGCATGCCAGAAGTGAATTCAAGAGGCAGGAGAGCGGCAGCCGCCATCCTGCGGCTGTCTGCGAGTTTCGCACACAAGCCGGCTTCTTCGCGGCTTCGTTCTTCGCCTCTTGTAAGCTACAGCGATCTCCGGCTGCCGGAGGCGAAGAAGCCGCTACTTCGCGCACAGATCACTGGAGCGGCAGCGATGCGCTCCGGAGAGCCGCTTTTGCCGAAAGACGCCGGGAAGCGGCACTTGCTTTCGGCCAGCTGCGGAGCTGCGTATTCTGCCTCTCTAGTCGCCTACATCTTAGCGAAAAGCTTTTCCGCTCCAGTTCTCAAGGAGAAAGTGTACCAGCACTGCTCACTTAGCCCGACCTTGCCAGGAAATGAGATTTGCTGCACATTCCAAGGACACTGCATTTTCCTGGGCAAGCTGCAACCTGCTGGCAGATGGCCGTGCTCTCTGCCCACTCCTGCCCAGTTCTTGGTACTAGCGGGCACGTTGCAGCCTGGCGAAGGCAAGAAACCTGGAGAGCTGTCACAGAGCAGAAGGGCAGCTGAGATGCTGAAAAGCAGCAAAGCTGAACTGCCTGCCTCAACTTCAGCAGTGTGTAATTGACTGAAGGCGAAAAACCAAGCAGCAGAGCAGCGGGCTTCTGTGCGCACTGAAGGCAATTGCAAGAATCCAGCAGCTGCTCCTCGCCAAGCACAGGCAGCTGCCTGTGTTCTTGCTTCTTGACCAACTCACAGTTGCCCTTCTTTTCAGCAGCTGCCACCGTGTTCTCTGCATCTCGGAGCCTCTGGGGAGCAACAGGAATTTCCAAGGAGGGATGCATGAAAACTAAAATAAAAACTCAGGAAGGTTGTCCTGGAGCACCTCCCATTGGCATGCCAGAAGTGAATTCAAGAGGCAGGAGAGCGGCAGCCGCCATCCTGCGGCTGTCTGCGAGTTTCGCACACAAGCCGGCTTCTTCGCGGCTTCGTTCTTCGCCTCTTGTAAGCTACAGCGATCTCCGGCTGCCGGAGGCGAAGAAGCCGCTACTTCGCGCACAGATCACTGGAGCGGAAGCGATGCGCTCCGGAGAGCCGCTTTTGCCGAAAGACGCCGGGAAGCGGCACTTGCTTTCGGCCAGCTGCGGAGCTGCGTATTCTGCCTCTCTAGTCGCCTACATCTTAGCGAAAAGCTTTTCCGCTCCAGTTCTCAAGGAGAAAGTGTACCAGCACTGCTCACTTAGTCCGACTTTGCCAGGAAATGAGATTTGCTGCACATTCCAAGGACACTTCATTTTCCTGGGAAAGCTGCAACCTGCTGGCAGATGGCCGTGCTCTCTGCCCACTCCTGCCCAGTTCTTGCTACTAGCGGGCACGTTGCAGCCTGGCGAAGGCAAGAAACCTCGAGAGCTGTCACAGAGCAGAAAGGCAGCTGAGATGCTGAAAAGCAGCAAAGCTGAACAGCCTGCCTCAGCTTCAGCAGTGTGTAATTGACTGAAGGCGAAAAACCAAGCAGCAGAGCAGCGGGCTTCTGTGCGCACTGAAGGCAATTGCAAGAATCCAGCAGCTGCTCCTCGCCAAGCACAGGCAGCTGCCTGTGTTCTTGCTTCTTGACCAACTCACAGTTGCCCTTCTTTTCAGCAGCTGCCACCGTGTTCTCTGCATCTCGGAGCCTCTGGGGAGCAACAAGAATTTCCAAGGAGGGATGCATGACGACTATGTCAAAACCCAGGAAAGTTGTCCTGGAACACCTCCCATTGGCATGCCAGAAGTGAATTCAAGAGGCAGGAGAGCGGCAGCCACCATCCTGCGGCTGTCTGCGAGTTTCGCACACAAGCCGGCTTCTTCGCGGCTTCGTTCTTCGCCTCTTGCAAGCTACCGCGATCTCCGGCTGCCGGAGGCGAAGAAGCCGCTACTTCGCGCACAGATCACTGGAGCGGCAGCGATGCGCTCCGAAGCGCCGCTTTTGCCGAAAGACGCCGGGAAGCGGCACTTGCTTTCGGCCAGCTGCGGAGCTGCGTATTCTGCCTCTCTAGTCGCCTACATCTTAGCGAAAAGCTTTTCCGCTCCAGTTCTCAAGGAGAAAGTGTACCAGCACTGCTCACTTAGCCCGACCTTGCCAGGAAATGAGATTTGCTGCACATTCCAAGGACACTGCATTTTCCTGGGCAAGCTGCAACCTGCTGGCAGATGGCCGTGCTCTCTGCCCACTCCTGCCCAGTTCTTGCTACTAGCGGGCACGTTGCAGCCTGGCGAAGGCAAGAAACCTGGAGAGCTGTCACAGAGCAGAAAGGCAGCTGAGATGCTGAAAAGCAGCAAAGCTGAACTGCCTGCCTCAACTTCAGCAGTGTGTAATTGACTGAAGGCGAAAAACCAAGCAGCAGAGCAGCGGGCTTCTGTGCGCACTGAAGGCAATTGCAAGAATCCAGCAGCTGCTCCTTGCCAAGCACAGGCAGCTGCCTGTGTTCTTGCTTCTTGACCAACTCACAGTTGCCCTTCTTTTCAGCAGCTGCCACCGTGTTCTCTGCATCTCGGAGACTCTGGGGAGCAACAAGAATTTCCAAGGAGGGATGCATGAAAACTAAAATAAAAACTCAGGAAGGTTGTCCTGGAACACCTCCCATTGGCATGCCAGAAGTGAATTCAAGAGGCAGGAGAGCGGCAGCCACCGTCCTGCGGCTGTCTGCGAGTTTCGCACACAAGCCGGCTTCTTCGCGGCTTCGTTCTTCGCCTCTTGTAAGCTACCGCGATCTCCGGCTGCCGGAGGCGAAGAAGCCGCTACTTCGCGCACAGATCACTGGAGCGGCAGCGATGCGCTCCGGAGAGCCGCTTTTGCCGAAAGACGCCGGGAAGCGGCACTTGCTTTCGGCCAGCTGCGGAGCTGCGTATTCTGCCTCTCTAGTCGCCTACATCTTAGCGAAAAGCTTTTCCGCTCCAGTTCTCAAGGAGAAAGTGTACCAGCACTGCTCACTTAGCCCGACCTTGCCAGGAAATGAGATTTGCTGCACATTCCAAGGACACTTCATTTTCCTGGGCAAGCTGCAACCTGCTGGCAGATGGCCGTGCTCTCTGCCCACTCCTGCCCAGTTCTTGGTACTAGCAGGCACGTTGCAGCCTGGCGAAGGCAAGAAACCTGGAGAGCTGTCACAGAGCAGAAAGGCAGCTGAGATGCTGAAAAGCAGCAAAGCTGAACTGCCTGCCTCAACTTCAGCAGTGTGTAATTGACTGAAGGCGAAAAACCAAGCAGCAGAGCAGCGGGCTTCTGTGCGCACTGAAGGCAATTGCAAGAATCCAGCAGCTGCTCCTTGCCAAGCACAGGCAGCTGCCTGTGTTCTTGCTTCTTGACCAACTCACAGTTGCCCTTCTTTTCAGCAGCTGCCACCGTGTTCTCTGCATCTCGGAGCCTCTGGGGAGCAACAAGAATTTCCAAGGAGGGATGCATGAAAACTAAAATAAAAACTCAGGAAGGTTGTCCTGGAACACCTTCTATTGGCATGCCAGAAGTGAATTCAAGAGGCAGGAGAGCGGCAGCCACCGTCCTGCGGCTGTCTGCGAGTTTCGCACACAAGCCGGCTTCTTCGCGGCTTCGTTCTTCGCCTCTTGCAAGCTACCGCGATCTCCGGCTGCCGGAGGCGAAGAAGCCGCTACTTCGCGCACAGATCACTAGAGCGGCAGCGGTGCGCTCCGGAGAGCCGCTTTTGCCGAAAGACGCCGGGAAGCGGCACTTGCTTTCGGCCAGCTGCGGAGCTCCGTATTCTGCCTCTCTAGTCGCCTACATCTTAGCGAAAAGCTTTTCCGCTCCAGTTCTCAAGGAGAAAGTGTACCAGCACTGCTCACTTAGCCCGACCTTGCCAGGAAATGAGATTTGCTGCACATTCCAAGGACACTGCATTTTCCTGGGCAAGCTGCAACCTGCTGGCAGATGGCCGTGCTCTCTGCCCACTCCTGCCCAGTTCTTGCTACTAGCGGGCACGTTGCAGCCTGGCGAAGGCAAGAAACCTGGAGAGCTGTCACAGAGCAGAAGGGCAGCTGAGATGCTGAAAAGCAGCAAAGCTGAACTGCCTGCCTCAACTTCAGCAGTGTGTAATTGACTGAAGGCGAAAAACCAAGCAGCAGAGCAGCGGGCTTCTGTGCGCACTGAAGGCAATTGCAAGAATCCAGCAGCCTGTCCTTGCCAAGCACAGGCAGCTGCCTGTGTTCTTGCTTCTTGACCAACTCACAGTTGCTCTTCTTTTCAGCAGCTGCCACTGTGTTCTCTGCATCTCGGAGCCTCTGGGGAGCAACAAGAGTTTCCAAGGAGGGATGCATGAAAGCTAAAATAAAAACTCAGGAAGGTTGTCCTGGAACACCTCCCATTGGCATGCCAAGGGTGAATTCAAGAGGCAGGAGAGCGGCAGCCACCGTCCTGCTGCTGTCTGCGAGTTTCGCACACAAGCCGGCTTCTTCGCGGCTTCGTTCTTCGCCTCTTGCAAGCTACCGCGATCTCCGGCTGCCGGAGGCGAAGAAGCCGTTACTTCGCGCACAGATCACTGAAGCGGCAGCGGTGCGCTCCGGAGAGCCGCTTTTGCCGAAAGACGCCGGGAAGCGGCACTTGCTTTCGGCCAGCTGCGGAGCTGCGTATTCTGCCTCTCTAGTCGCCTACATCTTAGCGAAAAGCTTTTCCGCTCCAGTTCTCAAGGAGAAAGTGTACCAGCACTGCTCACTTAGCCCGACCTTGCCAGGAAATGAGATTTGCTGCACATTCCAAGGACACTGCATTTTCCTGGGCAAGCTGCAACCTGCTGGCAGATGGCCGTGCTCTCTGCCCACTCCTGCCCAGTTCTTGGTACTAGCGGGCACGTTGCAGCCTGGCGAAGGCAAGAAACCTGGAGAGCTGTCACAGAGCAGAAGGGCAGCTGAGATGCTGAAAAGCAGCAAAGCTGAACTGCCTGCCTCAACTTCAGCAGTGTGTAATTGACTGAAGGCGAAAAACCAAGCAGCAGAGCAGCGGGCTTCTGTGCGCACTGAAGGCAATTGCAAGAATCCAGCAGCTGCTCCTCGCCAAGCACAGGCAGCTGCCTATGTTCTTGCTTCTTGACCAACTCACAGTTGCCCTTCTTTTCAGCAGCTGCCACCGTGTTCTCTGCATCTCGGAGCCTCTGGGGAGCAACAAGAATTTCCAAGGAGGGATGCATGAAAACTAAAATAAAAACTCAGGAAGGTTGTCCTGGAACACCTCCCATTGGCATGCCAGAAGTGAATTCAAGAGGCAGGAGAGCGGCAGCCACCGTCCTGCGGCTGTCTGCGAGTTTCGCACAAAAGCCGGCTTCTTCGCGGCTTCGTTCTTCGCCTCTTGTAAGCTAGCGCGATCTCCGGCTGCCGGAGGCGAAGAAGCCGCTACTTCGCGCACAGATCACTGGAGCGGAAGCGATGCGCTCCGGAGAGCCGCTTTTGCCGAAAGACGCCGGGAAGCGGCACTTGCTTTCGGCCAGCTGCGGAGCTGCGTATTCTGCCTCTCTAGTCGCCTACATCTTAGCGAAAAGCTTTTCCGCTCCAGTTCTCAAGGAGAAAGTGTACCAGCACTGCTCACTTAGCCCGACCTTGCCAGGAAATGAGATTTGCTGCACATTCCAAGGACACTGCATTTTCCTGGGCAAGCTGCAACCTGCTGGCAGATGGCCGTGCTCTCTGCCCACTCCTGCCCAGTTCTTGCTACTAGCGGGCACGTTGCAGCCTGGCGAAGGCAAGAAACCTGGAGAGCTGTCACAGAGCAGAAGGGCAGCTGAGATGCTGAAAAGCAGCAAAGCTGAACTGCCTGCCTCAACTTCAGCAGTGTGTAATTGACTGAAGGCGAAAAACCAAGCAGCAGAGCAGCGGGCTTCTGTGCGCACTGAAGGCAATTGCAAGAATCCAGCAGCTGCTCCTCGCCAAGCACAGGCAGCTGCCTGTGTTCTTGCTTCTTGACCAACTCACAGTTGCCCTTCTTTTCAGCAGCTGCCACCGTGTTCTCTGCATCTCGGAGCCTCTGGGGAGCAACAGGAATTTCCAAGGAGGGATGCATGAAAACTAAAATAAAAACTCAGGAAGGTTGTCCTGGAGCACCTCCCATTGGCATGCCAGAAGTGAATTCAAGAGGCAGGAGAGCGGCAGCCGCCATCCTGCGGCTGTCTGCGAGTTTCGCACACAAGCCGGCTTCTTCGCGGCTTCGTTCTTCGCCTCTTGTAAGCTACAGCGATCTCCGGCTGCCGGAGGCGAAGAAGCCGCTACTTCGCGCACAGATCACTGGAGCGGCAGCGATGCGCTCCGGAGAGCCGCTTTTGCCGAAAGACGCCGGGAAGCGGCACTTGCTTTCGGCCAGCTGCGGAGCTGCGTATTCTGCCTCTCTAGTCGCCTACATCTTAGCGAAAAGCTTTTCCGCTCCAGTTCTCAAGGAGAAAGTGTACCAGCACTGCTCACTTAGCCCGACCTTGCCAGGAAATGAGATTTGCTGCACATTCCAAGGACACTGCATTTTCCTGGGCAAGCTGCAACCTGCTGGCAGATGGCCGTGCTCTCTGCCCACTCCTGCCCAGTTCTTGGTACTAGCGGGCACGTTGCAGCCTGGCGAAGGCAAGAAACCTGGAGAGCTGTCACAGAGCAGAAGGGCAGCTGAGATGCTGAAAAGCAGCAAAGCTGAACTGCCTGCCTCAACTTCAGCAGTGTGTAATTGACTGAAGGCGAAAAACCAAGCAGCAGAGCAGCGGGCTTCTGTGCGCACTGAAGGCAATTGCAAGAATCCAGCAGCTGCTCCTCGCCAAGCACAGGCAGCTGCCTGTGTTCTTGCTTCTTGACCAACTCACAGTTGCCCTTCTTTTCAGCAGCTGCCACCGTGTTCTCTGCATCTCGGAGCCTCTGGGGAGCAACAGGAATTTCCAAGGAGGGATGCATGAAAACTAAAATAAAAACTCAGGAAGGTTGTCCTGGAGCACCTCCCATTGGCATGCCAGAAGTGAATTCAAGAGGCAGGAGAGCGGCAGCCGCCATCCTGCGGCTGTCTGCGAGTTTCGCACACAAGCCGGCTTCTTCGCGGCTTCGTTCTTCGCCTCTTGTAAGCTACAGCGATCTCCGGCTGCCGGAGGCGAAGAAGCCGCTACTTCGCGCACAGATCACTGGAGCGGAAGCGATGCGCTCCGGAGAGCCGCTTTTGCCGAAAGACGCCGGGAAGCGGCACTTGCTTTCGGCCAGCTGCGGAGCTGCGTATTCTGCCTCTCTAGTCGCCTACATCTTAGCGAAAAGCTTTTCCGCTCCAGTTCTCAAGGAGAAAGTGTACCAGCACTGCTCACTTAGTCCGACTTTGCCAGGAAATGAGATTTGCTGCACATTCCAAGGACACTTCATTTTCCTGGGAAAGCTGCAACCTGCTGGCAGATGGCCGTGCTCTCTGCCCACTCCTGCCCAGTTCTTGCTACTAGCGGGCACGTTGCAGCCTGGCGAAGGCAAGAAACCTCGAGAGCTGTCACAGAGCAGAAAGGCAGCTGAGATGCTGAAAAGCAGCAAAGCTGAACAGCCTGCCTCAGCTTCAGCAGTGTGTAATTGACTGAAGGCGAAAAACCAAGCAGCAGAGCAGCGGGCTTCTGTGCGCACTGAAGGCAATTGCAAGAATCCAGCAGCTGCTCCTCGCCAAGCACAGGCAGCTGCCTGTGTTCTTGCTTCTTGACCAACTCACAGTTGCCCTTCTTTTCAGCAGCTGCCACCGTGTTCTCTGCATCTCGGAGCCTCTGGGGAGCAACAAGAATTTCCAAGGAGGGATGCATGACGACTATGTCAAAACCCAGGAAAGTTGTCCTGGAACACCTCCCATTGGCATGCCAGAAGTGAATTCAAGAGGCAGGAGAGCGGCAGCCACCATCCTGCGGCTGTCTGCGAGCTTCGCACACAAGCCGGCTTCTTCGCGGCTTCGTTCTTCGCCTCTTGCAAGCTACCGCGATCTCCGGCTGCCGGAGGCGAAGAAGCCGCTACTTCGCGCACAGATCACTGGAGCGGCAGCGATGCGCTCCGAAGCGCCGCTTTTGCCGAAAGACGCCGGGAAGCGGCACTTGCTTTCGGCCAGCTGCGGAGCTGCGTATTCTGCCTCTCTAGTCGCCTACATCTTAGCGAAAAGCTTTTCCGCTCCAGTTCTCAAGGAGAAAGTGTACCAGCACTGCTCACTTAGCCCGACCTTGCCAGGAAATGAGATTTGCTGCACATTCCAAGGACACTGCATTTTCCTGGGCAAGCTGCAACCTGCTGGCAGATGGCCGTGCTCTCTGCCCACTCCTGCCCAGTTCTTGCTACTAGCGGGCACATTGCAGCCTGGCGAAGGCAAGAAACCTGGAGAGCTGTCACAGAGCAGAAAGGCAGCTGAGATGCTGAAAAGCAGCAAAGCTGAACTGCCTGCCTCAACTTCAGCAGTGTGTAATTGACTGAAGGCGAAAAACCAAGCAGCAGAGCAGCGGGCTTCTGTGCGCACTGAAGGCAATTGCAAGAATCCAGCAGCTGCTCCTTGCCAAGCACAGGCAGCTGCCTGTGTTCTTGCTTCTTGACCAACTCACAGTTGCCCTTCTTTTCAGCAGCTGCCACCGTGTTCTCTGCATCTCGGAGCCTCTGGGGAGCAACAAGAATTTCCAAGGAGGGATGCATGAAAACTAAAATAAAAACTCAGGAAGGTTGTCCTGGAACACCTCCCATTGGCATGCCAGAAGTGAATTCAAGAGGCAGGAGAGCGGCAGCCACCGTCCTGCGGCTGTCTGCGAGTTTCGCACACAAGCCGGCTTCTTCGCGGCTTCGTTCTTCGCCTCTTGTAAGCTACCGCGATCTCCGGCTGCCGGAGGCGAAGAAGCCGCTACTTCGCGCACAGATCACTGGAGCGGCAGCGATGCGCTCCGGAGAGCCGCTTTTGCCGAAAGACGCCGGGAAGCGGCACTTGCTTTCGGCCAGCTGCGGAGCTGCGTATTCTGCCTCTCTAGTCGCCTACATCTTAGCGAAAAGCTTTTCCGCTCCAGTTCTCAAGGAGAAAGTGTACCAGCACTGCTCACTTAGCCCGACCTTGCCAGGAAATGAGATTTGCTGCACATTCCAAGGACACTTCATTTTCCTGGGCAAGCTGCAACCTGCTGGCAGATGGCCGTGCTCTCTGCCCACTCCTGCCCAGTTCTTGGTACTAGCGGGCACGTTGCAGCCTGGCGAAAGCAAGAAACCTCGAGAGCTGTCACAGAGCAGAAAGGCAGCTGAGATGCTGAAAAGCAGCAAAGCTGAACTGCCTGCCTCAACTTCAGCAGTGTGTAATTGACTGAAGGCGAAAAACCAAGCAGCAGAGCAGCGGGCTTCTGTGCGCACTGAAGGCAATTGCAAGAATCCAGCAGCTGCTCCTCGCCAAGCACAGGCAGCTGCCTGTGTTCTTGCTTCTTGACCAACTCACAGTTGCCCTTCTTTTCAGCAGCTGCCACCGTGTTCTCTGCATCTCGGAGCCTCTGGGGAGCAACAAGAATTTCCAAGGAGGGATGCATGACGACTATGTGAAAACCCAGGGAAGTTGTCCTGGAACACCTCCCATTGGCATGCCAGAAGTGAATTCAAGAGGCAGGAGAGCGGCAGCCACCGTCCTGCGGCTGTGTGCGAGCTTCGCACACAAGCCGGCTTCTTCGCGGCTTCGTTCTTCGCCTCTTGTAAGCTACCGCGATCTCCGGCTGCCGGAGGCGAAGAAGCGGCTACTTCGCGCACAGATCACTGGAGCGGCAGCGGTGCGCTCCGAAGCGCCGCTTTTGCCGAAAGACGCCGGGAAGCGGCACTTGCTTTCGGCCAGCTGCGGAGCTGCGTATTCTGCCTCTCTAGTCGCCTACATCTTAGCGAAAAGCTTTTCCGCTCCAGTTCTCAAGGAGAAAGTGTACCAGCACTGCTCACTTAGCCCGACCTTGCCAGGAAATATGATATGCTGCACATTCCGAGGAGACTGCATTTTCCTGGGCAAGCTGCAACCTGCTGGCAGATGGCCGTGCTCTCTGCCCACTCCTGCCCAGTTCTTGGTACTAGCGGGCACGTTGCAGCCTGGCGAAGGCAAGAAACCTGGAGAGCTGTCACAGAGCAGAAAGGCAGCTGAGATGCTGAAAAGCAGCAAAGCTGAACTGCCTGCCTCAACTTCAGCAGTGTGTAATTGACTGAAGGCGAAAAACCAAGCAGCAGAGCAGCGGGCTTCTGTGCGCACTGAAGGCAATTGCAAGAATCCAGCAGCTGCTCCTTGCCAAGCACAGGCAGCTGCCTGTGTTCTTGCTTCTTGACCAACTCACAGTTGCCCTTCTTTTCAGCAGCTGCCACCGTGTTCTCTGCATCTCGGAGCCTCTGGGGAGCAACAAGAATTTCCAAGGAGGGATGCATGAAAACTAAAATAAAAACTCAGGAAGGTTGTCCTGGAACACCTCCCATTGGCATGCCAGAAGTGAATTCAAGAGGCAGGAGAGCGGCAGCCACCGTCCTGCGGCTGTCTGCGAGTTTCGCACACAAGCCGGCTTCTTCGCGGCTTCGTTCTTCGCCTCTTGCAAGCTACCATGATCTCCGGCTGCCGGAGGCGAAGAAGCGGCTACTTCGCGCACAGATCACTGGAGCGGCAGCGATGCGCTCCGAAGCGCCGCTTTTGCCGAAAGACGCCGGGAGACGGCACTTGCTTTCGGCCAGCTGCGGAGCTGCGTATTCTGCCTCTCTAGTCGCCTACATCTTAGCGAAAAGCTTTTCCGCTCCAGTTCTCAAGGAGAAAGTGTACCAGCACTGCTCACTTAGCCCGACCTTGCCAGGAAATATGATATGCTGCACATTCCGAGGAGACTGCATTTTCCTGGGCAAGCTGCAACCTGCTGGCAGATGGCCGTGCTCTCTGCCCACTCCTGCCCAGTTCTTGCTACTAGCGGGCACATTGCAGCCTGGCGAAGGCAAGAAACCTGGAGAGCTGTCACAGAGCAGAAAGGCAGCTGAGATGCTGAAAAGCAGCAAAGCTGAACTGCCTGCCTCAACTTCAGCAGTGTGTAATTGACTGAAGGCGAAAAACCAAGCAGCAGAGCAGCGGGCTTCTGTGCGCACTGAAGGCAATTGCAAGAATCCAGCAGCTGCTCCTTGCCAAGCACAGGCAGCTGCCTGTGTTCTTGCTTCTTGACCAACTCACAGTTGCCCTTCTTTTCAGCAGCTGCCACCGTGTTCTCTGCATCTCGGAGCCTCTGGGGAGCAACAAGAATTTCCAAGGAGGGATGCATGAAAACTAAAATAAAAACTCAGGAAGGTTGTCCTGGAACACCTCCCATTGGCATGCCAGAAGTGAATTCAAGAGGCAGGAGAGCGGCAGCCACCGTCCTGCGGCTGTCTGCGAGTTTCGCACACAAGCCGGCTTCTTCGCGGCTTCGTTCTTCGCCTCTTGTAAGCTACCGCGATCTCCGGCTGCCGGAGGCGAAGAAGCCGCTACTTCGCGCACAGATCACTGGAGCGGCAGCGATGCGCTCCGGAGAGCCGCTTTTGCCGAAAGACGCCGGGAAGCGGCACTTGCTTTCGGCCAGCTGCGGAGCTGCGTATTCTGCCTCTCTAGTCGCCTACATCTTAGCGAAAAGCTTTTCCGCTCCAGTTCTCAAGGAGAAAGTGTACCAGCACTGCTCACTTAGCCCGACCTTGCCAGGAAATGAGATTTGCTGCACATTCCAAGGACACTTCATTTTCCTGGGCAAGCTGCAACCTGCTGGCAGATGGCCGTGCTCTCTGCCCACTCCTGCCCAGTTCTTGCTACTAGCGGGCACGTTGCAGCCTGGCGAAGGCAAGAAACCTCGAGAGCTGTCACAGAGCAGAAGGGCAGCTGAGATGCTGAAAAGCAGCAAAGCTGAACTGCCTGCCTCAACTTCAGCAGTGTGTAATTGACTGAAGGCGAAAAACCAAGCAGCAGAGCAGCGGGCTTCTGTGCGCACTGAAGGCAATTGCAAGAATCCAGCAGCTGCTCCTCGCCAAGCACAGGCAGCTGCCTGTGTTCTTGCTTCTTGACCAACTCACAGTTGCCCTTCTTTTCAGCAGCTGCCACCGTGTTCTCTGCATCTCGGAGCCTCTGGGGAGCAAAAAGAATTTCCAAGGAGGGATGCATGACGACTCTGTGAAAACCCAGGGAAGTTGTCCTGGAACACCTCCCATTGGCATGCCAGAAGTGAATTCAAGAGGCAGGAGAGCGGCAGCCACCGTCCTGCGGCTGTGTGCGAGCTTCGCACACAAGCCGGCTTCTTCGCGGCTTCGTTCTTCGCCTCTTGTAAGCTACCGCGATCTCCGGCTGCCGGAGGCGAAGAAGCCGCTACTTCGCGCACAGATGACTGGAGCGGCAGCGGTGCGCTCCGAAGCGCCGCTTTTGCCGAAAGACGCCGGGAAGCGGCACTTGCTTTCGGCCAGCTGCGGAGCTGCGTATTCTGCCTCTCTAGTCGCCTACATCTTAGCGAAAAGCTTTTCCGCTCCAGTTCTCAAGGAGAAAGTGTACCAGCACTGCTCACTTAGCCCGACCTTGCCAGGAAATAAGATTTGCTGCACATTCCAAGGACACTTCATTTTCCTGGGCAAGCTGCAACCTGCTGGCAGATGGCCGTGCTCTCTGCCCACTCCTGCCCAGCTCTGGGTAGTTGCGGGCACGTTGCAGCCTGGCGAAGGGAAGAAACCTCTGAAACGATACGCGGAATAAATCAATAGACTGCATAACCTGGGGTAGTTATGAAGTGGGTATGTATGTCAGCGCCCGGCACAAGTGAGATAGCTCTCCAAAACTTGTGCCTCAGTCTGACCCACACTTTTATTCTTAAAGTCGTTCCATATGCAAAACATTGCACAACTTTTTCATGCATATTCAACCCCTGGCCCCGCCTGTCCTCGCTTCTCATGCTAAGTAAGTCCACGTCCTTCTGGGCATGCGTGGTTTGCTGTGGTGGTCGTACGGGGGTCTCTTGGTGGTCCTGAGGCTGACGATTGTGGTCTTCCTCATGATTGAACTTTTGAACTTTTCCTCTCTGCGCGTGCGCTTTTGGTCCTTTGGTGCTTCTCTGAGTACGTCTGTCAGTCTTGATAGGCTTGGAGACAGAGGAGCTTCTTTATCTGGGTTCTTTCCTTCTTCTGGTATTGTTCTTTATGCAAGAAGCTTCAGAAATTTGCATTTTCCTATGCCCTTTGTACTAGGCAGAGGTTTCTTAAGTAAAAGGTTGAAAATTCAACACATAACTCTACAAGCTAAATTAGAAATGCTTCATTCATTTTGTTAACCTAACTCTAAAAATCTCTGCTTCAGTCCCCCCTTTTCTTAAAATAGAGTAAATTCTTTTACTACAGGGGTCTTGATTTAAATTCTGATCTACTATCATGACCGTCCTCTTTCAGTAAGATTCTAGGAGTTCTAGAGAGTGATGTCAGACTGGCCATGTGTTTTAACATCCTCGAATTCTACATGAGTGTTAAAGTAGACATCATTAAACTTACAGTAACTAAAATTAATAGAATTGTAATTGGGTGACATAAAGTGTTCTAAACAGCGTATTTCACTAGTTATGACTTGTGTTTATTAGCTAGTGATTGGTGCTGGATACACCAAGTTAAGAGACTTAACATACAGGAGGTTAGTGACATGTCTTGGGTAGACATTCTCTTTCGCACCCCATATGGTTTTTCATAAAGCAATTCAAAGTGGTTTAGCTTTTCTTTAGTCTTGGGTTTGGTTCGGATCTGCAGTAGTGCTAATGGGAGGGATTGAGTCCATGACAAATTAGCTTCTTGTCCCAATTGTACAATTTGTTGTTTGATCAAATGGTTCATTTTTTTTACCTGACCACTTGATTGTGGGTTATATGGGGTGTGAAGTTCTCAGTCTATGTTCAAGTATTGGCTAACTTGTTGCACTAATTTTACGATAAAATGTGGTCCTCTATTTGAGGAGATTGTGGCCAGGACTCTAAAGCGTGGTATGTTTTCTTGTACCAATACCTTAGTTACTTCTTGAGCTTTAGAAGTCCTGGTGGGGAATGCTTCTGGCCATCCTGAAAAGGTATCTGTTAGCACCAGTAAAAACTTATACCCCCCTTTTCTTGGCAATTCTGTACAATCTATCTGCCATTGCTGCTCCGGCCCATGACCCTTCCTAATCTGGCTAAGCTTTGGTTTGGGAGTATTTTTGGGGTTGGTCTGGAGGCAAAGGTCACATTGTCGAGTTGTAAATGTCTAGTTATGCTAGAGCATCAATACCCCAATGGTTTTCTGGTGTTCTTCCTTTATTAGGGACCATCAGAAATAGGAGGGTAGAAGTAATTTTCCTTCTATGGTGGCCCATCCCTCTTGGTTATAGTCTCCTTTTTGCTCATAGATTAATTTTTTTTCTAGTTTGTTGTATCTTGGCTTACCTTTAGGGGAAATTTGCCCGTCTTGCTGCTTCTTTTGCTTCCCTATCTGCCAGCTCGTTTCCTTCTTCCAATTCTGAGTTGATCTTCTGATGTGCCTTAATGTGCATGATCGCTACTTTCTCTGGCAACTGGACTGCTTCTAGAAGTCGCAGTACTTCTGATGCATCTTTAATATTTTTCCCTTGAGAGTTCAGCAGTCCTCTCTCTTTCTAAATGGCTCTGTGAGCATGCACTACTCCAAATGCATACTTCGAGTCCGTGTATATGTTTATTTCTTTCCCTCTTGCCAATTCTAGGGCCCGAGTTAGAGCAATTATCTCGGCCTTCTGTGCAGAGGTATTTGTTGGCAGGGGCCCAGATGATATTACTTCCTTGCACGTTGGAACTGCCTACCCGGCGTGCCGTTTTCCACTGATGATATAACTGCTTCCATCAGTAAACGAGACTTCTGCATTCTCCAGAGGGGTGTCCTTCAAGTCAGGGCAGCTGGAGTAGGTGGCTTCAATGGTCTCCAGGCAGTCATGTTCCACTGGTTCCCCTTGGTTTCTACTGAGGAAGGAGGCT
The DNA here is from genome assembly GCF_024509145.1 of Vidua macroura. Lineage (NCBI taxonomy): Eukaryota > Metazoa > Chordata > Aves > Passeriformes > Viduidae > Vidua > Vidua macroura. The sequence goes on from NC_071582.1 coordinate 5,440,174, forward strand.
GGATTGACAATGTTAGCCACTACTATCTCTACATCATCTTGCTCCGCTATGATAGCTTGGTATCTCAGGAGCCGTTGTGGGGAAAGCCAATGCCCACCTTTTACCTCTAGCACTGCAGACACTGTGTGAGACACTAGCACAGTTCTTTTCTGGCCTAGGGTGAATTTGTGTGCCTCTTGGATGTTCAGTACGACTGCTGCAACAGCTCTGAGGCACCCAGGCCACCCTTTAGCTGCTGTATCCAATTGCTTAGAGAAGTAAGCCACTGCTCTCCGATATGGGCCCAGGTCCTGTGCTAGTATTCCTAAGGCGATTCCTTGCTTCTCATGGGAGAATAAAAGGAAAGGCTTACTCACGTCCGGCAATCTCAGGGCTGGAGCTGACATGAGGGCTTTTTTCAGCTGGTTGAAAGCTTGCGTAGCTTCCTTTGTCTCTTGGATGTTCCTGCTTTCAGTTGCAATCAGTTCATAGAAGGGCTTAACAAACAGTCCATAGTTATAGATCCATAACCTGCACCACCCTGTCATCCTCAGGAAAGTTCGTAGTTCCTTTACAGTCTGAGGTTTTGGGCTCTGGCATATTGCCTCCTTCCGGCTTTGGCCCAAGGTACGTTGTCTAGCACTGACTTCGTAGCCCAGATAAGTTACTTTCTGTTTTACTACTTGGGCTTTTTTCTTTGATACTCGGTACCCTTGGAGCCCCAAAAAGTTCAAGAGGCTTATCGTCCAGGCCGTGCATGCTTCCCTTGTCCGTGTGGCTATCAGGATGTCATCTACGTACTCTAGCAACTTCCCTTCCTCTGGAGGGGCTTCTCAGGTCTCTAATTCTTTTGCAAGTTGTTCTCCAAACAAAGTGGGTGAGTTTTTGAATCCTTGTGGGAGTCTGGTCCATGTCAGTTGAGTTCTTGGCCCGCTCTTAGGATTTTCCCATTCAAATGCAAAAATTTTCTGGCTTCGTGGATAGGAAGGCAAAAGAAGGCATCTTTTCAATCTAAAACGGTAAACCAAGTTAGCTCGGCTGTTAAGCAAGTTAATAACGTGTAGGGATTGGCCACCACAGGATACAGATCCTCAGTGACCTTGTTTATGGCCCGCAGATCCTGTACTAACCGGTATGACCCATCAGGTTTACCAACTGGTAGGATAGGGGTATTAACACTTACATAACATAAGTTGGAACAAGGTATTATAGACAATATCATGGTCATCAATGGAAGCAATATTTGATTGAACTTTTTAGTTCTGAGGGTTCGTAACTTGTGTTTGTTGGTGACAGCAGGGAAGCACAGTGAGGCTGCTTAACAGGGCAGGATGCATACATATACTTTCCTTCGTCTACATTCACTTAACTTTATTTTACTTACTCTTACACATAACAAAACAACCACAACAACAAGGTACCTTTTCTTTTTCAACACACCTATTACACTTTTAGGTGTCCCTGGCTAGTCCCAGTGTTCTTGGATACCCCTCAATCTAGCTGTGTGGTTCCCAACTCTAGATCCTGTCAGACTTCTCTTCAAACTGGCAAAATTTTTACTCAATCTTGGCTGCTCTCAACAACCCAGCAAACTTAATTCTGGGTGCTCTTGCAATGTTAATCCCTCAACCCAGCAGGTTTGACTTAACCCTGGATGCTCTTGGAACATTAATCCCTCAATCCAGCAGGTTTGAATCAACCCTGGATGCTCTTGGAATATTAATCCCTCAATCCAGCAGGTTTGATCTTGGATGTTCTTGGGCATTCTTATCCCTCAATCCAGCAGAATTTTTAGGGGCCCCTCCTACACATTTTACCTTTTATTTTTCCCCAATAGATTATGCCAAGAAAACCCTCTTTTTACCTTTTAATTCATTTTTTTTTTCCTAATTAATTACCTTTTACTCCCCCCCCCCCCCCCCCCCCCACTAAGGGGTCCCACTCTTTCTCTGAGACCCAGTCCCAGGGGGGGTTCTCTCACTCTTTTTATTACTCGCTTCGTCTCTTTACTGGCCGCTTTTCTCGCGAAAAAGACGGAAACGCAGCATGGGAGACTGTCGCTCTCGCTTAGCAGGTCTGGGGTAACCAGCCCGCCTCTGTCACGATCCGCTTATGGCGGGGTGTCGTGATGGTTCTTTTCACCCATCCCAAAAGTGCAACAAAGGCAAACAACAAGGGACTATCAGTTAATCACAACAAATGCACCTTTAGTAGGGGCCAAAACAGTAAACGCGATAGTGGGGATCTGAAAGGAGATAAAAGGTTAGAGAGAGAAGAGGGATATGGGAATAGCTACCAACACAGGCGAGATCCTCAGTGCTCCGGACGATGGGGATCCGTCTGTCGTGTCGGGGGAGTCTTCGAAGTTCTGGTCGACTCGGGGCTCCAGTTATAGTCCACAGAGGAGAGAGGGGGGGAACAAGTGTAATAATGAAAGTCCATTGTAATCGCCCCGAGGGAACGGGTGAGTCCACAGAAACCACCAAAGCAAGACGAATCCAATGAAGAATAAGTCCATTTGAATCACTGAAGGGAAACAGGTCATGTCATTAGTGGTCAGAGCACCAATTTCCCCTCCTCCCTATAGCAGGGGTCTCAGTCTCAGTCCTTGGGAGGAGGGTTCTCATTCTTTCTTTGTCACAGTGGTAACGAGGCAGATGAGGGGTCTTCAATGAAGGACCGCGAGAGTCACCCCAAAAGTTCATTTGGCTTAAGAACGGAGATTAGAAGCAGGCCGCGCATCAGGCTGTCCCGTGCTGGCTCCATGTCAGGTCTTTGCCAAGTCCTTGCCAACTCCTTGCCAAGTTCTTACCAGGCCTTGTTGGGAACAGCCAGCATGACGGTTCAGTGGTCCCACCTGTGCTGTGTCCTGTTCTAAGCCGGAACTACAGTGGGGGAAGGGATTCTTTCTTGTGGCAATCGGAAGGCAGAATGGAAAATGAGGGGCTTCAGACGGGCTCTTACAGCCTCTCATTCACACACATTCATCCCCCCTTTATTCGCCCTGTAATGCAAAGGATCTCCCAGTTGCCGAGCCGTGGGGGCTTTTAGCCACTCGGCACGAAGCTCGGATAGCTGGTACATCTGAGGGTCCACCAGAAGAACGGGAGGGACACTCGGGCTGCTGAAATCCTGCTCGTTGATTGAAGGGTCGCAGAAGGGGCAAACAGGGAGACAACGAAGCAGAAGGGAGGCAGATTCCGAGAGCCCCGAAGGGCGGGCTGAGGATTCTTTTACTGCGTAGGGGTAGGAGGGTTTAGCATTCGAGGGTACAATCGGGAGAAGGCTAAAGGGAGGGGAAATATAACATTAACCAGTGGGGAAAAGGGAAAGGAGTGTTCTTGGTGGAAGAACCAAAGGGAAAACGTGGAACAGAGAAGATTCTAGGCTAAGGGGCAGACTTGAACAATAACTGACAGGACAGGGGGATGGTACAATTCTCTTCCAAAAGGGGGTGAAGAACTCATACAACTGCTGTTTCCCATGGCAACCCTAGACTGCCTTCCCCAACCCCTCCTCCTGCACCAGTGACAGCTTTTAACACTGAAGGGCAGTGCTATTGTATAACAAACACTTAACTCTTAGCCCAGCCGGGCTCGCCGGCTACTTTTGCAAGCTTTTTACCAACTAGCGATGCTTGTAAGCGGTGCTTGTAACTCCTAGCTTGTACCACGCTCCCACTAGCTGCGCTATCAGCTAGCGGCGTTCAAAGCAGCTCCTCAAACCGCGGCTTGTGCCCGCGCGCCCGCTGCGCTATCAGCTGGGCCGCGCCTAAAGCACCTTTGCAAGCCCCGACTTAAGCCCCGCGCCGCACTCCCCCAGCTCGCCAGAGACAGCCCGTGCCACGCATGCGCACCACCCGCTCTATCGGGTAGAGTGCGCACTACCCGCACGATCAGGTAGTGTGGGCTGAGAGCTGCCCTGCGCATGCGCTCTCTAGCACCACCGCGCCGCCTCTCTGTATCTTAGCAAGGCCGCACCGCGCTTCACCGTTCCACTCACACATACACACACACGCACAAGCACGCACGTCCGGACGTAACAGACACACTACACTGCAATCGGGACACACACCACACACTGAAATCGCGATTTCGCCCTCCCCGAGCCGCGCTATCAGCTGGGGAGGTCCTCCCGCCGCCGGCCTCTCCCCCGATGGCGGTCTGCTTGCAAGCCCCTAGGCAAACCTGCGCGCAAAAACATCTTTTTGCGACTTATCAGTGCCAACCGTAAGAAAATAAATTAACACATACCGCTTTCATCCGCTAGTCGACGGGCCGTGGTCTGCTCCCCGCAGTGTACAGCCGAGGCGCAGAGTCCCTCCGGGGAAAAGCCCTGTGGCGCCTGAGGGTGTCTGCTCCCAACCGGACCTGCGGGTGAGCAGAGCAGTCCCTTCGTGGTCGCCAACTGAAACGATACGCGGAAGAAATCAATAGACTCCATAACCTGGGGTAGTTATGAAGTGGGTATGTATGTCAGCGCCCGGCACAAGTGAGATAGCTCTCCAAAACTTGTGCCCCGAGCCTCAGTCTGACCCACACTTTTATTCTTAAAGACGTTCCATATGCAAAACATTGCACAACTTTTTCATGCATATTCAACCCCTGGCCCCGCCTGTCCTCGCTTCTCATGCTAAGTAAGTCCACGCCCTTCTGGGCATGCGTGGTTTGCTGTGGTGGTCGTACGGGGGTCTCTTGGTGGTCCTGAGGCTGAAAATTGTGGTCTTCCTCATGATTGAACTTTTGAACTTTTCCTCTCTGCGCGTGCGCTTTTGGTCCTTTGGTGCTTCTCTGAGTACGTCTGTCAGTCTTGATAGGCTTGGAGACAGAGGAGCTTCTTTATCTGGGTTCTTTCCTTCTTCTGGTATTGTTCTTTATGCAAGAAGCTTCAGAAATTTGCATTTTCCTTTGCCCTTTCTATTAGGCAGAGGTTTCTTAAGCAAAAGGTTGAAAATTCAACACATAACTCTACAAGCTAAACTAGAAATGCTTAATTCATTTTGTTAAACCAACGCTAAAAATCTCTATTTCACCTCGAGAGCTGTCAAAGAGCAGAAAGCAGCTGAGATGCTGAAAAGCAGCAAAGCTGAACTGCCTGCCTCAACTTCAGCAGTGTGTAATTGACTGAAGGCGAAAAACCAAGCAGCAGAGCAGCGGGCTTCTGTGCGCACTGAAGGCAATTGCAAGAATCCAGCAGCTGCTCCTCGCCAAGCACAGGCAGCTGCCTGTGTTCTTGCTTCTTGACCAACTCACAGTTGCCCTTCTTTTCAGCAGCTGCCACCGTGTTCTCTGCATCTCGGAGCCTCTGGGGAGCAACAGGAATTTCCAAGGAGGGATGCATGAAAACTAAAATAAAAACTCAGGAAGGTTGTCCTGGAGCACCTCCCATTGGCATGCCAGAAGTGAATTCAAGAGGCAGGAGAGCGGCAGCCGCCATCCTGCGGCTGTCTGCGAGTTTCGCACACAAGCCGGCTTCTTCGCGGCTTCGTTCTTCGCCTCTTGTAAGCTACAGCGATCTCCGGCTGCCGGAGGCGAAGAAGCCGCTACTTCGCGCACAGATCACTGGAGCGGAAGCGATGCGCTCCGGAGAGCCGCTTTTGCCGAAAGACGCCGGGAAGCGGCACTTGCTTTCGGCCAGCTGCGGAGCTGCGTATTCTGCCTCTCTAGTCGCCTACATCTTAGCGAAAAGCTTTTCCGCTCCAGTTCTCAAGGAGAAAGTGTACCAGCACTGCTCACTTAGTCCGACTTTGCCAGGAAATGAGATTTGCTGCACATTCCAAGGACACTTCATTTTCCTGGGAAAGCTGCAACCTGCTGGCAGATGGCCGTGCTCTCTGCCCACTCCTGCCCAGTTCTTGCTACTAGCGGGCACGTTGCAGCCTGGCGAAGGCAAGAAACCTCGAGAGCTGTCACAGAGCAGAAAGGCAGCTGAGATGCTGAAAAGCAGCAAAGCTGAACAGCCTGCCTCAGCTTCAGCAGTGTGTAATTGACTGAAGGCGAAAAACCAAGCAGCAGAGCAGCGGGCTTCTGTGCGCACTGAAGGCAATTGCAAGAATCCAGCAGCTGCTCCTCGCCAAGCACAGGCAGCTGCCTGTGTTCTTGCTTCTTGACCAACTCACAGTTGCCCTTCTTTTCAGCAGCTGCCACCGTGTTCTCTGCATCTCGGAGCCTCTGGGGAGCAACAAGAATTTCCAAGGAGGGATGCATGACGACTATGTCAAAACCCAGGAAAGTTGTCCTGGAACACCTCCCATTGGCATGCCAGAAGTGAATTCAAGAGGCAGGAGAGCGGCAGCCACCATCCTGCGGCTGTCTGCGAGTTTCGCACACAAGCCGGCTTCTTCGCGGCTTCGTTCTTCGCCTCTTGCAAGCTACCGCGATCTCCGGCTGCCGGAGGCGAAGAAGCCGCTACTTCGCGCACAGATCACTGGAGCGGCAGCGATGCGCTCCGAAGCGCCGCTTTTGCCGAAAGACGCCGGGAAGCGGCACTTGCTTTCGGCCAGCTGCGGAGCTGCGTATTCTGCCTCTCTAGTCGCCTACATCTTAGCGAAAAGCTTTTCCGCTCCAGTTCTCAAGGAGAAAGTGTACCAGCACTGCTCACTTAGCCCGACCTTGCCAGGAAATGAGATTTGCTGCACATTCCAAGGACACTGCATTTTCCTGGGCAAGCTGCAACCTGCTGGCAGATGGCCGTGCTCTCTGCCCACTCCTGCCCAGTTCTTGGTACTAGCGGGCACGTTGCAGCCTGGCGAAGGCAAGAAACCTGGAGAGCTGTCACAGAGCAGAAAGGCAGCTGAGATGCTGAAAAGCAGCAAAGCTGAACTGCCTGCCTCAACTTCAGCAGTGTGTAATTGACTGAAGGCGAAAAACCAAGCAGCAGAGCAGCGGGCTTCTGTGCGCACTGAAGGCAATTGCAAGAATCCAGCAGCTGCTCCTTGCCAAGCACAGGCAGCTGCCTGTGTTCTTGCTTCTTGACCAACTCACAGTTGCCCTTCTTTTCAGCAGCTGCCACCGTGTTCTCTGCATCTCGGAGCCTCTGGGGAGCAACAAGAATTTCCAAGGAGGGATGCATGAAAACTAAAATAAAAACTCAGGAAGGTTGTCCTGGAACACCTCCCATTGGCATGCCAGAAGTGAATTCAAGAGGCAGGAGAGCGGCAGCCACCGTCCTGCGGCTGTCTGCGAGTTTCGCACACAAGCCGGCTTCTTCGCGGCTTCGTTCTTCGCCTCTTGCAAGCTACCGCGATCTCCGGCTGCCGGAGGCGAAGAAGCCGTTACTTCGCGCACAGATCACTGAAGCGGCAGCGGTGCGCTCCGGAGAGCCGCTTTTGCCGAAAGACGCCGGGAAGCGGCACTTGCTTTCGGCCAGCTGCGGAGCTGCGTATTCTGCCTCTCTAGTCGCCTACATCTTAGCGAAAAGCTTTTCCGCTCCAGTTCTCAAGGAGAAAGTGTACCAGCACTGCTCACTTAGCCCGACCTTGCCAGGAAATGAGATTTGCTGCACATTCCAAGGACACTGCATTTTCCTGGGCAAGCTGCAACCTGCTGGCAGATGGCCGTGCTCTCTGCCCACTCCTGCCCAGTTCTTGGTACTAGCGGGCACGTTGCAGCCTGGCGAAGGCAAGAAACCTGGAGAGCTGTCACAGAGCAGAAGGGCAGCTGAGATGCTGAAAAGCAGCAAAGCTGAACTGCCTGCCTCAACTTCAGCAGTGTGTAATTGACTGAAGGCGAAAAACCAAGCAGCAGAGCAGCGGGCTTCTGTGCGCACTGAAGGCAATTGCAAGAATCCAGCAGCTGCTCCTCGCCAAGCACAGGCAGCTGCCTGTGTTCTTGCTTCTTGACCAACTCACAGTTGCCCTTCTTTTCAGCAGCTGCCACCGTGTTCTCTGCATCTCGGAGCCTCTGGGGAGCAACAAGAATTTCCAAGGAGGGATGCATGACGACTATGTCAAAACCCAGGAAAGTTGTCCTGGAACACCTCCCATTGGCATGCCAGAAGTGAATTCAAGAGGCAGGAGAGCGGCAGCCACCATCCTGCGGCTGTCTGCGAGTTTCGCACACAAGCCGGCTTCTTCGCGGCTTCGTTCTTCGCCTCTTGCAAGCTACCGCGATCTCCGGCTGCCGGAGGCGAAGAAGCCGCTACTTCGCGCACAGATCACTGGAGCGGCAGCGATGCGCTCCGAAGCGCCGCTTTTGCCGAAAGACGCCGGGAAGCGGCACTTGCTTTCGGCCAGCTGCGGAGCTGCGTATTCTGCCTCTCTAGTCGCCTACATCTTAGCGAAAAGCTTTTCCGCTCCAGTTCTCAAGGAGAAAGTGTACCAGCACTGCTCACTTAGCCCGACCTTGCCAGGAAATGAGATTTGCTGCACATTCCAACGACACTGCATTTTCCTGGGCAAGCTGCAACCTGCTGGCAGATGGCCGTGCTCTCTGCCCACTCCTGCCCAGTTCTTGGTACTAGCGGGCACGTTGCAGCCTGGCAAAGGCAAGAAACCTGGAGAGCTGTCACAGAGCAGAAAGGCAGCTGAGATGCTGAAAAGCAGCAAAGCTGAACTGCCTGCCTCAACTTCAGCAGTGTGTAATTGACTGAAGGCGAAAAACCAAGCAGCAGAGCAGCGGGCTTCTGTGCGCACTGAAGGCAATTGCAAGAATCCAGCAGCTGCTCCTCGCCAAGCACAGGCAGCTGCCTGTGTTCTTGCTTCTTGACCAACTCACAGTTGCCCTTCTTTTCAGCAGCTGCCACCGTGTTCTCTGCATCTCGGAGCCTCTGGGGAGCAACAAGAATTTCCAAGGAGGGATGCATGACGACTATGTGAAAACCCAGGAAAGTTGTCCTGGAACACCTCCCATTGGCATGCCAGAAGTGAATTCAAGAGGCAGGAGAGCGGCAGCCACCGTCCTGCGGCTGTGTGCGAGCTTCGCACACAAGCCGGCTTCTTCGCGGCTTCGTTCTTCGCCTCTTGTAAGCTACCGCGATCTCCGGCTGCCGGAGGCGAAGAAGCCGCTACTTCGCGCACAGATCACTGGAGCGGCAGCGGTGCGCTCCGAAGCGCCGCTTTTGCCGAAAGACGCCGGGAAGCGGCACTTGCTTTCGGCCAGCTGCGGAGCTGCGTATTCTGCCTCTCTAGTCGCCTACATCTTAGCGAAAAGCTTTTCCGCTCCAGTTCTCAAGGAGAAAGTGTACCAGCACTGCTCACTTAGCCCGACCTTGCCAGGAAATAAGATTTGCTGCACATTCCAAAGACACTTCATTTTCCTGGGCAAGCTGCAACCTGCTGGCAGATGGCCGTGCTCTCTGCCCACTCCTGCCCAGTTCTTGCTACTAGCGGGCACGTTGCAGCCTGGCGAAGGGAAGAAACCTCTGAAACGATACGCGGAATAAATCAATAGACTCCATAACCTGGGGTAGTTATGAAGTGGGTATGTATGTCAGCGCCCGGCACAAGTGAGATAGCTCTCCAAAACTTGTGCCCCGAGCCTCAGTCTGACCCACACTTTTATTCTTAAAGTCGTTCCATATGCAAAACATTGCACAACTTTTTCATGCATATTCAACCCCTGGCCCCGCCTGTCCTCGCTTCTCATGCTAAGTAAGTCCACGTCCTTCTGGGCATGCGTGGTTTGCTGTGGTGGTCGTACGGGGGTCTCTTGGTGGTCCTGAGGCTGACGATTGTGGTCTTCCTCATGATTGAACTTTTGAACTTTTCCTCTCTGCGCGTGCGCTTTTGGTCCTTTGGTGCTTCTCTGAGTACGTCTGTCAGTCTTGATAGGCTTGGAGACAGAGGAGCTTCTTTATCTGGGTTCTTTCCTTCTTCTGGTATTGTTCTTTATGCAAGAAGCTTCAGAAATTTGCATTTTCCTATGCCCTTTGTACTAGGCAGAGGTTTCTTAAGTAAAAGGTTGAAAATTCAACACATAACTCTACAAGCTAAATTAGAAATGCTTCATTCATTTTGTTAACCTAACTCTAAAAATCTCTGCTTCAGTCCCCCCTTTTCTTAAAATAGAGTAAATTCTTTTACTACAGGGGTCTTGATTTAAATTCTGATCTACTATCATGACCGTCCTCTTTCAGTAAGATTCTAGGAGTTCTAGAGAGTGATGTCAGACTGGCCATGTGTTTTAACATCCTCGAATTCTACATGAGTGTTAAAGTAGACATCATTAAACTTACAGTAACTAAAATTAATAGAATTGTAATTGGGTGACATAAAGTGTTCTAAACAGCGTATTTCACTAGTTATGACTTGTGTTTATTAGCTAGTGATTGGTGCTGGATACACCAAGTTAAGAGACTTAACATACAGGAGGTTAGTGACATGTCTTGGGTAGACATTCTCTTTCGCACCCCATATGGTTTTTCATAAAGCAATTCAAAGTGGTTTAGCTTTTCTTTAGTCTTGGGTTTGGTTCGGATCTGCAGTAGTGCTAATGGGAGGGATTGAGTCCATGACAAATTAGCTTCTTGTCCCAATTGTACAATTTGTTGTTTGATCAAATGGTTCATTTTTTTTACCTGACCACTTGATTGTGGGTTATATGGGGTGTGAAGTTCTCAGTCTATGTTCAAGTATTGGCTAACTTGTTGCACTAATTTTACGATAAAATGTGGTCCTCTATTTGAGGAGATTGTGGCCAGGACTCTAAAGCGTGGTATGTTTTCTTGTACCAATACCTTAGTTACTTCTTGAGCTTTAGAAGTCCTGGTGGGGAATGCTTCTGGCCATCCTGAAAAGGTATCTGTTAGCACCAGTAAAAACTTATACCCCCCTTTTCTTGGCAATTCTGTACAATCTATCTGCCATTGCTGCTCCGGCCCATGACCCTTCCTAATCTGGCTAAGCTTTGGTTTGGGAGTATTTTTGGGGTTGGTCTGGAGGCAAAGGTCACATTGTCGAGTTGTAAATGTCTAGTTATGCTAGAGCATCAATACCCCAATGGTTTTCTGGTGTTCTTCCTTTATTAGGGACCATCAGAAATAGGAGGGTAGAAGTAATTTTCCTTCTATGGTGGCCCATCCCTCTTGGTTATAGTCTCCTTTTTGCTCATAGATTAATTTTTTTTCTAGTTTGTTGTATCTTGGCTTACCTTTAGGGGAAATTTGCCCGTCTTGCTGCTTCTTTTGCTTCCCTATCTGCCAGCTCGTTTCCTTCTTCCAATTCTGAGTTGATCTTCTGATGTGCCTTAATGTGCATGATCGCTACTTTCTCTGGCAACTGGACTGCTTCTAGAAGTCGCAGTACTTCTGATGCATCTTTAATATTTTTCCCTTGAGAGTTCAGCAGTCCTCTCTCTTTCTAAATGGCTCTGTGAGCATGCACTACTCCAAATGCATACTTCGAGTCCGTGTATATGTTTATTTCTTTCCCTCTTGCCAATTCTAGGGCCCGAGTTAGAGCAATTATCTCGGCCTTCTGTGCAGAGGTATTTGTTGGCAGGGGCCCAGATGATATTACTTCCTTGCACGTTGGAACTGCCTACCCGGCGTGCCGTTTTCCACTGATGATATAACTGCTTCCATCAGTAAACGAGACTTCTGCATTCTCCAGAGGGGTGTCCTTCAAGTCAGGGCAGCTGGAGTAGGTGGCTTCAATGGTCTCCAGGCAGTCATGTTCCACTGGTTCCCCTTGGTTTCTACTGAGGAAGGAGGCTGGATTGACAATGTTAGCCACTACTATCTCTACATCATCTTGCTCCGCTATGATAGCTTGGTATCTCAGGAGCCGTTGTGGGGAAAGCCAATGCCCACCTTTTACCTCTAGCACTGCAGACACTGTGTGAGACACTAGCACAGTTCTTTTCTGGCCTAGGGTGAATTTGTGTGCCTCTTGGATGTTCAGTACGACTGCTGCAACAGCTCTGAGGCACCCAGGCCACCCTTTAGCTGCTGTATCCAATTGCTTAGAGAAGTAAGCCACTGCTCTCCGATATGGGCCCAGGTCCTGTGCTAGTATTCCTAAGGCGATTCCTTGCTTCTCATGGGAGAATAAAAGGAAAGGCTTACTCACGTCCGGCAATCTCAGGGCTGGAGCTGACATGAGGGCTTTTTTCAGCTGGTTGAAAGCTTGCGTAGCTTCCTTTGTCTCTTGGATGTTCCTGCTTTCAGTTGCAATCAGTTCATAGAAGGGCTTAACAAACAGTCCATAGTTATAGATCCATAACCTGCACCACCCTGTCATCCTCAGGAAAGTTCGTAGTTCCTTTACAGTCTGAGGTTTTGGGCTCTGGCATATTGCCTCCTTCCGGCTTTGGCCCAAGGTACGTTGTCTAGCACTGACTTCGTAGCCCAGATAAGTTACTTTCTGTTTTACTACTTGGGCTTTTTTCTTTGATACTCGGTACCCTTGGAGCCCCAAAAAGTTCAAGAGGCTTATCGTCCAGGCCGTGCATGCTTCCCTTGTCCGTGTGGCTATCAGGATGTCATCTACGTACTCTAGCAACTTCCCTTCCTCTGGAGGGACTTCTCAGGTCTCTAATTCTTTTGCAAGTTGTTCTCCAAACAAAGTGGGTGAGTTTTTGAATCCTTGTGGGAGTCTGGTCCATGTCAGTTGAGTTCTTGGCCCGCTCTTAGGATTTTCCCATTCAAATGCAAAAATTTTCTGGCTTCGTGGATAGGAAGGCAAAAGAAGGCATCTTTTCAATCTAAAACGGTAAACCAAGTTAGCTCGGCTGTTAAGCAAGTTAATAACGTGTAGGGATTGGCCACCACAGGATACAGATCCTCAGTGACCTTGTTTATGGCCCGCAGATCCTGTACTAACCGGTATGACCCATCAGGTTTACCAACTGGTAGGATAGGGGTATTAACACTTACATAACATAAGTTGGAACAAGGTATTATAGACAATATCATGGTCATCAATGGAAGCAATATTTGATTGAACTTTTTAGTTCTGAGGGTTCGTAACTTGTGTTTGTTGGTGACAGCAGGGAAGCACAGTGAGGCTGCTTAACAGGGCAGGATGCATACATATACTTTCCTTCGTCTACATTCACTTAACTTTATTTTACTTACTCTTACACATAACAAAACAACCACAACAACAAGGTACCTTTTCTTTTTCAACACACCTATTACACTTTTAGGTGTCCCTGGCTAGTCCCAGTGTTCTTGGATACCCCTCAATCTAGCTGTGTGGTTCCCAACTCTAGATCCTGTCAGACTTCTCTTCAAACTGGCAAAATTTTTACTCAATCTTGGCTGCTCTCAACAACCCAGCAAACTTAATTCTGGGTGCTCTTGCAATGTTAATCCCTCAACCCAGCAGGTTTGACTTAACCCTGGATGCTCTTGGAACATTAATCCCTCAATCCAGCAGGTTTGAATCAACCCTGGATGCTCTTGGAATATTAATCCCTCAATCCAGCAGGTTTGATCTTGGATGTTTTTGGGCATTCTTATCCCTCAATCCAGCAGAATTTTTAGGGGCCCCTCCTACACATTTTACCTTTTATTTTTCCCCAATAGATTATGCCAAGAAAACCCTCTTTTTACCTTTTAATTCATTTTTTTTTTCTAATTAATTACCTTTTACTCCCCCCCCCCCCCCCCCCCACTAAGGGGTCCCACTCTTTCTCTGAGACCCAGTCCCAGGGGGGGTTCTCTCACTCTTTTTATTACTCGCTTCGTCTCTTTACTGGCCGCTTTTCTCGCGAAAAAGACGGAAACGCAGCATGGGAGACTGTCGCTCTCGCTTAGCAGGTCTGGGGTAACCAGCCCGCCTCTGTCACGATCCGCTTATGGCGGGGTGTCGTGATGGTTCTTTTCACCCATCCCAAAAGTGCAACAAAGGCAAACAACAAGGGACTATCAGTTAATCACAACAAATGCACCTTTAGTAGGGGCCAAAACAGTAAACGCGATAGTGGGGATCTGAAAGGAGATAAAAGGTTAGAGAGAGAAGAGGGATATGGGAATAGCTACCAACACAGGCGAGATCCTCAGTGCTCCGGACGATGGGGATCCGTCTGTCGTGTCGGGGGAGTCTTCGAAGTTCTGGTCGACTCGGGGCTCCAGTTATAGTCCACAGAGGAGAGAGGGGGGGAACAAGTGTAATAATGAAAGTCCATTGTAATCGCCCCGAGGGAACGGGTGAGTCCACAGAAACCACCAAAGCAAGACGAATCCAATGAAGAATAAGTCCATTTGAATCACTGAAGGGAAACAGGTCATGTCATTAGTGGTCAGAGCACCAATTTCCCCTCCTCCCTATAGCAGGGGTCTCAGTCTCAGTCCTTGGGAGGAGGGTTCTCATTCTTTCTTTGTCACAGTGGTAACGAGGCAGATGAGGGGTCTTCAATGAAGGACCGCGAGAGTCACCCCAAAAGTTCATTTGGCTTAAGAACGGAGATTAGAAGCAGGCCGCGCATCAGGCTGTCCCGTGCTGGCTCCATGTCAGGTCTTTGCCAAGTCCTTGCCAACTCCTTGCCAAGTTCTTACCAGGCCTTGTTGGGAACAGCCAGCATGACGGTTCAGTGGTCCCACCTGTGCTGTGTCCTGTTCTAAGCCGGAACTACAGTGGGGGAAGGGATTCTTTCTTGTGGCAATCGGAAGGCAGAATGGAAAATGAGGGGCTTCAGACGGGCTCTTACAGCCTCTCATTCACACACATTCATCCCCCCTTTATTCGCCCTGTAATGCAAAGGATCTCCCAGTTGCCGAGCCGTGGGGGCTTTTAGCCACTCGGCACGAAGCTCGGATAGCTGGTACATCTGAGGGTCCACCAGAAGAACGGGAGGGACACTCGGGCTGCTGAAATCCTGCTCGTTGATTGAAGGGTCGCAGAAGGGGCAAACAGGGAGACAACGAAGCAGAAGGGAGGCAGATTCCGAGAGCCCCGAAGGGCGGGCTGAGGATTCTTTTACTGCGTAGGGGTAGGAGGGTTTAGCATTCGAGGGTACAATCGGGAGAAGGCTAAAGGGAGGGGAAATATAACATTAACCAGTGGGGAAAAGGGAAAGGAGTGTTCTTGGTGGAAGAACCAAAGGGAAAACGTGGAACAGAGAAGATTCTAGGCTAAGGGGCAGACTTGAACAATAACTGACAGGACAGGGGGAGGGTACAATTCTCTTCCAAAAGGGGGTGGAGAACTCATACAACTGCTGTTTCCCATGGCAACCCTAGACTGCCTTCCCCAACCCCTCCTCCTGCACCAGTGACAGCTTTTAACACTGAAGGGCAGTGCTATTGTATAACAAACACTTAACTCTTAGCCCAGCCGGGCTCGCCGGCTACTTTTGCAAGCTTTTTACCAACTAGCGATGCTTGTAAGCGGTGCTTGTAACTCCTAGCTTGTACCACGCTCCCACTAGCTGCGCTATCAGCTAGCGGCGTTCAAAGCAGCTCCTCAAACCGCGGCTTGTGCCCGCGCGCCCGCTGCGCTATCAGCTGGGCCGCGCCTAAAGCACCTTTGCAAGCCCCGACTTAAGCCCCGCGCCGCACTCCCCCAGCTCGCCAGAGACAGCCCGTGCCACGCATGCGCACCACCCGCTCTATCGGGTAGAGTGCGCACTACCCGCACGATCAGGTAGTGTGGGCTGAGAGCTGCCCTGCGCATGCGCTCTCTAGCACCACCGCGCCGCCTCTCTGTATCTTAGCAAGGCCGCACCGCGCTTCACCGTTCCACTCACACATACACACACACGCACAAGCACGCACGTCCGGACGTAACAGACACACTACACTGCAATCGGGACACACACCACACACTGAAATCGCGATTTCGCCCTCCCCGAGCCGCGCTATCAGCTGGGGAGGTCCTCCCGCCGCCGGCCTCTCCCCCGATGGCGGTCTGCTTGCAAGCCCCTAGGCAAACCTGCGCGCAAAAACATCTTTTTGCGACTTATCAGTGCCAACCGTAAGAAAATAAATTAACACATACCGCTTTCATCCGCTAGTCGACGGGCCGTGGTCTGCTCCCCGCAGTGTACAGCCGAGGCGCAGAGTCCCTCCGGGGAAAAGCCCTGTGGCGCCTGAGGGTGTCTGCTCCCAACCGGACCTGCGGGTGAGCAGAGCAGTCCCTTCGTGGTCGCCAACTGAAACGATACGCGGAAGAAATCAATAGACTCCATAACCTGGGGTAGTTATGAAGTGGGTATGCATGTCAGCGCCCGGCACAAGTGAGATAGCTCTCCAAAACTTGTGCCCCGAGCCTCAGTCTGACCCACACTTTTATTCTTAAAGACGTTCCATATGCAAAACATTGCACAACTTTTTCATGCATATTCAACCCCTGGCCCCGCCTGTCCTCGCTTCTCATGCTAAGTAAGTCCACGCCCTTCTGGGCATGCGTGGTTTGCTGTGGTGGTCGTACGGGGGTCTCTTGGTGGTCCTGAGGCTGAAAATTGTGGTCTTCCTCATGATTGAACTTTTGAACTTTTCCTCTCTGCGTGTGCGCTTTTGGTCCTTTGGTGCTTCTCTGAGTACGTCTGTCAGTCTTGATAGGCTTGGAGACAGAGGAGCTTCTTTATCTGGGTTCTTTCCTTCTTCTGGTATTGTTCTTTATGCAAGAAGCTTCAGAAATTTGCATTTTCCTTTGCCCTTTCTATTAGGCAGAGGTTTCTTAAGCAAAAGGTTGAAAATTCAACACATAACTCTACAAGCTAAACTAGAAATGCTTAATTCATTTTGTTAAACCAACGCTAAAAATCTCTATTTCACCTCGAGAGCTGTCAAAGAGCAGAAAGCAGCTGAGATGCTGAAAAGCAGCAAAGCTGAACTGCCTGCCTCAACTTCAGCAGTGTGTAATTGACTGAAGGCGAAAAACCAAGCAGCAGAGCAGCGGGCTTCTGTGCGCACTGAAGGCAATTGCAAGAATCCAGCAGCTGCTCCTCGCCAAGCACAGGCAGCTGCCTGTGTTCTTGCTTCTTGACCAACTCACAGTTGCCCTTCTTTTCAGCAGCTGCCACCGTGTTCTCTGCATCTCGGAGCCTCTGGGGAGCAACAGGAATTTCCAAGGAGGGATGCATGAAAACTAAAATAAAAACTCAGGAAGGTTGTCCTGGAGCACCTCCCATTGGCATGCCAGAAGTGAATTCAAGAGGCAGGAGAGCGGCAGCCGCCATCCTGCGGCTGTCTGCGAGTTTCGCACACAAGCCGGCTTCTTCGCGGCTTCGTTCTTCGCCTCTTGTAAGCTACAGCGATCTCCGGCTGCCGGAGGCGAAGAAGCCGCTACTTCGCGCACAGATCACTGGAGCGGAAGCGATGCGCTCCGGAGAGCCGCTTTTGCCGAAAGACGCCGGGAAGCGGCACTTGCTTTCGGCCAGCTGCGGAGCTGCGTATTCTGCCTCTCTAGTCGCCTACATCTTAGCGAAAAGCTTTTCCGCTCCAGTTCTCAAGGAGAAAGTGTACCAGCACTGCTCACTTAGCCCGACCTTGCCAGGAAATGAGATTTGCTGCACATTCCAAGGACACTTCATTTTCCTGGGAAAGCTGCAACCTGCTGGCAGATGGCCGTGCTCTCTGCCCACTCCTGCCCAGTTCTTGGTACTAGCGGGCACGTTGCAGCCTGGCGAAGGCAAGAAACCTCGAGAGCTGTCACAGAGCAGAAAGGCAGCTGAGATGCTGAAAAGCAGCAAAGCTGAACAGCCTGCCTCAGCTTCAGCAGTGTGTAATTGACTGAAGGCGAAAAACCAAGCAGCAGAGCAGCGGGCTTCTGTGCGCACTGAAGGCAATTGCAAGAATCCAGCAGCTGCTCCTCGCCAAGCACAGGCAGCTGCCTGTGTTCTTGCTTCTTGACCAACTCACAGTTGCCCTTCTTTTCAGCAGCTGCCACCGTGTTCTCTGCATCTCGGAGCCTCTGGGGAGCAACAAGAATTTCCAAGGAGGGATGCATGACGACTATGTCAAAACCCAGGAAAGTTGTCCTGGAACACCTCCCATTGGCATGCCAGAAGTGAATTCAAGAGGCAGGAGAGCGGCAGCCACCATCCTGCGGCTGTCTGCGAGTTTCGCACACAAGCCGGCTTCTTCGCGGCTTCGTTCTTCGCCTCTTGCAAGCTACCGCGATCTCCGGCTGCCGGAGGCGAAGAAGCCGCTACTTCGCGCACAGATCACTGGAGCGGCAGCGATGCGCTCCGAAGCGCCGCTTTTGCCGAAAGACGCCGGGAAGCGGCACTTGCTTTCGGCCAGCTGCGGAGCTGCGTATTCTGCCTCTCTAGTCGCCTACATCTTAGCGAAAAGCTTTTCCGCTCCAGTTCTCAAGGAGAAAGTGTACCAGCACTGCTCACTTAGCCCGACCTTGCCAGGAAATGAGATTTGCTGCACATTCCAACGACACTGCATTTTCCTGGGCAAGCTGCAACCTGCTGGCAGATGGCCGTGCTCTCTGCCCACTCCTGCCCAGTTCTTGCTACTAGCGGGCACGTTGCAGCCTGGCGAAGGCAAGAAACCTCGAGAGCTGTCACAGAGCAGAAAGGCAGCTGAGATGCTGAAAAGCAGCAAAGCTGAACTGCCTGCCTCAACTTCAGCAGTGTGTAATTGACTGAAGGCGAAAAACCAAGCAGCAGAGCAGCGGGCTTCTGTGCGCACTGAAGGCAATTGCAAGAATCCAGCAGCTGCTCCTCGCCAAGCACAGGCAGCTGCCTGTGTTCTTGCTTCTTGACCAACTCACAGTTGCCCTTCTTTTCAGCAGCTGCCACCGTGTTCTCTGCATCTCGGAGCCTCTGGGGAGCAACAAGAATTTCCAAGGAGGGATGCATGACGACTATGTGAAAACCCAGGAAAGTTGTCCTGGAACACCTCCCATTGGCATGCCAGAAGTGAATTCAAGAGGCAGGAGAGCGGCAGCCACCGTCCTGCGGCTGTGTGCGAGCTTCGCACACAAGCCGGCTTCTTCGCGGCTTCGTTCTTCGCCTCTTGTAAGCTACCGCGATCTCCGGCTGCCGGAGGCGAAGAAGCCGCTACTTCGCGCACAGATCACTGGAGCGGCAGCGGTGCGCTCCGAAGCGCCGCTTTTGCCGAAAGACGCCGGGAAGCGGCACTTGCTTTCGGCCAGCTGCGGAGCTGCGTATTCTGCCTCTCTAGTCGCCTACATCTTAGCGAAAAGCTTTTCCGCTCCAGTTCTCAAGGAGAAAGTGTACCAGCACTGCTCACTTAGCCCGACCTTGCCAGGAAATAAGATTTGCTGCACATTCCAAAGACACTTCATTTTCCTGGGCAAGCTGCAACCTGCTGGCAGATGGCCGTGCTCTCTGCCCACTCCTGCCCAGTTCTTGCTACTAGCGGGCACGTTGCAGCCTGGCGAAGGGAAGAAACCTCTGAAACGATACGCGGAATAAATCAATAGACTCCATAACCTGGGGTAGTTATGAAGTGGGTATGTATGTCAGCGCCCGGCACAAGTGAGATAGCTCTCCAAAACTTGTGCCCCGAGCCTCAGTCTGACCCACACTTTTATTCTTAAAGTCGTTCCATATGCAAAACATTGCACAACTTTTTCATGCATATTCAACCCCTGGCCCCGCCTGTCCTCGCTTCTCATGCTAAGTAAGTCCACGTCCTTCTGGGCATGCGTGGTTTGCTGTGGTGGTCGTACGGGGGTCTCTTGGTGGTCCTGAGGCTGACGATTGTGGTCTTCCTCATGATTGAACTTTTGAACTTTTCCTCTCTGCGCGTGCGCTTTTGGTCCTTTGGTGCTTCTCTGAGTACGTCTGTCAGTCTTGATAGGCTTGGAGACAGAGGAGCTTCTTTATCTGGGTTCTTTCCTTCTTCTGGTATTGTTCTTTATGCAAGAAGCTTCAGAAATTTGCATTTTCCTATGCCCTTTGTACTAGGCAGAGGTTTCTTAAGTAAAAGGTTGAAAATTCAACACATAACTCTACAAGCTAAATTAGAAATGCTTCATTCATTTTGTTAACCTAACTCTAAAAATCTCTGCTTCAGTCCCCCCTTTTCTTAAAATAGAGTAAATTCTTTTACTACAGGGGTCTTGATTTAAATTCTGATCTACTATCATGACCGTCCTCTTTCAGTAAGATTCTAGGAGTTCTAGAGAGTGATGTCAGACTGGCCATGTGTTTTAACATCCTCGAATTCTACATGAGTGTTAAAGTAGACATCATTAAACTTACAGTAACTAAAATTAATAGAATTGTAATTGGGTGACATAAAGTGTTCTAAACAGCGTATTTCACTAGTTATGACTTGTGTTTATTAGCTAGTGATTGGTGCTGGATACACCAAGTTAAGAGACTTAACATACAGGAGGTTAGTGACATGTCTTGGGTAGACATTCTCTTTCGCACCCCATATGGTTTTTCATAAAGCAATTCAAAGTGGTTTAGCTTTTCTTTAGTCTTGGGTTTGGTTCGGATCTGCAGTAGTGCTAATGGGAGGGATTGAGTCCATGACAAATTAGCTTCTTGTCCCAATTGTACAATTTGTTGTTTGATCAAATGGTTCATTTTTTTTACCTGACCACTTGATTGTGGGTTATATGGGGTGTGAAGTTCTCAGTCTATGTTCAAGTATTGGCTAACTTGTTGCACTAATTTTACGATAAAATGTGGTCCTCTATTTGAGGAGATTGTGGCCAGGACTCTAAAGCGTGGTATGTTTTCTTGTACCAATACCTTAGTTACTTCTTGAGCTTTAGAAGTCCTGGTGGGGAATGCTTCTGGCCATCCTGAAAAGGTATCTGTTAGCACCAGTAAAAACTTATACCCCCCTTTTCTTGGCAATTCTGTACAATCTATCTGCCATTGCTGCTCCGGCCCATGACCCTTCCTAATCTGGCTAAGCTTTGGTTTGGGAGTATTTTTGGGGTTGGTCTGGAGGCAAAGGTCACATTGTCGAGTTGTAAATGTCTAGTTATGCTAGAGCATCAATACCCCAATGGTTTTCTGGTGTTCTTCCTTTATTAGGGACCATCAGAAATAGGAGGGTAGAAGTAATTTTCCTTCTATGGTGGCCCATCCCTCTTGGTTATAGTCTCCTTTTTGCTCATAGATTAATTTTTTTTCTAGTTTGTTGTATCTTGGCTTACCTTTAGGGGAAATTTGCCCGTCTTGCTGCTTCTTTTGCTTCCCTATCTGCCAGCTCATTTCCTTCTTCCAATTCTGAGTTGATCTTCTGATGTGCCTTAATGTGCATGCTCGCTACTTTCTCTGGCAACTGGACTGCTTCTAGAAGTCGCAGTACTTCTGATGCATCTTTAATATTTTTCCCTTGAGAGTTCAGCAGTCCTCTCTCTTTCTAAATGGCTCTGTGAGCATGCACTACTCCAAATGCATACTTCGAGTCCGTGTATATGTTTATTTCTTTCCCTCTTGCCAATTCTAGGGCCCGAGTTAGAGCAATTATCTCGGCCTTCTGTGCAGAGGTATTTGTTGGCAGGGGCCCAGATGATATTACTTCCTTGCACGTTGGAACTGCCTACCCGGCGTGCCGTTTTCCACTGATGATATAACTGCTTCCATCAGTAAACGAGACTTCTGCATTCTCCAGAGGGGTGTCCTTCAAGTCAGGGCAGCTGGAGTAGGTGGCTTCAATGGTCTCCAGGCAGTCATGTTCCACTGGTTCCCCTTGGTTTCTACTGAGGAAGGAGGCTGGATTGACAATGTTAGCCACTACTATCTCTACATCATCTTGCTCCGCTATGATAGCTTGGTATCTCAGGAGCCGTTGTGGGGAAAGCCAATGCCCACCTTTTACCTCTAGCACTGCAGACACTGTGTGAGACACTAGCACAGTTCTTTTCTGGCCTAGGGTGAATTTGTGTGCCTCTTGGATGTTCAGTACGACTGCTGCAACAGCTCTGAGGCACCCAGGCCACCCTTTAGCTGCTGTATCCAATTGCTTAGAGAAGTAAGCCACTGCTCTCCGATATGGGCCCAGGTCCTGTGCTAGTATTCCTAAGGCGATTCCTTGCTTCTCATGGGAGAATAAAAGGAAAGGCTTACTCACGTCCGGCAATCTCAGGGCTGGAGCTGACATGAGGGCTTTTTTCAGCTGGTTGAAAGCTTGCGTAGCTTCCTTTGTCTCTTGGATGTTCCTGCTTTCAGTTGCAATCAGTTCATAGAAGGGCTTAACAAACAGTCCATAGTTATAGATCCATAACCTGCACCACCCTGTCATCCTCAGGAAAGTTCGTAGTTCCTTTACAGTCTGAGGTTTTGGGCTCTGGCATATTGCCTCCTTCCGGCTTTGGCCCAAGGTACGTTGTCTAGCACTGACTTCGTAGCCCAGATAAGTTACTTTCTGTTTTACTACTTGGGCTTTTTTCTTTGATACTCGGTACCCTTGGAGCCCCAAAAAGTTCAAGAGGCTTATCGTCCAGGCCGTGCATGCTTCCCTTGTCCGTGTGGCTATCAGGATGTCATCTACGTACTCTAGCAACTTCCCTTCCTCTGGAGGGGCTTCTCAGGTCTCTAATTCTTTTGCAAGTTGTTCTCCAAACAAAGTGGGTGAGTTTTTGAATCCTTGTGGGAGTCTGGTCCATGTCAGTTGAGTTCTTGGCCCGCTCTTAGGATTTTCCCATTCAAATGCAAAAATTTTCTGGCTTCGTGGATAGGAAGGCAAAAGAAGGCATCTTTTCAATCTAAAACGGTAAACCAAGTTAGCTCGGCTGTTAAGCAAGTTAATAACGTGTAGGGATTGGCCACCACAGGATACAGATCCTCAGTGACCTTGTTTATGGCCCGCAGATCCTGTACTAACCGGTATGACCCATCAGGTTTACCAACTGGTAGGATAGGGGTATTAACACTTACATAACATAAGTTGGAACAAGGTATTATAGACAATATCATGGTCATCAATGGAAGCAATATTTGATTGAACTTTTTAGTTCTGAGGGTTCGTAACTTGTGTTTGTTGGTGACAGCAGGGAAGCACAGTGAGGCTGCTTAACAGGGCAGGATGCATACATATACTTTCCTTCGTCTACATTCACTTAACTTTATTTTACTTACTCTTACACATAACAAAACAACCACAACAACAAGGTACCTTTTCTTTTTCAACACACCTATTACACTTTTAGGTGTCCCTGGCTAGTCCCAGTGTTCTTGGATACCCCTCAATCTAGCTGTGTGGTTCCCAACTCTAGATCCTGTCAGACTTCTCTTCAAACTGGCAAAATTTTTACTCAATCTTGGGTGCTCTCAACAACCCAGCAAACTTAATTCTGGGTGCTCTTGCAATGTTAATCCCTCAACCCAGCAGGTTTGACTTAACCCTGGATGCTCTTGGAACATTAATCCCTCAATCCAGCAGGTTTGATCTTGGATGTTTTTGGGCATTCTTATCCCTCAATCCAGCAGAATTTTTAGGGGCCCCTCCTACACATTTTACCTTTTATTTTTCCCCAATAGATTATGCCAAGAAAACCCTCTTTTTACCTTTTAATTCATTTTTTTTTTCTAATTAATTACCTTTTACTCCCCCCCCCCCCCCCCCCCCCACTAAGGGGTCCCACTCTTTCTCTGAGACCCAGTCCCAGGGGGGGTTCTCTCACTCTTTTTATTACTCGCTTCGTCTCTTTACTGGCCGCTTTTCTCACGAAAAAGACGGAAACGCAGCATGGGAGACTGTCGCTCTCGCTTAGCAGGTCTGGGGTAACCAGCCCGCCTCTGTCACGATCCGCTTATGGCGGGGTGTCGTGATGGTTCTTTTCACCCATCCCAAAAGTGCAACAAAGGCAAACAACAAGGGACTATCAGTTAATCACAACAAATGCACCTTTAGTAGGGGCCAAAACAGTAAACGCGATAGTGGGGATCTGAAAGGAGATAAAAGGTTAGAGAGAGAAGAGGGATATGGGAATAGCTACCAACACAGGCGAGATCCTCAGTGCTCCGGACGATGGGGATCCGTCTGTCGTGTCGGGGGAGTCTTCGAAGTTCTGGTCGACTCGGGGCTCCAGTTATAGTCCACAGAGGAGAGAGGGGGGGAACAAGTGTAATAATGAAAGTCCATTGTAATCGCCCCGAGGGAACGGGTGAGTCCACAGAAACCACCAAAGCAAGACGAATCCAATGAAGAATAAGTCCATTTGAATCACTGAAGGGAAACAGGTCATGTCATTAGTGGTCAGAGCACCAATTTCCCCTCCTCCCTATAGCAGGGGTCTCAGTCTCAGTCCTTGGGAGGAGGGTTCTCATTCTTTCTTTGTCACAGTGGTAACGAGGCAGATGAGGGGTCTTCAATGAAGGACCGCGAGAGTCACCCCAAAAGTTCATTTGGCTTAAGAACGGAGATTAGAAGCAGGCCGCGCATCAGGCTGTCCCGTGCTGGCTCCATGTCAGGTCTTTGCCAAGTCCTTGCCAACTCCTTGCCAAGTTCTTACCAGGCCTTGTTGGGAACAGCCAGCATGACGGTTCAGTGGTCCCACCTGTGCTGTGTCCTGTTCTAAGCCGGAACTACAGTGGGGGAAGGGATTCTTTCTTGTGGCAATCGGAAGGCAGAATGGAAAATGAGGGGCTTCAGACGGGCTCTTACAGCCTCTCATTCACACACATTCATCCCCCCTTTATTCGCCCTGTAATGCAAAGGATCTCCCAGTTGCCGAGCCGTGGGGGCTTTTAGCCACTCGGCACGAAGCTCGGATAGCTGGTACATCTGAGGGTCCACCAGAAGAACGGGAGGGACACTCGGGCTGCTGAAATCCTGCTCGTTGATTGAAGGGTCGCAGAAGGGGCAAACAGGGAGACAACGAAGCAGAAGGGAGGCAGATTCCGAGAGCCCCGAAGGGCGGGCTGAGGATTCTTTTACTGCGTAGGGGTAGGAGGGTTTAGCATTCGAGGGTACAATCGGGAGAAGGCTAAAGGGAGGGGAAATATAACATTAACCAGTGGGGAAAAGGGAAAGGAGTGTTCTTGGTGGAAGAACCAAAGGGAAAACGTGGAACAGAGAAGATTCTAGGCTAAGGGGCAGACTTGAACAATAACTGACAGGACAGGGGGAGGGTACAATTCTCTTCCAAAAGGGGGTGGAGAACTCATACAACTGCTGTTTCCCATGGCAACCCTAGACTGCCTTCCCCAACCCCTCCTCCTGCACCAGTGACAGCTTTTAACACTGAAGGGCAGTGCTATTGTATAACAAACACTTAACTCTTAGCCCAGCCGGGCTCGCCGGCTACTTTTGCAAGCTTTTTACCAACTAGCGATGCTTGTAAGCGGTGCTTGTAACTCCTAGCTTGTACCACGCTCCCACTAGCTGCGCTATCAGCTAGCGGCGTTCAAAGCAGCTCCTCAAACCGCGGCTTGTGCCCGCGCGCCCGCTGCGCTATCAGCTGGGCCGCGCCTAAAGCACCTTTGCAAGCCCCGACTTAAGCCCCGCGCCGCACTCCCCCAGCTCGCCAGAGACAGCCCGTGCCACGCATGCGCACCACCCGCTCTATCGGGTAGAGTGCGCACTACCCGCACGATCAGGTAGTGTGGGCTGAGAGCTGCCCTGCGCATGCGCTCTCTAGCACCACCGCGCCGCCTCTCTGTATCTTAGCAAGGCCGCACCGCGCTTCACCGTTCCACTCACACATACACACACACGCACAAGCACGCACGTCCGGACGTAACAGACACACTACACTGCAATCGGGACACACACCACACACTGAAATCGCGATTTCGCCCTCCCCGAGCCGCGCTATCAGCTGGGGAGGTCCTCCCGCCGCCGGCCTCTCCCCCGATGGCGGTCTGCTTGCAAGCCCCTAGGCAAACCTGCGCGCAAAAACATCTTTTTGCGACTTATCAGTGCCAACCGTAAGAAAATAAATTAACACATACCGCTTTCATCCGCTAGTCGACGGGCCGTGGTCTGCTCCCCGCAGTGTACAGCCGAGGCGCAGAGTCCCTCCGGGGAAAAGCCCTGTGGCGCCTGAGGGTGTCTGCTCCCAACCGGACCTGCGGGTGAGCAGAGCAGTCCCTTCGTGGTCGCCAACTGAAACGATACGCGGAAGAAATCAATAGACTCCATAACCTGGGGTAGTTATGAAGTGGGTATGCATGTCAGCGCCCGGCACAAGTGAGATAGCTCTCCAAAACTTGTGCCCCGAGCCTCAGTCTGACCCACACTTTTATTCTTAAAGACGTTCCATATGCAAAACATTGCACAACTTTTTCATGCATATTCAACCCCTGGCCCCGCCTGTCCTCGCTTCTCATGCTAAGTAAGTCCACGCCCTTCTGGGCATGCGTGGTTTGCTGTGGTGGTCGTACGGGGGTCTCTTGGTGGTCCTGAGGCTGAAAATTGTGGTCTTCCTCATGATTGAACTTTTGAACTTTTCCTCTCTGCGTGTGCGCTTTTGGTCCTTTGGTGCTTCTCTGAGTACGTCTGTCAGTCTTGATAGGCTTGGAGACAGAGGAGCTTCTTTATCTGGGTTCTTTCCTTCTTCTGGTATTGTTCTTTATGCAAGAAGCTTCAGAAATTTGCATTTTCCTTTGCCCTTTCTATTAGGCAGAGGTTTCTTAAGCAAAAGGTTGAAAATTCAACACATAACTCTACAAGCTAAACTAGAAATGCTTAATTCATTTTGTTAAACCAACGCTAAAAATCTCTATTTCACCTCGAGAGCTGTCAAAGAGCAGAAAGCAGCTGAGATGCTGAAAAGCAGCAAAGCTGAACTGCCTGCCTCAACTTCAGCAGTGTGTAATTGACTGAAGGCGAAAAACCAAGCAGCAGAGCAGCGGGCTTCTGTGCGCACTGAAGGCAATTGCAAGAATCCAGCAGCTGCTCCTCGCCAAGCACAGGCAGCTGCCTGTGTTCTTGCTTCTTGACCAACTCACAGTTGCCCTTCTTTTCAGCAGCTGCCACCGTGTTCTCTGCATCTCGGAGCCTCTGGGGAGCAACAGGAATTTCCAAGGAGGGATGCATGAAAACTAAAATAAAAACTCAGGAAGGTTGTCCTGGAGCACCTCCCATTGGCATGCCAGAAGTGAATTCAAGAGGCAGGAGAGCGGCAGCCGCCATCCTGCGGCTGTCTGCGAGTTTCGCACACAAGCCGGCTTCTTCGCGGCTTCGTTCTTCGCCTCTTGTAAGCTACAGCGATCTCCGGCTGCCGGAGGCGAAGAAGCCGCTACTTCGCGCACAGATCACTGGAGCGGAAGCGATGCGCTCCGGAGAGCCGCTTTTGCTGAAAGACGCCGGGAAGCGGCACTTGCTTTCGGCCAGCTGCGGAGCTGCGTATTCTGCCTCTCTAGTCGCCTACATCTTAGCGAAAAGCTTTTCCGCTCCAGTTCTCAAGGAGAAAGTGTACCAGCACTGCTCACTTAGTCCGACTTTGCCAGGAAATGAGATTTGCTGCACATTCCAAGGACACTTCATTTTCCTGGGAAAGCTGCAACCTGCTGGCAGATGGCCGTGCTCTCTGCCCACTCCTGCCCAGTTCTTGGTACTAGCGGGCACGTTGCAGCCTGGCGAAGGCAAGAAACCTCGAGAGCTGTCACAGAGCAGAAAGGCAGCTGAGATGCTGAAAAGCAGCAAAGCTGAACAGCCTGCCTCAGCTTCAGCAGTGTGTAATTGACTGAAGGCGAAAAACCAAGCAGCAGAGCAGCGGGCTTCTGTGCGCACTGAAGGCAATTGCAAGAATCCAGCAGCTGCTCCTCGCCAAGCACAGGCAGCTGCCTGTGTTCTTGCTTCTTGACCAACTCACAGTTGCCCTTCTTTTCAGCAGCTGCCACCGTGTTCTCTGCATCTCGGAGCCTCTGGGGAGCAACAAGAATTTCCAAGGAGGGATGCATGACGACTATGTCAAAACCCAGGAAAGTTGTCCTGGAACACCTCCCATTGGCATGCCAGAAGTGAATTCAAGAGGCAGGAGAGCGGCAGCCACCATCCTGCGGCTGTCTGCGAGTTTCGCACACAAGCCGGCTTCTTCGCGGCTTCGTTCTTCGCCTCTTGCAAGCTACCGCGATCTCCGGCTGCCGGAGGCGAAGAAGCCGCTACTTCGCGCACAGATCACTGGAGCGGCAGCGATGCGCTCCGAAGCGCCGCTTTTGCCGAAAGACGCCGGGAAGCGGCACTTGCTTTCGGCCAGCTGCGGAGCTGCGTATTCTGCCTCTCTAGTCGCCTACATCTTAGCGAAAAGCTTTTCCGCTCCAGTTCTCAAGGAGAAAGTGTACCAGCACTGCTCACTTAGCCCGACCTTGCCAGGAAATGAGATTTGCTGCACATTCCAAGGACACTGCATTTTCCTGGGCAAGCTGCAACCTGCTGGCAGATGGCCGTGCTCTCTGCCCACTCCTGCCCAGTTCTTGGTACTAGCGGGCACGTTGCAGCCTGGCGAAGGCAAGAAACCTGGAGAGCTGTCACAGAGCAGAAAGGCAGCTGAGATGCTGAAAAGCAGCAAAGCTGAACTGCCTGCCTCAACTTCAGCAGTGTGTAATTGACTGAAGGCGAAAAACCAAGCAGCAGAGCAGCGGGCTTCTGTGCGCACTGAAGGCAATTGCAAGAATCCAGCAGCTGCTCCTTGCCAAGCACAGGCAGCTGCCTGTGTTCTTGCTTCTTGACCAACTCACAGTTGCCCTTCTTTTCAGCAGCTGCCACCGTGTTCTCTGCATCTCGGAGCCTCTGGGGAGCAACAAGAATTTCCAAGGAGGGATGCATGAAAACTAAAATAAAAACTCAGGAAGGTTGTCCTGGAACACCTCCCATTGGCATGCCAGAAGTGAATTCAAGAGGCAGGAGAGCGGCAGCCACCGTCCTGCGGCTGTCTGCGAGTTTCGCACACAAGCCGGCTTCTTCGCGGCTTCGTTCTTCGCCTCTTGCAAGCTACCGCGATCTCCGGCTGCCGGAGGCGAAGAAGCCGTTACTTCGCGCACAGATCACTGAAGCGGCAGCGGTGCGCTCCGGAGAGCCGCTTTTGCCGAAAGACGCCGGGAAGCGGCACTTGCTTTCGGCCAGCTGCGGAGCTGCGTATTCTGCCTCTCTAGTCGCCTACATCTTAGCGAAAAGCTTTTCCGCTCCAGTTCTCAAGGAGAAAGTGTACCAGCACTGCTCACTTAGCCCGACCTTGCCAGGAAATGAGATTTGCTGCACATTCCAACGACACTGCATTTTCCTGGGCAAGCTGCAACCTGCTGGCAGATGGCCGTGCTCTCTGCCCACTCCTGCCCAGTTCTTGGTACTAGCGGGCACGTTGCAGCCTGGCAAAGGCAAGAAACCTGGAGAGCTGTCACAGAGCAGAAAGGCAGCTGAGATGCTGAAAAGCAGCAAAGCTGAACTGCCTGCCTCAACTTCAGCAGTGTGTAATTGACTGAAGGCGAAAAACCAAGCAGCAGAGCAGCGGGCTTCTGTGCGCACTGAAGGCAATTGCAAGAATCCAGCAGCTGCTCCTCGCCAAGCACAGGCAGCTGCCTGTGTTCTTGCTTCTTGACCAACTCACAGTTGCCCTTCTTTTCAGCAGCTGCCACCGTGTTCTCTGCATCTCGGAGCCTCTGGGGAGCAACAAGAATTTCCAAGGAGGGATGCATGACGACTATGTCAAAACCCAGGAAAGTTGTCCTGGAACACCTCCCATTGGCATGCCAGAAGTGAATTCAAGAGGCAGGAGAGCGGCAGCCACCGTCCTGCGGCTGTGTGCGAGCTTCGCACACAAGCCGGCTTCTTCGCGGCTTCGTTCTTCGCCTCTTGTAAGCTACCGCGATCTCCGGCTGCCGGAGGCGAAGAAGCCGCTACTTCGCGCACAGATCACTGGAGCGGCAGCGGTGCGCTCCGAAGCGCCGCTTTTGCCGAAAGACGCCGGGAAGCGGCACTTGCTTTCGGCCAGCTGCGGAGCTGCGTATTCTGCCTCTCTAGTCGCCTACATCTTAGCGAAAAGCTTTTCCGCTCCAGTTCTCAAGGAGAAAGTGTACCAGCACTGCTCACTTAGCCCGACCTTGCCAGGAAATATGATATGCTGCACATTCCGAGGAGACTGCATTTTCCTGGGCAAGCTGCAACCTGCTGGCAGATGGCCGTGCTCTCTGCCCACTCCTGCCCAGTTCTTGGTACTAGCGGGCACGTTGCAGCCTGGCGAAGGCAAGAAACCTGGAGAGCTGTCACAGAGCAGAAAGGCAGCTGAGATGCTGAAAAGCAGCAAAGCTGAACTGCCTGCCTCAACTTCAGCAGTGTGTAATTGACTGAAGGCGAAAAACCAAGCAGCAGAGCAGCGGGCTTCTGTGCGCACTGAAGGCAATTGCAAGAATCCAGCAGCTGCTCCTTGCCAAGCACAGGCAGCTGCCTGTGTTCTTGCTTCTTGACCAACTCACAGTTGCCCTTCTTTTCAGCAGCTGCCACCGTGTTCTCTGCATCTCGGAGCCTCTGGGGAGCAACAAGAATTTCCAAGGAGGGATGCATGACGACTATGTGAAAACCCAGGAAAGTTGTCCTGGAACACCTCCCATTGGCATGCCAGAAGTGAATTCAAGAGGCAGGAGAGCGGCAGCCACCGTCCTGCGGCTGTGTGCGAGCTTCGCACACAAGCCGGCTTCTTCGCGGCTTCGTTCTTCGCCTCTTGTAAGCTACCGCGATCTCCGGCTGCCGGAGGCGAAGAAGCCGCTACTTCGCGCACAGATCACTGGAGCGGCAGCGGTGCGCTCCGAAGCGCCGCTTTTGCCGAAAGACGCCGGGAAGCGGCACTTGCTTTCGGCCAGCTGCGGAGCTGCGTATTCTGCCTCTCTAGTCGCCTACATCTTAGCGAAAAGCTTTTCCGCTCCAGTTCTCAAGGAGAAAGTGTACCAGCACTGCTCACTTAGCCCGACCTTGCCAGGAAATAAGATTTGCTGCACATTCCAAAGACACTTCATTTTCCTGGGCAAGCTGCAACCTGCTGGCAGATGGCCGTGCTCTCTGCCCACTCCTGCCCAGTTCTTGCTACTAGCGGGCACGTTGCAGCCTGGCGAAGGGAAGAAACCTCTGAAACGATACGCGGAATAAATCAATAGACTCCATAACCTGGGGTAGTTATGAAGTGGGTATGTATGTCAGCGCCCGGCACAAGTGAGATAGCTCTCCAAAACTTGTGCCCCGAGCCTCAGTCTGACCCACACTTTTATTCTTAAAGTCGTTCCATATGCAAAACATTGCACAACTTTTTCATGCATATTCAACCCCTGGCCCCGCCTGTCCTCGCTTCTCATGCTAAGTAAGTCCACGTCCTTCTGGGCATGCGTGGTTTGCTGTGGTGGTCGTACGGGGGTCTCTTGGTGGTCCTGAGGCTGACGATTGTGGTCTTCCTCATGATTGAACTTTTGAACTTTTCCTCTCTGCGCGTGCGCTTTTGGTCCTTTGGTGCTTCTCTGAGTACGTCTGTCAGTCTTGATAGGCTTGGAGACAGAGGAGCTTCTTTATCTGGGTTCTTTCCTTCTTCTGGTATTGTTCTTTATGCAAGAAGCTTCAGAAATTTGCATTTTCCTATGCCCTTTGTACTAGGCAGAGGTTTCTTAAGTAAAAGGTTGAAAATTCAACACATAACTCTACAAGCTAAATTAGAAATGCTTCATTCATTTTGTTAACCTAACTCTAAAAATCTCTGCTTCAGTCCCCCCTTTTCTTAAAATAGAGTAAATTCTTTTACTACAGGGGTCTTGATTTAAATTCTGATCTACTATCATGACCGTCCTCTTTCAGTAAGATTCTAGGAGTTCTAGAGAGTGATGTCAGACTGGCCATGTGTTTTAACATCCTCGAATTCTACATGAGTGTTAAAGTAGACATCATTAAACTTACAGTAACTAAAATTAATAGAATTGTAATTGGGTGACATAAAGTGTTCTAAACAGCGTATTTCACTAGTTATGACTTGTGTTTATTAGCTAGTGATTGGTGCTGGATACACCAAGTTAAGAGACTTAACATACAGGAGGTTAGTGACATGTCTTGGGTAGACATTCTCTTTCGCACCCCATATGGTTTTTCATAAAGCAATTCAAAGTGGTTTAGCTTTTCTTTAGTCTTGGGTTTGGTTCGGATCTGCAGTAGTGCTAATGGGAGGGATTGAGTCCATGACAAATTAGCTTCTTGTCCCAATTGTACAATTTGTTGTTTGATCAAATGGTTCATTTTTTTTACCTGACCACTTGATTGTGGGTTATATGGGGTGTGAAGTTCTCAGTCTATGTTCAAGTATTGGCTAACTTGTTGCACTAATTTTACGATAAAATGTGGTCCTCTATTTGAGGAGATTGTGGCCAGGACTCTAAAGCGTGGTATGTTTTCTTGTACCAATACCTTAGTTACTTCTTGAGCTTTAGAAGTCCTGGTGGGGAATGCTTCTGGCCATCCTGAAAAGGTATCTGTTAGCACCAGTAAAAACTTATACCCCCCTTTTCTTGGCAATTCTGTACAATCTATCTGCCATTGCTGCTCCGGCCCATGACCCTTCCTAATCTGGCTAAGCTTTGGTTTGGGAGTATTTTTGGGGTTGGTCTGGAGGCAAAGGTCACATTGTCGAGTTGTAAATGTCTAGTTATGCTAGAGCATCAATACCCCAATGGTTTTCTGGTGTTCTTCCTTTATTAGGGACCATCAGAAATAGGAGGGTAGAAGTAATTTTCCTTCTATGGTGGCCCATCCCTCTTGGTTATAGTCTCCTTTTTGCTCATAGATTAATTTTTTTTCTAGTTTGTTGTATCTTGGCTTACCTTTAGGGGAAATTTGCCCGTCTTGCTGCTTCTTTTGCTTCCCTATCTGCCAGCTCGTTTCCTTCTTCCAATTCTGAGTTGATCTTCTGATGTGCCTTAATGTGCATGATCGCTACTTTCTCTGGCAACTGGACTGCTTCTAGAAGTCGCAGTACTTCTGATGCATCTTTAATATTTTTCCCTTGAGAGTTCAGCAGTCCTCTCTCTTTCTAAATGGCTCTGTGAGCATGCACTACTCCAAATGCATACTTCGAGTCCGTGTATATGTTTATTTCTTTCCCTCTTGCCAATTCTAGGGCCCGAGTTAGAGCAATTATCTCGGCCTTCTGTGCAGAGGTATTTGTTGGCAGGGGCCCAGATGATATTACTTCCTTGCACGTTGGAACTGCCTACCCGGCGTGCCGTTTTCCACTGATGATATAACTGCTTCCATCAGTAAACGAGACTTCTGCATTCTCCAGAGGGGTGTCCTTCAAGTCAGGGCAGCTGGAGTAGGTGGCTTCAATGGTCTCCAGGCAGTCATGTTCCACTGGTTCCCCTTGGTTTCTACTGAGGAAGGAGGCTGGATTGACAATGTTAGCCACTACTATCTCTACATCATCTTGCTCCGCTATGATAGCTTGGTATCTCAGGAGCCGTTGTGGGGAAAGCCAATGCCCACCTTTTACCTCTAGCACTGCAGACACTGTGTGAGACACTAGCACAGTTCTTTTCTGGCCTAGGGTGAATTTGTGTGCCTCTTGGATGTTCAGTACGACTGCTGCAACAGCTCTGAGGCACCCAGGCCACCCTTTAGCTGCTGTATCCAATTGCTTAGAGAAGTAAGCCACTGCTCTCCGATATGGGCCCAGGTCCTGTGCTAGTATTCCTAAGGCGATTCCTTGCTTCTCATGGGAGAATAAAAGGAAAGGCTTACTCACGTCCGGCAATCTCAGGGCTGGAGCTGACATGAGGGCTTTTTTCAGCTGGTTGAAAGCTTGCGTAGCTTCCTTTGTCTCTTGGATGTTCCTGCTTTCAGTTGCAATCAGTTCATAGAAGGGCTTAACAAACAGTCCATAGTTATAGATCCATAACCTGCACCACCCTGTCATCCTCAGGAAAGTTCGTAGTTCCTTTACAGTCTGAGGTTTTGGGCTCTGGCATATTGCCTCCTTCCGGCTTTGGCCCAAGGTACGTTGTCTAGCACTGACTTCGTAGCCCAGATAAGTTACTTTCTGTTTTACTACTTGGGCTTTTTTCTTTGATACTCGGTACCCTTGGAGCCCCAAAAAGTTCAAGAGGCTTATCGTCCAGGCCGTGCATGCTTCCCTTGTCCGTGTGGCTATCAGGATGTCATCTACGTACTCTAGCAACTTCCCTTCCTCTGGAGGGGCTTCTCAGGTCTCTAATTCTTTTGCAAGTTGTTCTCCAAACAAAGTGGGTGAGTTTTTGAATCCTTGTGGGAGTCTGGTCCATGTCAGTTGAGTTCTTGGCCCGCTCTTAGGATTTTCCCATTCAAATGCAAAAATTTTCTGGCTTCGTGGATAGGAAGGCAAAAGAAGGCATCTTTTCAATCTAAAACGGTAAACCAAGTTAGCTCGGCTGTTAAGCAAGTTAATAACGTGTAGGGATTGGCCACCACAGGATACAGATCCTCAGTGACCTTGTTTATGGCCCGCAGATCCTGTACTAACCGGTATGACCCATCAGGTTTACCAACTGGTAGGATAGGGGTATTAACACTTACATAACATAAGTTGGAACAAGGTATTATAGACAATATCATGGTCATCAATGGAAGCAATATTTGATTGAACTTTTTAGTTCTGAGGGTTCGTAACTTGTGTTTGTTGGTGACAGCAGGGAAGCACAGTGAGGCTGCTTAACAGGGCAGGATGCATACATATACTTTCCTTCGTCTACATTCACTTAACTTTATTTTACTTACTCTTACACATAACAAAACAACCACAACAACAAGGTACCTTTTCTTTTTCAACACACCTATTACACTTTTAGGTGTCCCTGGCTAGTCCCAGTGTTCTTGGATACCCCTCAATCTAGCTGTGTGGTTCCCAACTCTAGATCCTGTCAGACTTCTCTTCAAACTGGCAAAATTTTTACTCAATCTTGGGTGCTCTCAACAACCCAGCAAACTTAATTCTGGGTGCTCTTGCAATGTTAATCCCTCAACCCAGCAGGTTTGACTTAACCCTGGATGCTCTTGGAACATTAATCCCTCAATCCAGCAGGTTTGAATCAACCCTGGATGCTCTTGGAATATTAATCCCTCAATCCAGCAGGTTTGATCTTGGATGTTTTTGGGCATTCTTATCCCTCAATCCAGCAGAATTTTTAGGGGCCCCTCCTACACATTTTACCTTTTATTTTTCCCCAATAGATTATGCCAAGAAAACCCTCTTTTTACCTTTTAATTCATTTTTTTTTTCTAATTAATTACCTTTTACTCCCCCCCCCCCCCCCCCCCCACTAAGGGGTCCCACTCTTTCTCTGAGACCCAGTCCCAGGGGGGGTTCTCTCACTCTTTTTATTACTCGCTTCGTCTCTTTACTGGCCGCTTTTCTCGCGAAAAAGACGGAAACGCAGCATGGGAGACTGTCGCTCTCGCTTAGCAGGTCTGGGGTAACCAGCCCGCCTCTGTCACGATCCGCTTATGGCGGGGTGTCGTGATGGTTCTTTTCACCCATCCCAAAAGTGCAACAAAGGCAAACAACAAGGGACTATCAGTTAATCACAACAAATGCACCTTTAGTAGGGGCCAAAACAGTAAACGCGATAGTGGGGATCTGAAAGGAGATAAAAGGTTAGAGAGAGAAGAGGGATATGGGAATAGCTACCAACACAGGCGAGATCCTCAGTGCTCCGGACGATGGGGATCCGTCTGTCGTGTCGGGGGAGTCTTCGAAGTTCTGGTCGACTCGGGGCTCCAGTTATAGTCCACAGAGGAGAGAGGGGGGGAACAAGTGTAATAATGAAAGTCCATTGTAATCGCCCCGAGGGAACGGGTGAGTCCACAGAAACCACCAAAGCAAGACGAATCCAATGAAGAATAAGTCCATTTGAATCACTGAAGGGAAACAGGTCATGTCATTAGTGGTCAGAGCACCAATTTCCCCTCCTCCCTATAGCAGGGGTCTCAGTCTCAGTCCTTGGGAGGAGGGTTCTCATTCTTTCTTTGTCACAGTGGTAACGAGGCAGATGAGGGGTCTTCAATGAAGGACCGCGAGAGTCACCCCAAAAGTTCATTTGGCTTAAGAACGGAGATTAGAAGCAGGCCGCGCATCAGGCTGTCCCGTGCTGGCTCCATGTCAGGTCTTTGCCAAGTCCTTGCCAACTCCTTGCCAAGTTCTTACCAGGCCTTGTTGGGAACAGCCAGCATGACGGTTCAGTGGTCCCACCTGTGCTGTGTCCTGTTCTAAGCCGGAACTACAGTGGGGGAAGGGATTCTTTCTTGTGGCAATCGGAAGGCAGAATGGAAAATGAGGGGCTTCAGACGGGCTCTTACAGCCTCTCATTCACACACATTCATCCCCCCTTTATTCGCCCTGTAATGCAAAGGATCTCCCAGTTGCCGAGCCGTGGGGGCTTTTAGCCACTCGGCACGAAGCTCGGATAGCTGGTACATCTGAGGGTCCACCAGAAGAACGGGAGGGACACTCGGGCTGCTGAAATCCTGCTCGTTGATTGAAGGGTCGCAGAAGGGGCAAACAGGGAGACAACGAAGCAGAAGGGAGGCAGATTCCGAGAGCCCCGAAGGGCGGGCTGAGGATTCTTTTACTGCGTAGGGGTAGGAGGGTTTAGCATTCGAGGGTACAATCGGGAGAAGGCTAAAGGGAGGGGAAATATAACATTAACCAGTGGGGAAAAGGGAAAGGAGTGTTCTTGGTGGAAGAACCAAAGGGAAAACGTGGAACAGAGAAGATTCTAGGCTAAGGGGCAGACTTGAACAATAACTGACAGGACAGGGGGAGGGTACAATTCTCTTCCAAAAGGGGGTGGAGAACTCATACAACTGCTGTTTCCCATGGCAACCCTAGACTGCCTTCCCCAACCCCTCCTCCTGCACCAGTGACAGCTTTTAACACTGAAGGGCAGTGCTATTGTATAACAAACACTTAACTCTTAGCCCAGCCGGGCTCGCCGGCTACTTTTGCAAGCTTTTTACCAACTAGCGATGCTTGTAAGCGGTGCTTGTAACT
This sequence comes from Vidua macroura, assembly GCF_024509145.1. Lineage (NCBI taxonomy): Eukaryota > Metazoa > Chordata > Aves > Passeriformes > Viduidae > Vidua > Vidua macroura. The sequence goes on from NC_071582.1 coordinate 5,476,913, forward strand.
CCTAGCTTGTACCACGCTCCCACTAGCTGCGCTATCAGCTAGCGGCGTTCAAAGCAGCTCCTCAAACCGCGGCTTGTGCCCGCGCGCCCGCTGCGCTATCAGCTGGGCCGCGCCTAAAGCACCTTTGCAAGCCCCGACTTAAGCCCCGTGCCGCACTCCCCCAGCTCGCCAGAGACAGCCCGTGCCACGCATGCGCACCACCCGCTCTATCGGGTAGAGTGCGCACTACCCGCACGATCAGGTAGTGTGGGCTGAGAGCTGCCCTGCGCATGCGCTCTCTAGCACCACCGCGCCGCCTCTCTGTATCTTAGCAAGGCCGCACCGCGCTTCACCGTTCCACTCACACATACACACACACGCACAAGCACGCACGTCCGGACGTAACAGACACACTACACTGCAATCGGGACACACACCACACACTGAAATCGCGATTTCGCCCTCCCCGAGCCGCGCTATCAGCTGGGGAGGTCCTCCCGCCGCCGGCCTCTCCCCCGATGGCGGTCTGCTTGCAAGCCCCTAGGCAAACCTGCGCGCAAAAACATCTTTTTGCGACTTATCAGTGCCAACCGTAAGAAAATAAATTAACACATACCGCTTTCATCCGCTAGTCGACGGGCCGTGGTCTGCTCCCCGCAGTGTACAGCCGAGGCGCAGAGCCCCTCCGGGGAAAAGCCCTGTGGCGCCTGAGGGTGTCTGCTCCCAACCGGACCTGCGGGTGAGCAGAGCAGTCCCTTCGTGGTCGCCAACTGAAACGATACGCGGAAGAAATCAATAGACTCCATAACCTGGGGTAGTTATGAAGTGGGTATGCATGTCAGCGCCCGGCACAAGTGAGATAGCTCTCCAAAACTTGTGCCCCGAGCCTCAGTCTGACCCACACTTTTATTCTTAAAGACGTTCCATATGCAAAACATTGCACAACTTTTTCATGCATATTCAACCCCTGGCCCCGCCTGTCCTCGCTTCTCATGCTAAGTAAGTCCACGCCCTTCTGGGCATGCGTGGTTTGCTGTGGTGGTCGTACGGGGGTCTCTTGGTGGTCCTGAGGCTGAAAATTGTGGTCTTCCTCATGATTGAACTTTTGAACTTTTCCTCTCTGCGTGTGCGCTTTTGGTCCTTTGGTGCTTCTCTGAGTACGTCTGTCAGTCTTGATAGGCTTGGAGACAGAGGAGCTTCTTTATCTGGGTTCTTTCCTTCTTCTGGTATTGTTCTTTATGCAAGAAGCTTCAGAAATTTGCATTTTCCTTTGCCCTTTCTATTAGGCAGAGGTTTCTTAAGCAAAAGGTTGAAAATTCAACACATAACTCTACAAGCTAAACTAGAAATGCTTAATTCATTTTGTTAAACCAACGCTAAAAATCTCTATTTCACCTCGAGAGCTGTCAAAGAGCAGAAAGCAGCTGAGATGCTGAAAAGCAGCAAAGCTGAACTGCCTGCCTCAACTTCAGCAGTGTGTAATTGACTGAAGGCGAAAAACCAAGCAGCAGAGCAGCGGGCTTCTGTGCGCACTGAAGGCAATTGCAAGAATCCAGCAGCTGCTCCTCGCCAAGCACAGGCAGCTGCCTGTGTTCTTGCTTCTTGACCAACTCACAGTTGCCCTTCTTTTCAGCAGCTGCCACCGTGTTCTCTGCATCTCGGAGCCTCTGGGGAGCAACAGGAATTTCCAAGGAGGGATGCATGAAAACTAAAATAAAAACTCAGGAAGGTTGTCCTGGAGCACCTCCCATTGGCATGCCAGAAGTGAATTCAAGAGGCAGGAGAGCGGCAGCCGCCATCCTGCGGCTGTCTGCGAGTTTCGCACACAAGCCGGCTTCTTCGCGGCTTCGTTCTTCGCCTCTTGTAAGCTACAGCGATCTCCGGCTGCCGGAGGCGAAGAAGCCGCTACTTCGCGCACAGATCACTGGAGCGGAAGCGATGTGCTCCGGAGAGCCGCTTTTGCCGAAAGACGCCGGGAAGCGGCACTTGCTTTCGGCCAGCTGCGGAGCTGCGTATTCTGCCTCTCTAGTCGCCTACATCTTAGCGAAAAGCTTTTCCGCTCCAGTTCTCAAGGAGAAAGTGTACCAGCACTGCTCACTTAGCCCGACCTTGCCAGGAAATGAGATTTGCTGCACATTCCAAGGACACTTCATTTTCCTGGGAAAGCTGCAACCTGCTGGCAGATGGCCGTGCTCTCTGCCCACTCCTGCCCAGTTCTTGCTACTAGCGGGCACGTTGCAGCCTGGCGAAGGCAAGAAACCTCGAGAGCTGTCACAGAGCAGAAAGGCAGCTGAGATGCTGAAAAGCAGCAAAGCTGAACAGCCTGCCTCAGCTTCAGCAGTGTGTAATTGACTGAAGGCGAAAAACCAAGCAGCAGAGCAGCGGGCTTCTGTGCGCACTGAAGGCAATTGCAAGAATCCAGCAGCTGCTCCTTGCCAAGCACAGGCAGCTGCCTGTGTTCTTGCTTCTTGACCAACTCACAGTTGCCCTTCTTTTCAGCAGCTGCCACCGTGTTCTCTGCATCTCGGAGCCTCTGGGGAGCAACAAGAATTTCCAAGGAGGGATGCATGAAAACTAAAATAAAAACTCAGGAAGGTTGTCCTGGAACACCTCCCATTGGCATGCCAGAAGTGAATTCAAGAGGCAGGAGAGCGGCAGCCACCGTCCTGCGGCTGTCTGCGAGTTTCGCACAAAAGCCGGCTTCTTCGCGGCTTCGTTCTTCGCCTCTTGTAAGCTAGCGCGATCTCCGGCTGCCGGAGGCGAAGAAGCCGCTACTTCGCGCACAGATCACTGGAGCGGAAGCGATGCGCTCCGGAGAGCCGCTTTTGCCGAAAGACGCCGGGAAGCGGCACTTGCTTTCGGCCAGCTGCGGAGCTGCGTATTCTGCCTCTCTAGTCGCCTACATCTTAGCGAAAAGCTTTTCCGCTCCAGTTCTCAAGGAGAAAGTGTACCAGCACTGCTCACTTAGCCCGACCTTGCCAGGAAATGAGATTTGCTGCACATTCCAAGGACACTGCATTTTCCTGGGCAAGCTGCAACCTGCTGGCAGATGGCCGTGCTCTCTGCCCACTCCTGCCCAGTTCTTGCTACTAGCGGGCACGTTGCAGCCTGGCGAAGGCAAGAAACCTGGAGAGCTGTCACAGAGCAGAAGGGCAGCTGAGATGCTGAAAAGCAGCAAAGCTGAACTGCCTGCCTCAACTTCAGCAGTGTGTAATTGACTGAAGGCGAAAAACCAAGCAGCAGAGCAGCGGGCTTCTGTGCGCACTGAAGGCAATTGCAAGAATCCAGCAGCTGCTCCTCGCCAAGCACAGGCAGCTGCCTGTGTTCTTGCTTCTTGACCAACTCACAGTTGCCCTTCTTTTCAGCAGCTGCCACCGTGTTCTCTGCATCTCGGAGCCTCTGGGGAGCAACAGGAAATTCCAAGGAGGGATGCATGAAAACTAAAATAAAAACTCAGGATGGTTGTCCTGGAGCACCTCCCATTGGCATGCCAGAAGTGAATTCAAGAGGCAGGAGAGCGGCAGCCGCCATCCTGCGGCTGTCTGCGAGTTTCGCACACAAGCCGGCTTCTTCGCGGCTTCGTTCTTCGCCTCTTGTAAGCTACAGCGATCTCCGGCTGCCGGAGGCGAAGAAGCCGCTACTTCGCGCACAGATCACTGGAGCGGCAGCGATGCGCTCCGGAGAGCCGCTTTTGCCGAAAGACGCCGGGAAGCGGCACTTGCTTTCGGCCAGCTGCGGAGCTGCGTATTCTGCCTCTCTAGTCGCCTACATCTTAGCGAAAAGCTTTTCCGCTCCAGTTCTCAAGGAGAAAGTGTACCAGCACTGCTCACTTAGCCCGACCTTCCCAGGAAATGAGATTTGCTGCACATTCCAAGGACACTTCATTTTCCTGGGCAAGCTGCAACCTGCTGGCAGATGGCCGTGCTCTCTGCCCACTCCTGCCCAGTTCTTGGTACTAGCGGGCACGTTGCAGCCTGGCGAAGGCAAGAAACCTGGAGAGCTGTCACAGAGCAGAAGGGCAGCTGAGATGCTGAAAAGCAGCAAAGCTGAACTGCCTGCCTCAACTTCAGCAGTGTGTAATTGACTGAAGGCGAAAAACCAAGCAGCAGAGCAGCGGGCTTCTGTGCGCACTGAAGGCAATTGCAAGAATCCAGCAGCTGCTCCTCGCCAAGCACAGGCAGCTGCCTGTGTTCTTGCTTCTTGACCAACTCACAGTTGCCCTTCTTTTCAGCAGCTGCCACCGTGTTCTCTGCATCTCGGAGCCTCTGGGGAGCAACAGGAATTTCCAAGGAGGGATGCATGAAAACTAAAATAAAAACTCAGGAAGGTTGTCCTGGAGCACCTCCCATTGGCATGCCAGAAGTGAATTCAAGAGGCAGGAGAGCGGCAGCCGCCATCCTGCGGCTGTCTGCGAGTTTCGCACACAAGCCGGCTTCTTCGCGGCTTCGTTCTTCGCCTCTTGTAAGCTACAGCGGTCTCCGGCTGCCGGAGGCGAAGAAGCCGCTACTTCGCGCACAGATCACTGGAGCGGAAGCGATGCGCTCCGGAGAGCCGCTTTTGCCGAAAGACGCCGGCAAGCGGCACTTGCTTTCGGCCAGCTGCGGAGCTGCGTATTCTGCCTCTCTAGTCGCCTACATCTTAGCGAAAAGCTTTTCCGCTCCAGTTCTCAAGGAGAAAGTGTACCAGCACTGCTCACTTAGTCCGACTTTGCCAGGAAATGAGATTTGCTGCACATTCCAAGGACACTTCATTTTCCTGGGAAAGCTGCAACCTGCTGGCAGATGGCCGTGCTCTCTGCCCACTCCTGCCCAGTTCTTGCTACTAGCGGGCACGTTGCAGCCTGGCGAAGGCAAGAAACCTCGAGAGCTGTCACAGAGCAGAAAGGCAGCTGAGATGCTGAAAAGCAGCAAAGCTGAACAGCCTGCCTCAGCTTCAGCAGTGTGTAATTGACTGAAGGCGAAAAACCAAGCAGCAGAGCAGCGGGCTTCTGTGCGCACTGAAGGCAATTGCAAGAATCCAGCAGCTGCTCCTCGCCAAGCACAGGCAGCTGCCTGTGTTCTTGCTTCTTGACCAACTCACAGTTGCCCTTCTTTTCAGCAGCTGCCACCGTGTTCTCTGCATCTCGGAGCCTCTGGGGAGCAACAAGAATTTCCAAGGAGGGATGCATGACGACTATGTCAAAACCCAGGAAAGTTGTCCTGGAACACCTCCCATTGGCATGCCAGAAGTGAATTCAAGAGGCAGGAGAGCGGCAGCCACCATCCTGCGGCTGTCTGCGAGTTTCGCACACAAGCCGGCTTCTTCGCGGCTTCGTTCTTCGCCTCTTGCAAGCTACCGCGATCTCCGGCTGCCGGAGGCGAAGAAGCCGCTACTTCGCGCACAGATCACTGGAGCGGCAGCGATGCGCTCCGAAGCGCCGCTTTTGCCGAAAGACGCCGGGAAGCGGCACTTGCTTTCGGCCAGCTGCGGAGCTGCGTATTCTGCCTCTCTAGTCGCCTACATCTTAGCGAAAAGCTTTTCCGCTCCAGTTCTCAAGGAGAAAGTGTACCAGCACTGCTCACTTAGCCCGACCTTGCCAGGAAATGAGATTTGCTGCACATTCCAACGACACTGCATTTTCCTGGGCAAGCTGCAACCTGCTGGCAGATGGCCGTGCTCTCTGCCCACTCCTGCCCAGTTCTTGGTACTAGCGGGCACGTTGCAGCCTGGCGAAGGCAAGAAACCTCGAGAGCTGTCACAGAGCAGAAAGGCAGCTGAGATGCTGAAAAGCAGCAAAGCTGAACTGCCTGCCTCAACTTCAGCAGTGTGTAATTGACTGAAGGCGAAAAACCAAGCAGCAGAGCAGCGGGCTTCTGTGCGCACTGAAGGCAATTGCAAGAATCCAGCAGCTGCTCCTCGCCAAGCACAGGCAGCTGCCTGTGTTCTTGCTTCTTGACCAACTCACAGTTGCCCTTCTTTTCAGCAGCTGCCACCGTGTTCTCTGCATCTCGGAGCCTCTGGGGAGCAACAAGAATTTCCAAGGAGGGATGCATGACGACTATGTGAAAACCCAGGAAAGTTGTCCTGGAACACCTCCCATTGGCATGCCAGAAGTGAATTCAAGAGGCAGGAGAGCGGCAGCCACCGTCCTGCGGCTGTGTGCGAGCTTCGCACACAAGCCGGCTTCTTCGCGGCTTCGTTCTTCGCCTCTTGTAAGCTACCGCGATCTCCGGCTGCCGGAGGCGAAGAAGCCGCTACTTCGCGCACAGATCACTGGAGCGGCAGCGGTGCGCTCCGAAGCGCCGCTTTTGCCGAAAGACGCCGGGAAGCGGCACTTGCTTTCGGCCAGCTGCGGAGCTGCGTATTCTGCCTCTCTAGTCGCCTACATCTTAGCGAAAAGCTTTTCCGCTCCAGTTCTCAAGGAGAAAGTGTACCAGCACTGCTCACTTAGCCCGACCTTGCCAGGAAATAAGATTTGCTGCACATTCCAAAGACACTTCATTTTCCTGGGCAAGCTGCAACCTGCTGGCAGATGGCCGTGCTCTCTGCCCACTCCTGCCCAGTTCTTGCTACTAGCGGGCACGTTGCAGCCTGGCGAAGGGAAGAAACCTCTGAAACGATACGCGGAATAAATCAATAGACTCCATAACCTGGGGTAGTTATGAAGTGGGTATGTATGTCAGCGCCCGGCACAAGTGAGATAGCTCTCCAAAACTTGTGCCCCGAGCCTCAGTCTGACCCACACTTTTATTCTTAAAGTCGTTCCATATGCAAAACATTGCACAACTTTTTCATGCATATTCAACCCCTGGCCCCGCCTGTCCTCGCTTCTCATGCTAAGTAAGTCCACGTCCTTCTGGGCATGCGTGGTTTGCTGTGGTGGTCGTACGGGGGTCTCTTGGTGGTCCTGAGGCTGACGATTGTGGTCTTCCTCATGATTGAACTTTTGAACTTTTCCTCTCTGCGCGTGCGCTTTTGGTCCTTTGGTGCTTCTCTGAGTACGTCTGTCAGTCTTGATAGGCTTGGAGACAGAGGAGCTTCTTTATCTGGGTTCTTTCCTTCTTCTGGTATTGTTCTTTATGCAAGAAGCTTCAGAAATTTGCATTTTCCTATGCCCTTTGTACTAGGCAGAGGTTTCTTAAGTAAAAGGTTGAAAATTCAACACATAACTCTACAAGCTAAATTAGAAATGCTTCATTCATTTTGTTAACCTAACTCTAAAAATCTCTGCTTCAGTCCCCCCTTTTCTTAAAATAGAGTAAATTCTTTTACTACAGGGGTCTTGATTTAAATTCTGATCTACTATCATGACCGTCCTCTTTCAGTAAGATTCTAGGAGTTCTAGAGAGTGATGTCAGACTGGCCATGTGTTTTAACATCCTCGAATTCTACATGAGTGTTAAAGTAGACATCATTAAACTTACAGTAACTAAAATTAATAGAATTGTAATTGGGTGACATAAAGTGTTCTAAACAGCGTATTTCACTAGTTCTGACTTGTGTTTATTAGCTAGTGATTGGTGCTGGATACACCAAGTTAAGAGACTTAACATACAGGAGGTTAGTGACATGTCTTGGGTAGACATTCTCTTTCGCACCCCATATGGTTTTTCATAAAGCAATTCAAAGTGGTTTAGCTTTTCTTTAGTCTTGGGTTTGGTTCGGATCTGCAGTAGTGCTAATGGGAGGGATTGAGTCCATGACAAATTAGCTTCTTGTCCCAATTGTACAATTTGTTGTTTGATCAAATGGTTCATTTTTTTTACCTGACCACTTGATTGTGGGTTATATGGGGTGTGAAGTTCTCAGTCTATGTTCAAGTATTGGCTAACTTGTTGCACTAATTTTACGATAAAATGTGGTCCTCTATTTGAGGAGATTGTGGCCAGGACTCTAAAGCGTGGTATGTTTTCTTGTACCAATACCTTAGTTACTTCTTGAGCTTTAGAAGTCCTGGTGGGGAATGCTTCTGGCCATCCTGAAAAGGTATCTGTTAGCACCAGTAAAAACTTATACCCCCCTTTTCTTGGCAATTCTGTACAATCTATCTGCCATTGCTGCTCCGGCCCATGACCCTTCCTAATCTGGCTAAGCTTTGGTTTGGGAGTATTTTTGGGGTTGGTCTGGAGGCAAAGGTCACATTGTCGAGTTGTAAATGTCTAGTTATGCTAGAGCATCAATACCCCAATGGTTTTCTGGTGTTCTTCCTTTATTAGGGACCATCAGAAATAGGAGGGTAGAAGTAATTTTCCTTCTATGGTGGCCCATCCCTCTTGGTTATAGTCTCCTTTTTGCTCATAGATTAATTTTTTTTCTAGTTTGTTGTATCTTGGCTTACCTTTAGGGGAAATTTGCCCGTCTTGCTGCTTCTTTTGCTTCCCTATCTGCCAGCTCGTTTCCTTCTTCCAATTCTGAGTTGATCTTCTGATGTGCCTTAATGTGCATGATCGCTACTTTCTCTGGCAACTGGACTGCTTCTAGAAGTCGCAGTACTTCTGATGCATCTTTAATATTTTTCCCTTGAGAGTTCAGCAGTCCTCTCTCTTTCTAAATGGCTCTGTGAGCATGCACTACTCCAAATGCATACTTCGAGTCCGTGTATATGTTTATTTCTTTCCCTCTTGCCAATTCTAGGGCCCGAGTTAGAGCAATTATCTCGGCCTTCTGTGCAGAGGTATTTGTTGGCAGGGGCCCAGATGATATTACTTCCTTGCACGTTGGAACTGCCTACCCGGCGTGCCGTTTTCCACTGATGATATAACTGCTTCCATCAGTAAACGAGACTTCTGCATTCTCCAGAGGGGTGTCCTTCAAGTCAGGGCAGCTGGAGTAGGTGGCTTCAATGGTCTCCAGGCAGTCATGTTCCACTGGTTCCCCTTGGTTTCTACTGAGGAAGGAGGCTGGATTGACAATGTTAGCCACTACTATCTCTACATCATCTTGCTCCGCTATGATAGCTTGGTATCTCAGGAGCCGTTGTGGGGAAAGCCAATGCCCACCTTTTACCTCTAGCACTGCAGACACTGTGTGAGACACTAGCACAGTTCTTTTCTGGCCTAGGGTGAATTTGTGTGCCTCTTGGATGTTCAGTACGACTGCTGCAACAGCTCTGAGGCACCCAGGCCACCCTTTAGCTGCTGTATCCAATTGCTTAGAGAAGTAAGCCACTGCTCTCCGATATGGGCCCAGGTCCTGTGCTAGTATTCCTAAGGCGATTCCTTGCTTCTCATGGGAGAATAAAAGGAAAGGCTTACTCACGTCCGGCAATCTCAGGGCTGGAGCTGACATGAGGGCTTTTTTCAGCTGGTTGAAAGCTTGCGTAGCTTCCTTTGTCTCTTGGATGTTCCTGCTTTCAGTTGCAATCAGTTCATAGAAGGGCTTAACAAACAGTCCATAGTTATAGATCCATAACCTGCACCACCCTGTCATCCTCAGGAAAGTTCGTAGTTCCTTTACAGTCTGAGGTTTTGGGCTCTGGCATATTGCCTCCTTCCGGCTTTGGCCCAAGGTACGTTGTCTAGCACTGACTTCGTAGCCCAGATAAGTTACTTTCTGTTTTACTACTTGGGCTTTTTTCTTTGATACTCGGTACCCTTGGAGCCCCAAAAAGTTCAAGAGGCTTATCGTCCAGGCCGTGCATGCTTCCCTTGTCCGTGTGGCTATCAGGATGTCATCTACGTACTCTAGCAACTTCCCTTCCTCTGGAGGGGCTTCTCAGGTCTCTAATTCTTTTGCAAGTTGTTCTCCAAACAAAGTGGGTGAGTTTTTGAATCCTTGTGGGAGTCTGGTCCATGTCAGTTGAGTTCTTGGCCCGCTCTTAGGATTTTCCCATTCAAATGCAAAAATTTTCTGGCTTCGTGGATAGGAAGGCAAAAGAAGGCATCTTTTCAATCTAAAACGGTAAACCAAGTTAGCTCGGCTGTTAAGCAAGTTAATAACGTGTAGGGATTGGCCACCACAGGATACAGATCCTCAGTGACCTTGTTTATGGCCCGCAGATCCTGTACTAACCGGTATGACCCATCAGGTTTACCAACTGGTAGGATAGGGGTATTAACACTTACATAACATAAGTTGGAACAAGGTATTATAGACAATATCATGGTCATCAATGGAAGCAATATTTGATTGAACTTTTTAGTTCTGAGGGTTCGTAACTTGTGTTTGTTGGTGACAGCAGGGAAGCACAGTGAGGCTGCTTAACAGGGCAGGATGCATACATATACTTTCCTTCGTCTACATTCACTTAACTTTATTTTACTTACTCTTACACATAACAAAACAACCACAACAACAAGGTACCTTTTCTTTTTCAACACACCTATTACACTTTTAGGTGTCCCTGGCTAGTCCCAGTGTTCTTGGATACCCCTCAATCTAGCTGTGTGGTTCCCAACTCTAGATCCTGTCAGACTTCTCTTCAAACTGGCAAAATTTTTACTCAATCTTGGCTGCTCTCAACAACCCAGCAAACTTAATTCTGGGTGCTCTTGCAATGTTAATCCCTCAACCCAGCAGGTTTGACTTAACCCTGGATGCTCTTGGAACATTAATCCCTCAATCCAGCAGGTTTGAATCAACCCTGGATGCTCTTGGAATATTAATCCCTCAATCCAGCAGGTTTGATCTTGGATGTTTTTGGGCATTCTTATCCCTCAATCCAGCAGAATTTTTAGGGGCCCCTCCTACACATTTTACCTTTTATTTTTCCCCAATAGATTATGCCAAGAAAACCCTCTTTTTACCTTTTAATTCATTTTTTTTTTCTAATTAATTACCTTTTACTCCCCCCCCCCCCCCCCCCCACTAAGGGGTCCCACTCTTTCTCTGAGACCCAGTCCCAGGGGGGGTTCTCTCACTCTTTTTATTACTCGCTTCGTCTCTTTACTGGCCGCTTTTCTCACGAAAAAGACGGAAACGCAGCATGGGAGACTGTCGCTCTCGCTTAGCAGGTCTGGGGTAACCAGCCCGCCTCTGTCACGATCCGCTTATGGCGGGGTGTCGTGATGGTTCTTTTCACCCATCCCAAAAGTGCAACAAAGGCAAACAACAAGGGACTATCAGTTAATCACAACAAATGCACCTTTAGTAGGGGCCAAAACAGTAAACGCGATAGTGGGGATCTGAAAGGAGATAAAAGGTTAGAGAGAGAAGAGGGATATGGGAATAGCTACCAACACAGGCGAGATCCTCAGTGCTCCGGACGATGGGGATCCGTCTGTCGTGTCGGGGGAGTCTTCGAAGTTCTGGTCGACTCGGGGCTCCAGTTATAGTCCACAGAGGAGAGAGGGGGGGAACAAGTGTAATAATGAAAGTCCATTGTAATCGCCCCGAGGGAACGGGTGAGTCCACAGAAACCACCAAAGCAAGACGAATCCAATGAAGAATAAGTCCATTTGAATCACTGAAGGGAAACAGGTCATGTCATTAGTGGTCAGAGCACCAATTTCCCCTCCTCCCTATAGCAGGGGTCTCAGTCTCAGTCCTTGGGAGGAGGGTTCTCATTCTTTCTTTGTCACAGTGGTAACGAGGCAGATGAGGGGTCTTCAATGAAGGACCGCGAGAGTCACCCCAAAAGTTCATTTGGCTTAAGAACGGAGATTAGAAGCAGGCCGCGCATCAGGCTGTCCCGTGCTGGCTCCATGTCAGGTCTTTGCCAAGTCCTTGCCAACTCCTTGCCAAGTTCTTACCAGGCCTTGTTGGGAACAGCCAGCATGACGGTTCAGTGGTCCCACCTGTGCTGTGTCCTGTTCTAAGCCGGAACTACAGTGGGGGAAGGGATTCTTTCTTGTGGCAATCGGAAGGCAGAATGGAAAATGAGGGGCTTCAGACGGGCTCTTACAGCCTCTCATTCACACACATTCATCCCCCCTTTATTCGCCCTGTAATGCAAAGGATCTCCCAGTTGCCGAGCCGTGGGGGCTTTTAGCCACTCGGCACGAAGCTCGGATAGCTGGTACATCTGAGGGTCCACCAGAAGAACGGGAGGGACACTCGGGCTGCTGAAATCCTGCTCGTTGATTGAAGGGTCGCAGAAGGGGCAAACAGGGAGACAACGAAGCAGAAGGGAGGCAGATTCCGAGAGCCCCGAAGGGCGGGCTGAGGATTCTTTTACTGCGTAGGGGTAGGAGGGTTTAGCATTCGAGGGTACAATCGGGAGAAGGCTAAAGGGAGGGGAAATATAACATTAACCAGTGGGGAAAAGGGAAAGGAGTGTTCTTGGTGGAAGAACCAAAGGGAAAACGTGGAACAGAGAAGATTCTAGGCTAAGGGGCAGACTTGAACAATAACTGACAGGACAGGGGGAGGGTACAATTCTCTTCCAAAAGGGGGTGGAGAACTCATACAACTGCTGTTTCCCATGGCAACCCTAGACTGCCTTCCCCAACCCCTCCTCCTGCACCAGTGACAGCTTTTAACACTGAAGGGCAGTGCTATTGTATAACAAACACTTAACTCTTAGCCCAGCCGGGCTCGCCGGCTACTTTTGCAAGCTTTTTACCAACTAGCGATGCTTGTAAGCGGTGCTTGTAACTCCTAGCTTGTACCACGCTCCCACTAGCTGCGCTATCAGCTAGCGGCGTTCAAAGCAGCTCCTCAAACCGCGGCTTGTGCCCGCGCGCCCGCTGCGCTATCAGCTGGGCCGCGCCTAAAGCACCTTTGCAAGCCCCGACTTAAGCCCCGCGCCGCACTCCCCCAGCTCGCCAGAGACAGCCCGTGCCACGCATGCGCACCACCCGCTCTATCGGGTAGAGTGCGCACTACCCGCACGATCAGGTAGTGTGGGCTGAGAGCTGCCCTGCGCATGCGCTCTCTAGCACCACCGCGCCGCCTCTCTGTATCTTAGCAAGGCCGCACCGCGCTTCACCGTTCCACTCACACATACACACACACGCACAAGCACGCACGTCCGGACGTAACAGACACACTACACTGCAATCGGGACACACACCACACACTGAAATCGCGATTTCGCCCTCCCCGAGCCGCGCTATCAGCTGGGGAGGTCCTCCCGCCGCCGGCCTCTCCCCCGATGGCGGTCTGCTTGCAAGCCCCTAGGCAAACCTGCGCGCAAAAACATCTTTTTGCGACTTATCAGTGCCAACCGTAAGAAAATAAATTAACACATACCGCTTTCATCCGCTAGTCGACGGGCCGTGGTCTGCTCCCCGCAGTGTACAGCCGAGGCGCAGAGTCCCTCCGGGGAAAAGCCCTGTGGCGCCTGAGGGTGTCTGCTCCCAACCGGACCTGCGGGTGAGCAGAGCAGTCCCTTCGTGGTCGCCAACTGAAACGATACGCGGAAGAAATCAATAGACTCCATAACCTGGGGTAGTTATGAAGTGGGTATGCATGTCAGCGCCCGGCACAAGTGAGATAGCTCTCCAAAACTTGTGCCCCGAGCCTCAGTCTGACCCACACTTTTATTCTTAAAGACGTTCCATATGCAAAACATTGCACAACTTTTTCATGCATATTCAACCCCTGGCCCCGCCTGTCCTCGCTTCTCATGCTAAGTAAGTCCACGCCCTTCTGGGCATGCGTGGTTTGCTGTGGTGGTCGTACGGGGGTCTCTTGGTGGTCCTGAGGCTGAAAATTGTGGTCTTCCTCATGATTGAACTTTTGAACTTTTCCTCTCTGCGTGTGCGCTTTTGGTCCTTTGGTGCTTCTCTGAGTACGTCTGTCAGTCTTGATAGGCTTGGAGACAGAGGAGCTTCTTTATCTGGGTTCTTTCCTTCTTCTGGTATTGTTCTTTATGCAAGAAGCTTCAGAAATTTGCATTTTCCTTTGCCCTTTCTATTAGGCAGAGGTTTCTTAAGCAAAAGGTTGAAAATTCAACACATAACTCTACAAGCTAAACTAGAAATGCTTAATTCATTTTGTTAAACCAACGCTAAAAATCTCTATTTCACCTCGAGAGCTGTCAAAGAGCAGAAAGCAGCTGAGATGCTGAAAAGCAGCAAAGCTGAACTGCCTGCCTCAACTTCAGCAGTGTGTAATTGACTGAAGGCGAAAAACCAAGCAGCAGAGCAGCGGGCTTCTGTGCGCACTGAAGGCAATTGCAAGAATCCAGCAGCTGCTCCTCGCCAAGCACAGGCAGCTGCCTGTGTTCTTGCTTCTTGACCAACTCACAGTTGCCCTTCTTTTCAGCAGCTGCCACCGTGTTCTCTGCATCTCGGAGCCTCTGGGGAGCAACAGGAATTTCCAAGGAGGGATGCATGAAAACTAAAATAAAAACTCAGGAAGGTTGTCCTGGAGCACCTCCCATTGGCATGCCAGAAGTGAATTCAAGAGGCAGGAGAGCGGCAGCCGCCATCCTGCGGCTGTCTGCGAGTTTCGCACACAAGCCGGCTTCTTCGCGGCTTCGTTCTTCGCCTCTTGTAAGCTACAGCGATCTCCGGCTGCCGGAGGCGAAGAAGCCGCTACTTCGCGCACAGATCACTGGAGCGGAAGCGATGCGCTCCGGAGAGCCGCTTTTGCCGAAAGACGCCGGGAAGCGGCACTTGCTTTCGGCCAGCTGCGGAGCTGCGTATTCTGCCTCTCTAGTCGCCTACATCTTAGCGAAAAGCTTTTCCGCTCCAGTTCTCAAGGAGAAAGTGTACCAGCACTGCTCACTTAGCCCGACCTTGCCAGGAAATGAGATTTGCTGCACATTCCAAGGACACTTCATTTTCCTGGGAAAGCTGCAACCTGCTGGCAGATGGCCGTGCTCTCTGCCCACTCCTGCCCAGTTCTTGGTACTAGCGGGCACGTTGCAGCCTGGCGAAGGCAAGAAACCTCGAGAGCTGTCACAGAGCAGAAAGGCAGCTGAGATGCTGAAAAGCAGCAAAGCTGAACAGCCTGCCTCAGCTTCAGCAGTGTGTAATTGACTGAAGGCGAAAAACCAAGCAGCAGAGCAGCGGGCTTCTGTGCGCACTGAAGGCAATTGCAAGAATCCAGCAGCTGCTCCTCGCCAAGCACAGGCAGCTGCCTGTGTTCTTGCTTCTTGACCAACTCACAGTTGCCCTTCTTTTCAGCAGCTGCCACCGTGTTCTCTGCATCTCGGAGCCTCTGGGGAGCAACAAGAATTTCCAAGGAGGGATGCATGACGACTATGTCAAAACCCAGGAAAGTTGTCCTGGAACACCTCCCATTGGCATGCCAGAAGTGAATTCAAGAGGCAGGAGAGCGGCAGCCACCATCCTGCGGCTGTCTGCGAGTTTCGCACACAAGCCGGCTTCTTCGCGGCTTCGTTCTTCGCCTCTTGCAAGCTACCGCGATCTCCGGCTGCCGGAGGCGAAGAAGCCGCTACTTCGCGCACAGTTCACTGGAGCGGCAGCGATGCGCTCCGAAGCGCCGCTTTTGCCGAAAGACGCCAGGAAGCGGCACTTGCATTCGGCCAGCTGCGGAGCTGCGTATTCTGCCTCTCTAGTCGCCTACATCTTAGCGAAAAGCTTTTCCGCTCCAGTTCTCAAGGAGAAAGTGTACCAGCACTGCTCACTTAGCCCGACCTTGCCAGGAAATGAGATTTGCTGCACATTCCAAGGACACTGCATTTTCCTGGGCAAGCTGCAACCTGCTGGCAGATGGCCGTGCTCTCTGCCCACTCCTGCCCAGTTCTTGGTACTAGCGGGCACGTTGCAGCCTGGCGAAGGCAAGAAACCTGGAGAGCTGTCACAGAGCAGAAAGGCAGCTGAGATGCTGAAAAGCAGCAAAGCTGAACTGCCTGCCTCAACTTCAGCAGTGTGTAATTGACTGAAGGCGAAAAACCAAGCAGCAGAGCAGCGGGCTTCTGTGCGCACTGAAGGCAATTGCAAGAATCCAGCAGCTGCTCCTTGCCAAGCACAGGCAGCTGCCTGTGTTCTTGCTTCTTGACCAACTCACAGTTGCCCTTCTTTTCAGCAGCTGCCACCGTGTTCTCTGCATCTCGGAGCCTCTGGGGAGCAACAAGAATTTCCAAGGAGGGATGCATGAAAACTAAAATAAAAACTCAGGAAGGTTGTCCTGGAACACCTCCCATTGGCATGCCAGAAGTGAATTCAAGAGGCAGGAGAGCGGCAGCCACCGTCCTGCGGCTGTCTGCGAGTTTCGCACACAAGCCGGCTTCTTCGCGGCTTCGTTCTTCGCCTCTTGCAAGCTACCGCGATCTCCGGCTGCCGGAGGCGAAGAAGCCGTTACTTCGCGCACAGATCACTGAAGCGGCAGCGGTGCGCTCCGGAGAGCCGCTTTTGCCGAAAGACGCCGGGAAGCGGCACTTGCTTTCGGCCAGCTGCGGAGCTGCGTATTCTGCCTCTCTAGTCGCCTACATCTTAGCGAAAAGCTTTTCCGCTCCAGTTCTCAAGGAGAAAGTGTACCAGCACTGCTCACTTAGCCCGACCTTGCCAGGAAATGAGATTTGCTGCACATTCCAAGGACACTGCATTTTCCTGGGCAAGCTGCAACCTGCTGGCAGATGGCCGTGCTCTCTGCCCACTCCTGCCCAGTTCTTGGTACTAGCGGGCACGTTGCAGCCTGGCGAAGGCAAGAAACCTGGAGAGCTGTCACAGAGCAGAAGGGCAGCTGAGATGCTGAAAAGCAGCAAAGCTGAACTGCCTGCCTCAACTTCAGCAGTGTGTAATTGACTGAAGGCGAAAAACCAAGCAGCAGAGCAGCGGGCTTCTGTGCGCACTGAAGGCAATTGCAAGAATCCAGCAGCTGCTCCTCGCCAAGCACAGGCAGCTGCCTATGTTCTTGCTTCTTGACCAACTCACAGTTGCCCTTCTTTTCAGCAGCTGCCACCGTGTTCTCTGCATCTCGGAGCCTCTGGGGAGCAACAAGAATTTCCAAGGAGGGATGCATGAAAACTAAAATAAAAACTCAGGAAGGTTGTCCTGGAACACCTCCCATTGGCATGCCAGAAGTGAATTCAAGAGGCAGGAGAGCGGCAGCCGCCATCCTGCGGCTGTCTGCGAGTTTCGCACACAAGCCGGCTTCTTCGCGGCTTCGTTCTTCGCCTCTTGTAAGCTACAGCGATCTCCGGCTGCCGGAGGCGAAGAAGCCGCTACTTCGCGCACAGATCACTGGAGCGGAAGCGATGCGCTCCGGAGAGCCGCTTTTGCCGAAAGACGCCGGGAAGCGGCACTTGCTTTCGGCCAGCTGCGGAGCTGCGTATTCTGCCTCTCTAGTCGCCTACATCTTAGCGAAAAGCTTTTCCGCTCCAGTTCTCAAGGAGAAAGTGTACCAGCACTGCTCACTTAGCCCGACCTTGCCAGGAAATGAGATTTGCTGCACATTCCAAGGACACTGCATTTTCCTGGGCAAGCTGCAACCTGCTGGCAGATGGCCGTGCTCTCTGCCCACTCCTGCCCAGTTCTTGGTACTAGCGGGCACGTTGCAGCCTGGCGAAGGCAAGAAACCTGGAGAGCTGTCACAGAGCAGAAGGGCAGCTGAGATGCTGAAAAGCAGCAAAGCTGAACTGCCTGCCTCAACTTCAGCAGTGTGTAATTGACTGAAGGCGAAAAACCAAGCAGCAGAGCAGCGGGCTTCTGTGCGCACTGAAGGCAATTGCAAGAATCCAGCAGCTGCTCCTCGCCAAGCACAGGCAGCTGCCTGTGTTCTTGCTTCTTGACCAACTCACAGTTGCCCTTCTTTTCAGCAGCTGCCACCGTGTTCTCTGCATCTCGGAGCCTCTGGGGAGCAACAGGAATTTCCAAGGAGGGATGCATGAAAACTAAAATAAAAACTCAGGATGGTTGTCCTGGAGCACCTCCCATTGGCATGCCAGAAGTGAATTCAAGAGGCAGGAGAGCGGCAGCCGCCATCCTGCGGCTGTCTGCGAGTTTCGCACACAAGCCGGCTTCTTCGCGGCTTCGTTCTTCGCCTCTTGTAAGCTACAGCGATCTCCGGCTGCCGGAGGCGAAGAAGCCGCTACTTCGCGCACAGATCACTGGAGCGGCAGCGATGCGCTCCGGAGAGCCGCTTTTGCCGAAAGACGCCGGGAAGCGGCACTTGCTTTCGGCCAGCTGCGGAGCTGCGTATTCTGCCTCTCTAGTCGCCTACATCTTAGCGAAAAGCTTTTCCGCTCCAGTTCTCAAGGAGAAAGTGTACCAGCACTGCTCACTTAGCCCGACCTTGCCAGGAAATGAGATTTGCTGCACATTCCAAGGACACTTCATTTTCCTGGGCAAGCTGCAACCTGCTGGCAGATGGCCGTGCTCTCTGCCCACTCCTGCCCAGTTCTTGGTACTAGCGGGCACGTTGCAGCCTGGCGAAGGCAAGAAACCTGGAGAGCTGTCACAGAGCAGAAGGGCAGCTGAGATGCTGAAAAGCAGCAAAGCTGAACTGCCTGCCTCAACTTCAGCAGTGTGTAATTGACTGAAGGCGAAAAACCAAGCAGCAGAGCAGCGGGCTTCTGTGCGCACTGAAGGCAATTGCAAGAATCCAGCAGCTGCTCCTCGCCAAGCACAGGCAGCTGCCTGTGTTCTTGCTTCTTGACCAACTCACAGTTGCCCTTCTTTTCAGCAGCTGCCACCGTGTTCTCTGCATCTCGGAGCCTCTGGGGAGCAACAGGAATTTCCAAGGAGGGATGCATGAAAACTAAAATAAAAACTCAGGAAGGTTGTCCTGGAGCACCTCCCATTGGCATGCCAGAAGTGAATTCAAGAGGCAGGAGAGCGGCAGCCGCCATCCTGCGGCTGTCTGCGAGTTTCGCACACAAGCCGGCTTCTTCGCGGCTTCGTTCTTCGCCTCTTGTAAGCTACAGCGATCTCCGGCTGCCGGAGGCGAAGAAGCCGCTACTTCGCGCACAGATCACTGGAGCGGAAGCGATGCGCTCCGGAGAGCCGCTTTTGCCGAAAGACGCCGGGAAGCGGCACTTGCTTTCGGCCAGCTGCGGAGCTGCGTATTCTGCCTCTCTAGTCGCCTACATCTTAGCGAAAAGCTTTTCCGCTCCAGTTCTCAAGGAGAAAGTGTACCAGCACTGCTCACTTAGCCCGACCTTGCCAGGAAATGAGATTTGCTGCACATTCCAAGGACACTTCATTTTCCTGGGAAAGCTGCAACCTGCTGGCAGATGGCCGTGCTCTCTGCCCACTCCTGCCCAGTTCTTGGTACTAGCGGGCACGTTGCAGCCTGGCGAAGGCAAGAAACCTCGAGAGCTGTCACAGAGCAGAAAGGCAGCTGAGATGCTGAAAAGCAGCAAAGCTGAACAGCCTGCCTCAGCTTCAGCAGTGTGTAATTGACTGAAGGCGAAAAACCAAGCAGCAGAGCAGCGGGCTTCTGTGCGCACTGAAGGCAATTGCAAGAATCCAGCAGCTGCTCCTTGCCAAGCACAGGCAGCTGCCTGTGTTCTTGCTTCTTGACCAACTCACAGTTGCCCTTCTTTTCAGCAGCTGCCACCGTGTTCTCTGCATCTCGGAGCCTCTGGGGAGCAACAAGAATTTCCAAGGAGGGATGCATGACGACTATGTCAAAACCCAGGAAAGTTGTCCTGGAACACCTCCCATTGGCATGCCAGAAGTGAATTCAAGAGGCAGGAGAGCGGCAGCCACCATCCTGCGGCTGTCTGCGAGTTTCGCACACAAGCCGGCTTCTTCGCGGCTTCGTTCTTCGCCTCTTGCAAGCTACCGCGATCTCCGGCTGCCGGAGGCGAAGAAGCCGCTACTTCGCGCACAGATCACTGGAGCGGCAGCGATGCGCTCCGAAGCGCCGCTTTTGCCGAAAGACGCCAGGAAGCGGCACTTGCTTTCGGCCAGCTGCGGAGCTGCGTATTCTGCCTCTCTAGTCGCCTACATCTTAGCGAAAAGCTTTTCCGCTCCAGTTCTCAAGGAGAAAGTGTACCAGCACTGCTCACTTAGCCCGACCTTGCCAGGAAATGAGATTTGCTGCACATTCCAAGGACACTGCATTTTCCTGGGCAAGCTGCAACCTGCTGGCAGATGGCCGTGCTCTCTGCCCACTCCTGCCCAGTTCTTGGTACTAGCGGGCACGTTGCAGCCTGGCGAAGGCAAGAAACCTGGAGAGCTGTCACAGAGCAGAAAGGCAGCTGAGATGCTGAAAAGCAGCAAAGCTGAACTGCCTGCCTCAACTTCAGCAGTGTGTAATTGACTGAAGGCGAAAAACCAAGCAGCAGAGCAGCGGGCTTCTGTGCGCACTGAAGGCAATTGCAAGAATCCAGCAGCTGCTCCTTGCCAAGCACAGGCAGCTGCCTGTGTTCTTGCTTCTTGACCAACTCACAGTTGCCCTTCTTTTCAGCAGCTGCCACCGTGTTCTCTGCATCTCGGAGCCTCTGGGGAGCAACAAGAATTTCCAAGGAGGGATGCATGAAAACTAAAATAAAAACTCAGGAAGGTTGTCCTGGAACACCTCCCATTGGCATGCCAGAAGTGAATTCAAGAGGCAGGAGAGCGGCAGCCACCGTCCTGCGGCTGTCTGCGAGTTTCGCACACAAGCCGGCTTCTTCGCGGCTTCGTTCTTCGCCTCTTGCAAGCTACCGCGATCTCCGGCTGCCGGAGGCGAAGAAGCCGTTACTTCGCGCACAGATCACTGAAGCGGCAGCGGTGCGCTCCGGAGAGCCGCTTTTGCCGAAAGACGCCGGGAAGCGGCACTTGCTTTCGGCCAGCTGCGGAGCTGCGTATTCTGCCTCTCTAGTCGCCTACATCTTAGCGAAAAGCTTTTCCGCTCCAGTTCTCAAGGAGAAAGTGTACCAGCACTGCTCACTTAGCCCGACCTTGCCAGGAAATGAGATTTGCTGCACATTCCAAGGACACTGCATTTTCCTGGGCAAGCTGCAACCTGCTGGCAGATGGCCGTGCTCTCTGCCCACTCCTGCCCAGTTCTTGGTACTAGCGGGCACGTTGCAGCCTGGCGAAGGCAAGAAACCTGGAGAGCTGTCACAGAGCAGAAGGGCAGCTGAGATGCTGAAAAGCAGCAAAGCTGAACTGCCTGCCTCAACTTCAGCAGTGTGTAATTGACTGAAGGCGAAAAACCAAGCAGCAGAGCAGCGGGCTTCTGTGCGCACTGAAGGCAATTGCAAGAATCCAGCAGCTGCTCCTCGCCAAGCACAGGCAGCTGCCTATGTTCTTGCTTCTTGACCAACTCACAGTTGCCCTTCTTTTCAGCAGCTGCCACCGTGTTCTCTGCATCTCGGAGCCTCTGGGGAGCAACAAGAATTTCCAAGGAGGGATGCATGAAAACTAAAATAAAAACTCAGGAAGGTTGTCCTGGAACACCTCCCATTGGCATGCCAGAAGTGAATTCAAGAGGCAGGAGAGCGGCAGCCACCGTCCTGCGGCTGTCTGCGAGTTTCGCACAAAAGCCGGCTTCTTCGCGGCTTCGTTCTTCGCCTCTTGTAAGCTAGCGCGATCTCCGGCTGCCGGAGGCGAAGAAGCCGCTACTTCGCGCACAGATCACTGGAGCGGAAGCGATGCGCTCCGGAGAGCCGCTTTTGCCGAAAGACGCCGGGAAGCGGCACTTGCTTTCGGCCAGCTGCGGAGCTGCGTATTCTGCCTCTCTAGTCGCCTACATCTTAGCGAAAAGCTTTTCCGCTCCAGTTCTCAAGGAGAAAGTGTACCAGCACTGCTCACTTAGCCCGACCTTGCCAGGAAATGAGATTTGCTGCACATTCCAAGGACACTGCATTTTCCTGGGCAAGCTGCAACCTGCTGGCAGATGGCCGTGCTCTCTGCCCACTCCTGCCCAGTTCTTGCTACTAGCGGGCACGTTGCAGCCTGGCGAAGGCAAGAAACCTGGAGAGCTGTCACAGAGCAGAAGGGCAGCTGAGATGCTGAAAAGCAGCAAAGCTGAACTGCCTGCCTCAACTTCAGCAGTGTGTAATTGACTGAAGGCGAAAAACCAAGCAGCAGAGCAGCGGGCTTCTGTGCGCACTGAAGGCAATTGCAAGAATCCAGCAGCTGCTCCTCGCCAAGCACAGGCAGCTGCCTGTGTTCTTGCTTCTTGACCAACTCACAGTTGCCCTTCTTTTCAGCAGCTGCCACCGTGTTCTCTGCATCTCGGAGCCTCTGGGGAGCAACAGGAATTTCCAAGGAGGGATGCATGAAAACTAAAATAAAAACTCAGGATGGTTGTCCTGGAGCACCTCCCATTGGCATGCCAGAAGTGAATTCAAGAGGCAGGAGAGCGGCAGCCGCCATCCTGCGGCTGTCTGCGAGTTTCGCACACAAGCCGGCTTCTTCGCGGCTTCGTTCTTCGCCTCTTGTAAGCTACAGCGATCTCCGGCTGCCGGAGGCGAAGAAGCCGCTACTTCGCGCACAGATCACTGGAGCGGCAGCGATGCGCTCCGGAGAGCCGCTTTTGCCGAAAGACGCCGGGAAGCGGCACTTGCTTTCGGCCAGCTGCGGAGCTGCGTATTCTGCCTCTCTAGTCGCCTACATCTTAGCGAAAAGCTTTTCCGCTCCAGTTCTCAAGGAGAAAGTGTACCAGCACTGCTCACTTAGCCCGACCTTGCCAGGAAATGAGATTTGCTGCACATTCCAAGGACACTTCATTTTCCTGGGCAAGCTGCAACCTGCTGGCAGATGGCCGTGCTATCTGCCCACTCCTGCCCAGTTCTTGGTACTAGCGGGCACGTTGCAGCCTGGCGAAGGCAAGAAACCTGGAGAGCTGTCACAGAGCAGAAGGGCAGCTGAGATGCTGAAAAGCAGCAAAGCTGAACTGCCTGCCTCAACTTCAGCAGTGTGTAATTGACTGAAGGCGAAAAACCAAGCAGCAGAGCAGCGGGCTTCTGTGCGCACTGAAGGCAATTGCAAGAATCCAGCAGCTGCTCCTCGCCAAGCACAGGCAGCTGCCTGTGTTCTTGCTTCTTGACCAACTCACAGTTGCCCTTCTTTTCAGCAGCTGCCACCGTGTTCTCTGCATCTCGGAGCCTCTGGGGAGCAACAGGAATTTCCAAGGAGGGATGCATGAAAACTAAAATAAAAACTCAGGAAAGTTGTCCTGGAGCACCTCCCATTGGCATGCCAGAAGTGAATTCAAGAGGCAGGAGAGCGGCAGCCGCCATCCTGCGGCTGTCTGCGAGTTTCGCACACAAGCCGGCTTCTTCGCGGCTTCGTTCTTCGCCTCTTGTAAGCTACAGCGGTCTCCGGCTGCCGGAGGCGAAGAAGCCGCTACTTCGCGCACAGATCACTGGAGCGGAAGCGATGCGCTCCGGAGAGCCGCTTTTGCCGAAAGACGCCGGCAAGCGGCACTTGCTTTCGGCCAGCTGCGGAGCTGCGTATTCTGCCTCTCTAGTCGCCTACATCTTAGCGAAAAGCTTTTCCGCTCCAGTTCTCAAGGAGAAAGTGTACCAGCACTGCTCACTTAGTCCGACTTTGCCAGGAAATGAGATTTGCTGCACATTCCAAGGACACTTCATTTTCCTGGGAAAGCTGCAACCTGCTGGCAGATGGCCGTGCTCTCTGCCCACTCCTGCCCAGTTCTTGCTACTAGCGGGCACGTTGCAGCCTGGCGAAGGCAAGAAACCTCGAGAGCTGTCACAGAGCAGAAAGGCAGCTGAGATGCTGAAAAGCAGCAAAGCTGAACAGCCTGCCTCAGCTTCAGCAGTGTGTAATTGACTGAAGGCGAAAAACCAAGCAGCAGAGCAGCGGGCTTCTGTGCGCACTGAAGGCAATTGCAAGAATCCAGCAGCTGCTCCTCGCCAAGCACAGGCAGCTGCCTGTGTTCTTGCTTCTTGACCAACTCACAGTTGCCCTTCTTTTCAGCAGCTGCCACCGTGTTCTCTGCATCTCGGAGCCTCTGGGGAGCAACAAGAATTTCCAAGGAGGGATGCATGACGACTATGTCAAAACCCAGGAAAGTTGTCCTGGAACACCTCCCATTGGCATGCCAGAAGTGAATTCAAGAGGCAGGAGAGCGGCAGCCACCATCCTGCGGCTGTCTGCGAGTTTCGCACACAAGCCGGCTTCTTCGCGGCTTCGTTCTTCGCCTCTTGCAAGCTACCGCGATCTCCGGCTGCCGGAGGCGAAGAAGCCGCTACTTCGCGCACAGATCACTGGAGCGGCAGCGATGCGCTCCGAAGCGCCGCTTTTGCCGAAAGACGCCGGGAAGCGGCACTTGCTTTCGGCCAGCTGCGGAGCTGCGTATTCTGCCTCTCTAGTCGCCTACATCTTAGCGAAAAGCTTTTCCGCTCCAGTTCTCAAGGAGAAAGTGTACCAGCACTGCTCACTTAGCCCGACCTTGCCAGGAAATGAGATTTGCTGCACATTCCAACGACACTGCATTTTCCTGGGCAAGCTGCAACCTGCTGGCAGATGGCCGTGCTCTCTGCCCACTCCTGCCCAGTTCTTGGTACTAGCGGGCACGTTGCAGCCTGGCGAAGGCAAGAAACCTCGAGAGCTGTCACAGAGCAGAAAGGCAGCTGAGATGCTGAAAAGCAGCAAAGCTGAACTGCCTGCCTCAACTTCAGCAGTGTGTAATTGACTGAAGGCGAAAAACCAAGCAGCAGAGCAGCGGGCTTCTGTGCGCACTGAAGGCAATTGCAAGAATCCAGCAGCTGCTCCTCGCCAAGCACAGGCAGCTGCCTGTGTTCTTGCTTCTTGACCAACTCACAGTTGCCCTTCTTTTCAGCAGCTGCCACCGTGTTCTCTGCATCTCGGAGCCTCTGGGGAGCAACAAGAATTTCCAAGGAGGGATGCATGACGACTATGTGAAAACCCAGGAAAGTTGTCCTGGAACACCTCCCATTGGCATGCCAGAAGTGAATTCAAGAGGCAGGAGAGCGGCAGCCACCGTCCTGCGGCTGTGTGCGAGCTTCGCACACAAGCCGGCTTCTTCGCGGCTTCGTTCTTCGCCTCTTGTAAGCTACCGCGATCTCCGGCTGCCGGAGGCGAAGAAGCCGCTACTTCGCGCACAGATCACTGGAGCGGCAGCGGTGCGCTCCGAAGCGCCGCTTTTGCCGAAAGACGCCGGGAAGCGGCACTTGCTTTCGGCCAGCTGCGGAGCTGCGTATTCTGCCTCTCTAGTCGCCTACATCTTAGCGAAAAGCTTTTCCGCTCCAGTTCTCAAGGAGAAAGTGTACCAGCACTGCTCACTTAGCCCGACCTTGCCAGGAAATAAGATTTGCTGCACATTCCAAAGACACTTCATTTTCCTGGGCAAGCTGCAACCTGCTGGCAGATGGCCGTGCTCTCTGCCCACTCCTGCCCAGTTCTTGCTACTAGCGGGCACGTTGCAGCCTGGCGAAGGGAAGAAACCTCTGAAACGATACGCGGAATAAATCAATAGACTCCATAACCTGGGGTAGTTATGAAGTGGGTATGTATGTCAGCGCCCGGCACAAGTGAGATAGCTCTCCAAAACTTGTGCCCCGAGCCTCAGTCTGACCCACACTTTTATTCTTAAAGTCGTTCCATATGCAAAACATTGCACAACTTTTTCATGCATATTCAACCCCTGGCCCCGCCTGTCCTCGCTTCTCATGCTAAGTAAGTCCACGTCCTTCTGGGCATGCGTGGTTTGCTGTGGTGGTCGTACGGGGGTCTCTTGGTGGTCCTGAGGCTGACGATTGTGGTCTTCCTCATGATTGAACTTTTGAACTTTTCCTCTCTGCGCGTGCGCTTTTGGTCCTTTGGTGCTTCTCTGAGTACGTCTGTCAGTCTTGATAGGCTTGGAGACAGAGGAGCTTCTTTATCTGGGTTCTTTCCTTCTTCTGGTATTGTTCTTTATGCAAGAAGCTTCAGAAATTTGCATTTTCCTATGCCCTTTGTACTAGGCAGAGGTTTCTTAAGTAAAAGGTTGAAAATTCAACACATAACTCTACAAGCTAAATTAGAAATGCTTCATTCATTTTGTTAACCTAACTCTAAAAATCTCTGCTTCAGTCCCCCCTTTTCTTAAAATAGAGTAAATTCTTTTACTACAGGGGTCTTGATTTAAATTCTGATCTACTATCATGACCGTCCTCTTTCAGTAAGATTCTAGGAGTTCTAGAGAGTGATGTCAGACTGGCCATGTGTTTTAACATCCTCGAATTCTACATGAGTGTTAAAGTAGACATCATTAAACTTACAGTAACTAAAATTAATAGAATTGTAATTGGGTGACATAAAGTGTTCTAAACAGCGTATTTCACTAGTTATGACTTGTGTTTATTAGCTAGTGATTGGTGCTGGATACACCAAGTTAAGAGACTTAACATACAGGAGGTTAGTGACATGTCTTGGGTAGACATTCTCTTTCGCACCCCATATGGTTTTTCATAAAGCAATTCAAAGTGGTTTAGCTTTTCTTTAGTCTTGGGTTTGGTTCGGATCTGCAGTAGTGCTAATGGGAGGGATTGAGTCCATGACAAATTAGCTTCTTGTCCCAATTGTACAATTTGTTGTTTGATCAAATGGTTCATTTTTTTTACCTGACCACTTGATTGTGGGTTATATGGGGTGTGAAGTTCTCAGTCTATGTTCAAGTATTGGCTAACTTGTTGCACTAATTTTACGATAAAATGTGGTCCTCTATTTGAGGAGATTGTGGCCAGGACTCTAAAGCGTGGTATGTTTTCTTGTACCAATACCTTAGTTACTTCTTGAGCTTTAGAAGTCCTGGTGGGGAATGCTTCTGGCCATCCTGAAAAGGTATCTGTTAGCACCAGTAAAAACTTATACCCCCCTTTTCTTGGCAATTCTGTACAATCTATCTGCCATTGCTGCTCCGGCCCATGACCCTTCCTAATCTGGCTAAGCTTTGGTTTGGGAGTATTTTTGGGGTTGGTCTGGAGGCAAAGGTCACATTGTCGAGTTGTAAATGTCTAGTTATGCTAGAGCATCAATACCCCAATGGTTTTCTGGTGTTCTTCCTTTATTAGGGACCATCAGAAATAGGAGGGTAGAAGTAATTTTCCTTCTATGGTGGCCCATCCCTCTTGGTTATAGTCTCCTTTTTGCTCATAGATTAATTTTTTTTCTAGTTTGTTGTATCTTGGCTTACCTTTAGGGGAAATTTGCCCGTCTTGCTGCTTCTTTTGCTTCCCTATCTGCCAGCTCGTTTCCTTCTTCCAATTCTGAGTTGATCTTCTGATGTGCCTTAATGTGCATGATCGCTACTTTCTCTGGCAACTGGACTGCTTCTAGAAGTCGCAGTACTTCTGATGCATCTTTAATATTTTTCCCTTGAGAGTTCAGCAGTCCTCTCTCTTTCTAAATGGCTCTGTGAGCATGCACTACTCCAAATGCATACTTCGAGTCCGTGTATATGTTTATTTCTTTCCCTCTTGCCAATTCTAGGGCCCGAGTTAGAGCAATTATCTCGGCCTTCTGTGCAGAGGTATTTGTTGGCAGGGGCCCAGATGATATTACTTCCTTGCACGTTGGAACTGCCTACCCGGCGTGCCGTTTTCCACTGATGATATAACTGCTTCCATCAGTAAACGAGACTTCTGCATTCTCCAGAGGGGTGTCCTTCAAGTCAGGGCAGCTGGAGTAGGTGGCTTCAATGGTCTCCAGGCAGTCATGTTCCACTGGTTCCCCTTGGTTTCTACTGAGGAAGGAGGCTGGATTGACAATGTTAGCCACTACTATCTCTACATCATCTTGCTCCGCTATGATAGCTTGGTATCTCAGGAGCCGTTGTGGGGAAAGCCAATGCCCACCTTTTACCTCTAGCACTGCAGACACTGTGTGAGACACTAGCACAGTTCTTTTCTGGCCTAGGGTGAATTTGTGTGCCTCTTGGATGTTCAGTACGACTGCTGCAACAGCTCTGAGGCACCCAGGCCACCCTTTAGCTGCTGTATCCAATTGCTTAGAGAAGTAAGCCACTGCTCTCCGATATGGGCCCAGGTCCTGTGCTAGTATTCCTAAGGCGATTCCTTGCTTCTCATGGGAGAATAAAAGGAAAGGCTTACTCACGTCCGGCAATCTCAGGGCTGGAGCTGACATGAGGGCTTTTTTCAGCTGGTTGAAAGCTTGCGTAGCTTCCTTTGTCTCTTGGATGTTCCTGCTTTCAGTTGCAATCAGTTCATAGAAGGGCTTAACAAACAGTCCATAGTTATAGATCCATAACCTGCACCACCCTGTCATCCTCAGGAAAGTTCGTAGTTCCTTTACAGTCTGAGGTTTTGGGCTCTGGCATATTGCCTCCTTCCGGCTTTGGCCCAAGGTACGTTGTCTAGCACTGACTTCGTAGCCCAGATAAGTTACTTTCTGTTTTACTACTTGGGCTTTTTTCTTTGATACTCGGTACCCTTGGAGCCCCAAAAAGTTCAAGAGGCTTATCGTCCAGGCCGTGCATGCTTCCCTTGTCCGTGTGGCTATCAGGATGTCATCTACGTACTCTAGCAACTTCCCTTCCTCTGGAGGGGCTTCTCAGGTCTCTAATTCTTTTGCAAGTTGTTCTCCAAACAAAGTGGGTGAGTTTTTGAATCCTTGTGGGAGTCTGGTCCATGTCAGTTGAGTTCTTGGCCCGCTCTTAGGATTTTCCCATTCAAATGCAAAAATTTTCTGGCTTCGTGGATAGGAAGGCAAAAGAAGGCATCTTTTCAATCTAAAACGGTAAACCAAGTTAGCTCGGCTGTTAAGCAAGTTAATAACGTGTAGGGATTGGCCACCACAGGATACAGATCCTCAGTGACCTTGTTTATGGCCCGCAGATCCTGTACTAACCGGTATGACCCATCAGGTTTACCAACTGGTAGGATAGGGGTATTAACACTTACATAACATAAGTTGGAACAAGGTATTATAGACAATATCATGGTCATCAATGGAAGCAATATTTGATTGAACTTTTTAGTTCTGAGGGTTCGTAACTTGTGTTTGTTGGTGACAGCAGGGAAGCACAGTGAGGCTGCTTAACAGGGCAGGATGCATACATATACTTTCCTTCGTCTACATTCACTTAACTTTATTTTACTTACTCTTACACATAACAAAACAACCACAACAACAAGGTACCTTTTCTTTTTCAACACACCTATTACACTTTTAGGTGTCCCTGGCTAGTCCCAGTGTTCTTGGATACCCCTCAATCTAGCTGTGTGGTTCCCAACTCTAGATCCTGTCAGACTTCTCTTCAAACTGGCAAAATTTTTACTCAATCTTGGCTGCTCTCAACAACCCAGCAAACTTAATTCTGGGTGCTCTTGCAATGTTAATCCCTCAACCCAGCAGGTTTGACTTAACCCTGGATGCTCTTGGAACATTAATCCCTCAATCCAGCAGGTTTGAATCAACCCTGGATGCTCTTGGAATATTAATCCCTCAATCCAGCAGGTTTGATCTTGGATGTTTTTGGGCATTCTTATCCCTCAATCCAGCAGAATTTTTAGGGGCCCCTCCTACACATTTTACCTTTTATTTTTCCCCAATAGATTATGCCAAGAAAACCCTCTTTTTACCTTTTAATTCATTTTTTTTTTCTAATTAATTACCTTTTACTCCCCCCCCCCCCCCCCCCCCCACTAAGGGGTCCCACTCTTTCTCTGAGACCCAGTCCCAGGGGGGGTTCTCTCACTCTTTTTATTACTCGCTTCGTCTCTTTACTGGCCGCTTTTCTCACGAAAAAGACGGAAACGCAGCATGGGAGACTGTCGCTCTCGCTTAGCAGGTCTGGGGTAACCAGCCCGCCTCTGTCACGATCCGCTTATGGCGGGGTGTCGTGATGGTTCTTTTCACCCATCCCAAAAGTGCAACAAAGGCAAACAACAAGGGACTATCAGTTAATCACAACAAATGCACCTTTAGTAGGGGCCAAAACAGTAAACGCGATAGTGGGGATCTGAAAGGAGATAAAAGGTTAGAGAGAGAAGAGGGATATGGGAATAGCTACCAACACAGGCGAGATCCTCAGTGCTCCGGACGATGGGGATCCGTCTGTCGTGTCGGGGGAGTCTTCGAAGTTCTGGTCGACTCGGGGCTCCAGTTATAGTCCACAGAGGAGAGAGGGGGGGAACAAGTGTAATAATGAAAGTCCATTGTAATCGCCCCGAGGGAACGGGTGAGTCCACAGAAACCACCAAAGCAAGACGAATCCAATGAAGAATAAGTCCATTTGAATCACTGAAGGGAAACAGGTCATGTCATTAGTGGTCAGAGCACCAATTTCCCCTCCTCCCTATAGCAGGGGTCTCAGTCTCAGTCCTTGGGAGGAGGGTTCTCATTCTTTCTTTGTCACAGTGGTAACGAGGCAGATGAGGGGTCTTCAATGAAGGACCGCGAGAGTCACCCCAAAAGTTCATTTGGCTTAAGAACGGAGATTAGAAGCAGGCCGCGCATCAGGCTGTCCCGTGCTGGCTCCATGTCAGGTCTTTGCCAAGTCCTTGCCAACTCCTTGCCAAGTTCTTACCAGGCCTTGTTGGGAACAGCCAGCATGACGGTTCAGTGGTCCC
Organism: Vidua macroura; assembly: GCF_024509145.1. Taxonomy (NCBI): domain Eukaryota; kingdom Metazoa; phylum Chordata; class Aves; order Passeriformes; family Viduidae; genus Vidua; species Vidua macroura. The sequence goes on from NC_071582.1 coordinate 5,507,160, forward strand.
ACCTGTGCTGTGTCCTGTTCTAAGCCGGAACTACAGTGGGGGAAGGGATTCTTTCTTGTGGCAATCGGAAGGCAGAATGGAAAATGAGGGGCTTCAGACGGGCTCTTACAGCCTCTCATTCACACACATTCATCCCCCCTTTATTCGCCCTGTAATGCAAAGGATCTCCCAGTTGCCGAGCCGTGGGGGCTTTTAGCCACTCGGCACGAAGCTCGGATAGCTGGTACATCTGAGGGTCCACCAGAAGAACGGGAGGGACACTCGGGCTGCTGAAATCCTGCTCGTTGATTGAAGGGTCGCAGAAGGGGCAAACAGGGAGACAACGAAGCAGAAGGGAGGCAGATTCCGAGAGCCCCGAAGGGCGGGCTGAGGATTCTTTTACTGCGTAGGGGTAGGAGGGTTTAGCATTCGAGGGTACAATCGGGAGAAGGCTAAAGGGAGGGGAAATATAACATTAACCAGTGGGGAAAAGGGAAAGGAGTGTTCTTGGTGGAAGAACCAAAGGGAAAACGTGGAACAGAGAAGATTCTAGGCTAAGGGGCAGACTTGAACAATAACTGACAGGACAGGGGGAGGGTACAATTCTCTTCCAAAAGGGGGTGGAGAACTCATACAACTGCTGTTTCCCATGGCAACCCTAGACTGCCTTCCCCAACCCCTCCTCCTGCACCAGTGACAGCTTTTAACACTGAAGGGCAGTGCTATTGTATAACAAACACTTAACTCTTAGCCCAGCCGGGCTCGCCGGCTACTTTTGCAAGCTTTTTACCAACTAGCGATGCTTGTAAGCGGTGCTTGTAACTCCTAGCTTGTACCACGCTCCCACTAGCTGCGCTATCAGCTAGCGGCGTTCAAAGCAGCTCCTCAAACCGCGGCTTGTGCCCGCGCGCCCGCTGCGCTATCAGCTGGGCCGCGCCTAAAGCACCTTTGCAAGCCCCGACTTAAGCCCCGCGCCGCACTCCCCCAGCTCGCCAGAGACAGCCCGTGCCACGCATGCGCACCACCCGCTCTATCGGGTAGAGCGCGCACTACCCGCACGATCAGGTAGTGTGGGCTGAGAGCTGCCCTGCGCATGCGCTCTCTAGCACCACCGCGCCGCCTCTCTGTATCTTAGCAAGGCCGCACCGCGCTTCACCGTTCCACTCACACATACACACACACGCACAAGCACGCACGTCCGGACGTAACAGACACACTACACTGCAATCGGGACACACACCACACACTGAAATCGCGATTTCGCCCTCCCCGAGCCGCGCTATCAGCTGGGGAGGTCCTCCCGCCGCCGGCCTCTCCCCCGATGGCGGTCTGCTTGCAAGCCCCTAGGCAAACCTGCGCGCAAAAACATCTTTTTGCGACTTATCAGTGCCAACCGTAAGAAAATAAATTAACACATACCGCTTTCATCCGCTAGTCGACGGGCCGTGGTCTGCTCCCCGCAGTGTACAGCCGAGGCGCAGAGTCCCTCCGGGGAAAAGCCCTGTGGCGCCTGAGGGTGTCTGCTCCCAACCGGACCTGCGGGTGAGCAGAGCAGTCCCTTCGTGGTCGCCAACTGAAACGATACGCGGAAGAAATCAATAGACTCCATAACCTGGGGTAGTTATGAAGTGGGTATGCATGTCAGCGCCCGGCACAAGTGAGATAGCTCTCCAAAACTTGTGCCCCGAGCCTCAGTCTGACCCACACTTTTATTCTTAAAGACGTTCCATATGCAAAACATTGCACAACTTTTTCATGCATATTCAACCCCTGGCCCCGCCTGTCCTCGCTTCTCATGCTAAGTAAGTCCACGCCCTTCTGGGCATGCGTGGTTTGCTGTGGTGGTCGTACGGGGGTCTCTTGGTGGTCCTGAGGCTGAAAATTGTGGTCTTCCTCATGATTGAACTTTTGAACTTTTCCTCTCTGCGTGTGCGCTTTTGGTCCTTTGGTGCTTCTCTGAGTACGTCTGTCAGTCTTGATAGGCTTGGAGACAGAGGAGCTTCTTTATCTGGGTTCTTTCCTTCTTCTGGTATTGTTCTTTATGCAAGAAGCTTCAGAAATTTGCATTTTCCTTTGCCCTTTCTATTAGGCAGAGGTTTCTTAAGCAAAAGGTTGAAAATTCAACACATAACTCTACAAGCTAAACTAGAAATGCTTAATTCATTTTGTTAAACCAACGCTAAAAATCTCTATTTCACCTCGAGAGCTGTCAAAGAGCAGAAAGCAGCTGAGATGCTGAAAAGCAGCAAAGCTGAACTGCCTGCCTCAACTTCAGCAGTGTGTAATTGACTGAAGGCGAAAAACCAAGCAGCAGAGCAGCGGGCTTCTGTGCGCACTGAAGGCAATTGCAAGAATCCAGCAGCTGCTCCTCGCCAAGCACAGGCAGCTGCCTGTGTTCTTGCTTCTTGACCAACTCACAGTTGCCCTTCTTTTCAGCAGCTGCCACCGTGTTCTCTGCATCTCGGAGCCTCTGGGGAGCAACAGGAATTTCCAAGGAGGGATGCATGAAAACTAAAATAAAAACTCAGGAAGGTTGTCCTGGAGCACCTCCCATTGGCATGCCAGAAGTGAATTCAAGAGGCAGGAGAGCGGCAGCCGCCATCCTGCGGCTGTCTGCGAGTTTCGCACACAAGCCGGCTTCTTCGCGGCTTCGTTCTTCGCCTCTTGTAAGCTACAGCGATCTCCGGCTGCCGGAGGCGAAGAAGCCGCTACTTCGCGCACAGATCACTGGAGCGGAAGCGATGCGCTCCGGAGAGCCGCTTTTGCTGAAAGACGCCGGGAAGCGGCACTTGCTTTCGGCCAGCTGCGGAGCTGCGTATTCTGCCTCTCTAGTCGCCTACATCTTAGCGAAAAGCTTTTCCGCTCCAGTTCTCAAGGAGAAAGTGTACCAGCACTGCTCACTTAGTCCGACTTTGCCAGGAAATGAGATTTGCTGCACATTCCAAGGACACTTCATTTTCCTGGGAAAGCTGCAACCTGCTGGCAGATGGCCGTGCTCTCTGCCCACTCCTGCCCAGTTCTTGGTACTAGCGGGCACGTTGCAGCCTGGCGAAGGCAAGAAACCTCGAGAGCTGTCACAGAGCAGAAAGGCAGCTGAGATGCTGAAAAGCAGCAAAGCTGAACAGCCTGCCTCAGCTTCAGCAGTGTGTAATTGACTGAAGGCGAAAAACCAAGCAGCAGAGCAGCGGGCTTCTGTGCGCACTGAAGGCAATTGCAAGAATCCAGCAGCTGCTCCTCGCCAAGCACAGGCAGCTGCCTGTGTTCTTGCTTCTTGACCAACTCACAGTTGCCCTTCTTTTCAGCAGCTGCCACCGTGTTCTCTGCATCTCGGAGCCTCTGGGGAGCAACAAGAATTTCCAAGGAGGGATGCATGACGACTATGTCAAAACCCAGGAAAGTTGTCCTGGAACACCTCCCATTGGCATGCCAGAAGTGAATTCAAGAGGCAGGAGAGCGGCAGCCACCATCCTGCGGCTGTCTGCGAGTTTCGCACACAAGCCGGCTTCTTCGCGGCTTCGTTCTTCGCCTCTTGCAAGCTACCGCGATCTCCGGCTGCCGGAGGCGAAGAAGCCGCTACTTCGCGCACAGATCACTGGAGCGGCAGCGATGCGCTCCGAAGCGCCGCTTTTGCCGAAAGACGCCGGGAAGCGGCACTTGCTTTCGGCCAGCTGCGGAGCTGCGTATTCTGCCTCTCTAGTCGCCTACATCTTAGCGAAAAGCTTTTCCGCTCCAGTTCTCAAGGAGAAAGTGTACCAGCACTGCTCACTTAGCCCGACCTTGCCAGGAAATGAGATTTGCTGCACATTCCAAGGACACTGCATTTTCCTGGGCAAGCTGCAACCTGCTGGCAGATGGCCGTGCTCTCTGCCCACTCCTGCCCAGTTCTTGGTACTAGCGGGCACGTTGCAGCCTGGCGAAGGCAAGAAACCTGGAGAGCTGTCACAGAGCAGAAAGGCAGCTGAGATGCTGAAAAGCAGCAAAGCTGAACTGCCTGCCTCAACTTCAGCAGTGTGTAATTGACTGAAGGCGAAAAACCAAGCAGCAGAGCAGCGGGCTTCTGTGCGCACTGAAGGCAATTGCAAGAATCCAGCAGCTGCTCCTTGCCAAGCACAGGCAGCTGCCTGTGTTCTTGCTTCTTGACCAACTCACAGTTGCCCTTCTTTTCAGCAGCTGCCACCGTGTTCTCTGCATCTCGGAGCCTCTGGGGAGCAACAAGAATTTCCAAGGAGGGATGCATGAAAACTAAAATAAAAACTCAGGAAGGTTGTCCTGGAACACCTCCCATTGGCATGCCAGAAGTGAATTCAAGAGGCAGGAGAGCGGCAGCCACCGTCCTGCGGCTGTCTGCGAGTTTCGCACACAAGCCGGCTTCTTCGCGGCTTCGTTCTTCGCCTCTTGCAAGCTACCGCGATCTCCGGCTGCCGGAGGCGAAGAAGCCGTTACTTCGCGCACAGATCACTGAAGCGGCAGCGGTGCGCTCCGGAGAGCCGCTTTTGACGAAAGACGCCGGGAAGCGGCACTTGCTTTCGGCCAGCTGCGGAGCTGCGTATTCTGCCTCTCTAGTCGCCTACATCTTAGCGAAAAGCTTTTCCGCTCCAGTTCTCAAGGAGAAAGTGTACCAGCACTGCTCACTTAGCCCGACCTTGCCAGGAAATGAGATTTGCTGCACATTCCAACGACACTGCATTTTCCTGGGCAAGCTGCAACCTGCTGGCAGATGGCCGTGCTCTCTGCCCACTCCTGCCCAGTTCTTGGTACTAGCGGGCACGTTGCAGCCTGGCAAAGGCAAGAAACCTGGAGAGCTGTCACAGAGCAGAAAGGCAGCTGAGATGCTGAAAAGCAGCAAAGCTGAACTGCCTGCCTCAACTTCAGCAGTGTGTAATTGACTGAAGGCGAAAAACCAAGCAGCAGAGCAGCGGGCTTCTGTGCGCACTGAAGGCAATTGCAAGAATCCAGCAGCTGCTCCTCGCCAAGCACAGGCAGCTGCCTGTGTTCTTGCTTCTTGACCAACTCACAGTTGCCCTTCTTTTCAGCAGCTGCCACCGTGTTCTCTGCATCTCGGAGCCTCTGGGGAGCAACAAGAATTTCCAAGGAGGGATGCATGACGACTATGTCAAAACCCAGGAAAGTTGTCCTGGAACACCTCCCATTGGCATGCCAGAAGTGAATTCAAGAGGCAGGAGAGCGGCAGCCACCGTCCTGCGGCTGTGTGCGAGCTTCGCACACAAGCCGGCTTCTTCGCGGCTTCGTTCTTCGCCTCTTGTAAGCTACCGCGATCTCCGGCTGCCGGAGGCGAAGAAGCCGCTACTTCGCGCACAGATCACTGGAGCGGCAGCGGTGCGCTCCGAAGCGCCGCTTTTGCCGAAAGACGCCGGGAAGCGGCACTTGCTTTCGGCCAGCTGCGGAGCTGCGTATTCTGCCTCTCTAGTCGCCTACATCTTAGCGAAAAGCTTTTCCGCTCCAGTTCTCAAGGAGAAAGTGTACCAGCACTGCTCATTTAGCCCGACCTTGCCAGGAAATAAGATTTGCTGCACATTCCAAAGACACTTCATTTTCCTGGGCAAGCTGCAACCTGCTGGCAGATGGCCGTGCTCTCTGCCCACTCCTGCCCAGTTCTTGCTACTAGCGGGCACGTTGCAGCCTGGCGAAGGGAAGAAACCTCTGAAACGATACGCGGAATAAATCAATAGACTCCATAACCTGGGGTAGTTATGAAGTGGGTATGTATGTCAGCGCCCGGCACAAGTGAGATAGCTCTCCAAAACTTGTGCCCCGAGCCTCAGTCTGACCCACACTTTTATTCTTAAAGTCGTTCCATATGCAAAACATTGCACAACTTTTTCATGCATATTCAACCCCTGGCCCCGCCTGTCCTCGCTTCTCATGCTAAGTAAGTCCACGTCCTTCTGGGCATGCGTGGTTTGCTGTGGTGGTCGTACGGGGGTCTCTTGGTGGTCCTGAGGCTGACGATTGTGGTCTTCCTCATGATTGAACTTTTGAACTTTTCCTCTCTGCGCGTGCGCTTTTGGTCCTTTGGTGCTTCTCTGAGTACGTCTGTCAGTCTTGATAGGCTTGGAGACAGAGGAGCTTCTTTATCTGGGTTCTTTCCTTCTTCTGGTATTGTTCTTTATGCAAGAAGCTTCAGAAATTTGCATTTTCCTATGCCCTTTGTACTAGGCAGAGGTTTCTTAAGTAAAAGGTTGAAAATTCAACACATAACTCTACAAGCTAAATTAGAAATGCTTCATTCATTTTGTTAACCTAACTCTAAAAATCTCTGCTTCAGTCCCCCCTTTTCTTAAAATAGAGTAAATTCTTTTACTACAGGGGTCTTGATTTAAATTCTGATCTACTATCATGACCGTCCTCTTTCAGTAAGATTCTAGGAGTTCTAGAGAGTGATGTCAGACTGGCCATGTGTTTTAACATCCTCGAATTCTACATGAGTGTTAAAGTAGACATCATTAAACTTACAGTAACTAAAATTAATAGAATTGTAATTGGGTGACATAAAGTGTTCTAAACAGCGTATTTCACTAGTTATGACTTGTGTTTATTAGCTAGTGATTGGTGCTGGATACACCAAGTTAAGAGACTTAACATACAGGAGGTTAGTGACATGTCTTGGGTAGACATTCTCTTTCGCACCCCATATGGTTTTTCATAAAGCAATTCAAAGTGGTTTAGCTTTTCTTTAGTCTTGGGTTTGGTTCGGATCTGCAGTAGTGCTAATGGGAGGGATTGAGTCCATGACAAATTAGCTTCTTGTCCCAATTGTACAATTTGTTGTTTGATCAAATGGTTCATTTTTTTTACCTGACCACTTGATTGTGGGTTATATGGGGTGTGAAGTTCTCAGTCTATGTTCAAGTATTGGCTAACTTGTTGCACTAATTTTACGATAAAATGTGGTCCTCTATTTGAGGAGATTGTGGCCAGGACTCTAAAGCGTGGTATGTTTTCTTGTACCAATACCTTAGTTACTTCTTGAGCTTTAGAAGTCCTGGTGGGGAATGCTTCTGGCCATCCTGAAAAGGTATCTGTTAGCACCAGTAAAAACTTATACCCCCCTTTTCTTGGCAATTCTGTACAATCTATCTGCCATTGCTGCTCCGGCCCATGACCCTTCCTAATCTGGCTAAGCTTTGGTTTGGGAGTATTTTTGGGGTTGGTCTGGAGGCAAAGGTCACATTGTCGAGTTGTAAATGTCTAGTTATGCTAGAGCATCAATACCCCAATGGTTTTCTGGTGTTCTTCCTTTATTAGGGACCATCAGAAATAGGAGGGTAGAAGTAATTTTCCTTCTATGGTGGCCCATCCCTCTTGGTTATAGTCTCCTTTTTGCTCATAGATTAATTTTTTTTCTAGTTTGTTGTATCTTGGCTTACCTTTAGGGGAAATTTGCCCGTCTTGCTGCTTCTTTTGCTTCCCTATCTGCCAGCTCGTTTCCTTCTTCCAATTCTGAGTTGATCTTCTGATGTGCCTTAATGTGCATGATCGCTACTTTCTCTGGCAACTGGACTGCTTCTAGAAGTCGCAGTACTTCTGATGCATCTTTAATATTTTTCCCTTGAGAGTTCAGCAGTCCTCTCTCTTTCTAAATGGCTCTGTGAGCATGCACTACTCCAAATGCATACTTCGAGTCCGTGTATATGTTTATTTCTTTCCCTCTTGCCAATTCTAGGGCCCGAGTTAGAGCAATTATCTCGGCCTTCTGTGCAGAGGTATTTGTTGGCAGGGGCCCAGATGATATTACTTCCTTGCACGTTGGAACTGCCTACCCGGCGTGCCGTTTTCCACTGATGATATAACTGCTTCCATCAGTAAACGAGACTTCTGCATTCTCCAGAGGGGTGTCCTTCAAGTCAGGGCAGCTGGAGTAGGTGGCTTCAATGGTCTCCAGGCAGTCATGTTCCACTGGTTCCCCTTGGTTTCTACTGAGGAAGGAGGCTGGATTGACAATGTTAGCCACTACTATCTCTACATCATCTTGCTCCGCTATGATAGCTTGGTATCTCAGGAGCCGTTGTGGGGAAAGCCAATGCCCACCTTTTACCTCTAGCACTGCAGACACTGTGTGAGACACTAGCACAGTTCTTTTCTGGCCTAGGGTGAATTTGTGTGCCTCTTGGATGTTCAGTACGACTGCTGCAACAGCTCTGAGGCACCCAGGCCACCCTTTAGCTGCTGTATCCAATTGCTTAGAGAAGTAAGCCACTGCTCTCCGATATGGGCCCAGGTCCTGTGCTAGTATTCCTAAGGCGATTCCTTGCTTCTCATGGGAGAATAAAAGGAAAGGCTTACTCACGTCCGGCAATCTCAGGGCTGGAGCTGACATGAGGGCTTTTTTCAGCTGGTTGAAAGCTTGCGTAGCTTCCTTTGTCTCTTGGATGTTCCTGCTTTCAGTTGCAATCAGTTCATAGAAGGGCTTAACAAACAGTCCATAGTTATAGATCCATAACCTGCACCACCCTGTCATCCTCAGGAAAGTTCGTAGTTCCTTTACAGTCTGAGGTTTTGGGCTCTGGCATATTGCCTCCTTCCGGCTTTGGCCCAAGGTACGTTGTCTAGCACTGACTTCGTAGCCCAGATAAGTTACTTTCTGTTTTACTACTTGGGCTTTTTTCTTTGATACTCGGTACCCTTGGAGCCCCAAAAAGTTCAAGAGGCTTATCGTCCAGGCCGTGCATGCTTCCCTTGTCCGTGTGGCTATCAGGATGTCATCTACGTACTCTAGCAACTTCCCTTCCTCTGGAGGGGCTTCTCAGGTCTCTAATTCTTTTGCAAGTTGTTCTCCAAACAAAGTGGGTGAGTTTTTGAATCCTTGTGGGAGTCTGGTCCATGTCAGTTGAGTTCTTGGCCCGCTCTTAGGATTTTCCCATTCAAATGCAAAAATTTTCTGGCTTCGTGGATAGGAAGGCAAAAGAAGGCATCTTTTCAATCTAAAACGGTAAACCAAGTTAGCTCGGCTGTTAAGCAAGTTAATAACGTGTAGGGATTGGCCACCACAGGATACAGATCCTCAGTGACCTTGTTTATGGCCCGCAGATCCTGTACTAACCGGTATGACCCATCAGGTTTACCAACTGGTAGGATAGGGGTATTAACACTTACATAACATAAGTTGGAACAAGGTATTATAGACAATATCATGGTCATCAATGGAAGCAATATTTGATTGAACTTTTTAGTTCTGAGGGTTCGTAACTTGTGTTTGTTGGTGACAGCAGGGAAGCACAGTGAGGCTGCTTAACAGGGCAGGATGCATACATATACTTTCCTTCGTCTACATTCACTTAACTTTATTTTACTTACTCTTACACATAACAAAACAACCACAACAACAAGGTACCTTTTCTTTTTCAACACACCTATTACACTTTTAGGTGTCCCTGGCTAGTCCCAGTGTTCTTGGATACCCCTCAATCTAGCTGTGTGGTTCCCAACTCTAGATCCTGTCAGACTTCTCTTCAAACTGGCAAAATTTTTACTCAATCTTGGCTGCTCTCAACAACCCAGCAAACTTAATTCTGGGTGCTCTTGCAATGTTAATCCCTCAACCCAGCAGGTTTGACTTAACCCTGGATGCTCTTGGAACATTAATCCCTCAATCCAGCAGGTTTGAATCAACCCTGGATGCTCTTGGAATATTAATCCCTCAATCCAGCAGGTTTGATCTTGGATGTTTTTGGGCATTCTTATCCCTCAATCCAGCAGAATTTTTAGGGGCCCCTCCTACACATTTTACCTTTTATTTTTCCCCAATAGATTATGCCAAGAAAACCCTCTTTTTACCTTTTAATTCATTTTTTTTTTCTAATTAATTACCTTTTACTCCCCCCCCCCCCCCCCCCCCCACTAAGGGGTCCCACTCTTTCTCTGAGACCCAGTCCCAGGGGGGGTTCTCTCACTCTTTTTATTACTCGCTTCGTCTCTTTACTGGCCGCTTTTCTCGCGAAAAAGACGGAAACGCAGCATGGGAGACTGTCGCTCTCGCTTAGCAGGTCTGGGGTAACCAGCCCGCCTCTGTCACGATCCGCTTATGGCGGGGTGTCGTGATGGTTCTTTTCACCGATCCCAAAAGTGCAACAAAGGCAAACAACAAGGGACTATCAGTTAATCACAACAAATGCACCTTTAGTAGGGGCCAAAACAGTAAACGCGATAGTGGGGATCTGAAAGGAGATAAAAGGTTAGAGAGAGAAGAGGGATATGGGAATAGCTACCAACACAGGCGAGATCCTCAGTGCTCCGGACGATGGGGATCCGTCTGTCGTGTCGGGGGAGTCTTCGAAGTTCTGGTCGACTCGGGGCTCCAGTTATAGTCCACAGAGGAGAGAGGGGGGGAACAAGTGTAATAATGAAAGTCCATTGTAATCGCCCCGAGGGAACGGGTGAGTCCACAGAAACCACCAAAGCAAGACGAATCCAATGAAGAATAAGTCCATTTGAATCACTGAAGGGAAACAGGTCATGTCATTAGTGGTCAGAGCACCAATTTCCCCTCCTCCCTATAGCAGGGGTCTCAGTCTCAGTCCTTGGGAGGAGGGTTCTCATTCTTTCTTTGTCACAGTGGTAACGAGGCAGATGAGGGGTCTTCAATGAAGGACCGCGAGAGTCACCCCAAAAGTTCATTTGGCTTAAGAACGGAGATTAGAAGCAGGCTGCGCATCAGGCTGTCCCGTGCTGGCTCCATGTCAGGTCTTTGCCAAGTCCTTGCCAACTCCTTGCCAAGTTCTTACCAGGCCTTGTTGGGAACAGCCAGCATGACGGTTCAGTGGTCCCACCTGTGCTGTGTCCTGTTCTAAGCCGGAACTACAGTGGGGGAAGGGATTCTTTCTTGTGGCAATCGGAAGGCAGAATGGAAAATGAGGGGCTTCAGACGGGCTCTTACAGCCTCTCATTCACACACATTCATCCCCCCTTTATTCGCCCTGTAATGCAAAGGATCTCCCAGTTGCCGAGCCGTGGGGGCTTTTAGCCACTCGGCACGAAGCTCGGATAGCTGGTACATCTGAGGGTCCACCAGAAGAACGGGAGGGACACTCGGGCTGCTGAAATCCTGCTCGTTGATTGAAGGGTCGCAGAAGGGGCAAACAGGGAGACAACGAAGCAGAAGGGAGGCAGATTCCGAGAGCCCCGAAGGGCGGGCTGAGGATTCTTTTACTGCGTAGGGGTAGGAGGGTTTAGCATTCGAGGGTACAATCGGGAGAAGGCTAAAGGGAGGGGAAATATAACATTAACCAGTGGGGAAAAGGGAAAGGAGTGTTCTTGGTGGAAGAACCAAAGGGAAAACGTGGAACAGAGAAGATTCTAGGCTAAGGGGCAGACTTGAACAATAACTGACAGGACAGGGGGAGGGTACAATTCTCTTCCAAAAGGGGGTGGAGAACTCATACAACTGCTGTTTCCCATGGCAACCCTAGACTGCCTTCCCCAACCCCTCCTCCTGCACCAGTGACAGCTTTTAACACTGAAGGGCAGTGCTATTGTATAACAAACACTTAACTCTTAGCCCAGCCGGGCTCGCCGGCTACTTTTGCAAGCTTTTTACCAACTAGCGATGCTTGTAAGCGGTGCTTGTAACTCCTAGCTTGTACCACGCTCCCACTAGCTGCGCTATCAGCTAGCGGCGTTCAAAGCAGCTCCTCAAACCGCGGCTTGTGCCCGCGCGCCCGCTGCGCTATCAGCTGGGCCGCGCCTAAAGCACCTTTGCAAGCCCCGACTTAAGCCCCGCGCCGCACTCCCCCAGCTCGCCAGAGACAGCCCGTGCCACGCATGCGCACCACCCGCTCTATCGGGTAGAGTGCGCACTACCCGCACGATCAGGTAGTGTGGGCTGAGAGCTGCCCTGCGCATGCGCTCTCTAGCACCACCGCGCCGCCTCTCTGTATCTTAGCAAGGCCGCACCGCGCTTCACCGTTCCACTCACACATACACACACACGCACAAGCACGCACGTCCGGACGTAACAGACACACTACACTGCAATCGGGACACACACCACACACTGAAATCGCGATTTCGCCCTCCCCGAGCCGCGCTATCAGCTGGGGAGGTCCTCCCGCCGCCGGCCTCTCCCCCGATGGCGGTCTGCTTGCAAGCCCCTAGGCAAACCTGCGCGCAAAAACATCTTTTTGCGACTTATCAGTGCCAACCGTAAGAAAATAAATTAACACATACCGCTTTCATCCGCTAGTCGACGGGCCGTGGTCTGCTCCCCGCAGTGTACAGCCGAGGCGCAGAGTCCCTCCGGGGAAAAGCCCTGTGGCGCCTGAGGGTGTCTGCTCCCAACCGGACCTGCGGGTGAGCAGAGCAGTCCCTTCGTGGTCGCCAACTGAAACGATACGCGGAAGAAATCAATAGACTCCATAACCTGGGGTAGTTATGAAGTGGGTATGCATGTCAGCGCCCGGCACAAGTGAGATAGCTCTCCAAAACTTGTGCCCCGAGCCTCAGTCTGACCCACACTTTTATTCTTAAAGACGTTCCATATGCAAAACATTGCACAACTTTTTCATGCATATTCAACCCCTGGCCCCGCCTGTCCTCGCTTCTCATGCTAAGTAAGTCCACGCCCTTCTGGGCATGCGTGGTTTGCTGTGGTGGTCGTACGGGGGTCTCTTGGTGGTCCTGAGGCTGAAAATTGTGGTCTTCCTCATGATTGAACTTTTGAACTTTTCCTCTCTGCGTGTGCGCTTTTGGTCCTTTGGTGCTTCTCTGAGTACGTCTGTCAGTCTTGATAGGCTTGGAGACAGAGGAGCTTCTTTATCTGGGTTCTTTCCTTCTTCTGGTATTGTTCTTTATGCAAGAAGCTTCAGAAATTTGCATTTTCCTTTGCCCTTTCTATTAGGCAGAGGTTTCTTAAGCAAAAGGTTGAAAATTCAACACATAACTCTACAAGCTAAACTAGAAATGCTTAATTCATTTTGTTAAACCAACGCTAAAAATCTCTATTTCACCTCGAGAGCTGTCAAAGAGCAGAAAGCAGCTGAGATGCTGAAAAGCAGCAAAGCTGAACTGCCTGCCTCAACTTCAGCAGTGTGTAATTGACTGAAGGCGAAAAACCAAGCAGCAGAGCAGCGGGCTTCTGTGCGCACTGAAGGCAATTGCAAGAATCCAGCAGCTGCTCCTCGCCAAGCACAGGCAGCTGCCTGTGTTCTTGCTTCTTGACCAACTCACAGTTGCCCTTCTTTTCAGCAGCTGCCACCGTGTTCTCTGCATCTCGGAGCCTCTGGGGAGCAACAGGAATTTCCAAGGAGGGATGCATGAAAACTAAAATAAAAACTCAGGAAGGTTGTCCTGGAGCACCTCCCATTGGCATGCCAGAAGTGAATTCAAGAGGCAGGAGAGCGGCAGCCGCCATCCTGCGGCTGTCTGCGAGTTTCGCACACAAGCCGGCTTCTTCGCGGCTTCGTTCTTCGCCTCTTGTAAGCTACAGCGATCTCCGGCTGCCGGAGGCGAAGAAGCCGCTACTTCGCGCACAGATCACTGGAGCGGAAGCGATGCGCTCCGGAGAGCCGCTTTTGCCGAAAGACGCCGGGAAGCGGCACTTGCTTTCGGCCAGCTGCGGAGCTGCGTATTCTGCCTCTCTAGTCGCCTACATCTTAGCGAAAAGCTTTTCCGCTCCAGTTCTCAAGGAGAAAGTGTACCAGCACTGCTCACTTAGCCCGACCTTGCCAGGAAATGAGATTTGCTGCACATTCCAAGGACACTGCATTTTCCTGGGCAAGCTGCAACCTGCTGGCAGATGGCCGTGCTCTCTGCCCACTCCTGCCCAGTTCTTGGTACTAGCGGGCACGTTGCAGCCTGGCGAAGGCAAGAAACCTCGAGAGCTGTCACAGAGCAGAAGGGCAGCTGAGATGCTGAAAAGCAGCAAAGCTGAACTGCCTGCCTCAACTTCAGCAGTGTGTAATTGACTGAAGGCGAAAAACCAAGCAGCAGAGCAGCGGGCTTCTGTGCGCACTGAAGGCAATTGCAAGAATCCAGCAGCTGCTCCTCGCCAAGCACAGGCAGCTGCCTATGTTCTTGCTTCTTGACCAACTCACAGTTGCCCTTCTTTTCAGCAGCTGCCACCGTGTTCTCTGCATCTCGGAGCCTCTGGGGAGCAACAAGAATTTCCAAGGAGGGATGCATGAAAACTAAAATAAAAACTCAGGAAGGTTGTCCTGGAACACCTCCCATTGGCATGCCAGAAGTGAATTCAAGAGGCAGGAGAGCGGCAGCCACCGTCCTGCGGCTGTCTGCGAGTTTCGCACAAAAGCCGGCTTCTTCGCGGCTTCGTTCTTCGCCTCTTGTAAGCTAGCGCGATCTCCGGCTGCCGGAGGCGAAGAAGCCGCTACTTCGCGCACAGATCACTGGAGCGGAAGCGATGCGCTCCGGAGAGCCGCTTTTGCCGAAAGACGCCGGGAAGCGGCACTTGCTTTCGGCCAGCTGCGGAGCTGCGTATTCTGCCTCTCTAGTCGCCTACATCTTAGCGAAAAGCTTTTCCGCTCCAGTTCTCAAGGAGAAAGTGTACCAGCACTGCTCACTTAGCCCGACCTTGCCAGGAAATGAGATTTGCTGCACATTCCAAGGACACTGCATTTTCCTGGGCAAGCTGCAACCTGCTGGCAGATGGCCGTGCTCTCTGCCCACTCCTGCCCAGTTCTTGGTACTAGCGGGCACGTTGCAGCCTGGCGAAGGCAAGAAACCTGGAGAGCTGTCACAGAGCAGAAGGGCAGCTGAGATGCTGAAAAGCAGCAAAGCTGAACTGCCTGCCTCAACTTCAGCAGTGTGTAATTGACTGAAGGCGAAAAACCAAGCAGCAGAGCAGCGGGCTTCTGTGCGCACTGAAGGCAATTGCAAGAATCCAGCAGCTGCTCCTCGCCAAGCACAGGCAGCTGCCTGTGTTCTTGCTTCTTGACCAACTCACAGTTGCCCTTCTTTTCAGCAGCTGCCACCGTGTTCTCTGCATCTCGGAGCCTCTGGGGAGCAACAGGAATTTCCAAGGAGGGATGCATGAAAACTAAAATAAAAACTCAGGAAGGTTGTCCTGGAGCACCTCCCATTGGCATGCCAGAAGTGAATTCAAGAGGCAGGAGAGCGGCAGCCGCCATCCTGCGGCTGTCTGCGAGTTTCGCACACAAGCCGGCTTCTTCGCGGCTTCGTTCTTCGCCTCTTGTAAGCTACAGCGGTCTCCGGCTGCCGGAGGCGAAGAAGCCGCTACTTCGCGCACAGATCACTGGAGCGGAAGCGATGCGCTCCGGAGAGCCGCTTTTGCCGAAAGACGCCGGGAAGCGGCACTTGCTTTCGGCCAGCTGCGGAGCTGCGTATTCTGCCTCTCTAGTCGCCTACATCTTAGCGAAAAGCTTTTCCGCTCCAGTTCTCAAGGAGAAAGTGTACCAGCACTGCTCACTTAGTCCGACTTTGCCAGGAAATGAGATTTGCTGCACATTCCAAGGACACTTCATTTTCCTGGGAAAGCTGCAACCTGCTGGCAGATGGCCGTGCTCTCTGCCCACTCCTGCCCAGTTCTTGCTACTAGCGGGCACGTTGCAGCCTGGCGAAGGCAAGAAACCTCGAGAGCTGTCACAGAGCAGAAAGGCAGCTGAGATGCTGAAAAGCAGCAAAGCTGAACTGCCTGCCTCAACTTCAGCAGTGTGTAATTGACTGAAGGCGAAAAACCAAGCAGCAGAGCAGCGGGCTTCTGTGCGCACTGAAGGCAATTGCAAGAATCCAGCAGCTGCTCCTCGCCAAGCACAGGCAGCTGCCTGTGTTCTTGCTTCTTGACCAACTCACAGTTGCCCTTCTTTTCAGCAGCTGCCACCGTGTTCTCTGCATCTCGGAGCCTCTGGGGAGCAACAAGAATTTCCAAGGAGGGATGCATGACGACTATGTGAAAACCCAGGAAAGTTGTCCTGGAACACCTCCCATTGGCATGCCAGAAGTGAATTCAAGAGGCAGGAGAGCGGCAGCCACCGTCCTGCGGCTGTGTGCGAGCTTCGCACACAAGCCGGCTTCTTCGCGGCTTCGTTCTTCGCCTCTTGTAAGCTACCGCGATCTCCGGCTGCCGGAGGCGAAGAAGCCGCTACTTCGCGCACAGATCACTGGAGCGGCAGCGGTGCGCTCCGAAGCGCCGCTTTTGCCGAAAGACGCCGGGAAGCGGCACTTGCTTTCGGCCAGCTGCGGAGCTGCGTATTCTGCCTCTCTAGTCGCCTACATCTTAGCGAAAAGCTTTTCCGCTCCAGTTCTCAAGGAGAAAGTGTACCAGCACTGCTCACTTAGCCCGACCTTGCCAGGAAATAAGATTTGCTGCACATTCCAAAGACACTTCATTTTCCTGGGCAAGCTGCAACCTGCTGGCAGATGGCCGTGCTCTCTGCCCACTCCTGCCCAGTTCTTGCTACTAGCGGGCACGTTGCAGCCTGGCGAAGGGAAGAAACCTCTGAAACGATACGCGGAATAAATCAATAGACTCCATAACCTGGGGTAGTTATGAAGTGGGTATGTATGTCAGCGCCCGGCACAAGTGAGATAGCTCTCCAAAACTTGTGCCCCGAGCCTCAGTCTGACCCACACTTTTATTCTTAAAGTCGTTCCATATGCAAAACATTGCACAAC
This sequence comes from Vidua macroura, assembly GCF_024509145.1. Taxonomy (NCBI): domain Eukaryota; kingdom Metazoa; phylum Chordata; class Aves; order Passeriformes; family Viduidae; genus Vidua; species Vidua macroura. The sequence continues at coordinate 5,523,741 of NC_071582.1, forward strand.
TTTTTCATGCATATTCAACCCCTGGCCCCGCCTGTCCTCGCTTCTCATGCTAAGTAAGTCCACGTCCTTCTGGGCATGCGTGGTTTGCTGTGGTGGTCGTACGGGGGTCTCTTGGTGGTCCTGAGGCTGACGATTGTGGTCTTCCTCATGATTGAACTTTTGAACTTTTCCTCTCTGCGCGTGCGCTTTTGGTCCTTTGGTGCTTCTCTGAGTACGTCTGTCAGTCTTGATAGGCTTGGAGACAGAGGAGCTTCTTTATCTGGGTTCTTTCCTTCTTCTGGTATTGTTCTTTATGCAAGAAGCTTCAGAAATTTGCATTTTCCTATGCCCTTTGTACTAGGCAGAGGTTTCTTAAGTAAAAGGTTGAAAATTCAACACATAACTCTACAAGCTAAATTAGAAATGCTTCATTCATTTTGTTAACCTAACTCTAAAAATCTCTGCTTCAGTCCCCCCTTTTCTTAAAATAGAGTAAATTCTTTTACTACAGGGGTCTTGATTTAAATTCTGATCTACTATCATGACCGTCCTCTTTCAGTAAGATTCTAGGAGTTCTAGAGAGTGATGTCAGACTGGCCATGTGTTTTAACATCCTCGAATTCTACATGAGTGTTAAAGTAGACATCATTAAACTTACAGTAACTAAAATTAATAGAATTGTAATTGGGTGACATAAAGTGTTCTAAACAGCGTATTTCACTAGTTATGACTTGTGTTTATTAGCTAGTGATTGGTGCTGGATACACCAAGTTAAGAGACTTAACATACAGGAGGTTAGTGACATGTCTTGGGTAGACATTCTCTTTCGCACCCCATATGGTTTTTCATAAAGCAAGTCAAAGTGGTTTAGCTTTTCTTTAGTCTTGGGTTTGGTTCGGATCTGCAGTAGTGCTAATGGGAGGGATTGAGTCCATGACAAATTAGCTTCTTGTCCCAATTGTACAATTTGTTGTTTGATCAAATGGTTCATTTTTTTTACCTGACCACTTGATTGTGGGTTATATGGGGTGTGAAGTTCTCAGTCTATGTTCAAGTATTGGCTAACTTGTTGCACTAATTTTACGATAAAATGTGGTCCTCTATTTGAGGAGATTGTGGCCAGGACTCTAAAGCGTGGTATGTTTTCTTGTACCAATACCTTAGTTACTTCTTGAGCTTTAGAAGTCCTGGTGGGGAATGCTTCTGGCCATCCTGAAAAGGTATCTGTTAGCACCAGTAAAAACTTATACCCCCCTTTTCTTGGCAATTCTGTACAATCTATCTGCCATTGCTGCTCCGGCCCATGACCCTTCCTAATCTGGCTAAGCTTTGGTTTGGGAGTATTTTTGGGGTTGGTCTGGAGGCAAAGGTCACATTGTCGAGTTGTAAATGTCTAGTTATGCTAGAGCATCAATACCCCAATGGTTTTCTGGTGTTCTTCCTTTATTAGGGACCATCAGAAATAGGAGGGTAGAAGTAATTTTCCTTCTATGGTGGCCCATCCCTCTTGGTTATAGTCTCCTTTTTGCTCATAGATTAATTTTTTTTCTAGTTTGTTGTATCTTGGCTTACCTTTAGGGGAAATTTGCCCGTCTTGCTGCTTCTTTTGCTTCCCTATCTGCCAGCTCGTTTCCTTCTTCCAATTCTGAGTTGATCTTCTGATGTGCCTTAATGTGCATGATCGCTACTTTCTCTGGCAACTGGACTGCTTCTAGAAGTCGCAGTACTTCTGATGCATCTTTAATATTTTTCCCTTGAGAGTTCAGCAGTCCTCTCTCTTTCTAAATGGCTCTGTGAGCATGCACTACTCCAAATGCATACTTCGAGTCCGTGTATATGTTTATTTCTTTCCCTCTTGCCAATTCTAGGGCCCGAGTTAGAGCAATTATCTCGGCCTTCTGTGCAGAGGTATTTGTTGGCAGGGGCCCAGATGATATTACTTCCTTGCACGTTGGAACTGCCTACCCGGCGTGCCGTTTTCCACTGATGATATAACTGCTTCCATCAGTAAACGAGACTTCTGCATTCTCCAGAGGGGTGTCCTTCAAGTCAGGGCAGCTGGAGTAGGTGGCTTCAATGGTCTCCAGGCAGTCATGTTCCACTGGTTCCCCTTGGTTTCTACTGAGGAAGGAGGCTGGATTGACAATGTTAGCCACTACTATCTCTACATCATCTTGCTCCGCTATGATAGCTTGGTATCTCAGGAGCCGTTGTGGGGAAAGCCAATGCCCACCTTTTACCTCTAGCACTGCAGACACTGTGTGAGACACTAGCACAGTTCTTTTCTGGCCTAGGGTGAATTTGTGTGCCTCTTGGATGTTCAGTACGACTGCTGCAACAGCTCTGAGGCACCCAGGCCACCCTTTAGCTGCTGTATCCAATTGCTTAGAGAAGTAAGCCACTGCTCTCCGATATGGGCCCAGGTCCTGTGCTAGTATTCCTAAGGCGATTCCTTGCTTCTCATGGGAGAATAAAAGGAAAGGCTTACTCACGTCCGGCAATCTCAGGGCTGGAGCTGACATGAGGGCTTTTTTCAGCTGGTTGAAAGCTTGCGTAGCTTCCTTTGTCTCTTGGATGTTCCTGCTTTCAGTTGCAATCAGTTCATAGAAGGGCTTAACAAACAGTCCATAGTTATAGATCCATAACCTGCACCACCCTGTCATCCTCAGGAAAGTTCGTAGTTCCTTTACAGTCTGAGGTTTTGGGCTCTGGCATATTGCCTCCTTCCGGCTTTGGCCCAAGGTACGTTGTCTAGCACTGACTTCGTAGCCCAGATAAGTTACTTTCTGTTTTACTACTTGGGCTTTTTTCTTTGATACTCGGTACCCTTGGAGCCCCAAAAAGTTCAAGAGGCTTATCGTCCAGGCCGTGCATGCTTCCCTTGTCCGTGTGGCTATCAGGATGTCATCTACGTACTCTAGCAACTTCCCTTCCTCTGGAGGGGCTTCTCAGGTCTCTAATTCTTTTGCAAGTTGTTCTCCAAACAAAGTGGGTGAGTTTTTGAATCCTTGTGGGAGTCTGGTCCATGTCAGTTGAGTTCTTGGCCCGCTCTTAGGATTTTCCCATTCAAATGCAAAAATTTTCTGGCTTCGTGGATAGGAAGGCAAAAGAAGGCATCTTTTCAATCTAAAACGGTAAACCAAGTTAGCTCGGCTGTTAAGCAAGTTAATAACGTGTAGGGATTGGCCACCACAGGATACAGATCCTCAGTGACCTTGTTTATGGCCCGCAGATCCTGTACTAACCGGTATGACCCATCAGGTTTACCAACTGGTAGGATAGGGGTATTAACACTTACATAACATAAGTTGGAACAAGGTATTATAGACAATATCATGGTCATCAATGGAAGCAATATTTGATTGAACTTTTTAGTTCTGAGGGTTCGTAACTTGTGTTTGTTGGTGACAGCAGGGAAGCACAGTGAGGCTGCTTAACAGGGCAGGATGCATACATATACTTTCCTTCGTCTACATTCACTTAACTTTATTTTACTTACTCTTACACATAACAAAACAACCACAACAACAAGGTACCTTTTCTTTTTCAACACACCTATTACACTTTTAGGTGTCCCTGGCTAGTCCCAGTGTTCTTGGATACCCCTCAATCTAGCTGTGTGGTTCCCAACTCTAGATCCTGTCAGACTTCTCTTCAAACTGGCAAAATTTTTACTCAATCTTGGGTGCTCTCAACAACCCAGCAAACTTAATTCTGGGTGCTCTTGCAATGTTAATCCCTCAACCCAGCAGGTTTGACTTAACCCTGGATGCTCTTGGAACATTAATCCCTCAATCCAGCAGGTTTGAATCAACCCTGGATGCTCTTGGAATATTAATCCCTCAATCCAGCAGGTTTGATCTTGGATGTTTTTGGGCATTCTTATCCCTCAATCCAGCAGAATTTTTAGGGGCCCCTCCTACACATTTTACCTTTTATTTTTCCCCAATAGATTATGCCAAGAAAACCCTCTTTTTACCTTTTAATTCATTTTTTTTTTCTAATTAATTACCTTTTACTCCCCCCCCCCCCCCCCCCCCCACTAAGGGGTCCCACTCTTTCTCTGAGACCCAGTCCCAGGGGGGGTTCTCTCACTCTTTTTATTACTCGCTTCGTCTCTTTACTGGCCGCTTTTCTCACGAAAAAGACGGAAACGCAGCATGGGAGACTGTCGCTCTCGCTTAGCAGGTCTGGGGTAACCAGCCCGCCTCTGTCACGATCCGCTTATGGCGGGGTGTCGTGATGGTTCTTTTCACCCATCCCAAAAGTGCAACAAAGGCAAACAACAAGGGACTATCAGTTAATCACAACAAATGCACCTTTAGTAGGGGCCAAAACAGTAAACGCGATAGTGGGGATCTGAAAGGAGATAAAAGGTTAGAGAGAGAAGAGGGATATGGGAATAGCTACCAACACAGGCGAGATCCTCAGTGCTCCGGACGATGGGGATCCGTCTGTCGTGTCGGGGGAGTCTTCGAAGTTCTGGTCGACTCGGGGCTCCAGTTATAGTCCACAGAGGAGAGAGGGGGGGAACAAGTGTAATAATGAAAGTCCATTGTAATCGCCCCGAGGGAACGGGTGAGTCCACAGAAACCACCAAAGCAAGACGAATCCAATGAAGAATAAGTCCATTTGAATCACTGAAGGGAAACAGGTCATGTCATTAGTGGTCAGAGCACCAATTTCCCCTCCTCCCTATAGCAGGGGTCTCAGTCTCAGTCCTTGGGAGGAGGGTTCTCATTCTTTCTTTGTCACAGTGGTAACGAGGCAGATGAGGGGTCTTCAATGAAGGACCGCGAGAGTCACCCCAAAAGTTCATTTGGCTTAAGAACGGAGATTAGAAGCAGGCCGCGCATCAGGCTGTCCCGTGCTGGCTCCATGTCAGGTCTTTGCCAAGTCCTTGCCAACTCCTTGCCAAGTTCTTACCAGGCCTTGTTGGGAACAGCCAGCATGACGGTTCAGTGGTCCCACCTGTGCTGTGTCCTGTTCTAAGCCGGAACTACAGTGGGGGAAGGGATTCTTTCTTGTGGCAATCGGAAGGCAGAATGGAAAATGAGGGGCTTCAGACGGGCTCTTACAGCCTCTCATTCACACACATTCATCCCCCCTTTATTCGCCCTGTAATGCAAAGGATCTCCCAGTTGCCGAGCCGTGGGGGCTTTTAGCCACTCGGCACGAAGCTCGGATAGCTGGTACATCTGAGGGTCCACCAGAAGAACGGGAGGGACACTCGGGCTGCTGAAATCCTGCTCGTTGATTGAAGGGTCGCAGAAGGGGCAAACAGGGAGACAACGAAGCAGAAGGGAGGCAGATTCCGAGAGCCCCGAAGGGCGGGCTGAGGATTCTTTTACTGCGTAGGGGTAGGAGGGTTTAGCATTCGAGGGTACAATCGGGAGAAGGCTAAAGGGAGGGGAAATATAACATTAACCAGTGGGGAAAAGGGAAAGGAGTGTTCTTGGTGGAAGAACCAAAGGGAAAACGTGGAACAGAGAAGATTCTAGGCTAAGGGGCAGACTTGAACAATAACTGACAGGACAGGGGGAGGGTACAATTCTCTTCCAAAAGGGGGTGGAGAACTCATACAACTGCTGTTTCCCATGGCAACCCTAGACTGCCTTCCCCAACCCCTCCTCCTGCACCAGTGACAGCTTTTAACACTGAAGGGCAGTGCTATTGTATAACAAACACTTAACTCTTAGCCCAGCCGGGCTCGCCGGCTACTTTTGCAAGCTTTTTACCAACTAGCGATGCTTGTAAGCGGTGCTTGTAACTCCTAGCTTGTACCACGCTCCCACTAGCTGCGCTATCAGCTAGCGGCGTTCAAAGCAGCTCCTCAAACCGCGGCTTGTGCCCGCGCGCCCGCTGCGCTATCAGCTGGGCCGCGCCTAAAGCACCTTTGCAAGCCCCGACTTAAGCCCCGCGCCGCACTCCCCCAGCTCGCCAGAGACAGCCCGTGCCACGCATGCGCACCACCCGCTCTATCGGGTAGAGTGCGCACTACCCGCACGATCAGGTAGTGTGGGCTGAGAGCTGCCCTGCGCATGCGCTCTCTAGCACCACCGCGCCGCCTCTCTGTATCTTAGCAAGGCCGCACCGCGCTTCACCGTTCCACTCACACATACACACACACGCACAAGCACGCACGTCCGGACGTAACAGACACACTACACTGCAATCGGGACACACACCACACACTGAAATCGCGATTTCGCCCTCCCCGAGCCGCGCTATCAGCTGGGGAGGTCCTCCCGCCGCCGGCCTCTCCCCCGATGGCGGTCTGCTTGCAAGCCCCTAGGCAAACCTGCGCGCAAAAACATCTTTTTGCGACTTATCAGTGCCAACCGTAAGAAAATAAATTAACACATACCGCTTTCATCCGCTAGTCGACGGGCCGTGGTCTGCTCCCCGCAGTGTACAGCCGAGGCGCAGAGTCCCTCCGGGGAAAAGCCCTGTGGCGCCTGAGGGTGTCTGCTCCCAACCGGACCTGCGGGTGAGCAGAGCAGTCCCTTCGTGGTCGCCAACTGAAACGATACGCGGAAGAAATCAATAGACTCCATAACCTGGGGTAGTTATGAAGTGGGTATGCATGTCAGCGCCCGGCACAAGTGAGATAGCTCTCCAAAACTTGTGCCCCGAGCCTCAGTCTGACCCACACTTTTATTCTTAAAGACGTTCCATATGCAAAACATTGCACAACTTTTTCATGCATATTCAACCCCTGGCCCCGCCTGTCCTCGCTTCTCATGCTAAGTAAGTCCACGCCCTTCTGGGCATGCGTGGTTTGCTGTGGTGGTCGTACGGGGGTCTCTTGGTGGTCCTGAGGCTGAAAATTGTGGTCTTCCTCATGATTGAACTTTTGAACTTTTCCTCTCTGCGTGTGCGCTTTTGGTCCTTTGGTGCTTCTCTGAGTACGTCTGTCAGTCTTGATAGGCTTGGAGACAGAGGAGCTTCTTTATCTGGGTTCTTTCCTTCTTCTGGTATTGTTCTTTATGCAAGAAGCTTCAGAAATTTGCATTTTCCTTTGCCCTTTCTATTAGGCAGAGGTTTCTTAAGCAAAAGGTTGAAAATTCAACACATAACTCTACAAGCTAAACTAGAAATGCTTAATTCATTTTGTTAAACCAACGCTAAAAATCTCTATTTCACCTCGAGAGCTGTCAAAGAGCAGAAAGCAGCTGAGATGCTGAAAAGCAGCAAAGCTGAACTGCCTGCCTCAACTTCAGCAGTGTGTAATTGACTGAAGGCGAAAAACCAAGCAGCAGAGCAGCGGGCTTCTGTGCGCACTGAAGGCAATTGCAAGAATCCAGCAGCTGCTCCTCGCCAAGCACAGGCAGCTGCCTGTGTTCTTGCTTCTTGACCAACTCACAGTTGCCCTTCTTTTCAGCAGCTGCCACCGTGTTCTCTGCATCTCGGAGCCTCTGGGGAGCAACAGGAATTTCCAAGGAGGGATGCATGAAAACTAAAATAAAAACTCAGGAAGGTTGTCCTGGAGCACCTCCCATTGGCATGCCAGAAGTGAATTCAAGAGGCAGGAGAGCGGCAGCCGCCATCCTGCGGCTGTCTGCGAGTTTCGCACACAAGCCGGCTTCTTCGCGGCTTCGTTCTTCGCCTCTTGTAAGCTACAGCGATCTCCGGCTGCCGGAGGCGAAGAAGCCGCTACTTCGCGCACAGATCACTGGAGCGGAAGCGATGCGCTCCGGAGAGCCGCTTTTGCCGAAAGACGCCGGGAAGCGGCACTTGCTTTCGGCCAGCTGCGGAGCTGCGTATTCTGCCTCTCTAGTCGCCTACATCTTAGCGAAAAGCTTTTCCGCTCCAGTTCTCAAGGAGAAAGTGTACCAGCACTGCTCACTTAGCCCGACCTTGCCAGGAAATGAGATTTGCTGCACATTCCAAGGACACTTCATTTTCCTGGGAAAGCTGCAACCTGCTGGCAGATGGCCGTGCTCTCTGCCCACTCCTGCCCAGTTCTTGGTACTAGCGGGCACGTTGCAGCCTGGCGAAGGCAAGAAACCTCGAGAGCTGTCACAGAGCAGAAAGGCAGCTGAGATGCTGAAAAGCAGCAAAGCTGAACAGCCTGCCTCAGCTTCAGCAGTGTGTAATTGACTGAAGGCGAAAAACCAAGCAGCAGAGCAGCGGGCTTCTGTGCGCACTGAAGGCAATTGCAAGAATCCAGCAGCTGCTCCTCGCCAAGCACAGGCAGCTGCCTGTGTTCTTGCTTCTTGACCAACTCACAGTTGCCCTTCTTTTCAGCAGCTGCCACCGTGTTCTCTGCATCTCGGAGCCTCTGGGGAGCAACAAGAATTTCCAAGGAGGGATGCATGACGACTATGTCAAAACCCAGGAAAGTTGTCCTGGAACACCTCCCATTGGCATGCCAGAAGTGAATTCAAGAGGCAGGAGAGCGGCAGCCACCATCCTGCGGCTGTCTGCGAGTTTCGCACACAAGCCGGCTTCTTCGCGGCTTCGTTCTTCGCCTCTTGCAAGCTACCGCGATCTCCGGCTGCCGGAGGCGAAGAAGCCGCTACTTCGCGCACAGATCACTGGAGCGGCAGCGATGCGCTCCGAAGCGCCGCTTTTGCCGAAAGACGCCAGGAAGCGGCACTTGCTTTCGGCCAGCTGCGGAGCTGCGTATTCTGCCTCTCTAGTCGCCTACATCTTAGCGAAAAGCTTTTCCGCTCCAGTTCTCAAGGAGAAAGTGTACCAGCACTGCTCACTTAGCCCGACCTTGCCAGGAAATGAGATTTGCTGCACATTCCAAGGACACTGCATTTTCCTGGGCAAGCTGCAACCTGCTGGCAGATGGCCGTGCTCTCTGCCCACTCCTGCCCAGTTCTTGGTACTAGCGGGCACGTTGCAGCCTGGCGAAGGCAAGAAACCTCGAGAGCTGTCACAGAGCAGAAAGGCAGCTGAGATGCTGAAAAGCAGCAAAGCTGAACTGCCTGCCTCAACTTCAGCAGTGTGTAATTGACTGAAGGCGAAAAACCAAGCAGCAGAGCAGCGGGCTTCTGTGCGCACTGAAGGCAATTGCAAGAATCCAGCAGCTGCTCCTCGCCAAGCACAGGCAGCTGCCTGTGTTCTTGCTTCTTGACCAACTCACAGTTGCCCTTCTTTTCAGCAGCTGCCACCGTGTTCTCTGCATCTCGGAGCCTCTGGGGAGCAACAAGAATTTCCAAGGAGGGATGCATGACGACTATGTGAAAACCCAGGAAAGTTGTCCTGGAACACCTCCCATTGGCATGCCAGAAGTGAATTCAAGAGGCAGGAGAGCGGCAGCCACCGTCCTGCGGCTGTGTGCGAGCTTCGCACACAAGCCGGCTTCTTCGCGGCTTCGTTCTTCGCCTCTTGTAAGCTACCGCGATCTCCGGCTGCCGGAGGCGAAGAAGCCGCTACTTCGCGCACAGATGACTGGAGCGGCAGCGGTGCGCTCCGAAGCGCCGCTTTTGCCGAAAGACGCCGGGAAGCGGCACTTGCTTTCGGCCAGCTGCGGAGCTGCGTATTCTGCCTCTCTAGTCGCCTACATCTTAGCGAAAAGCTTTTCCGCTCCAGTTCTCAAGGAGAAAGTGTACCAGCACTGCTCACTTAGCCCGACCTTGCCAGGAAATAAGATTTGCTGCACATTCCAAAGACACTTCATTTTCCTGGGCAAGCTGCAACCTGCTGGCAGATGGCCGTGCTCTCTGCCCACTCCTGCCCAGTTCTTGCTACTAGCGGGCACGTTGCAGCCTGGCGAAGGGAAGAAACCTCTGAAACGATACGCGGAATAAATCAATAGACTCCATAACCTGGGGTAGTTATGAAGTGGGTATGTATGTCAGCGCCCGGCACAAGTGAGATAGCTCTCCAAAACTTGTGCCCCGAGCCTCAGTCTGACCCACACTTTTATTCTTAAAGTCGTTCCATATGCAAAACATTGCACAACTTTTTCATGCATATTCAACCCCTGGCCCCGCCTGTCCTCGCTTCTCATGCTAAGTAAGTCCACGTCCTTCTGGGCATGCGTGGTTTGCTGTGGTGGTCGTACGGGGGTCTCTTGGTGGTCCTGAGGCTGACGATTGTGGTCTTCCTCATGATTGAACTTTTGAACTTTTCCTCTCTGCGCGTGCGCTTTTGGTCCTTTGGTGCTTCTCTGAGTACGTCTGTCAGTCTTGATAGGCTTGGAGACAGAGGAGCTTCTTTATCTGGGTTCTTTCCTTCTTCTGGTATTGTTCTTTATGCAAGAAGCTTCAGAAATTTGCATTTTCCTATGCCCTTTGTACTAGGCAGAGGTTTCTTAAGTAAAAGGTTGAAAATTCAACACATAACTCTACAAGCTAAATTAGAAATGCTTCATTCATTTTGTTAACCTAACTCTAAAAATCTCTGCTTCAGTCCCCCCTTTTCTTAAAATAGAGTAAATTCTTTTACTACAGGGGTCTTGATTTAAATTCTGATCTACTATCATGACCGTCCTCTTTCAGTAAGATTCTAGGAGTTCTAGAGAGTGATGTCAGACTGGCCATGTGTTTTAACATCCTCGAATTCTACATGAGTGTTAAAGTAGACATCATTAAACTTACAGTAACTAAAATTAATAGAATTGTAATTGGGTGACATAAAGTGTTCTAAACAGCGTATTTCACTAGTTATGACTTGTGTTTATTAGCTAGTGATTGGTGCTGGATACACCAAGTTAAGAGACTTAACATACAGGAGGTTAGTGACATGTCTTGGGTAGACATTCTCTTTCGCACCCCATATGGTTTTTCATAAAGCAATTCAAAGTGGTTTAGCTTTTCTTTAGTCTTGGGTTTGGTTCGGATCTGCAGTAGTGCTAATGGGAGGGATTGAGTCCATGACAAATTAGCTTCTTGTCCCAATTGTACAATTTGTTGTTTGATCAAATGGTTCATTTTTTTTACCTGACCACTTGATTGTGGGTTATATGGGGTGTGAAGTTCTCAGTCTATGTTCAAGTATTGGCTAACTTGTTGCACTAATTTTACGATAAAATGTGGTCCTCTATTTGAGGAGATTGTGGCCAGGACTCTAAAGCGTGGTATGTTTTCTTGTACCAATACCTTAGTTACTTCTTGAGCTTTAGAAGTCCTGGTGGGGAATGCTTCTGGCCATCCTGAAAAGGTATCTGTTAGCACCAGTAAAAACTTATACCCCCCTTTTCTTGGCAATTCTGTACAATCTATCTGCCATTGCTGCTCCGGCCCATGACCCTTCCTAATCTGGCTAAGCTTTGGTTTGGGAGTATTTTTGGGGTTGGTCTGGAGGCAAAGGTCACATTGTTGAGTTGTAAATGTCTAGTTATGCTAGAGCATCAATACCCCAATGGTTTTCTGGTGTTCTTCCTTTATTAGGGACCATCAGAAATAGGAGGGTAGAAGTAATTTTCCTTCTATGGTGGCCCATCCCTCTTGGTTATAGTCTCCTTTTTGCTCATAGATTAATTTTTTTTCTAGTTTGTTGTATCTTGGCTTACCTTTAGGGGAAATTTGCCCGTCTTGCTGCTTCTTTTGCTTCCCTATCTGCCAGCTCATTTCCTTCTTCCAATTCTGAGTTGATCTTCTGATGTGCCTTAATGTGCATGCTCGCTACTTTCTCTGGCAACTGGACTGCTTCTAGAAGTCGCAGTACTTCTGATGCATCTTTAATATTTTTCCCTTGAGAGTTCAGCAGTCCTCTCTCTTTCTAAATGGCTCTGTGAGCATGCACTACTCCAAATGCATACTTCGAGTCCGTGTATATGTTTATTTCTTTCCCTCTTGCCAATTCTAGGGCCCGAGTTAGAGCAATTATCTCGGCCTTCTGTGCAGAGGTATTTGTTGGCAGGGGCCCAGATGATATTACTTCCTTGCACGTTGGAACTGCCTACCCGGCGTGCCGTTTTCCACTGATGATATAACTGCTTCCATCAGTAAACGAGACTTCTGCATTCTCCAGAGGGGTGTCCTTCAAGTCAGGGCAGCTGGAGTAGGTGGCTTCAATGGTCTCCAGGCAGTCATGTTCCACTGGTTCCCCTTGGTTTCTACTGAGGAAGGAGGCTGGATTGACAATGTTAGCCACTACTATCTCTACATCATCTTGCTCCGCTATGATAGCTTGGTATCTCAGGAGCCGTTGTGGGGAAAGCCAATGCCCACCTTTTACCTCTAGCACTGCAGACACTGTGTGAGACACTAGCACAGTTCTTTTCTGGCCTAGGGTGAATTTGTGTGCCTCTTGGATGTTCAGTACGACTGCTGCAACAGCTCTGAGGCACCCAGGCCACCCTTTAGCTGCTGTATCCAATTGCTTAGAGAAGTAAGCCACTGCTCTCCGATATGGGCCCAGGTCCTGTGCTAGTATTCCTAAGGCGATTCCTTGCTTCTCATGGGAGAATAAAAGGAAAGGCTTACTCACGTCCGGCAATCTCAGGGCTGGAGCTGACATGAGGGCTTTTTTCAGCTGGTTGAAAGCTTGCGTAGCTTCCTTTGTCTCTTGGATGTTCCTGCTTTCAGTTGCAATCAGTTCATAGAAGGGCTTAACAAACAGTCCATAGTTATAGATCCATAACCTGCACCACCCTGTCATCCTCAGGAAAGTTCGTAGTTCCTTTACAGTCTGAGGTTTTGGGCTCTGGCATATTGCCTCCTTCCGGCTTTGGCCCAAGGTACGTTGTCTAGCACTGACTTCGTAGCCCAGATAAGTTACTTTCTGTTTTACTACTTGGGCTTTTTTCTTTGATACTCGGTACCCTTGGAGCCCCAAAAAGTTCAAGAGGCTTATCGTCCAGGCCGTGCATGCTTCCCTTGTCCGTGTGGCTATCAGGATGTCATCTACGTACTCTAGCAACTTCCCTTCCTCTGGAGGGGCTTCTCAGGTCTCTAATTCTTTTGCAAGTTGTTCTCCAAACAAAGTGGGTGAGTTTTTGAATCCTTGTGGGAGTCTGGTCCATGTCAGTTGAGTTCTTGGCCCGCTCTTAGGATTTTCCCATTCAAATGCAAAAATTTTCTGGCTTCGTGGATAGGAAGGCAAAAGAAGGCATCTTTTCAATCTAAAACGGTAAACCAAGTTAGCTCGGCTGTTAAGCAAGTTAATAACGTGTAGGGATTGGCCACCACAGGATACAGATCCTCAGTGACCTTGTTTATGGCCCGCAGATCCTGTACTAACCGGTATGACCCATCAGGTTTACCAACTGGTAGGATAGGGGTATTAACACTTACATAACATAAGTTGGAACAAGGTATTATAGACAATATCATGGTCATCAATGGAAGCAATATTTGATTGAACTTTTTAGTTCTGAGGGTTCGTAACTTGTGTTTGTTGGTGACAGCAGGGAAGCACAGTGAGGCTGCTTAACAGGGCAGGATGCATACATATACTTTCCTTCGTCTACATTCACTTAACTTTATTTTACTTACTCTTACACATAACAAAACAACCACAACAACAAGGTACCTTTTCTTTTTCAACACACCTATTACACTTTTAGGTGTCCCTGGCTAGTCCCAGTGTTCTTGGATACCCCTCAATCTAGCTGTGTGGTTCCCAACTCTAGATCCTGTCAGACTTCTCTTCAAACTGGCAAAATTTTTACTCAATCTTGGCTGCTCTCAACAACCCAGCAAACTTAATTCTGGGTGCTCTTGCAATGTTAATCCCTCAACCCAGCAGGTTTGACTTAACCCTGGATGCTCTTGGAACATTAATCCCTCAATCCAGCAGGTTTGAATCAACCCTGGATGCTCTTGGAATATTAATCCCTCAATCCAGCAGGTTTGATCTTGGATGTTTTTGGGCATTCTTATCCCTCAATCCAGCAGAATTTTTAGGGGCCCCTCCTACACATTTTACCTTTTATTTTTCCCCAATAGATTATGCCAAGAAAACCCTCTTTTTACCTTTTAATTCATTTTTTTTTTCTAATTAATTACCTTTTACTCCCCCCCCCCCCCCCCCCCCCCACTAAGGGGTCCCACTCTTTCTCTGAGACCCAGTCCCAGGGGGGGTTCTCTCACTCTTTTTATTACTCGCTTCGTCTCTTTACTGGCCGCTTTTCTCACGAAAAAGACGGAAACGCAGCATGGGAGACTGTCGCTCTCGCTTAGCAGGTCTGGGGTAACCAGCCCGCCTCTGTCACGATCCGCTTATGGCGGGGTGTCGTGATGGTTCTTTTCACCCATCCCAAAAGTGCAACAAAGGCAAACAACAAGGGACTATCAGTTAATCACAACAAATGCACCTTTAGTAGGGGCCAAAACAGTAAACGCGATAGTGGGGATCTGAAAGGAGATAAAAGGTTAGAGAGAGAAGAGGGATATGGGAATAGCTACCAACACAGGCGAGATCCTCAGTGCTCCGGACGATGGGGATCCGTCTGTCGTGTCGGGGGAGTCTTCGAAGTTCTGGTCGACTCGGGGCTCCAGTTATAGTCCACAGAGGAGAGAGGGGGGGAACAAGTGTAATAATGAAAGTCCATTGTAATCGCCCCGAGGGAACGGGTGAGTCCACAGAAACCACCAAAGCAAGACGAATCCAATGAAGAATAAGTCCATTTGAATCACTGAAGGGAAACAGGTCATGTCATTAGTGGTCAGAGCACCAATTTCCCCTCCTCCCTATAGCAGGGGTCTCAGTCTCAGTCCTTGGGAGGAGGGTTCTCATTCTTTCTTTGTCACAGTGGTAACGAGGCAGATGAGGGGTCTTCAATGAAGGACCGCGAGAGTCACCCCAAAAGTTCATTTGGCTTAAGAACGGAGATTAGAAGCAGGCCGCGCATCAGGCTGTCCCGTGCTGGCTCCATGTCAGGTCTTTGCCAAGTCCTTGCCAACTCCTTGCCAAGTTCTTACCAGGCCTTGTTGGGAACAGCCAGCATGACGGTTCAGTGGTCCCACCTGTGCTGTGTCCTGTTCTAAGCCGGAACTACAGTGGGGGAAGGGATTCTTTCTTGTGGCAATCGGAAGGCAGAATGGAAAATGAGGGGCTTCAGACGGGCTCTTACAGCCTCTCATTCACACACATTCATCCCCCCTTTATTCGCCCTGTAATGCAAAGGATCTCCCAGTTGCCGAGCCGTGGGGGCTTTTAGCCACTCGGCACGAAGCTCGGATAGCTGGTACATCTGAGGGTCCACCAGAAGAACGGGAGGGACACTCGGGCTGCTGAAATCCTGCTCGTTGATTGAAGGGTCGCAGAAGGGGCAAACAGGGAGACAACGAAGCAGAAGGGAGGCAGATTCCGAGAGCCCCGAAGGGCGGGCTGAGGATTCTTTTACTGCGTAGGGGTAGGAGGGTTTAGCATTCGAGGGTACAATCGGGAGAAGGCTAAAGGGAGGGGAAATATAACATTAACCAGTGGGGAAAAGGGAAAGGAGTGTTCTTGGTGGAAGAACCAAAGGGAAAACGTGGAACAGAGAAGATTCTAGGCTAAGGGGCAGACTTGAACAATAACTGACAGGACAGGGGGAGGGTACAATTCTCTTCCAAAAGGGGGTGGAGAACTCATACAACTGCTGTTTCCCATGGCAACCCTAGACTGCCTTCCCCAACCCCTCCTCCTGCACCAGTGACAGCTTTTAACACTGAAGGGCAGTGCTATTGTATAACAAACACTTAACTCTTAGCCCAGCCGGGCTCGCCGGCTACTTTTGCAAGCTTTTTACCAACTAGCGATGCTTGTAAGCGGTGCTTGTAACTCCTAGCTTGTACCACGCTCCCACTAGCTGCGCTATCAGCTAGCGGCGTTCAAAGCAGCTCCTCAAACCGCGGCTTGTGCCCGCGCGCCCGCTGCGCTATCAGCTGGGCCGCGCCTAAAGCACCTTTGCAAGCCCCGACTTAAGCCCCGCGCCGCACTCCCCCAGCTCGCCAGAGACAGCCCGTGCCACGCATGCGCACCACCCGCTCTATCGGGTAGAGTGCGCACTACCCGCACG
This sequence comes from Vidua macroura, assembly GCF_024509145.1. Taxonomy (NCBI): domain Eukaryota; kingdom Metazoa; phylum Chordata; class Aves; order Passeriformes; family Viduidae; genus Vidua; species Vidua macroura. The sequence goes on from NC_071582.1 coordinate 5,539,627, forward strand.
ATCAGGTAGTGTGGGCTGAGAGCTGCCCTGCGCATGCGCTCTCTAGCACCACCGCGCCGCCTCTCTGTATCTTAGCAAGGCCGCACCGCGCTTCACCGTTCCACTCACACATACACACACACGCACAAGCACGCACGTCCGGACGTAACAGACACACTACACTGCAATCGGGACACACACCACACACTGAAATCGCGATTTCGCCCTCCCCGAGCCGCGCTATCAGCTGGGGAGGTCCTCCCGCCGCCGGCCTCTCCCCCGATGGCGGTCTGCTTGCAAGCCCCTAGGCAAACCTGCGCGCAAAAACATCTTTTTGCGACTTATCAGTGCCAACCGTAAGAAAATAAATTAACACATACCGCTTTCATCCGCTAGTCGACGGGCCGTGGTCTGCTCCCCGCAGTGTACAGCCGAGGCGCAGAGTCCCTCCGGGGAAAAGCCCTGTGGCGCCTGAGGGTGTCTGCTCCCAACCGGACCTGCGGGTGAGCAGAGCAGTCCCTTCGTGGTCGCCAACTGAAACGATACGCGGAAGAAATCAATAGACTCCATAACCTGGGGTAGTTATGAAGTGGGTATGCATGTCAGCGCCCGGCACAAGTGAGATAGCTCTCCAAAACTTGTGCCCCGAGCCTCAGTCTGACCCACACTTTTATTCTTAAAGACGTTCCATATGCAAAACATTGCACAACTTTTTCATGCATATTCAACCCCTGGCCCCGCCTGTCCTCGCTTCTCATGCTAAGTAAGTCCACGCCCTTCTGGGCATGCGTGGTTTGCTGTGGTGGTCGTACGGGGGTCTCTTGGTGGTCCTGAGGCTGAAAATTGTGGTCTTCCTCATGATTGAACTTTTGAACTTTTCCTCTCTGCGTGTGCGCTTTTGGTCCTTTGGTGCTTCTCTGAGTACGTCTGTCAGTCTTGATAGGCTTGGAGACAGAGGAGCTTCTTTATCTGGGTTCTTTCCTTCTTCTGGTATTGTTCTTTATGCAAGAAGCTTCAGAAATTTGCATTTTCCTATGCCCTTTCTATTAGGCAGAGGTTTCTTAAGCAAAAGGTTGAAAATTCAACAGATAACTCTACAAGCTAAACTAGAAATGCTTAATTCATTTTGTTAAACCAACGCTAAAAATCTCTATTTCACCTCGAGAGCTGTCAAAGAGCAGAAAGCAGCTGAGATGCTGAAAAGCAGCAAAGCTGAACAGCCTGCCTCAGCTTCAGCAATGTGTGTAATTGACTGAAGGCGAAAAACCAAGCAGCAGAGCAGCGGGCTTCTGGGCGCACTGAAGGCAATTGCAAGAATCCAGCAGCTGCTCCTCGCCAAGCACAGGCAGCTGCCTGTGTTCTTGCTTCTTGACCAACTCACAGTTGCCCTTCTTTTCAGCAGCTGCCACCGTGTTCTCTGCATCTCGGAGCCTCTGGGGAGCAACAAGAATTTCCAAGGAGGGATGCATGACGACTATGTCAAAACCCAGGAAAGTTGTCCTGGAACACCTCCCATTGGAATGCCAAGAGTGAATTCAAGAGGCAGGAGAGCGGCAGCCACCGTCCTGCAGCTGTCTGCGAGTTTCGCACACAAGCCGGCTTCTTCGCGGCTTCGTTCTTCGCCTCTTGCAAGCTACCGCGATCTCCGGCTGCCGGAGGCGAAGAAGCGGCTACTTCGCGCACAGATCACTGGAGCGGCAGCGGTGCGCTCCGAAGCGCCGCTTTTGCCGAAAGACGCCGGGAAGCGGCACTTGCTTTCGGCCAGCTGCGGAGCTGCGTATTCTGCCTCTCTAGTCGCCTACATCTTAGCGAAAAGCTTTTCCGCTCCAGTTCTCAAGGAGAAAGTGTACCAGCACTGCTCACTTAGCCCGACCTTGCCAGGAAATGAGATTTGCTGCACATTCCAAGGACACTTCATTTTCCTGGGCAAGCTGCAACCTGCTGGCAGATGGCCGTGCTCTCTGCCCACTCCTGCCCAGTTCTTGGTACTAGCGGGCACGTTGCAGCCTGGCGAAGGCAAGAAACCTCGAGAGCTGTCACAGAGCAGGAGGGCAGCTGAGATGCTGAAAAGCAGCAAAGCTGAACAGCCTGCCTCAGCTTCAGCAATGTGTGTAATTGACTGAAGGCGAAAAACCAAGCAGCAGAGCAGCGGGCTTCTGTGCGCACTGAAGGCAATTGCAAGAATCCAGCAGCTGCTCCTCGCCAAGCACAGGCAGCTGCCTGTGTTCTTGCTTCTTGACCAACTCACAGTTGCCCTTCTTTTCAGCAGCTGCCACCGTGTTCTCTGCATCTTGGAGCCTCTAGGGAGCAACAAGAATTTCCAAGGAGGGATGCATGACGACTATGTCAAAACCCAGGAAAGTTGTCCTGGAACACCTCCCATTGGAATGCCAAGAGTGAATTCAAGAGGCAGGAGAGCGGCAGCCACCGTCCTGCAGCTGTCTGCGAGTTTCGCACACAAGCCGGCTTCTTCGCGGCTTCGTTCTTCGCCTCTTGTAAGCTACCATGATCTCCGGCTGCCGGAGGCGAAGAAGCGGCTACTTCGCGCACAGATCACTGGAGCGGCAGCGATGCGCTCCGAAGCGCCGCTTTTGCCGAAAGACGCCGGGAAGCGGCACTTGCTTTCGGCCAGCTGCGGAGCTGCGTATTCTGCCTCTCTAGTCGCCTACATCTTAGCGAAAAGCTTTTCCGCTCCAGTTCTCAAGGAGAAAGTGTACCAGCACTGCTCACTTAGCCCGACCTTGCCAGGAAATGAGATTTGCTGCACATTCCAAGGACACTTCATTTTCCTGGGCAAGCTGCAACCTGCTGGCAGATGGCCGTGCTCTCTGCCCACTCCTGCCCAGTTCTTGCTACTAGCGGGCACGTTGCAGCCTGGCGAAGGCAAGAAACCTGGAGAGCTGTCACAGAGCAGAAAGGCAGCTGAGATGCTGAAAAGCAGCAAAGCTGAACTGCCTGCCTCAACTTCAGCAGTGTGTAATTGACTGAAGGCGAAAAACCAAGCAGCAGAGCAGCGGGCTTCTGTGCGCACTGAAGGCAATTGCAAGAATCCAGCAGCTGCTCCTCGCCAAGCACAGGCAGCTGCCTGTGTTCTTGCTTCTTGACCAACTCACAGTTGCCCTTCTTTTCAGCAGCTGCCACCGTGTTCTCTGCATCTCGGAGCCTCTGGGGAGCAACAAGAATTTCCAAGGAGGGATGCATGAAAACTAAAATAAAAACTCAGGAAGGTTGTCCTGGAACACCGCCCATTGGCATGCCAGAAGTGAATTCAAGAGGCAGGAGAGCGGCAGCCACCGTCCTGCGGCTGTCTGCGAGTTTCGCACACAAGCCGGCTTCTTCGCGGCTTCGTTCTTCGCCTCTTGTAAGCTACCGCGATCTCCGGCTGCCGGAGGCGAAGAAGCCGCTACTTCGCGCACAGATCACTGGAGCGGCAGCGATGCGCTCCGGAGAGCCGCTTTTGCCGAAAGACGCCGGGAAGCGGCACTTGCTTTCGGCCAGCTGCGGAGCTGCGTATTCTGCCTCTCTAGTCGCCTACATCTTAGCGAAAAGCTTTTCCGCTCCAGTTCTCAAGGAGAAAGTGTACCAGCACTGCTCACTTAGTCCGACCTTGCCAGGAAATGAGATTTGCTGCACATTCCAAGGACACTTCATTTTCCTGGGCAAGCTGCAACCTGCTGGCAGATGGCCGTGCTCTCTGCCCACTCCTGCCCAGTTCTTGGTACTAGCGGGCACGTTGCAGCCTGGCGAAGGCAAGAAACCTCGAGAGCTGTCACAGAGCAGAAAGGCAGCTGAGATGATGAAAAGCAGCAAAGCTGAACAGCCTGCCTCAACTTCAGCAGTGTGTAATTGACTGAAGGCGAAAAACCAAGCAGCAGAGCAGCGGGCTTCTGTGCGCACTGAAGGCAATTGCAAGAATCCAGCAGCTGCTCCTCGCCAAGCACAGGCAGCTGCCTGTGTTCTTGCTTCTTGACCAACTCACAGTTGCCCTTCTTTTCAGCAGCTGCCACCGTGTTCTCTGCATCTCGGAGCCTCTGGGGAGCAACAAGAATTTCCAAGGAGGGATGCATGACGACTATGTCAAAACCCAGGAAAGTTGTCCTGGAACACATCCCATTGGAATGCCAAGAGTGAATTCAAGAGGCAGGAGATCGGCAGCCACCGTCCTGCAGCTGTCTGCGAGTTTCGCACACAAGCCGGCTTCTTCGCGGCTTCGTTCTTCGCCTCTTGCAAGCTACCGCGATCTCCGGCTGCCGGAGGCGAAGAAGCCGTTACTTCGCGCACAGATCACTGGAGCGGCAGCGGTGCGCTCCGAAGCGCCGCTTTTGCCGAAAGACGCCGGCAAGCGGCACTTGCTTTCGGCCAGCTGCGGAGCTGCGTATTCTGCCTCTCTAGTCGCCTACATCTTAGCGAAAAGCTTTTCCGCTCCAGTTCTCAAGGAGAAAGTGTACCAGCACTGCTCACTTAGCCCGACCTTGCCAGGAAATGAGATTTGCTGCACATTCCAAGGACACTTCATTTTCCTGGGCAAGCTGCAACCTGCTGGCAGATGGCCGTGCTCTCTGCCCACTCCTGCCCAGTTCTTGGTACTAGCGGGCACGTTGCAGCCTGGCAAGGGCAAGAAACCTGGAGAGCTGTCACAGAGCAGAAAGGCAGCTGAGATGCTGAAAAGCAGCAAAGCTGAACTGCCTGCCTCAACTTCAGCAGTGTGTAATTGACTGAAGGCGAAAAACCAAGCAGCAGAGCAGCGGGCTTCTGTGTGCACTGAAGGCAATTGCAAGAATCCAGCAGCTGCTCCTTGCCAAGCACAGGCAGCTGCCTGTGTTCTTGCTTCTTGACCAACTCACAGTTGCCCTTCTTTTCAGCAGCTGCCACCGTGTTCTCTGCATCTCGGAGCCTCTGGGGAGCAACAAGAATTTCCAAGGAGGGATGCATGAAAACTAAAATAAAAACTCAGGAAGGTTGTCCTGGAACACCTCCCATTGGCATGCCAGAAGTGAATTCAAGAGGCAGGAGAGCGGCAGCCACCGTCCTGCAGCTGTCTGCGAGTTTCGCACACAAGCCGGCTTCTTCGCGGCTTCGTTCTTCGCCTCTTGCAAGCTACCGCGATCTCCGGCTGCCGGAGGCGAAGAAGCCGTTACTTCGCGCACAGATCACTGGAGCGGCAGCGGTGCGCTCCGAAGCGCCGCTTTTGCCGAAAGACGCCGGCAAGCGGCACTTGCTTTCGGCCAGCTGCGGAGCTGCGTATTCTGCCTCTCTAGTCGCCTACATCTTAGCGAAAAGCTTTTCCGCTCCAGTTCTCAAGGAGAAAGTGTACCAGCACTGCTCACTTAGCCCGACCTTGCCAGGAAATGAGATTTGCTGCACATTCCAAGGACACTTCATTTTCCTGGGCAAGCTGCAACCTGCTGGCAGATGGCCGTGCTCTCTGCCCACTCCTGCCCAGTTCTTGGTACTAGCGGGCACGTTGCAGCCTGGCGAAGGCAAGAAACCTCGATAACTGTCACACAGCAGAAGGGCAGCTGAGATGCTGAAAAGCAGCAAACCTGAACTGCCTGCCTCAGCTTCAGCAGTGTGTAATTGACTGAAGGCGAAAAACCAAGCAGCAGAGCAGCGGGCTTCTGTGCGCACTGAAGGCAATTGCAAGAATCCAGCAGCCTGTCCTTGCCAAGCACAGGCAGCTGCCTGTGTTCTTGCTTCTTGACCAACTCACAGTTGCTCTTCTTTTCAGCAGCTGCCACTGTGTTCTCTGCATCTCGGAGCCTCTGGGGAGCAACAAGAGTTTCCAAGGAGGGATGCATGAAAGCTAAAATAAAAACTCAGGAAGGTTGTCCTGGAACACCTCCCATTGGCATGCCAAGAGTGAATTCAAGAGGCAGGAGAGCGGCAGCCACCGTCCTGCAGCTGTCTGCGAGTTTCGCACACAAGCCGGCTTCTTCGCGGCTTCGTTCTTCGCCTCTTGTAAGCTACCGCGATCTCCGGCTGCCGGAGGCGAAGAAGCCGTTACTTCGCGCACAGATCACTGGAGCGGCAGCGGTGCGCTCCGAAGCGCCGCTTTTGCCGAAAGACGCCGGGAAGCGGCACTTGCTTTCGGCCAGCTGCGGAGCTGCGTATTCTGCCTCTCTAGTCGCCTACATCTTAGCGAAAAGCTTTTCTGTTCCAGTTCTCAAGGAGAAAGTGTACCAGCACTGCTCACTTAGCCCGACCTTGCCAGAAAATAAGATTTGCTGCACATTCCAAGGACACTTCATTTTCCTGGGCAAGCTGCAACCTGCTGGCAGATGGCCGTGCTCTCTGCCCACTCCTGCCCAGTTCTTGCTACTAGCGGGCACGTTGCAGCCTGGCGAAGGCAAGAAACCTGGAGAGCTGTCACAGAGCAGAAGGGCAGCTGAGATGCTGAAAAGCAGCAAAGCTGAACTGCCTGCCTCAACTTCAGCAGTGTGTAATTGACTGAAGGCGAAAAACCAAGCAGCAGAGCAGCGGGCTTCTGTGCGCACTGAAGGCAATTGCAAGAATGCAGCAGCCTGTCCTTGCCAAGCACAGGCAGCTGCCTGTGTTCTTGCTTCTTGACCAACTCACAGTTGCCCTTCTTTTCAGCAGCTGCCACCGTGTTCTCTGCATCTCGGAGCCTCTGGGGAGCAACAAGAATTTCCAAGGAGGGATGCATGACGACTATGTCAAAACCCAGGAAAGTTGTCCTGGAACACCTCCCATTGGCATGCCAGAAGTGAATTCAAGAGGCAGGAGAGCGGCAGCCACCGTCCTGCGGCTGTGTGCGAGCTTCGCACACAAACCGGCTTCTTCGCGGCTTCGTTCTTCGCCTCTTGCAAGCTACCGCGATCTCCGGCTGCCGGAGGCGAAGAAGCCGCTACTTCGCGCACAGATCACTGGAGCGGCAGCGGTGCGCTCCGAAGCGCCGCTTTTGCCGAAAGACGCCGGGAAGCGGCACTTGCTTTCGGCCAGCTGCGGAGCTGCGTATTCTGCCTCTCTAGTCGCCTACATCTTAGCGAAAAGCTTTTCCGCTCCAGTTCTCAAGGAGAAAGTGTACCAGCACTGCTCACTTAGCCCGACCTTGCCAGAAAATAAGATTTGCTGCACATTCCAAGGACACTTCATTTTCCTGGGCAAGCTGCAACCTGCTGGCAGATGGCCGTGCTCTCTGCCCACTCCTGCCCAGCTCTGGGTAGTAGCGGGCACGTTGCAGCCTGGCGAAGGCAAGAAACCTCTGAAACGATACGCGGAATAAATCAATAGACTCCATAACCTGGGGTAGTTATGAAGTGGGTATGTATGTCAGCGCCCGGCACAAGTGAGATAGCTCTCCAAAACTTGTGCCCCGAGCCTCAGTCTGACCCACACTTTTATTCTTAAAGTCGTTCCATATGCAAAACATTGCACAACTTTTTCATGCATATTCAACCCCTGGCCCCGCCTGTCCTCGCTTCTCATGCTAAGTAAGTCCACGTCCTTCTGGGCATGCGTGGTTTGCTGTGGTGGTCGTACGGGGGTCTCTTGGTGGTCCTGAGGCTGACGATTGTGGTCTTCCTCATGATTGAACTTTTGAACTTTTCCTCTCTGCGCGTGCGCTTTTGGTCCTTTGGTGCTTCTCTGAGTACGTCTGTCAGTCTTGATAGGCTTGGAGACAGAGGAGCTTCTTTATCTGGGTTCTTTCCTTCTTCTGGTATTGTTCTTTATGCAAGAAGCTTCAGAAATTTGCATTTTCCTATGCCCTTTGTACTAGGCAGAGGTTTCTTAAGTAAAAGGTTGAAAATTCAACACATAACTCTACAAGCTAAATTAGAAATGCTTCATTCATTTTGTTAACCTAACTCTAAAAATCTCTGCTTCAGTCCCCCCTTTTCTTAAAATAGAGTAAATTCTTTTACTACAGGGGTCTTGATTTAAATTCTGATCTACTATCATGACCGTCCTCTTTCAGTAAGATTCTAGGAGTTCTAGAGAGTGATGTCAGACTGGCCATGTGTTTTAACATCCTCGAATTCTACATGAGTGTTAAAGTAGACATCATTAAACTTACAGTAACTAAAATTAATAGAATTGTAATTGGGTGACATAAAGTGTTCTAAACAGCGTATTTCACTAGTTATGACTTGTGTTTATTAGCTAGTGATTGGTGCTGGATACACCAAGTTAAGAGACTTAACATACAGGAGGTTAGTGACATGTCTTGGGTAGACATTCTCTTTCGCACCCCATATGGTTTTTCATAAAGCAAGTCAAAGTGGTTTAGCTTTTCTTTAGTCTTGGGTTTGGTTCGGATCTGCAGTAGTGCTAATGGGAGGGATTGAGTCCATGACAAATTAGCTTCTTGTCCCAATTGTACAATTTGTTGTTTGATCAAATGGTTCATTTTTTTTACCTGACCACTTGATTGTGGGTTATATGGGGTGTGAAGTTCTCAGTCTATGTTCAAGTATTGGCTAACTTGTTGCACTAATTTTACGATAAAATGTGGTCCTCTATTTGAGGAGATTGTGGCCAGGACTCTAAAGCGTGGTATGTTTTCTTGTACCAATACCTTAGTTACTTCTTGAGCTTTAGAAGTCCTGGTGGGGAATGCTTCTGGCCATCCTGAAAAGGTATCTGTTAGCACCAGTAAAAACTTATACCCCCCTTTTCTTGGCAATTCTGTACAATCTATCTGCCATTGCTGCTCCGGCCCATGACCCTTCCTAATCTGGCTAAGCTTTGGTTTGGGAGTATTTTTGGGGTTGGTCTGGAGGCAAAGGTCACATTGTCGAGTTGTAAATGTCTAGTTATGCTAGAGCATCAATACCCCAATGGTTTTCTGGTGTTCTTCCTTTATTAGGGACCATCAGAAATAGGAGGGTAGAAGTAATTTTCCTTCTATGGTGGCCCATCCCTCTTGGTTATAGTCTCCTTTTTGCTCATAGATTAATTTTTTTTCTGGTTTGTTGTATCTTGGCTTACCTTTAGGGGAAATTTGCCCGTCTTGCTGCTTCTTTTGCTTCCCTATCTGCCAGCTCGTTTCCTTCTTCCAATTCTGAGTTGATCTTCTGATGTGCCTTAATGTGCATGATCGCTACTTTCTCTGGCAACTGGACTGCTTCTAGAAGTCGCAGTACTTCTGATGCATCTTTAATATTTTTCCCTTGAGAGTTCAGCAGTCCTCTCTCTTTCTAAATGGCTCTGTGAGCATGCACTACTCCAAATGCATACTTCGAGTCCGTGTATATGTTTATTTCTTTCCCTCTTGCCAATTCTAGGGCCCGAGTTAGAGCAATTATCTCGGCCTTCTGTGCAGAGGTATTTGTTGGCAGGGGCCCAGATGATATTACTTCCTTGCACGTTGGAACTGCCTACCCGGCGTGCCGTTTTCCACTGATGATATAACTGCTTCCATCAGTAAACGAGACTTCTGCATTCTCCAGAGGGGTGTCCTTCAAGTCAGGGCAGCTGGAGTAGGTGGCTTCAATGGTCTCCAGGCAGTCATGTTCCACTGGTTCCCCTTGGTTTCTACTGAGGAAGGAGGCTGGATTGACAATGTTAGCCACTACTATCTCTACATCATCTTGCTCCGCTATGATAGCTTGGTATCTCAGGAGCCGTTGTGGGGAAAGCCAATGCCCACCTTTTACCTCTAGCACTGCAGACACTGTGTGAGACACTAGCACAGTTCTTTTCTGGCCTAGGGTGAATTTGTGTGCCTCTTGGATGTTCAGTACGACTGCTGCAACAGCTCTGAGGCACCCAGGCCACCCTTTAGCTGCTGTATCCAATTGCTTAGAGAAGTAAGCCACTGCTCTCCGATATGGGCCCAGGTCCTGTGCTAGTATTCCTAAGGCGATTCCTTGCTTCTCATGGGAGAATAAAAGGAAAGGCTTACTCACGTCCGGCAATCTCAGGGCTGGAGCTGACATGAGGGCTTTTTTCAGCTGGTTGAAAGCTTGCGTAGCTTCCTTTGTCTCTTGGATGTTCCTGCTTTCAGTTGCAATCAGTTCATAGAAGGGCTTAACAAACAGTCCATAGTTATAGATCCATAACCTGCACCACCCTGTCATCCTCAGGAAAGTTCGTAGTTCCTTTACAGTCTGAGGTTTTGGGCTCTGGCATATTGCCTCCTTCCGGCTTTGGCCCAAGGTACGTTGTCTAGCACTGACTTCGTAGCCCAGATAAGTTACTTTCTGTTTTACTACTTGGGCTTTTTTCTTTGATACTCGGTACCCTTGGAGCCCCAAAAAGTTCAAGAGGCTTATCGTCCAGGCCGTGCATGCTTCCCTTGTCCGTGTGGCTATCAGGATGTCATCTACGTACTCTAGCAACTTCCCTTCCTCTGGAGGGGCTTCTCAGGTCTCTAATTCTTTTGCAAGTTGTTCTCCAAACAAAGTGGGCGAGTTTTTGAATCCTTGTGGGAGTCTGGTCCATGTCAGTTGAGTTCTTGGCCCGCTCTTAGGATTTTCCCATTCAAATGCAAAAATTTTCTGGCTTCGTGGATAGGAAGGCAAAAGAAGGCATCTTTTCAATCTAAAACGGTAAACCAAGTTAGCTCGGCTGTTAAGCAAGTTAATAACGTGTAGGGATTGGCCACGACAGGATACAGATCCTCAGTGACCTTGTTTATGGCCCGCAGATCCTGTACTAACCGGTATGACCCATCAGGTTTACCAACTGGTAGGATAGGGGTATTAACACTTACATAACATAAGTTGGAACAAGGTATTATAGACAATATCATGGTCATCAATGGAAGCAATATTTGATTGAACTTTTTAGTTCTGAGGGTTCGTAACTTGTGTTTGTTGGTGACAGCAGGGAAGCACAGTGAGGCTGCTTAACAGGGCAGGATGCATACATATACTTTCCTTCGTCTACATTCACTTAACTTTATTTTACTTACTCTTACACATAACAAAACAACCACAACAACAAGGTACCTTTTCTTTTTCAACACACCTATTACACTTTTAGGTGTCCCTGGCTAGTCCCAGTGTTCTTGGATACCCCTCAATCTAGCTGTGTGGTTCCCAACTCTAGATCCTGTCAGACTTCTCTTCAAACTGGCAAAATTTTTACTCAATCTTGGCTGCTCTCAACAACCCAGCAAACTTAATTCTGGGTGCTCTTGCAATGTTAATCCCTCAACCCAGCAGGTTTGACTTAACCCTGGATGCTCTTGGAACATTAATCCCTCAATCCAGCAGGTTTGAATCAACCCTGGATGCTCTTGGAATATTAATCCCTCAATCCAGCAGGTTTGATCTTGGATGTTCTTGGGCATTCTTATCCCTCAATCCAGCAGAATTTTTAGGGGCCCCTCCTACACATTTTACCTTTTATTTTTCCCCAATAGATTATGCCAAGAAAACCCTCTTTTTACCTTTTAATTCATTTTTTTTTTCTAATTAATTACCTTTTACTCCCCCCCCCCCCCCCCCCCCCCCACTAAGGGGTCCCACTCTTTCTCTGAGACCCAGTCCCAGGGGGGGTTCTCTCACTCTTTTTATTACTCGCTTCGTCTCTTTACTGGCCGCTTTTCTCGCGAAAAAGACGGAAACGCAGCATGGGAGACTGTCGCTCTCGCTTAGCAGGTCTGGGGTAACCAGCCCGCCTCTGTCACGATCCGCTTATGGCGGGGTGTCGTGATGGTTCTTTTCACCCATCCCAAAAGTGCAACAAAGGCAAACAACAAGGGACTATCAGTTAATCACAACAAATGCACCTTTAGTAGGGGCCAAAACAGTAAACGCGATAGTGGGGATCTGAAAGGAGATAAAAGGTTAGAGAGAGAAGAGGGATATGGGAATAGCTACCAACACAGGCGAGATCCTCAGTGCTCCGGACGATGGGGATCCGTCTGTCGTGTCGGGGGAGTCTTCGAAGTTCTGGTCGACTCGGGGCTCCAGTTATAGTCCACAGAGGAGAGAGGGGGGGAACAAGTGTAATAATGAAAGTCCATTGTAATCGCCCCGAGGGAACGGGTGAGTCCACAGAAACCACCAAAGCAAGACGAATCCAATGAAGAATAAGTCCATTTGAATCACTGAAGGGAAACAGGTCATGTCATTAGTGGTCAGAGCACCAATTTCCCCTCCTCCCTATAGCAGGGGTCTCAGTCTCAGTCCTTGGGAGGAGGGTTCTCATTCTTTCTTTGTCACAGTGGTAACGAGGCAGATGAGGGGTCTTCAATGAAGGACCGCGAGAGTCACCCCAAAAGTTCATTTGGCTTAAGAACGGAGATTAGAAGCAGGCCGCGCATCAGGCTGTCCCGTGCTGGCTCCATGTCAGGTCTTTGCCAAGTCCTTGCCAACTCCTTGCCAAGTTCTTACCAGGCCTTGTTGGGAACAGCCAGCATGACGGTTCAGTGGTCCCACCTGTGCTGTGTCCTGTTCTAAGCCGGAACTGCAGTGGGGGAAGGGATTCTTTCTTGTGGCAATCGGAAGGCAGAATGGAAAATGAGGGGCTTCTGACGGGCTCTTACACCACCCCGTGACTGACGATTGCCCTCGAAAGATCTTCATCAGCAGGATTCCATGGTGTCGTCGTGGAGTCTTCAGGACTCGTCAAGTGTTGGCAGCACGTCCCAGGGAAAAGAGAAGAGGAAAAGGGAAAGAAAGAGAAAACAGGAAAACTAAAACAATCACAACATATTAGTAATCACAACAAATTATAATTAAACAATAAGCAAAATACAATTAGTAAATCAATAATAGTTATTTAAATAATAATCAATATGAATCAATTAAACAATAAATTGATCAAATAATAAACCAGTATCATCAATATTAAACAGTAAAGTAATAAACCTAGTATAATCGATATTACTCAGTACAATTTTATAAACAATAAACAAAAATAATTAAAACAGTGATTAGAACAAATCATAAAAGAAAATGATGTAAAACATATCTTCTAACCTTATCATCTTCTTGTGTCTACTGTCCTGGGAACATCTCTAGTGTAAAGGATGTCGGCCAAGTGGTGTGCATTAATTATAGATGTTAATTTTGTTAATCGTTTCATCATTCTCCAATTTACAATAAGCAAGATTACTGATAAAACAAAACCAATCATAACTAAAATCAGAAGAACAACAATGGGATGACACAATTTGTTCAGGATACCGGTGGCGGTGGGTGACCACCCGAAAAGGGTATCCCACCACTTGTGCTCGGCATCACTTTTCACCCTTTCTACAACACGATGTATTTCTTGCACATGATGATGAACAGTTATCAGAGTTTTCTGTCCATTCCCCTTGATTTTTCCTAGGATCTCTATTAGATCTTGATGAAGTAATAATTGCTTTACCAGAGAAAGGTTCATCCCAATGGGAGTAGGCAGTAGCTTGTGAATCAACGTGAGATTGGATTCTAAAAGTTCATGTGAAGTAACTGGAGCTACAAAAGAAAAATCACATCCTGCAATTTTACTAAAGTTGCAAGCACAAAAATTGGAATGATTTTTAGTAGCTACTACTGTACTTTCTATAAACACAGTATCCCAAGCGGTTCTGAAGCAGGCACACCCATTGTCTGTATATACAAGGACTGTTTCAGAAGTCTCGTTAGGATGACTATCAAAATGACAGCTATTTTGTTCTGTGTCCAGACAAATATCTTGAGCTACAATTGCATTACCTTCACAGATAAACCCTAGTTGTTCTCAGATGGTACAGGACTCTAAATTGACAGTTTGCCATTTGTCATCAATTTGACGGGCCCATTCTCTATGTTCAGAAGGATAGAAAGTGGGTCCATCATGATTTAATCCTAGTGCAATGATAGGGAATATCAAATGCACCGAGGCATTTCTTATGGTCAACGCAAATGCTGTGGCTGTGTTTGTGTTAGGGTCATAGGTAAAATTCACTAAATTCCACCAGGATTGGAAATCTCTTTCAAAGTCAGTGGCACTGTCCCAGACTATTTTCCTAATTTCAGTAGGAAAAGTGCCTTCTTCACCTTCTCTTCTAATTGAGGCAGCAACTGACTGCATCCATCATTGAGCCTGGATACAGCTAAGAGCTAAGGAAACGTTGCTTTGTGTGGCATTAAGTGCATCAATGATCAATTTGCTATTATTTACATTTATCTTTTCCCAATTTGCTAGAATGTTTGATAGCAACCACTGATGTGTTCCCAAGGCTGATAAGGACGATTGCAGTGGTTGTTGTATTTTGGTTAAATCTTTAGTTGTGGAAGCCAATTTATTCATTCATACTTCTGAATCAATACTATTTAGGATTCCCAATCCTGTTCCCAGAAGACCAGTTATGTCTCTTGGCAGCCGGTTTTTAGGAGGCTTCCACTGTCGCAGCCAGGTTGTCCAAGCCTGAAAAGAGGTCTGCAAAAAGGGTGAACAAGCTGGCTGTATTTCTCAGATATTGTTTTGCATTAGCAATTTGACTTGTTTAAGAGACCATAACAGATTAAACAATATCTGTTGTTGGCCAGTTTTCCTGATTCTATATGGTCCAATTTCAAAAATTTTCGGGCTAAGTGTAACCAGTGGTTGGGTGGTAGGTGTCACAACATTAACATCAAGTCCTACTCCAGTATTTGAATCAATACTTTCAACTTAAAAAACAAAAACAAAAACAAAAACAAAACAAAACAAAAAAAAGTGCTTCAGTATTTTTGGACCAAAACCAAACTACTTCTACAGTTTGTGTTCATGTGAAATTGTGCCAACAATCCTGTACGCTTGGGTGCGTACAAACCTTTTTGTGCTTCAAGAGATCCTTTCACTTTTTCTGCATGCTACCACAATTAGTTCAGACCACGGTCACTCAGCTGGTTTCTGGCCATGGGGTTGTGGTAGGATGCGGAAAAGTATGACCAGTTTTATCATGGATTAGGTGGTCTTCATGTCCCTCGGAGTTCTTCTGAGAAAGTAAACACAACAGAATTCTGCCGCCGAGAGGCAGAAAAGTTAGAATGATGGAATTATCCAGCATGTATTTGTCCAATGCTCTTTCCCTAGAGCACCAGAGGATTCCCATGCATATTTCTTCAGAGGGGGTTTTAGCACAAGTGCTACTAGTCCTATAGTAAGAGAGGTCCACCAGAACAGGTTGGCCAGGGTCATGAGCTGGATTATTAGGATCATTTGGTACAGAGCATAGGAGTCAGTGTAGATGCAGACCAAAGAGGAATTGTGTGCTTCTTGTTGAAAAATACTCCAGACAGCTATCAGCTCCCCACTGTGTGTACTACCTTCTCCCTCTGTAATCATTTGCTCACCAGAGGAAAAGTGGAGGGCTTCTGCCCTAGATTTCCATACTTTTCCTTCCCCTTTAGCAAAAGCATCAGTAAACCAAGAGTTTGCTGATTGTTCGGGGCAGAAAGGAGGGGTTACTTTGATTACAGAGGCAGGTTTGTCCAAGCTCTCCATTTCTTGGATTGCTAAAGTTTTTACAGCTCCTTCTGTCATTGAGAAGAAGTTACAGTAATGTTCAACCTGAGCATACCACTTTCTCACTGAGGCCCTCTGGGCCACCCCGTCAGGAGGGGGAGTCCCACTAGTGACTGTCTTAATAACCTTGAAGGGGCCTCTCAATACAATTGGTTGTTTTTGTGCAATTTTTTCTACTTCTAGGAAAGCTAAGATAACCATCAACAATCCTTTTTCCCAGGTAATGTATCTTTTCTCAGCATCTTTGGAACCTGTTGGAATAAAAACCAACAGGTCTTGTCGGAGCCTCAGGACCCCGCTGCCATATGTGTACTGACAGCCCTGAGGAGGCAAATCCCCATTCCACCTGGAAAGGATCTGTAGGATGGATAGGGCCCAGTGCTTGATGAGCTGTTGCTTCAAAAATCAGCAATTGCAATGCTGACTCCTGAGAAAGACTCCAATCCCATTTCACCCCTTTCCTCAACAAGTCATAAAGGGGAACAAATGGGTCGTTCCAGTGACTAGGAAATCTATCTGGTCTTTCTACAGGAGATACAGCTGCTATCGTTTTTGGAAGGAGAATTGCTGTAGGTTTGAGTGATTCTGGAAGCCCACAAATTCAAGGGGTCATTATCTTGGGCTTCACAGGTAATTGCATCAGGGATTCAAAGCCAGGAATTCATTTCTTTTTGTGAGTCATTTGCAGGCAAGCAGCTTTGTGCACATTTTCCAAGAGCTGGTCGGGGGTACTAATTCTAGCTATGGGATCTCCCCTTTCCAAGGGGCTTGTTCCCCCGGCCCAAAAAGCTGCACGCTGTGTCAGGGACCATGTGTCACCTTTCTCTCCTGTTGTTAAGAAGACACCATGTCCCCAATACCCACTGGCTTCCTGTTCAGTTAATTGAATTTGACCACCACCAGTGAGGGACACCCGGAAAACATATTCTGTTTCTGATTCATGTGGAGGCTGTCCCTATTCCCTTTTAAGCTTAGCTAGCTCGGTGGCAGTGTTTACTTGTGATGGTATGTGTTTGGTTGTGATGTGAGGTTCCAGATCATCATCACTGAGATAGTTCTACTCTGTTTTAATCAAGGGTCTCAAGTGATGGCAGCAATGTTCCCCACAATTACTTGCTGCTTCAAGTTCTTGATGAGGATAGATTTGTTTAATGTGAGGAGTTTCCTTCTCCTCAAGCTCTGTAGAGGAATCAGCATGATGTGATTTGTTAATATGTTCCTCTGTTAAGGCAGCTCGCAATGCATAGATCACATTTTTTGCTTCATAGAACTGGTTTTGCAAAATTTCAACTAGATTTTGAAGGGAGTCTATTATAGCATGTTCCTCACTTCTTCGCTGGAAGCCATTTTCTATAGCTGCCATAAGACAAGCTCCCAAAACTGAGCAGAAGATAGTTTTATTTTTGCCCAGTTTGAATTTTGTTTCATGTTGTAATGAACACACTCTATCAATAACATTTTCTAAGTTCAACCAATTACTCTGTGCCCATTTTTCTCCTTCTGTAGAAGGTTTGGCATTGTGTTTGGCTAGTAGTGCATAAAATTCAGCTTTAATTTCAAGGCTAAGATTGTCACTCATTTTGTGAAGGGACCAAAACCACGACAGGGAGCTACAAACTTAAGTTCCACAAAACTACACAGCCCTCGCTGTGTCGCCCTTCGCTTCCCTGGCTGGGTGAAAGGACAATAATCTGCCTGGGAGGCTCTGCTTAGTTGCTTCAAGTTGTCCCTTCCTTCCCAGACCACATACACACAACAACAACAAAACAACAGTCTCCCGCCTTTTGCACGAAGGGATCCTTTATGAATTTCCAAAGACAGTATGGGTGCCTTTTCAGCTGCAACCCTTCTGTCTAGACAGAAATCCTGTCCGTGACGCCAATTTTAATGTCACGATCCGTTTCTTGCGGGGTGTCGTGATGGTTCTTTTCACCCATCCCAAAAGTGCAACAAAGGCAAACAACAAGGGACTATCAGTTAATCACAACAAATGCACCTTTAGTAGGGGCCAAAACAGTAAACGCGATAGTGGGGATCTGAAAGGAGATAAAAGGTTAGAGAGAGAAGAGGGCTATGGGAATAGCTACCAACACAGGCGAGATCCTCAGTGCTCCGGACGATGGGGATCCGTCTGTCGTGTCGGGGGAGTCTTCGAAGTTCTGGTCGACTCGGGGCTCCAATTATAGTCCACAGAGGAGAGAGGGGGGGAACAAGTGTAATAATGAAAGTCCATTGTAATTGCCCCGAGGGAACGGGTGAGTCCACAGAAACCACCAAAGCAAGACGAATCCAATGAAGAATAAGTCCATTTGAATCACTGAAGGGAAACAGGTCATGTCATTAGTGGTCAGAGCACCAATTTCCCCTCCTCCCTATAGCAGGGGTCTCAGTCTCAGTCCTTGGGAGGAGGGTTCTCATTCTTTCTTTGTCACAGTGGTAACGAGGCAGATGAGGGGTCTTCAATGAAGGACCGCGAGAGTCACCCCAAAAGTTCATTTGGCTTAAGAACGGAGATTAGAAGCAGGCCGCGCATCAGGCTGTCCCGTGCTGGCTCCATGTCAGGTCTTTGCCAAGTCCTTGCCAACTCCTTGCCAAGTTCTTACCAGGCCTTGTTGGGAACAGCCAGCATGACGGTTCAGTGGTCCCACCTGTGCTGTGTCCTGTTCTAAGCCGGAACTACAGTGGGGGAAGGGATTCTTTCTTGTGGCAATCGGAAGGCAGAATGGAAAATGAGGGGCTTCAGACGGGCTCTTACAGCCTCTCATTCACACACATTCATCCCCCCTTTATTCGCCCTGTAATGCAAAGGATCTCCCAGTTGCCGAGCCGTGGGGGCTTTTAGCCACTCGGCACGAAGCTCGGATAGCTGGTACATCTGAGGGTCCACCAGAAGAACGGGAGGGACACTCGGGCTGCTGAAATCCTGCTCGTTGATTGAAGGGTCGCAGAAGGGGCAAACAGGGAGACAACGAAGCAGAAGGGAGGCAGATTCCGAGAGCCCCGAAGGGCGGGCTGAGGATTCTTTTACTGCGTAGGGGTAGGAGGGTTTAGCATTCGAGGGTACAATCGGGAGAAGGCTAAAGGGAGGGGAAATATAACATTAACCAGTGGGGAAAAGGGAAAGGAGTGTTCTTGGTGGAAGAACCAAAGGGAAAACGTGGAACAGAGAAGATTCTAGGCTAAGGGGCAGACTTGAACAATAACTGACAGGACAGGGGGAGGGTACAATTCTCTTCCAAAAGGGGGTGGAGAACTCATACAACTGCTGTTTCCCATGGCAACCCTAGACTGCCTTCCCCAACCCCTCCTCCTGCACCAGTGACAGCTTTTAACACTGAAGGGCAGTGCTATTGTATAACAAACACTTAACTCTTAGCCCAGCCGGGCTCGCCGGCTACTTTTGCAAGCT
Organism: Vidua macroura; assembly: GCF_024509145.1. Taxonomy (NCBI): domain Eukaryota; kingdom Metazoa; phylum Chordata; class Aves; order Passeriformes; family Viduidae; genus Vidua; species Vidua macroura. Next base: position 5,558,408 of record NC_071582.1, read on the forward strand.
TTTTACCAACTAGCGATGCTTGTAAGCGGTGCTTGTAACTCCTAGCTTGTACCACGCTCCCACTAGCTGCGCTATCAGCTAGCGGCGTTCAAAGCAGCTCCTCAAACCGCGGCTTGTGCCCGCGCGCCCCGCTGCGCTATCAGCTGGGCCGCGCCTAAAGCACCTTTGCAAGCCCCGACTTAAGCCCCGCGCCGCACTCCCCCAGCTCGCCAGAGACAGCCCGTGCCACGCATGCGCACCACCCGCTCTATCGGGTAGAGTGCACACTACCCGCACGATCAGGTAGTGTGGGCTGAGAGCTGCCCTGCGCATGCGCTCTCTAGCACCACCGCGCCGCCTCTCTGTATCTTAGCAAGGCCGCACCGCGCTTCACCGTTCCACTCACACATACACACACACGCACAAGCACGCACGTCCGGACGTAACAGACACACTACACTGCAATCGGGACACACACCACACACTGAAATCGCGATTTCGCCCTCCCCGAGCCGCGCTATCAGCTGGGGAGGTCCTCCCGCCGCCGGCCTCTCCCCCGATGGCGGTCTGCTTGCAAGCCCCTAGGCAAACCTGCGCGCAAAAACATCTTTTTGCGACTTATCAGTGCCAACCGTAAGAAAATAAATTAACACATACCGCTTTCATCCGCTAGTCGACGGGCCGTGGTCTGCTCCCCGCAGTGTACAGCCGAGGCGCAGAGTCCCTCCGGGGAAAAGCCCTGTGGCGCCTGAGGGTGTCTGCTCCCAACCGGACCTGCGGGTGAGCAGAGCAGTCCCTTCGTGGTCGCCAACTGAAACGATACGCGGAAGAAATCAATAGACTCCATAACCTGGGGTAGTTATGAAGTGGGTATGCATGTCAGCGCCCGGCACAAGTGAGATAGCTCTCCAAAACTTGTGCCCCGAGCCTCAGTCTGACCCACACTTTTATTCTTAAAGACGTTCCATATGCAAAACATTGCACAACTTTTTCATGCATATTCAACCCCTGGCCCCGCCTGTCCTCGCTTCTCATGCTAAGTAAGTCCACGCCCTTCTGGGCATGCGTGGTTTGCTGTGGTGGTCGTACGGGGGTCTCTTGGTGGTCCTGAGGCTGAAAATTGTGGTCTTCCTCATGATTGAACTTTTGAACTTTTCCTCTCTGCGTGTGCGCTTTTGGTCCTTTGGTGCTTCTCTGAGTACGTCTGTCAGTCTTGATAGGCTTGGAGACAGAGGAGCTTCTTTATCTGGGTTCTTTCCTTCTTCTGGTATTGTTCTTTATGCAAGAAGCTTCAGAAATTTGCATTTTCCTTTGCCCTTTCTATTAGGCAGAGGTTTCTTAAGCAAAAGGTTGAAAATTCAACACATAACTCTACAAGCTAAACTAGAAATGCTTAATTCATTTTGTTAAACCAACGCTAAAAATCTCTATTTCACCTCGAGAGCTGTCAAAGAGCAGAAAGCAGCTGAGATGCTGAAAAGCAGCAAAGCTGAACTGCCTGCCTCAACTTCAGCAGTGTGTAATTGACTGAAGGCGAAAAACCAAGCAGCAGAGCAGCGGGCTTCTGTGCGCACTGAAGGCAATTGCAAGAATCCAGCAGCTGCTCCTCGCCAAGCACAGGCAGCTGCCTGTGTTCTTGCTTCTTGACCAACTCACAGTTGCCCTTCTTTTCAGCAGCTGCCACCGTGTTCTCTGCATCTCGGAGCCTCTGGGGAGCAACAGGAATTTCCAAGGAGGGATGCATGAAAACTAAAATAAAAACTCAGGAAGGTTGTCCTGGAGCACCTCCCATTGGCATGCCAGAAGTGAATTCAAGAGGCAGGAGAGCGGCAGCCGCCATCCTGCGGCTGTCTGCGAGTTTCGCACACAAGCCGGCTTCTTCGCGGCTTCGTTCTTCGCCTCTTGTAAGCTACAGCGATCTCCGGCTGCCGGAGGCGAAGAAGCCGTTACTTCGCGCACAGATCACTGGAGCGGCAGCGGTGCGCTCCGAAGCGCCGCTTTTGCCGAAAGACGCCGGGAAGCGGCACTTGCTTTCGGCCAGCTGCGGAGCTGCGTATTCTGCCTCTCTAGTCGCCTACATCTTAGCGAAAAGCTTTTCCGTTCCAGTTCTCAAGGAGAAAGTGTACCAGCACTGCTCACTTAGCCCGACCTTGCCAGAAAATAAGATTTGCTGCACATTCGAAGGACACTTCATTTTCCTGGGCAAGCTGCAACCTGCTGGCAGATGGCCGTGCTCTCTGCCCACTCCTGCCCAGTTCTTGCTACTAGCGGGCACGTTGCAGCCTGGCGAAGGCAAGAAACCTGGAGAGCTGTCACAGAGCAGAAAGGCAGCTGAGATGCTGAAAAGCAGCAAAGCTGAACTGCCTGCCTCAACTTCAGCAGTGTGTAATTGACTGAAGGCGAAAAACCAAGCAGCAGAGCAGCGGGCTTCTGTGCGCACTGAAGGCAATTGCAAGAATGCAGCAGCTGCTCCTTGCCAAGCACAGGCAGCTGCCTATGTTCTTGCTTCTTGACCAACTCACAGTTGCCCTTCTTTTCAGCAGCTGCCACCGTGTTCTCTGCATCTCGGAGCCTCTGGGGAGCAACAAGAATTTCCAAGGAGGGATGCATGACGACTATGTCAAAACCCAGGAAAGTTGTCCTGGAACACCTCCCATTGGCATGCCAGAAGTGAATTCAAGAGGCAGGAGAGCGGCAGCCACCGTCCTGCGGCTGTCTGCGAGCTTCGCACACAAGCCGGCTTCTTCGCGGTTTCGTTCTTCGCCTCTTGTAAGCTACCGCGATCTCCGGCTGCCGGAGGCGAAGAAGCCGCTACTTCGCGCACAGATCACTGGAGCGGCAGCGGTGCGCTCCGAAGCGCCGCTTTTGCCGAAAGACGCCGGGAAGCGGCACTTGCTTTCGGCCAGCTGCGGAGCTGCGTATTCTGCCTCTCTAGTCGCCTACATCTTAGCGAAAAGCTTTTCCGCTCCAGTTCTCAAGGAGAAAGTGTACCAGCACTGCTCACTTAGCCCGACCTTGCCAGGAAATAAGATTTGCTGCACATTCCAAGGACACTTCATTTTCCTGGGCAAGCTGCAACCTGCTGGCAGATGGCCGTGCTCTCTGCCCACTCCTGCCCAGCTCTGGGTAGTAGCGGGCACGTTGCAGCCTGGCGAAGGGAAGAAACCTCTGAAACGATACGCGGAATAAATCAATAGACTCCATAACCTGGGGTAGTTATGAAGTGGGTATGTATGTCAGCGCCCGGCACAAGTGAGATAGCTCTCCAAAACTTGTGCCCCGAGCCTCAGTCTGACCCACACTTTTATTCTTAAAGTCGTTCCATATGCAAAACATTGCACAACTTTTTCATGCATATTCAATCCCTGGCCCCGCCTGTCCTCGCTTCTCATGCTAAGTAAGTCCACGTCCTTCTGGGCATGCGTGGTTTGCTGTGGTGGTCGTACGGGGGTCTCTTGGTGGTCCTGAGGCTGACGATTGTGGTCTTCCTCATGATTGAACTTTTGAACTTTTCCTCTCTGCGCGTGCGCTTTTGGTCCTTTGGTGCTTATCTGAGTACGTCTGTCAGTCTTGATAGGCTTGGAGACAGAGGAGCTTCTTTATCTGGGTTCTTTCCTTCTTCTGGTATTGTTCTTTATGCAAGAAGCTTCAGAAATTTGCATTTTCCTATGCCCTTTGTACTAGGCAGAGGTTTCTTAAGTAAAAGGTTGAAAATTCAACACATAACTCTACAAGCTAAATTAGAAATGCTTCATTCATTTTGTTAACCTAACTCTAAAAATCTCTGCTTCAGTCCCCCCTTTTCTTAAAATAGAGTAAATTCTTTTACTACAGGGGTCTTGATTTAAATTCTGATCTACTATCATGACCGTCCTCTTTCAGTAAGATTCTAGGAGTTCTAGAGAGTGATGTCAGACTGGCCATGTGTTTTAACATCCTCGAATTCTACATGAGTGTTAAAGTAGACATCATTAAACTTACAGTAACTAAAATTAATAGAATTGTAATTGGGTGACATAAAGTGTTCTAAACAGCGTATTTCACTAGTTATGACTTGTGTTTATTAGCTAGTGATTGGTGCTGGATACACCAAGTTAAGAGACTTAACATACAGGAGGTTAGTGACATGTCTTGGGTAGACATTCTCTTTCGCACCCCATATGGTTTTTCATAAAGCAAGTCAAAGTGGTTTAGCTTTTCTTTAGTCTTGGGTTTGGTTCGGATCTGCAGTAGTGCTAATGGGAGGGATTGAGTCCATGACAAATTAGCTTCTTGTCCCAATTGTACAATTTGTTGTTTGATCAAATGGTTCATTTTTTTTACCTGACCACTTGATTGTGGGTTATATGGGGTGTGAAGTTCTCAGTCTATGTTCAAGTATTGGCTAACTTGTTGCACTAATTTTACGATAAAATGTGGTCCTCTATTTGAGGAGATTGTGGCCAGGACTCTAAAGCGTGGTATGTTTTCTTGTACCAATACCTTAGTTACTTCTTGAGCTTTAGAAGTCCTGGTGGGGAATGCTTCTGGCCATCCTGAAAAGGTATCTGTTAGCACCAGTAAAAACTTATACCCCCCTTTTCTTGGCAATTCTGTACAATCTATCTGCCATTGCTGCTCCGGCCCATGACCCTTCCTAATCTGGCTAAGCTTTGGTTTGGGAGTATTTTTGGGGTTGGTCTGGAGGCAAAGGTCACATTGTCGAGTTGTAAATGTCTAGTTATGCTAGAGCATCAATACCCCAATGGTTTTCTGGTGTTCTTCCTTTATTAGGGACCATCAGAAATAGGAGGGTAGAAGTAATTTTCCTTCTATGGTGGCCCATCCCTCTTGGTTATAGTCTCCTTTTTGCTCATAGATTAATTTTTTTTCTAGTTTGTTGTATCTTGGCTTACCTTTAGGGGAAATTTGCCCGTCTTGCTGCTTCTTTTGCTTCCCTATCTGCCAGCTCATTTCCTTCTTCCAATTCTGAGTTGATCTTCTGATGTGCCTTAATGTGCATGATCGCTACTTTCTCTGGCAACTGGACTGCTTCTAGAAGTCGCAGTACTTCTGATGCATCTTTAATATTTTTCCCTTGAGAGTTCAGCAGTCCTCTCTCTTTCTAAATGGCTCTGTGAGCATGCACTACTCCAAATGCATACTTCGAGTCCGTGTATATGTTTATTTCTTTCCCTCTTGCCAATTCTAGGGCCCGAGTTAGAGCAATTATCTCGGCCTTCTGTGCAGAGGTATTTGTTGGCAGGGGCCCAGATGATATTACTTCCTTGCACGTTGGAACTGCCTACCCGGCGTGCCGTTTTCCACTGATGATATAACTGCTTCCATCAGTAAACGAGACTTCTGCATTCTCCAGAGGGGTGTCCTTCAAGTCAGGGCAGCTGGAGTAGGTGGCTTCAATGGTCTCCAGGCAGTCATGTTCCACTGGTTCCCCTTGGTTTCTACTGAGGAAGGAGGCTGGATTGACAATGTTAGCCACTACTATCTCTACATCATCTTGCTCCGCTATGATAGCTTGGTATCTCAGGAGCCGTTGTGGGGAAAGCCAATGCCCACCTTTTACCTCTAGCACTGCAGACACTGTGTGAGACACTAGCACAGTTCTTTTCTGGCCTAGGGTGAATTTGTGTGCCTCTTGGATGTTCAGTACGACTGCTGCAACAGCTCTGAGGCACCCAGGCCACCCTTTAGCTGCTGTATCCAATTGCTTAGAGAAGTAAGCCACTGCTCTCCGATATGGGCCCAGGTCCTGTGCTAGTATTCCTAAGGCGATTCCTTGCTTCTCATGGGAGAATAAAAGGAAAGGCTTACTCACGTCCGGCAATCTCAGGGCTGGAGCTGACATGAGGGCTTTTTTCAGCTGGTTGAAAGCTTGCGTAGCTTCCTTTGTCTCTTGGATGTTCCTGCTTTCAGTTGCAATCAGTTCATAGAAGGGCTTAACAAACAGTCCATAGTTATAGATCCATAACCTGCACCACCCTGTCATCCTCAGGAAAGTTCGTAGTTCCTTTACAGTCTGAGGTTTTGGGCTCTGGCATATTGCCTCCTTCCGGCTTTGGCCCAAGGTACGTTGTCTAGCACTGACTTCGTAGCCCAGATAAGTTACTTTCTGTTTTACTACTTGGGCTTTTTTCTTTGATACTCGGTACCCTTGGAGCCCCAAAAAGTTCAAGAGGCTTATCGTCCAGGCCGTGCATGCTTCCCTTGTCCGTGTGGCTATCAGGATGTCATCTACGTACTCTAGCAACTTCCCTTCCTCTGGAGGGGCTTCTCAGGTCTCTAATTCTTTTGCAAGTTGTTCTCCAAACAAAGTGGGCGAGTTTTTGAATCCTTGTGGGAGTCTGGTCCATGTCAGTTGAGTTCTTGGCCCGCTCTTAGGATTTTCCCATTCAAATGCAAAAATTTTCTGGCTTCATGGATAGGAAGGCAAAAGAAGGCATCTTTTCAATCTAAAACGGTAAACCAAGTTAGCTCGGCTGTTAAGCAAGTTAATAACGTGTAGGGATTGGCCACCACAGGATACAGATCCTCAGTGACCTTGTTTATGGCCCGCAGATCCTGTACTAACCGGTATGACCCATCAGGTTTACCAACTGGTAGGATAGGGGTATTAACACTTACATAACATAAGTTGGAACAAGGTATTATAGACAATATCATGGTCATCAATGGAAGCAATATTTGATTGAACTTTTTAGTTCTGAGGGTTCGTAACTTGTGTTTGTTGGTGACAGCAGGGAAGCACAGTGAGGCTGCTTAACAGGGCAGGATGCATACATATACTTTCCTTCGTCTACATTCACTTAACTTTATTTTACTTACTCTTACACATAACAAAACAACCACAACAACAAGGTACCTTTTCTTTTTCAACACACCTATTACACTTTTAGGTGTCCCTGGCTAGTCCCAGTGTTCTTGGATACCCCTCAATCTAGCTGTGTGGTTCCCAACTCTAGATCCTGTCAGACTTCTCTTCAAACTGGCAAAATTTTTACTCAATCTTGGCTGCTCTCAACAACCCAGCAAACTTAATTCTGGGTGCTCTTGCAATGTTAATCCCTCAACCCAGCAGGTTTGACTTAACCCTGGATGCTCTTGGAACATTAATCCCTCAATCCAGCAGGTTTGAATCAACCCTGGATGCTCTTGGAATATTAATCCCTCAATCCAGCAGGTTTGATCTTGGATGTTCTTGGGCATTCTTATCCCTCAATCCAGCAGAATTTTTAGGGGCCCCTCCTACACATTTTACCTTTTATTTTTCCCCAATAGATTATGCCAAGAAAACCCTCTTTTTACCTTTTAATTCATTTTTTTTTTCTAATTAATTACCTTTTACTCCCCCCCCCCCCCCCCCCCCCCACTAAGGGGTCCCACTCTTTCTCTGAGACCCAGTCCCAGGGGGGGTTCTCTCACTCTTTTTATTACTCGCTTCGTCTCTTTACTGGCCGCTTTTCTCGCGAAAAAGACGGAAACGCAGCATGGGAGACTGTCGCTCTCGCTTAGCAGGTCTGGGGTAACCAGCCCGCCTCTGTCACGATCCGCTTATGGCGGGGTGTCGTGATGGTTCTTTTCACCCATCCCAAAAGTGCAACAAAGGCAAACAACAAGGGACTATCAGTTAATCACAACAAATGCACCTTTAGTAGGGGCCAAAACAGTAAACGCGATAGTGGGGATCTGAAAGGAGATAAAAGGTTAGAGAGAGAACAGGGATATGGGAATAGCTACCAACACAGGCGAGATCCTCAGTGCTCCGGACGATGGGGATCCGTCTGTCGTGTCGGGGGAGTCTTCGAAGTTCTGGTCGACTCGGGGCTCCAATTATAGTCCACAGAGGAGAGAGGGGGGGAACAAGTGTAATAATGAAAGTCCATTGTAATCGCCCCGAGGGAACGGGTGAGTCCACAGAAACCACCAAAGCAAGACGAATCCAATGAAGAATAAGTCCATTTGAATCACTGAAGGGAAACAGGTCATGTCATTAGTGGTCAGAGCACCAATTTCCCCTCCTCCCTATAGCAGGGGTCTCAGTCTCAGTCCTTGGGAGGAGGGTTCTCATTCTTTCTTTGTCACAGTGGTAACGAGGCAGATGAGGGGTCTTCAATGAAGGACCGCGAGAGTCACCCCAAAAGTTCATTTGGCTTAAGAACGGAGATTAGAAGCAGGCCGCGCATCAGGCTGTCCCGTGCTGGCTCCATGTCAGGTCTTTGCCAAGTCCTTGCCAACTCCTTGCCAAGTTCTTACCAGGCCTTGTTGGGAACAGCCAGCATGACGGTTCAGTGGTCCCACCTGTGCTGTGTCCTGTTCTAAGCCGGAACTGCAGTGGGGGAAGGGATTCTTTCTTGTGGCAATCGGAAGGCAGAATGGAAAATGAGGGGCTTCTGACGGGCTCTTACACCACCCCGTGACTGACGATTGCCCTCGAAAGATCTTCATCAGCAGGATTCCATGGTGTCGTCGTGGAGTCTTCAGGACTCGTCAAGTGTTGGCAGCACGTCCCAGGGAAAAGAGAAGAGGAAAAGGGAAAGAAAGAGAAAACAGGAAAACTAAAACAATCACAACATATTAGTAATCACAACAAATTATAATTAAACAATAAGCAAAATACAATTAGTAAATCAATAATAGTTATTTAAATAATAATCAATATGAATCAATTAAACAATAAATTGATCAAATAATAAACCAGTATCATCAATATTAAACAGTAAAGTAATAAACCTAGTATAATCGATATTACTCAGTACAATTTTATAAACAATAAACAAAAATAATTAAAACAGTGATTAGAACAAATCATAAAAGAAAATGATGTAAAACATATCTTCTAACCTTATCATCTTCTTGTGTCTACTGTCCTGGGAACATCTCTAGTGTAAAGGATGTCGGCCAAGTGGTGTGCATTAATTATAGATGTTAATTTTGTTAATCGTTTCATCATTCTCCAATTTACAATAAGCAAGATTACTGATAAAACAAAACCAATCATAACTAAAATCAGAAGAACAACAATGGGATGACACAATTTGTTCAGGATACCGGTGGCGGTGGGTGACCACCCGAAAAGGGTATCCCACCACTTGTGCTCGGCATCACTTTTCACCCTTTCTACAACACGATGTATTTCTTGCACATGATGATGAACAGTTATCAGAGTTTTCTGTCCATTCCCCTTGATTTTTCCTAGGATCTCTATTAGATCTTGATGAAGTAATAATTGCTTTACCAGAGAAAGGTTCATCCCAATGGGAGTAGGCAGTAGCTTGTGAATCAACGTGAGATTGGATTCTAAAAGTTCATGTGAAGTAACTGGAGCTACAAAAGAAAAATCACATCCTGCAATTTTACTAAAGTTGCAAGCACAAAAATTGGAATGATTTTTAGTAGCTACTACTGTACTTTCTATAAACACAGTATCCCAAGCGGTTCTGAAGCAGGCACACCCATTGTCTGTATATACAAGGACTGTTTCAGAAGTCTCGTTAGGATGACTATCAAAATGACAGCTATTTTGTTCTGTGTCCAGACAAATATCTTGAGCTACAATTGCATTACCTTCACAGATAAACCCTAGTTGTTCTCAGATGGTACAGGACTCTAAATTGACAGTTTGCCATTTGTCATCAATTTGACGGGCCCATTCTCTATGTTCAGAAGGATAGAAAGTGGGTCCATCATGATTTAATCCTAGTGCAATGATAGGGAATATCAAATGCACCGAGGCATTTCTTATGGTCAACGCAAATGCTGTGGCTGTGTTTGTGTTAGGGTCATAGGTAAAATTCACTAAATTCCACCAGGATTGGAAATCTCTTTCAAAGTCAGTGGCACTGTCCCAGACTATTTTCCTAATTTCAGTAGGAAAAGTGCCTTCTTCACCTTCTCTTCTAATTGAGGCAGCAACTGACTGCATCCATCATTGAGCCTGGATACAGCTAAGAGCTAAGGAAACGTTGCTTTGTGTGGCATTAAGTGCATCAATGATCAATTTGCTATTATTTACATTTATCTTTTCCCAATTTGCTAGAATGTTTGATAGCAACCACTGATGTGTTCCCAAGGCTGATAAGGACGATTGCAGTGGTTGTTGTATTTTGGTTAAATCTTTAGTTGTGGAAGCCAATTTATTCATTCATACTTCTGAATCAATACTATTTAGGATTCCCAATCCTGTTCCCAGAAGACCAGTTATGTCTCTTGGCAGCCGGTTTTTAGGAGGCTTCCACTGTCGCAGCCAGGTTGTCCAAGCCTGAAAAGAGGTCTGCAAAAAGGGTGAACAAGCTGGCTGTATTTCTCAGATATTGTTTTGCATTAGCAATTTGACTTGTTTAAGAGACCATAACAGATTAAACAATATCTGTTGTTGGCCAGTTTTCCTGATTCTATATGGTCCAATTTCAAAAATTTTCGGGCTAAGTGTAACCAGTGGTTGGGTGGTAGGTGTCACAACATTAACATCAAGTCCTACTCCAGTATTTGAATCAATACTTTCAACTTAAAAAACAAAAACAAAAACAAAAACAAAACAAAACAAAAAAAAGTGCTTCAGTATTTTTGGACCAAAACCAAACTACTTCTACAGTTTGTGTTCATGTGAAATTGTGCCAACAATCCTGTACGCTTGGGTGCGTACAAACCTTTTTGTGCTTCAAGAGATCCTTTCACTTTTTCTGCATGCTACCACAATTAGTTCAGACCACGGTCACTCAGCTGGTTTCTGGCCATGGGGTTGTGGTAGGATGCGGAAAAGTATGACCAGTTTTATCATGGATTAGGTGGTCTTCATGTCCCTCGGAGTTCTTCTGAGAAAGTAAACACAACAGAATTCTGCCGCCGAGAGGCAGAAAAGTTAGAATGATGGAATTATCCAGCATGTATTTGTCCAATGCTCTTTCCCTAGAGCACCAGAGGATTCCCATGCATATTTCTTCAGAGGGGGTTTTAGCACAAGTGCTACTAGTCCTATAGTAAGAGAGGTCCACCAGAACAGGTTGGCCAGGGTCATGAGCTGGATTATTAGGATCATTTGGTACAGAGCATAGGAGTCAGTGTAGATGCAGACCAAAGAGGAATTGTGTGCTTCTTGTTGAAAAATACTCCAGACAGCTATCAGCTCCCCACTGTGTGTACTACCTTCTCCCTCTGTAATCATTTGCTCACCAGAGGAAAAGTGGAGGGCTTCTGCCCTAGATTTCCATACTTTTCCTTCCCCTTTAGCAAAAGCATCAGTAAACCAAGAGTTTGCTGATTGTTCGGGGCAGAAAGGAGGGGTTACTTTGATTACAGAGGCAGGTTTGTCCAAGCTCTCCATTTCTTGGATTGCTAAAGTTTTTACAGCTCCTTCTGTCATTGAGAAGAAGTTACAGTAATGTTCAACCTGAGCATACCACTTTCTCACTGAGGCCCTCTGGGCCACCCCGTCAGGAGGGGGAGTCCCACTAGTGACTGTCTTAATAACCTTGAAGGGGCCTCTCAATACAATTGGTTGTTTTTGTGCAATTTTTTCTACTTCTAGGAAAGCTAAGATAACCATCAACAATCCTTTTTCCCAGGTAATGTATCTTTTCTCAGCATCTTTGGAACCTGTTGGAATAAAAACCAACAGGTCTTGTCGGAGCCTCAGGACCCCGCTGCCATATGTGTACTGACAGCCCTGAGGAGGCAAATCCCCATTCCACCTGGAAAGGATCTGTAGGATGGATAGGGCCCAGTGCTTGATGAGCTGTTGCTTCAAAAATCAGCAATTGCAATGCTGACTCCTGAGAAAGACTCCAATCCCATTTCACCCCTTTCCTCAACAAGTCATAAAGGGGAACAAATGGGTCGTTCCAGTGACTAGGAAATCTATCTGGTCTTTCTACAGGAGATACAGCTGCTATCGTTTTTGGAAGGAGAATTGCTGTAGGTTTGAGTGATTCTGGAAGCCCACAAATTCAAGGGGTCATTATCTTGGGCTTCACAGGTAATTGCATCAGGGATTCAAAGCCAGGAATTCATTTCTTTTTGTGAGTCATTTGCAGGCAAGCAGCTTTGTGCACATTTTCCAAGAGCTGGTCGGGGGTACTAATTCTAGCTATGGGATCTCCCCTTTCCAAGGGGCTTGTTCCCCCGGCCCAAAAAGCTGCACGCTGTGTCAGGGACCATGTGTCACCTTTCTCTCCTGTTGTTAAGAAGACACCATGTCCCCAATACCCACTGGCTTCCTGTTCAGTTAATTGAATTTGACCACCACCAGTGAGGGACACCCGGAAAACATATTCTGTTTCTGATTCATGTGGAGGCTGTCCCTATTCCCTTTTAAGCTTAGCTAGCTCGGTGGCAGTGTTTACTTGTGATGGTATGTGTTTGGTTGTGATGTGAGGTTCCAGATCATCATCACTGAGATAGTTCTACTCTGTTTTAATCAAGGGTCTCAAGTGATGGCAGCAATGTTCCCCACAATTACTTGCTGCTTCAAGTTCTTGATGAGGATAGATTTGTTTAATGTGAGGAGTTTCCTTCTCCTCAAGCTCTGTAGAGGAATCAGCATGATGTGATTTGTTAATATGTTCCTCTGTTAAGGCAGCTCGCAATGCATAGATCACATTTTTTGCTTCATAGAACTGGTTTTGCAAAATTTCAACTAGATTTTGAAGGGAGTCTATTATAGCATGTTCCTCACTTCTTCGCTGGAAGCCATTTTCTATAGCTGCCATAAGACAAGCTCCCAAAACTGAGCAGAAGATAGTTTTATTTTTGCCCAGTTTGAATTTTGTTTCATGTTGTAATGAACACACTCTATCAATAACATTTTCTAAGTTCAACCAATTACTCTGTGCCCATTTTTCTCCTTCTGTAGAAGGTTTGGCATTGTGTTTGGCTAGTAGTGCATAAAATTCAGCTTTAATTTCAAGGCTAAGATTGTCACTCATTTTGTGAAGGGACCAAAACCACGACAGGGAGCTACAAACTTAAGTTCCACAAAACTACACAGCCCTCGCTGTGTCGCCCTTCGCTTCCCTGGCTGGGTGAAAGGACAATAATCTGCCTGGGAGGCTCTGCTTAGTTGCTTCAAGTTGTCCCTTCCTTCCCAGACCACATACACACAACAACAACAAAACAACAGTCTCCCGCCTTTTGCACGAAGGGATCCTTTATGAATTTCCAAAGACAGTATGGGTGCCTTTTCAGCTGCAACCCTTCTGTCTAGACAGAAATCCTGTCCGTGACGCCAATTTTAATGTCACGATCCGTTTCTTGCGGGGTGTCGTGATGGTTCTTTTCACCCATCCCAAAAGTGCAACAAAGGCAAACAACAAGGGACTATCAGTTAATCACAACAAATGCACCTTTAGTAGGGGCCAAAACAGTAAACGCGATAGTGGGGATCTGAAAGGAGATAAAAGGTTAGAGAGAGAAGAGGGATATGGGAATAGCTACCAACACAGGCGAGATCCTCAGTGCTCCGGACGATGGGGATCCGTCTGTCGTGTCGGGGGAGTCTTCGAAGTTCTGGTCGACTCGGGGCTCCAATTATAGTCCACAGAGGAGAGAGGGGGGGAACAAGTGTAATAATGAAAGTCCATTGTAATTGCCCCGAGGGAACGGGTGAGTCCACAGAAACCACCAAAGCAAGACGAATCCAATGAAGAATAAGTCCATTTGAATCACTGAAGGGAAACAGGTCATGTCATTAGTGGTCAGAGCACCAATTTCCCCTCCTCCCTATAGCAGGGGTCTCAGTCTCAGTCCTTGGGAGGAGGGTTCTCATTCTTTCTTTGTCACAGTGGTAACGAGGCAGATGAGGGGTCTTCAATGAAGGACCGCGAGAGTCACCCCAAAAGTTCATTTGGCTTAAGAACGGAGATTAGAAGCAGGCCGCGCATCAGGCTGTCCCGTGCTGGCTCCATGTCAGGTCTTTGCCAAGTCCTTGCCAACTCCTTGCCAAGTTCTTACCAGGCCTTGTTGGGAACAGCCAGCATGACGGTTCAGTGGTCCCACCTGTGCTGTGTCCTGTTCTAAGCCGGAACTACAGTGGGGGAAGGGATTCTTTCTTGTGGCAATCGGAAGGCAGAATGGAAAATGAGGGGCTTCAGACGGGCTCTTACAGCCTCTCATTCACACACATTCATCCCCCCTTTATTCGCCCTGTAATGCAAAGGATCTCCCAGTTGCCGAGCCGTGGGGGCTTTTAGCCACTCGGCACGAAGCTCGGATAGCTGGTACATCTGAGGGTCCACCAGAAGAACGGGAGGGACACTCGGGCTGCTGAAATCCTGCTCGTTGATTGAAGGGTCGCAGAAGGGGCAAACAGGGAGACAACGAAGCAGAAGGGAGGCAGATTCCGAGAGCCCCGAAGGGCGGGCTGAGGATTCTTTTACTGCGTAGGGGTAGGAGGGTTTAGCATTCGAGGGTACAATCGGGAGAAGGCTAAAGGGAGGGGAAATATAACATTAACCAGTGGGGAAAAGGGAAAGGAGTGTTCTTGGTGGAAGAACCAAAGGGAAAACGTGGAACAGAGAAGATTCTAGGCTAAGGGGCAGACTTGAACAATAACTGACAGGACAGGGGGAGGGTACAATTCTCTTCCAAAAGGGGGTGGAGAACTCATACAACTGCTGTTTCCCATGGCAACCCTAGACTGCCTTCCCCAACCCCTCCTCCTGCACCAGTGACAGCTTTTAACACTGAAGGGCAGTGCTATTGTATAACAAACACTTAACTCTTAGCCCAGCCGGGCTCGCCGGCTACTTTTGCAAGCTTTTTACCAACTAGCGATGCTTGTAAGCGGTGCTTGTAACTCCTAGCTTGTACCACGCTCCCACTAGCTGCGCTATCAGCTAGCGGCGTTCAAAGCAGCTCCTCAAACCGCGGCTTGTGCCCGCGCGCCCGCTGCGCTATCAGCTGGGCCGCGCCTAAAGCACCTTTGCAAGCCCCGACTTAAGCCCCGCGCCGCACTCCCCCAGCTCGCCAGAGACAGCCCGTGCCACGCATGCGCACCACCCGCTCTATCGGGTAGAGCGCGCACTACCCGCACGATCAGGTAGTGTGGGCTGAGAGCTGCCCTGCGCACGCGCTCTCTAGCACCACCGCGCCGCCTCTCTGTATCTTAGCAAGGCCGCACCGCGCTTCACCGTTCCACTCACACATACACACACACGCACAAGCACGCACGTCCGGACGTAACAGACACACTACACTGCAATCGGGACACACACCACACACTGAAATCGCGATTTCGCCCTCCCCGAGCCGCGCTATCAGCTGGGGAGGTCCTCCCGCCGCCGGCCTCTCCCCCGATGGCGGTCTGCTTGCAAGCCCCTAGGCAAACCTGCGCGCAAAAACATCTTTTTGCGACTTATCAGTGCCAACCGTAAGAAAATAAATTAACACATACCGCTTTCATCCGCTAGTCGACGGGCCGTGGTCTGCTCCCCGCAGTGTACAGCCGAGGCGCAGAGTCCCTCCGGGGAAAAGCCCTGTGGCGCCTGAGGGTGTCTGCTCCCAACCGGACCTGCGGGTGAGCAGAGCAGTCCCTTCGTGGTCGCCAACTGAAACGATACGCGGAAGAAATCAATAGACTCCATAACCTGGGGTAGTTATGAAGTGGGTATGCATGTCAGCGCCCGGCACAAGTGAGATAGCTCTCCAAAACTTGTGCCCCGAGCCTCAGTCTGACCCACACTTTTATTCTTAAAGACGTTCCATATGCAAAACATTGCACAACTTTTTCATGCATATTCAACCCCTGGCCCCGCCTGTCCTCGCTTCTCATGCTAAGTAAGTCCACGCCCTTCTGGGCATGCGTGGTTTGCTGTGGTGGTCGTACGGGGGTCTCTTGGTGGTCCTGAGGCTGAAAATTGTGGTCTTCCTCATGATTGAACTTTTGAACTTTTCCTCTCTGCGTGTGCGCTTTTGGTCCTTTGGTGCTTCTCTGAGTACGTCTGTCAGTCTTGATAGGCTTGGAGACAGAGGAGCTTCTTTATCTGGGTTCTTTCCTTCTTCTGGTATTGTTCTTTATGCAAGAAGCTTCAGAAATTTGCATTTTCCTTTGCCCTTTCTATTAGGCAGAGGTTTCTTAAGCAAAAGGTTGAAAATTCAACACATAACTCTACAAGCTAAACTAGAAATGCTTAATTCATTTTGTTAAACCAACGCTAAAAATCTCTATTTCACCTCGAGAGCTGTCAAAGAGCAGAAAGCAGCTGAGATGCTGAAAAGCAGCAAAGCTGAACTGCCTGCCTCAACTTCAGCAGTGTGTAATTGACTGAAGGCGAAAAACCAAGCAGCAGAGCAGCGGGCTTCTGTGCGCACTGAAGGCAATTGCAAGAATCCAGCAGCTGCTCCTCGCCAAGCACAGGCAGCTGCCTGTGTTCTTGCTTCTTGACCAACTCACAGTTGCCCTTCTTTTCAGCAGCTGCCACCGTGTTCTCTGCATCTCGGAGCCTCTGGGGAGCAACAGGAATTTCCAAGGAGGGATGCATGAAAACTAAAATAAAAACTCAGGAAGGTTGTCCTGGAGCACCTCCCATTGGCATGCCAGAAGTGAATTCAAGAGGCAGGAGAGCGGCAGCCGCCATCCTGCGGCTGTCTGCGAGTTTCGCACACAAGCCGGCTTCTTCGCGGCTTCGTTCTTCGCCTCTTGTAAGCTACAGCGATCTCCGGCTGCCGGAGGCGAAGAAGCCGTTACTTCGCGCACAGATCACTGGAGCGGCAGCGGTGCGCTCCGAAGCGCCGCTTTTGCCGAAAGACGCCGGGAAGCGGCACTTGCTTTCGGCCAGCTGCGGAGCTGCGTATTCTGCCTCTCTAGTCGCCTACATCTTAGCGAAAAGCTTTTCCGTTCCAGTTCTCAAGGAGAAAGTGTACCAGCACTGCTCACTTAGCCCGACCTTGCCAGAAAATAAGATTTGCTGCACATTCGAAGGACACTTCATTTTCCTGGGCAAGCTGCAACCTGCTGGCAGATGGCCGTGCTCTCTGCCCACTCCTGCCCAGTTCTTGCTACTAGCGGGCACGTTGCAGCCTGGCGAAGGCAAGAAACCTGGAGAGCTGTCACAGAGCAGAAAGGCAGCTGAGATGCTGAAAAGCAGCAAAGCTGAACTGCCTGCCTCAACTTCAGCAGTGTGTAATTGACTGAAGGCGAAAAACCAAGCAGCAGAGCAGCGGGCTTCTGTGCGCACTGAAGGCAATTGCAAGAATGCAGCAGCTGCTCCTTGCCAAGCACAGGCAGCTGCCTATGTTCTTGCTTCTTGACCAACTCACAGTTGCCCTTCTTTTCAGCAGCTGCCACCGTGTTCTCTGCATCTCGGAGCCTCTGGGGAGCAACAAGAATTTCCAAGGAGGGATGCATGACGACTATGTCAAAACCCAGGAAAGTTGTCCTGGAACACCTCCCATTGGCATGCCAGAAGTGAATTCAAGAGGCAGGAGAGCGGCAGCCACCGTCCTGCGGCTGTCTGCGAGCTTCGCACACAAGCCGGCTTCTTCGCGGTTTCGTTCTTCGCCTCTTGTAAGCTACCGCGATCTCCGGCTGCCGGAGGCGAAGAAGCCGCTACTTCGCGCACAGATCACTGGAGCGGCAGCGGTGCGCTCCGAAGCGCCGCTTTTGCCGAAAGACGCCGGGAAGCGGCACTTGCTTTCGGCCAGCTGCGGAGCTGCGTATTCTGCCTCTCTAGTCGCCTACATCTTAGCGAAAAGCTTTTCCGCTCCAGTTCTCAAGGAGAAAGTGTACCAGCACTGCTCACTTAGCCCGACCTTGCCAGGAAATAAGATTTGCTGCACATTCCAAGGACACTTCATTTTCCTGGGCAAGCTGCAACCTGCTGGCAGATGGCCGTGCTCTCTGCCCACTCCTGCCCAGCTCTGGGTAGTAGCGGGCACGTTGCAGCCTGGCGAAGGGAAGAAACCTCTGAAACGATACGCGGAATAAATCAATAGACTCCATAACCTGGGGTAGTTATGAAGTGGGTATGTATGTCAGCGCCCGGCACAAGTGAGATAGCTCTCCAAAACTTGTGCCCCGAGCCTCAGTCTGACCCACACTTTTATTCTTAAAGTCGTTCCATATGCAAAACATTGCACAACTTTTTCATGCATATTCAATCCCTGGCCCCGCCTGTCCTCGCTTCTCATGCTAAGTAAGTCCACGTCCTTCTGGGCATGCGTGGTTTGCTGTGGTGGTCGTACGGGGGTCTCTTGGTGGTCCTGAGGCTGACGATTGTGGTCTTCCTCATGATTGAACTTTTGAACTTTTCCTCTCTGCGCGTGCGCTTTTGGTCCTTTGGTGCTTATCTGAGTACGTCTGTCAGTCTTGATAGGCTTGGAGACAGAGGAGCTTCTTTATCTGGGTTCTTTCCTTCTTCTGGTATTGTTCTTTATGCAAGAAGCTTCAGAAATTTGCATTTTCCTATGCCCTTTGTACTAGGCAGAGGTTTCTTAAGTAAAAGGTTGAAAATTCAACACATAACTCTACAAGCTAAATTAGAAATGCTTCATTCATTTTGTTAACCTAACTCTAAAAATCTCTGCTTCAGTCCCCCCTTTTCTTAAAATAGAGTAAATTCTTTTACTACAGGGGTCTTGATTTAAATTCTGATCTACTATCATGACCGTCCTCTTTCAGTAAGATTCTAGGAGTTCTAGAGAGTGATGTCAGACTGGCCATGTGTTTTAACATCCTCGAATTCTACATGAGTGTTAAAGTAGACATCATTAAACTTACAGTAACTAAAATTAATAGAATTGTAATTGGGTGACATAAAGTGTTCTAAACAGCGTATTTCACTAGTTATGACTTGTGTTTATTAGCTAGTGATTGGTGCTGGATACACCAAGTTAAGAGACTTAACATACAGGAGGTTAGTGACATGTCTTGGGTAGACATTCTCTTTCGCACCCCATATGGTTTTTCATAAAGCAAGTCAAAGTGGTTTAGCTTTTCTTTAGTCTTGGGTTTGGTTCGGATCTGCAGTAGTGCTAATGGGAGGGATTGAGTCCATGACAAATTAGCTTCTTGTCCCAATTGTACAATTTGTTGTTTGATCAAATGGTTCATTTTTTTTACCTGACCACTTGATTGTGGGTTATATGGGGTGTGAAGTTCTCAGTCTATGTTCAAGTATTGGCTAACTTGTTGCACTAATTTTACGATAAAATGTGGTCCTCTATTTGAGGAGATTGTGGCCAGGACTCTAAAGCGTGGTATGTTTTCTTGTACCAATACCTTAGTTACTTCTTGAGCTTTAGAAGTCCTGGTGGGGAATGCTTCTGGCCATCCTGAAAAGGTATCTGTTAGCACCAGTAAAAACTTATACCCCCCTTTTCTTGGCAATTCTGTACAATCTATCTGCCATTGCTGCTCCGGCCCATGACCCTTCCTAATCTGGCTAAGCTTTGGTTTGGGAGTATTTTTGGGGTTGGTCTGGAGGCAAAGGTCACATTGTCGAGTTGTAAATGTCTAGTTATGCTAGAGCATCAATACCCCAATGGTTTTCTGGTGTTCTTCCTTTATTAGGGACCATCAGAAATAGGAGGGTAGAAGTAATTTTCCTTCTATGGTGGCCCATCCCTCTTGGTTATAGTCTCCTTTTTGCTCATAGATTAATTTTTTTTCTAGTTTGTTGTATCTTGGCTTACCTTTAGGGGAAATTTGCCCGTCTTGCTGCTTCTTTTGCTTCCCTATCTGCCAGCTCATTTCCTTCTTCCAATTCTGAGTTGATCTTCTGATGTGCCTTAATGTGCATGATCGCTACTTTCTCTGGCAACTGGACTGCTTCTAGAAGTCGCAGTACTTCTGATGCATCTTTAATATTTTTCCCTTGAGAGTTCAGCAGTCCTCTCTCTTTCTAAATGGCTCTGTGAGCATGCACTACTCCAAATGCATACTTCGAGTCCGTGTATATGTTTATTTCTTTCCCTCTTGCCAATTCTAGGGCCCGAGTTAGAGCAATTATCTCGGCCTTCTGTGCAGAGGTATTTGTTGGCAGGGGCCCAGATGATATTACTTCCTTGCACGTTGGAACTGCCTACCCGGCGTGCCGTTTTCCACTGATGATATAACTGCTTCCATCAGTAAACGAGACTTCTGCATTCTCCAGAGGGGTGTCCTTCAAGTCAGGGCAGCTGGAGTAGGTGGCTTCAATGGTCTCCAGGCAGTCATGTTCCACTGGTTCCCCTTGGTTTCTACTGAGGAAGGAGGCTGGATTGACAATGTTAGCCACTACTATCTCTACATCATCTTGCTCCGCTATGATAGCTTGGTATCTCAGGAGCCGTTGTGGGGAAAGCCAATGCCCACCTTTTACCTCTAGCACTGCAGACACTGTGTGAGACACTAGCACAGTTCTTTTCTGGCCTAGGGTGAATTTGTGTGCCTCTTGGATGTTCAGTACGACTGCTGCAACAGCTCTGAGGCACCCAGGCCACCCTTTAGCTGCTGTATCCAATTGCTTAGAGAAGTAAGCCACTGCTCTCCGATATGGGCCCAGGTCCTGTGCTAGTATTCCTAAGGCGATTCCTTGCTTCTCATGGGAGAATAAAAGGAAAGGCTTACTCACGTCCGGCAATCTCAGGGCTGGAGCTGACATGAGGGCTTTTTTCAGCTGGTTGAAAGCTTGCGTAGCTTCCTTTGTCTCTTGGATGTTCCTGCTTTCAGTTGCAATCAGTTCATAGAAGGGCTTAACAAACAGTCCATAGTTATAGATCCATAACCTGCACCACCCTGTCATCCTCAGGAAAGTTCGTAGTTCCTTTACAGTCTGAGGTTTTGGGCTCTGGCATATTGCCTCCTTCCGGCTTTGGCCCAAGGTACGTTGTCTAGCACTGACTTCGTAGCCCAGATAAGTTACTTTCTGTTTTACTACTTGGGCTTTTTTCTTTGATACTCGGTACCCTTGGAGCCCCAAAAAGTTCAAGAGGCTTATCGTCCAGGCCGTGCATGCTTCCCTTGTCCGTGTGGCTATCAGGATGTCATCTACGTACTCTAGCAACTTCCCTTCCTCTGGAGGGGCTTCTCAGGTCTCTAATTCTTTTGCAAGTTGTTCTCCAAACAAAGTGGGCGAGTTTTTGAATCCTTGTGGGAGTCTGGTCCATGTCAGTTGAGTTCTTGGCCCGCTCTTAGGATTTTCCCATTCAAATGCAAAAATTTTCTGGCTTCGTGGATAGGAAGGCAAAAGAAGGCATCTTTTCAATCTAAAACGGTAAACCAAGTTAGCTCGGCTGTTAAGCAAGTTAATAACGTGTAGGGATTGGCCACCACAGGATACAGATCCTCAGTGACCTTGTTTATGGCCCGCAGATCCTGTACTAACCGGTATGACCCATCAGGTTTACCAACTGGTAGGATAGGGGTATTAACACTTACATAACATAAGTTGGAACAAGGTATTATAGACAATATCATGGTCATCAATGGAAGCAATATTTGATTGAACTTTTTAGTTCTGAGGGTTCGTAACTTGTGTTTGTTGGTGACAGCAGGGAAGCACAGTGAGGCTGCTTAACAGGGCAGGATGCATACATATACTTTCCTTCGTCTACATTCACTTAACTTTATTTTACTTACTCTTACACATAACAAAACAACCACAACAACAAGGTACCTTTTCTTTTTCAACACACCTATTACACTTTTAGGTGTCCCTGGCTAGTCCCAGTGTTCTTGGATACCCCTCAATCTAGCTGTGTGGTTCCCAACTCTAGATCCTGTCAGACTTCTCTTCAAACTGGCAAAATTTTTACTCAATCTTGGCTGCTCTCAACAACCCAGCAAACTTAATTCTGGGTGCTCTTGCAATGTTAATCCCTCAACCCAGCAGGTTTGACTTAACCCTGGATGCTCTTGGAACATTAATCCCTCAATCCAGCAGGTTTGAATCAACCCTGGATGCTCTTGGAATATTAATCCCTCAATCCAGCAGGTTTGATCTTGGATGTTCTTGGGCATTCTTATCCCTCAATCCAGCAGAATTTTTAGGGGCCCCTCCTACACATTTTACCTTTTATTTTTCCCCAATAGATTATGCCAAGAAAACCCTCTTTTTACCTTTTAATTCATTTTTTTTTTCTAATTAATTACCTTTTACTCCCCCCCCCCCCCCCCCCCCCCACTAAGGGGTCCCACTCTTTCTCTGAGACCCAGTCCCAGGGGGGGTTCTCTCACTCTTTTTATTACTCGCTTCGTCTCTTTACTGGCCGCTTTTCTCGCGAAAAAGACGGAAACGCAGCATGGGAGACTGTCGCTCTCGCTTAGCAGGTCTGGGGTAACCAGCCCGCCTCTGTCACGATCCGCTTATGGCGGGGTGTCGTGATGGTTCTTTTCACCCATCCCAAAAGTGCAACAAAGGCAAACAACAAGGGACTATCAGTTAATCACAACAAATGCACCTTTAGTAGGGGCCAAAACAGTAAACGCGATAGTGGGGATCTGAAAGGAGATAAAAGGTTAGAGAGAGAACAGGGATATGGGAATAGCTACCAACACAGGCGAGATCCTCAGTGCTCCGGACGATGGGGATCCGTCTGTCGTGTCGGGGGAGTCTTCGAAGTTCTGGTCGACTCGGGGCTCCAATTATAGTCCACAGAGGAGAGAGGGGGGGAACAAGTGTAATAATGAAAGTCCATTGTAATCGCCCCGAGGGAACGGGTGAGTCCACAGAAACCACCAAAGCAAGACGAATCCAATGAAGAATAAGTCCATTTGAATCACTGAAGGGAAACAGGTCATGTCATTAGTGGTCAGAGCACCAATTTCCCCTCCTCCCTATAGCAGGGGTCTCAGTCTCAGTCCTTGGGAGGAGGGTTCTCATTCTTTCTTTGTCACAGTGGTAACGAGGCAGATGAGGGGTCTTCAATGAAGGACCGCGAGAGTCACCCCAAAAGTTCATTTGGCTTAAGAACGGAGATTAGAAGCAGGCCGCGCATCAGGCTGTCCCGTGCTGGCTCCATGTCAGGTCTTTGCCAAGTCCTTGCCAACTCCTTGCCAAGTTCTTACCAGGCCTTGTTGGGAACAGCCAGCATGACGGTTCAGTGGTCCCACCTGTGCTGTGTCCTGTTCTAAGCCGGAACTGCAGTGGGGGAAGGGATTCTTTCTTGTGGCAATCGGAAGGCAGAATGGAAAATGAGGGGCTTCTGACGGGCTCTTACACCACCCCGTGACTGACGATTGCCCTCGAAAGATCTTCATCAGCAGGATTCCATGGTGTCGTCGTGGAGTCTTCAGGACTCGTCAAGTGTTGGCAGCACGTCCCAGGGAAAAGAGAAGAGGAAAAGGGAAAGAAAGAGAAAACAGGAAAACTAAAACAATCACAACATATTAGTAATCACAACAAATTATAATTAAACAATAAGCAAAATACAATTAGTAAATCAATAATAGTTATTTAAATAATAATCAATATGAATCAATTAAACAATAAATTGATCAAATAATAAACCAGTATCATCAATATTAAACAGTAAAGTAATAAACCTAGTATAATCGATATTACTCAGTACAATTTTATAAACAATAAACAAAAATAATTAAAACAGTGATTAGAACAAATCATAAAAGAAAATGATGTAAAACATATCTTCTAACCTTATCATCTTCTTGTGTCTACTGTCCTGGGAACATCTCTAGTGTAAAGGATGTCGGCCAAGTGGTGTGCATTAATTATAGATGTTAATTTTGTTAATCGTTTCATCATTCTCCAATTTACAATAAGCAAGATTACTGATAAAACAAAACCAATCATAACTAAAATCAGAAGAACAACAATGGGATGACACAATTTGTTCAGGATACCGGTGGCGGTGGGTGACCACCCGAAAAGGGTATCCCACCACTTGTGCTCGGCATCACTTTTCACCCTTTCTACAACACGATGTATTTCTTGCACATGATGATGAACAGTTATCAGAGTTTTCTGTCCATTCCCCTTGATTTTTCCTAGGATCTCTATTAGATCTTGATGAAGTAATAATTGCTTTACCAGAGAAAGGTTCATCCCAATGGGAGTAGGCAGTAGCTTGTGAATCAACGTGAGATTGGATTCTAAAAGTTCATGTGAAGTAACTGGAGCTACAAAAGAAAAATCACATCCTGCAATTTTACTAAAGTTGCAAGCACAAAAATTGGAATGATTTTTAGTAGCTACTACTGTACTTTCTATAAACACAGTATCCCAAGCGGTTCTGAAGCAGGCACACCCATTGTCTGTATATACAAGGACTGTTTCAGAAGTCTCGTTAGGATGACTATCAAAATGACAGCTATTTTGTTCTGTGTCCAGACAAATATCTTGAGCTACAATTGCATTACCTTCACAGATAAACCCTAGTTGTTCTCAGATGGTACAGGACTCTAAATTGACAGTTTGCCATTTGTCATCAATTTGACGGGCCCATTCTCTATGTTCAGAAGGATAGAAAGTGGGTCCATCATGATTTAATCCTAGTGCAATGATAGGGAATATCAAATGCACCGAGGCATTTCTTATGGTCAACGCAAATGCTGTGGCTGTGTTTGTGTTAGGGTCATAGGTAAAATTCACTAAATTCCACCAGGATTGGAAATCTCTTTCAAAGTCAGTGGCACTGTCCCAGACTATTTTCCTAATTTCAGTAGGAAAAGTGCCTTCTTCACCTTCTCTTCTAATTGAGGCAGCAACTGACTGCATCCATCATTGAGCCTGGATACAGCTAAGAGCTAAGGAAACGTTGCTTTGTGTGGCATTAAGTGCATCAATGATCAATTTGCTATTATTTACATTTATCTTTTCCCAATTTGCTAGAATGTTTGATAGCAACCACTGATGTGTTCCCAAGGCTGATAAGGACGATTGCAGTGGTTGTTGTATTTTGGTTAAATCTTTAGTTGTGGAAGCCAATTTATTCATTCATACTTCTGAATCAATACTATTTAGGATTCCCAATCCTGTTCCCAGAAGACCAGTTATGTCTCTTGGCAGCCGGTTTTTAGGAGGCTTCCACTGTCGCAGCCAGGTTGTCCAAGCCTGAAAAGAGGTCTGCAAAAAGGGTGAACAAGCTGGCTGTATTTCTCAGATATTGTTTTGCATTAGCAATTTGACTTGTTTAAGAGACCATAACAGATTAAACAATATCTGTTGTTGGCCAGTTTTCCTGATTCTATATGGTCCAATTTCAAAAATTTTCGGGCTAAGTGTAACCAGTGGTTGGGTGGTAGGTGTCACAACATTAACATCAAGTCCTACTCCAGTATTTGAATCAATACTTTCAACTTAAAAAACAAAAACAAAAACAAAAACAAAACAAAACAAAAAAAAGTGCTTCAGTATTTTTGGACCAAAACCAAACTACTTCTACAGTTTGTGTTCATGTGAAATTGTGCCAACAATCCTGTACGCTTGGGTGCGTACAAACCTTTTTGTGCTTCAAGAGATCCTTTCACTTTTTCTGCATGCTACCACAATTAGTTCAGACCACGGTCACTCAGCTGGTTTCTGGCCATGGGGTTGTGGTAGGATGCGGAAAAGTATGACCAGTTTTATCATGGATTAGGTGGTCTTCATGTCCCTCGGAGTTCTTCTGAGAAAGTAAACACAACAGAATTCTGCCGCCGAGAGGCAGAAAAGTTAGAATGATGGAATTATCCAGCATGTATTTGTCCAATGCTCTTTCCCTAGAGCACCAGAGGATTCCCATGCATATTTCTTCAGAGGGGGTTTTAGCACAAGTGCTACTAGTCCTATAGTAAGAGAGGTCCACCAGAACAGGTTGGCCAGGGTCATGAGCTGGATTATTAGGATCATTTGGTACAGAGCATAGGAGTCAGTGTAGATGCAGACCAAAGAGGAATTGTGTGCTTCTTGTTGAAAAATACTCCAGACAGCTATCAGCTCCCCACTGTGTGTACTACCTTCTCCCTCTGTAATCATTTGCTCACCAGAGGAAAAGTGGAGGGCTTCTGCCCTAGATTTCCATACTTTTCCTTCCCCTTTAGCAAAAGCATCAGTAAACCAAGAGTTTGCTGATTGTTCGGGGCAGAAAGGAGGGGTTACTTTGATTACAGAGGCAGGTTTGTCCAAGCTCTCCATTTCTTGGATTGCTAAAGTTTTTACAGCTCCTTCTGTCATTGAGAAGAAGTTACAGTAATGTTCAACCTGAGCATACCACTTTCTCACTGAGGCCCTCTGGGCCACCCCGTCAGGAGGGGGAGTCCCACTAGTGACTGTCTTAATAACCTTGAAGGGGCCTCTCAATACAATTGGTTGTTTTTGTGCAATTTTTTCTACTTCTAGGAAAGCTAAGATAACCATCAACAATCCTTTTTCCCAGGTAATGTATCTTTTCTCAGCATCTTTGGAACCTGTTGGAATAAAAACCAACAGGTCTTGTCGGAGCCTCAGGACCCCGCTGCCATATGTGTACTGACAGCCCTGAGGAGGCAAATCCCCATTCCACCTGGAAAGGATCTGTAGGATGGATAGGGCCCAGTGCTTGATGAGCTGTTGCTTCAAAAATCAGCAATTGCAATGCTGACTCCTGAGAAAGACTCCAATCCCATTTCACCCCTTTCCTCAACAAGTCATAAAGGGGAACAAATGGGTCGTTCCAGTGACTAGGAAATCTATCTGGTCTTTCTACAGGAGATACAGCTGCTATCGTTTTTGGAAGGAGAATTGCTGTAGGTTTGAGTGATTCTGGAAGCCCACAAATTCAAGGGGTCATTATCTTGGGCTTCACAGGTAATTGCATCAGGGATTCAAAGCCAGGAATTCATTTCTTTTTGTGAGTCATTTGCAGGCAAGCAGCTTTGTGCACATTTTCCAAGAGCTGGTCGGGGGTACTAATTCTAGCTATGGGATCTCCCCTTTCCAAGGGGCTTGTTCCCCCGGCCCAAAAAGCTGCACGCTGTGTCAGGGACCATGTGTCACCTTTCTCTCCTGTTGTTAAGAAGACACCATGTCCCCAATACCCACTGGCTTCCTGTTCAGTTAATTGAATTTGACCACCACCAGTGAGGGACACCCGGAAAACATATTCTGTTTCTGATTCATGTGGAGGCTGTCCCTATTCCCTTTTAAGCTTAGCTAGCTCGGTGGCAGTGTTTACTTGTGATGGTATGTGTTTGGTTGTGATGTGAGGTTCCAGATCATCATCACTGAGATAGTTCTACTCTGTTTTAATCAAGGGTCTCAAGTGATGGCAGCAATGTTCCCCACAATTACTTGCTGCTTCAAGTTCTTGATGAGGATAGATTTGTTTAATGTGAGGAGTTTCCTTCTCCTCAAGCTCTGTAGAGGAATCAGCATGATGTGATTTGTTAATATGTTCCTCTGTTAAGGCAGCTCGCAATGCATAGATCACATTTTTTGCTTCATAGAACTGGTTTTGCAAAATTTCAACTAGATTTTGAAGGGAGTCTATTATAGCATGTTCCTCACTTCTTCGCTGGAAGCCATTTTCTATAGCTGCCATAAGACAAGCTCCCAAAACTGAGCAGAAGATAGTTTTATTTTTGCCCAGTTTGAATTTTGTTTCATGTTGTAATGAACACACTCTATCAATAACATTTTCTAAGTTCAACCAATTACTCTGTGCCCATTTTTCTCCTTCTGTAGAAGGTTTGGCATTGTGTTTGGCTAGTAGTGCATAAAATTCAGCTTTAATTTCAAGGCTAAGATTGTCACTCATTTTGTGAAGGGACCAAAACCACGACAGGGAGCTACAAACTTAAGTTCCACAAAACTACACAGCCCTCGCTGTGTCGCCCTTCGCTTCCCTGGCTGGGTGAAAGGACAATAATCTGCCTGGGAGGCTCTGCTTAGTTGCTTCAAGTTGTCCCTTCCTTCCCAGACCACATACACACAACAACAACAAAACAACAGTCTCCCGCCTTTTGCACGAAGGGATCCTTTATGAATTTCCAAAGACAGTATGGGTGCCTTTTCAGCTGCAACCCTTCTGTCTAGACAGAAATCCTGTCCGTGACGCCAATTTTAATGTCACGATCCGTTTCTTGCGGGGTGTCGTGATGGTTCTTTTCACCCATCCCAAAAGTGCAACAAAGGCAAACAACAAGGGACTATCAGTTAATCACAACAAATGCACCTTTAGTAGGGGCCAAAACAGTAAACGCGATAGTGGGGATCTGAAAGGAGATAAAAGGTTAGAGAGAGAAGAGGGCTATGGGAATAGCTACCAACACAGGCGAGATCCTCAGTGCTCCGGACGATGGGGATCCGTCTGTCGTGTCGGGGGAGTCTTCGAAGTTCTGGTCGACTCGGGGCTCCAATTATAGTCCACAGAGGAGAGAGGGGGGGAACAAGTGTAATAATGAAAGTCCATTGTAATTGCCCCGAGGGAACGGGTGAGTCCACAGAAACCACCAAAGCAAGACGAATCCAATGAAGAATAAGTCCATTTGAATCACTGAAGGGAAACAGGTCATGTCATTAGTGGTCAGAGCACCAATTTCCCCTCCTCCCTATAGCAGGGGTCTCAGTCTCAGTCCTTGGGAGGAGGGTTCTCATTCTTTCTTTGTCACAGTGGTAACGAGGCAGATGAGGGGTCTTCAATGAAGGACCGCGAGAGTCACCCCAAAAGTTCATTTGGCTTAAGAACGGAGATTAGAAGCAGGCCGCGCATCAGGCTGTCCCGTGCTGGCTCCATGTCAGGTCTTTGCCAAGTCCTTGCCAACTCCTTGCCAAGTTCTTACCAGGCCTTGTTGGGAACAGCCAGCATGACGGTTCAGTGGTCCCACCTGTGCTGTGTCCTGTTCTAAGCCGGAACTACAGTGGGGGAAGGGATTCTTTCTTGTGGCAATCGGAAGGCAGAATGGAAAATGAGGGGCTTCAGACGGGCTCTTACAGCCTCTCATTCACACACATTCATCCCCCCTTTATTCGCCCTGTAATGCAAAGGATCTCCCAGTTGCCGAGCCGTGGGGGCTTTTAGCCACTCGGCACGAAGCTCGGATAGCTGGTACATCTGAGGGTCCACCAGAAGAACGGGAGGGACACTCGGGCTGCTGAAATCCTGCTCGTTGATTGAAGGGTCGCAGAAGGGGCAAACAGGGAGACAACGAAGCAGAAGGGAGGCAGATTCCGAGAGCCCCGAAGGGCGGGCTGAGGATTCTTTTACTGCGTAGGGGTAGGAGGGTTTAGCATTCGAGGGTACAATCGGGAGAAGGCTAAAGGGAGGGGAAATATAACATTAACCAGTGGGGAAAAGGGAAAGGAGTGTTCTTGGTGGAAGAACCAAAGGGAAAACGTGGAACAGAGAAGATTCTAGGCTAAGGGGCAGACTTGAACAATAACTGACAGGACAGGGGGAGGGTACAATTCTCTTCCAAAAGGGGGTGGAGAACTCATACAACTGCTGTTTCCCATGGCAACCCTAGACTGCCTTCCCCAACCCCTCCCCCTGCACCAGTGACAGCTTTTAACACTGAAGGGCAGTGCTATTGTATAACAAACACTTAACTCTTAGCCCAGCCGGGCTCGCCGGCTACTTTTGCAAGCTTTTTACCAACTAGCGATGCTTGTAAGCGGTGCTTGTAACTCCTAGCTTGTACCACGCTCCCACTAGCTGCGCTATCAGCTAGCGGCGTTCAAAGCAGCTCCTCAAACCGCGGCTTGTGCCCGCGCGCCCGCTGCGCTATCAGCTGGGCCGCGCCTAAAGCACCTTTGCAAGCCCCGACTTAAGCCCCGCGCCGCACTCCCCCAGCTCGCCAGAGACAGCCCGTGCCACGCATGCGCACCACCCGCTCTATCGGGTAGAGCGCGCACTACCCGCACGATCAGGTAGTGTGGGCTGAGAGCTGCCCTGCGCACGCGCTCTCTAGCACCACCGCGCCGCCTCTCTGTATCTTAGCAAGGCCGCACCGCGCTTCACCGTTCCACTCACACATACACACACACGCACAAGCACGCACGTCCGGACGTAACAGACACACTACACTGCAATCGGGACACACACCACACACTGAAATCGCGATTTCGCCCTCCCCGAGCCGCGCTATCAGCTGGGGAGGTCCTCCCGCCGCCGGCCTCTCCCCCGATGGCGGTCTGCTTGCAAGCCCCTAGGCAAACCTGCGCGCAAAAACATCTTTTTGCGACTTATCAGTGCCAACCGTAAGAAAATAAATTAACACATACCGCTTTCATCCGCTAGTCGACGGGCCGTGGTCTGCTCCCCGCAGTGTACAGCCGAGGCGCAGAGTCCCTCCGGGGAAAAGCCCCGTGGCGCCTGAGGGTGTCTGCTCCCAACCGGACCTGCGGGTGAGCAGAGCAGTCCCTTCGTGGTCGCCAACTGAAACGATACGCGGAAGAAATCAATAGACTCCATAACCTGGGGTAGTTATGAAGTGGGTATGTATGTCAGCGCCCGGCACAAGTGAGATAGCTCTCCAAAACTTGTGCCCCGAGCCTCAGTCTGACCCACACTTTTATTCTTAAAGACGTTCCATATGCAAAACATTGCACAACTTTTTCATGCATATTCAACCCCTGGCCCCGCCTGTCCTCGCTTCTCATGCTAAGTAAGTCCACGTCCTTCTGGGCATGCGTGGTTTGCTGTGGTGGTCGTACGGGGGTCTCTTGGTGGTCCTGAGGCTGAAAATTGTGGTCTTCCTCATGATTGAACTTTTGAACTTTTCCTCTCTGCGCGTGCGCTTTTGGTCCTTTGGTGCTTCTCTGAGTACGTCTGTCAGTCTTGATAGGCTTGGAGACAGAGGAGCTTCTTTATCTGGGTTCTTTCCTTCTTCTGGTATTGTTCTTTATGCAAGAAGCTTCAGAAATTTGCATTTTCCTTTGCCCTTTCTATTAGGCAGAGGTTTCTTAAGCAAAAGGTTGAAAATTCCACACATAACTCTACAAGCTAAATTAGAAATGCTTAATTCATTTTGTTAAACCAACTCTAAAAATCTCTATTTCACCTCGAGAGCTGTCAAAGAGCAGAAAGCAGCTGAGATGCTGAAAAGCAGCAAAGCTGAACAGCCTGCCTCAGCTTCAGCAATGTGTGTAATTGACTGAAGGCGAAAAACCAAGCAGCAGAGCAGCGGGCTTCTGTGCGCACTGAAGGCAATTGCAAGAATGCAGCAGCTGCTCCTCGCCAAGCACAGGCAGCTGCCTGTGTTCTTGCTTCTTGACCAACTCACAGTTGCCCTTCTTTTCAGCAGCTGCCACCGTGTTCTCTGCATCTCGGAGCCTCTGGGGAGCAACAAGAATTTCCAAGGAGGGATGCATGACGACTATGTCAAAACCCAGGAAAGTTGTCCTGGAACACCTCCCATTGGAATGCCAAGAGTGAATTCAAGAGGCAGGAGAGCGGCAGCCACCGTCCTGCAGCTGTCTGCGAGTTTCGCACACAAGCCGGCTTCTTCGCGGCTTCGTTCTTCACCTCTTGCAAGCTAGCGCGATCTCCGGCTGCCGGAGGCGAAGAAGCCGCTACTGCGCGCACAGATCACTGGAGCGGCAGCGGTGCGCTCCGAAGCGCCGCTTTTGCCGAAAGACGCCGGGAAGCGGCCCTTGCTTTCGGCCAGCTGCGGAGCTGCGTATTCTGCCTCTCTAGTCGCCTACATCTTAGCGAAAAGCTTTTCCGCTCCAGTTCTCAAGGAGAAAGTGTACCAGCACTGCTCACTTAGCCCGACCTTGCCAGGAAATGAGATTTGCTGCACATTCCAAGGACACTTCATTTTCCTGGGCAAGCTGCAACCTGCTGGCAGATGGCCGTGCTCTCTGCCCACTCCTGCCCAGTTCTTGCTACTAGCGGGCACGTTGCAGCCTGGCGAAGGCAAGAAACCTGGAGAGCTGTCACAGAGCAGAAAGCAGCTGAGATGCTGAAAAGCAGCAAAGCTGAACTGCCTGCCTCAGCTTCAGCAATGTGTGTAATTGACTGAAGGCGAAAAACCAAGCAGCAGAGCAGCGGGCTTCTGTGCGCACTGAAGGCAATTGCAAGAATGCAGCAGCTGCTCCTTTCCAAGCACAGGCAGCTGCCTGTGTTCTTGCTTCTTGACCAACTCACAGTTGCCCTTCTTTTCAGCAGCTGCCACCGTGTTCTCTGCATCTCGGAGCCTCTGGGGAGCAACAAGAATTTCCAAGGAGGGATGCATGACGACTACGTCAAAACCCAGGCAAGTTGTCCTGGAACACCTCCCATTGGCATGCCAGAAGTGAATTCAAGAGGCAGGAGAGCGGCAGCCACCGTCCTGCAGCTGTCTGCGAGTTTCGCACACAAGCCGGCTTCTTCGTGGCTTCGTTCTTCGCCTATGCAAGCTACCGCGATCTCCGGCTGCCGGAGGCGAAGAAGCCGCTACTTCGCGCACAGATGACTGGAGCGGCAGCGATGCGCTCCGAAGCGCCGCTTTTGCCGAAAGACGCCGGGAAGCGGCACTTGCTTTCGGCCAGCTGCGGAGCTGCGTATTCTGCCTCTCTAGTCGCCTACATCTTAGCGAAAAGCTTTTCCGCTCCAGTTCTCAAGGAGAAAGTGTACCAGCACTGCTCACTTAGCCCGACCTTGCCAGGAAATGAGATTTGCTGCACATTCCAAGGACACTTCATTTTCCTGGGCAAGCTGCAACCTGCTGGCAGATGGCCGTGCTCTCTGCCCACTCCTGCCCAGTTCTTGGTATTAGCGGGCACGTTGCAGCCTGGCGAAGGCAAGAAACCTGGAGAGCTGTCACAGAGCAGAAGGGCAGCTGAGATGCTGAAAAGCAGCAAAGCTGAACTGCCTGCCTCAACTTCAGCAGTGTGTAATTGACTGAAGGCGAAAAACCAAGCAGCAGAGCAGCGGGCTTCTGTGCGCACTGAAGGCAATTGCAAGAATCCAGCAGCTGCTCCTTTCCAAGCACAGGCAGCTGCCTGTGTTCTTGCTTCTTGACCAACTCACAGTTGCCCTTCTTTTCAGCAGCTGCCACCGTGTTCTCTGCATCTCGGAGCCTCTGGGGAGCAACAAGAATTTCCAAGGAGGGATGCATGAAAACTAAAATAAAAACCCAGGAAGGTTGTCCTGGAACACCTCCCATTGGCATGCCAGAAGTGAATTCAAGAGGCAGGAGAGCGGCAGCCACCGTCCTGCGGCTGTCTGCGAGTTTCGCACACAAGCCGGCTTCTTCGCGGCTTCGTTCTTCGCCTCTTGTAAGCTACCGCGATCTCCGGCTGCCGGAGCCGAAGAAGCGGCTACTTCGCGCACAGATCACTGGAGCGGCAGCGGTGCGCTCCGAAGCGCCGCTTTTGCCGAAAGACGCCGGGAAGCGGCACTTGCTTTCGGCCAGCTGCGGAGCTGCGTATTCTGCCTCTCTAGTCGCCTACATCTTAGCCAAAAGCTTTTCCGCTCCAGTTCTCAAGGAGAAAGTGTACCAGCACTGCTCACTTAGCCCGACCTTGCCAGGAAATGAGATTTGCTGCACATTCCAAGGACACTGCATTTTCCTGGGCAAGCTGCAACCTGCTGGCAGATGGCCGTGCTCTCTGCCCACTCCTGCCCAGTTCTTGGTACTAGCGGGCACGTTGCAGCCTGGCGAAGGCAAGAAACCTGGAGAGCTGTCACAGAGCAGAAAGGCAGCTGAGATGCTGAAAAGCAGCAAAGCTGAACTGCCTGCCTCAACTTCAGCAGTGTGTAATTGACTGAAGGCGAAAAACCAAGCAGCAGAGCAGCGGGCTTCTGTGCGCACTGAAGGCAATTGCAAGAATCCAGCAGCTGCTCCTTTCCAAGCACAGGCAGCTGCCTGTGTTCTTGCTTCTTGACCAACTCACAGTTGCCCTTCTTTTCAGCAGCTGCCACCGTGTTCTCTGCATCTCGGAGCCTCTGGGGAGCAACAAGAATTTCCAAGGTGGGATGCATGACGACTACGTCAAAACCCAGGCAAGTTGTCCTGGAACACCTCCCATTGGCATGCCAGAAGTGAATTCAAGAGGCAGGAGAGCGGCAGCCACCGTCCTGCAGCTGTCTGCGAGTTTCGCACACAAGCCGGCTTCTTCGTGGCTTCGTTCTTCGCCTATGCAAGCCACCGCGATCTCCGGCTGCCGGAGGCGAAGAAGCCGCTACTTCGCGCACAGATGACTGGAGCGGCAGCGATGCGCTCCGAAGCGCCGCTTTTGCCGAAAGACGCCGGGAAGCGGCACTTGCTTTCGGCCAGCTGCGGAGCTGCGTATTCTGCCTCTCTAGTCGCCTACATCTTAGCGAAAAGCTTTTCCGCTCCAGTTCTCAAGGAGAAAGTCTCCCAGCACTGCTCACTTAGCCCGACCTTGCCAGGAAATGAGATTTGCTGCACATTCCAAGGACACTTCACTTTCCTGGGCAAGCTGCAACCTGCTGGCAGATGGCCGTGCTCTCTGCCCACTCCTGCCCAGTTCTTGGTATTAGCGGGCACGTTGCAGCCTGGCGAAGGCAAGAAACCTGGAGAGCTGTCACAGAGCAGAAAGGCAGCTGAGATGCTGAAAAGCAGCAAAGCTGAACTGCCTGCCTCAACTTCAGCAGTGTGTAATTGACTGAAGGCGAAAAACCAAGCAGCAGAGCAGCGGGCTTCTGTGCGCACTGAAGGCAATTGCAAGAATCCAGCAGCTGCTCCTTTCCAAGCACAGGCAGCTGCCTGTGTTCTTGCTTCTTGACCAACTCACAGTTGCCCTTCTTTTCAGCAGCTGCCACCGTGTTCTCTGCATCTCGGAGCCTCTGGGGAGCAACAAGAATTTCCAAGGAGGGATGCATGAAAACTAAAATAAAAACCCAGGAAGGTTGTCCTGGAACACCTCCCATTGGCATGCCAGAAGTGAATTCAAGAGGCAGGAGAGCGGCAGCCACCGTCCTGCGGCTGTCTGCGAGTTTCGCACACAAGCCGGCTTCTTCGCGGCTTCGTTCTTCGCCTCTTGTAAGCTACCGCGATCTCCGGCTGCCGGAGGCGAAGAAGCCGCTACTTCGCGCACAGATGACTGGAGCGGCAGCGATGCGCTCCGGAGCGCCGCTTTTGCCGAAAGACGCCGGGAAGCGGCACTTGCTTTCGGCCAGCTGCGGAGCTGCGTATTCTGCCTCTCTAGTCGCCTACATCTTAGCGAAAAGCTTTTCCGCTCCAGTTCTCAAGGAGAAAGTGTACCAGCACTGCTCACTTAGCCCGACCTTGCCAGGAAATGAGATTTGCTGCACATTCCAAGGACACTTCATTTTCCTGGGCAAGCTGCAACCTGCTGGCAGATGGCCGTGCTCTCTGCCCACTCCTGCCCAGTTCTGGCTACTAGCGGGCACGTTGCAGCCTGGCGAAGGCAAGAAACCTGGAGAGCTGTCACAGAGCAGAAAGGCAGCTGAGATGCTGAAAAGCAGCAAAGCTGAACTGCCTGCCTCAACTTCAGCAGTGTGTAATTGACTGAAGGCGAAAAACCAAGCAGCAGAGCAGCGGGCTTCTGTGTGCACTGAAGGCAATTGCAAGAATCCAGCAGCTGCTCCTCGCCAAGCACAGGCAGCTGCATGTGTTCTTGCTTCTTGACCAACTCACAGTTGCCCTTCTTTTCAGCAGCTGCCACCGTGTTCTCTGCATCTCGGAGCCTCTGGGGAGCAGAAAAAATTTCCAAAGAGGGATGTAGCAGGACTACGTCAAAACCCAGGAAAATTGTCCTGGAACACCTTCCACTCGCATGCCAAGAGTGAATTCAAGAGGCAGGAGAGCAGCAGCCACCGTCCTGCGGCTGTCTGCGAGCTTCGCACACAAGCCGGCTTCTTCGCGCCTTCGTTCTTCGCCTCTTGCAAGCTACCGCGATCTCCGGCTGCCGGAGCCGAAGAAGCCGCTACTTCGCGCACAGATCACTGGAGCGGCAGCGATGCGCTCCGGAGCGCCGCTTCTGCCGAAAGACGCCGGGAAGCGGCACTTGCTATCGGCCAGCTGCGGAGCTGCGTATTCTGCCTCTCTAGTCGCCTACATCTTAGCCAAAAGCTTTTCCGCTCCAGTTCTCAAGGAGAAAGTGTACCAGCACTTCTCACTCAGCCCGACCTTGCCAAGAAATGGGATTTGTTGCACATTCCAACGACACTGCATTTTCCTGGGCAAGCTGCAACCTGCTGGCAGATGGCCGTGCTCTCTGCCCACTCCTGCCCAGCTCTTGGTAGTAGCGGGCACGTTGCAGCCTGGCGAAGGCCAGAAACCTGGAGAGCTGTCACAGAGCAGAAGGGCAGCTGAGATGCTGAAAAGCAGCAAAGCTGAACAGCCTGCCTCAACTTCAGCAGTGTGTAATTGACTGAAGGCGAAAAACCAAGCAGCAGAGCAGCGGGCTTCTGTGCGCACTGAAGGCAATTGCAAGAATGCAGCAGCTGCTCCTTGCCAAGCACAGGCAGCTGTCTATGTTCTTGCTTCTTGACCAACTCACATTTGCCCTTCTTTTCAGCAGTTGCCACCGTGTTCTCTGCATCTCGGAGCCTCTGGGGAGCAGTAGGACATTCCAAGGAGGGATGCATGACGACTACGTCAAAACGCAGGAAAGTTGTCCTGGAACACCTCCCATTGGCGTGCCAGAAGTGAATTCAAGAGGCAGGAGAGCAGCAGCCACCGTCCTGCAGCTGTCTGCGAGCTTCGCACACAAGCCGGCTTCTTCGCGGCTTCGTTCTTCGCCTCTTGCAAGCTACCGCGATCTCCGGCTGCCGGAGGCGAAGAAGCGGCTACTTCGCGCACAGATCACTGCAGCGGCAGCGATGCGCTCCGGAGCGCCGCTTTTGCCGAAAGACGCCGGGAAACGGCACTTGCTTTCAGCCAGCTGCGGAGCTGCGTATTCTGCCTCTCTAGTCGCCTACATCTTAGCGAAAAGCTTTTCCGCTCCAGTTCTCAAGGAGAAAGTGTACCAGCACTGCTCACTTAGCCCGACCTTGCCAGGAAATGGGATTTGCTGCACATTCCAAGGACACTGCATTTTCCTGGGCAAGCTGCAACCTGCTGGCAGATGGCCGTGCTCTCTGCCCACTCCTGCCCAGCTCTTGGTAGTAGCGGGCACGTTGCAGCCTGGCGAAGGCAAGAAACCTGGAGAGCTGTCACAGAGCAGAAGGGCAGCTGAGATGCTGAAAAGCAGCAGAGCTGAACTGCCTGCCTAGCTTCAGTAGCGTGTAATTGACTGAAGGCGAAAAACCAAGCAGCAGAGCAGCGGGCTTCTGTGCGCACTGAAGGCAATTGCAAGAATGCAGCAGCTGCTCCTTGCCAAGCACAGGCAGCTGCCTATGTTCTTGCTTCTTGACCAACTCACAGTTGCCCTTCTTTTCAGCAGCTGCCACCGTGTTCTCTGCATCTCGGAGCCTCTGGGGAGCAACAAGAATTTCCAAGGTGGGATGCATGACGACTACGTCAAAACCCAGGCAAGTTGTCCTGGAACACCTCCCATTGGCATGCCAAGAGTGAATTCAAGAGGCAGGAGAGAAGCAGCCAGCGTCCTGCAGCTGTCTGCGAGCTTCGCACACAAGCCGGCTTCTTCGCGGCTTCGTTCTTCGCCTCTTGCAAGCTACCGCGATCTCCGGCTGCCGGAGTCGAAGAAGCGGCTACTTCGCGCACAGATCACTGGAGCGGCAGCGATGCGCTCCGGAGCGCCGCTTCTGCCGAAAGACGCCGGCAAGCGGCACTTGCTTTCGGCCAGCTCCGGAGCTGTGTATTCTGCCTCTCTAGTCGCCTACATCTTAGCCAAAAGCTTTTCCGCTCCAGTTCTCAAGGAGAAAGTCTCCCAGCACTGCTCACTCAGCCCGACCTTGCCAAGAAATGGGATTTGCTGCACATTCCAAGAACACTGCATTTTCCTGGGCAAGCTGCAACCTGCTGGCAGATGGCCGTGCTCTCTGCCCACTCCTGCCCAGCTCTGGGTAGTAGCGGGCACATTGCAGCCTGGCGAAGGCAAGAAACCTGGAGAGCTGTCACAGAGCAGAAGGGCAGCTGAGATGCTGAAAAGCAGCAAAGCTGAACAGCCTGCCTCAGCTTCAGTAGTGTGTAATTGACTGAAGGCAAAAAACCAAGCAGCAGAGCAGCGGGCTTCTGTGCGCACTGAAGGCAATTGCAAGAATGCAGCAGCTGCTCCTTGCCAAGCACAGGCAGCTGCCTAGGTTCTTGCTTCTTGACCAACTCACCGCTGCCCTTCTTTTCAGCAGCTGCCACCGTGTTCTCTGCATCTCGGAGCCTCTGGGGAGCAACAAGAATTTCCAAGGAGGGATGCATGACGACTACGTCAAAACCCAGGCAAGTTGTCCTGGAACACCTCCCATTGGCATGCCAAGAGTGAATTCAACAGGCAGGAGAGCAGCAGCCACCGTCCTGCAGCTGTCTGCGAGCTTCGCACACAAGCCGGCTTCTTCGCGGCTTCGTTCTTCGCCTCTTGCAAGCTACCGCGATCTCCGGCTGCCGGAGTCGAAGAAGCGGCTACTTCGCGCACAGATCACTGCAGCGGCAGCGATGCGCTCCGGAGCGCCGCTTTTGCCGAAAGACGCCGGGAAGCGGCGCTTGCTTTCGGCCAGCTGCGGAGCTGCGTATTCTGCCTCTCTAGTCGCCTACATCTTAGCCAAAAGCTTTTCCGCTCCAGTTCTCAAGGAGAAAGTGTACCAGCACTGCTCACTTAGCCCGACCTTGCCAGGAAATGGGATTTGCTGCACATTCCAAGGACACTGCATTTTCCTGGGCAAGCTGCAACCTGCTGGCAGATGGCCGTGCTCTCTGCCCACTCCTGCCCAGCTCTTGGTACTAGCGGGCACGTTGCAGCCTGGCGAAGGCAAGAAACCTGGAGAGCTGTCACAGAGCAGAAGGGCAGCTGAGATGCTGAAAAGCAGCAAAGCTGAACAGCCTGCCTCAGCTTCAGTAGTGTGTAATTGACTGAAGGCGAAAAACCAAGCAGCAGAGCAGCGGGCTTCTGTGCGCACTGAAGGCAATTGCAAGAATGCAGCAGCTGCTCCTTGCCAAGCACAGGCAGATGTCTTTGTTTTTGCTTCTTGACCAACTCACAGTTGCCCTTCTTTTCAGCAGCTGCCACCGTGTTCTCTGCATCTCGGAGCCTCTGGGGAGCAACAAGAATTTCCAAGGAGGGATGCATGACGACTACGTCAAAACCCAGGCAAGTTGTCCTGGAACACCTCCCATTGGCATGCCAAGAGTGAATTCAAGAGGCAGGAGAGAAGCAGCCAGCGTCCTGCAGCT
The DNA here is from genome assembly GCF_024509145.1 of Vidua macroura. NCBI lineage: Eukaryota > Metazoa > Chordata > Aves > Passeriformes > Viduidae > Vidua > Vidua macroura. Next base: position 5,597,472 of record NC_071582.1, read on the forward strand.
GTCTGCGAGCTTCGCACACAAGCCGGCTTCTTCGCGGCTTCGTTCTTCGCCTCTTGCAAGCTACCGCGATCTCCGGCTGCCGGAGTCGAAGAAGCGGCTACTTCGCGCACAGATCACTGGAGCGGCAGCGATGCGCTCCGGAGCGCCGCTTCTGCCGAAAGACGCCGGCAAGCGGCACTTGCTTTCGGCCAGCTCCGGAGCTGCGTATTCTGCCTCTCTAGTCGCCTACATCTTAGCCAAAAGCTTTTCCGCTCCAGTTCTCAAGGAGAAAGTCTCCCAGCACTGCTCACTCAGCCCGACCTTGCCAAGAAATGGGATTTGCTGCACATTCCAAGAACACTGCATTTTCCTGGGCAAGCTGCAACCTGCTGGCAGATGGCCGTGCTCTCTGCCCACTCCTGCCCAGCTCTGGGTAGTAGCGGGCACATTGCAGCCTGGCGAAGGCAAGAAACCTGGAGAGCTGTCACAGAGCAGAAGGGCAGCTGAGATGCTGAAAAGCAGCAAAGCTGAACAGCCTGCCTCAGCTTCAGTAGTGTGTAATTGACTGAAGGCAAAAAACCAAGCAGCAGAGCAGCGGGCTTCTGTGCGCACTGAAGGCAATTGCAAGAATGCAGCAGCTGCTCCTTGCCAAGCACAGGCAGCTGCCTAGGTTCTTGCTTCTTGACCAACTCACCGCTGCCCTTCTTTTCAGCAGCTGCCACCGTGTTCTCTGCATCTCGGAGCCTCTGGGGAGCAACAAGAATTTCCAAGGAGGGATGCATGACAACTACGTCAAAACCCAGGCAAGTTGTCCTGGAACACCTCCCATTGGCATGCCAAGAGTGAATTCAACAGGCAGGAGAGCAGCAGCCACCGTCCTGCAGCTGTCTGCGAGCTTCGCACACAAGCCGGCTTCTTCGCGGCTTCGTTCTTCGCCTCTTGCAAGCTACCGCGATCTCCGGCTGCCGGAGTCGAAGAAGCGGCTACTTCGCGCACAGATCACTGCAGCGGCAGCGATGCGCTCCGGAGCGCCGCTTTTGCCGAAAGACGCCGGGAAGCGGCGCTTGCTTTCGGCCAGCTGCGGAGCTGCGTATTCTGCCTCTCTAGTCGCCTACATCTTAGCCAAAAGCTTTTCCGCTCCAGTTCTCAAGGAGAAAGTGTACCAGCACTGCTCACTTAGCCCGACCTTGCCAGGAAATGGGATTTGCTGCACATTCCAAGGACACTGCATTTTCCTGGGCAAGCTGCAACCTGCTGGCAGATGGCCGTGCTCTCTGCCCACTCCTGCCCAGCTCTTGGTAGTAGCGGGCACGTTGCAGCCTGGCGAAGGCAAGAAACCTGGAGAGCTGTCACAGAGCAGAAGGGCAGCTGAGATGCTGAAAAGCAGCAAAGCTGAACAGCCTGCCTCAGCTTCAGTAGTGTGTAATTGACTGAAGGCGAAAAACCAAGCAGCAGAGCAGCGGGCTTCTGTGCGCACTGAAGGCAATTGCAAGAATGCAGCAGCTGCTCCTTGCCAAGCACAGGCAGATGTCTTTGTTTTTGCTTCTTGACCAACTCACAGTTGCCCTTCTTTTCAGCAGCTGCCACCGTGTTCTCTGCATCTCGGAGCCTCTGGGGAGCAACAAGAATTTCCAAGGAGGGATGCATGACGACTACGTCAAAACCCAGACAAGTTGTCCTGGAACACCTCCCATTGGCATGCCAAGAGTGAATTCAAGAGGCAGGAGAGAAGCAGCCACCGTCCTGCAGCTGTCTGCGAGATTCGCACACAAGCCGGCTTCTTCGCGGCTTCGTTCTTCGCCTCTTGCAAGCTACCGCGATCTCCGGCTGCCGGAGCCGAAGAAGCCGCTACTTCGCGCACAGATCACTGGAGCGGCAGCGATGCGCTCCGAAGCGCCGCTTTTGCCGAAAGACGCCGGGAAGCGGCACTTGCTTTCGGCCAGCTGCGGAGCTGCGTATTCTGCCTCTCTAGTCGCCTACATCTTAGCGAAAAGCTTTTCCGCTCCAGTTCTCAAGGAGAAAGTCTCCCAGCACTGCTCACTCAGCCCGACCTTGCCAAGAAATGGGATTTGCTGCACATTCCAAGGACACTGCATTTTCCTGGGCAAGCTGCAACCTGCTGGCAGATGGCCGTGCTCTCTGCCCACTCCTGCCCAGCTCTGGGTAGTAGCGGGCACATTGCAGCCTGGCGAAGGCAAGAAACCTGGAGAGCTGTCACAGAGCAGAAGGGCAGCTGAGATGCTGAAAAGCAGCAAAGCTGAACTGCCTGCATCAACTTCAGCAGTGTGTAATTGACTGAAGGCGAAAAACCAAGCAGCAGAGCAGCGGGCTTCTGTGCGCACTGAAGGCAATTGCAAGAATGCAGCAGCTGCTCCTTGCCAAGCACAGGCAGCTGCCTAGGTTCTTGCTTCTTGACCAACTCACAGTTGCCCTTCTTTTCAGCAGTTGCCACCGTGTTCTCTGCATCTCGGACCCTCTGGGGAGCAGTAGGACATTCCAGAGAGGGATGCATGACGACTACGTCAAAACCCAGGAAAGTTGTCCTGGAACACCTCCCATTGGCGTGCCAAGAGTGAATTAAAGAGGCAGGAGAGCAGCAGCCACTGTCCTGAAGCTGTCTGCGAGCTTCGCACACAAGCCGGCTTCTTCGCGGCTTCGTTCTTCGTTTCTTGCAAGCTACCGCGATCTCCGGCTGCCGGAGTCGAAGAAGCGGCTACTTCGCGCACAGATCACTGGAGCGGCAGCGATGCGCTCCGGAGCGCCGCTTTTGCCGAAAGACGCCGTGAAGCGGCACTTGCTTTCGGCCAGCTCCGGAGCTGCGTATTCTGCCTCTCTAGTCGCCTACATCTTAGCGAAAAGCTTTTCCGCTCCAGTTCTCAAGGAGAAAGTGTACCAGCACTGCTCACTTAGCCCGACCTTGCCAGGAAATAAGATTTGCTGCACATGCCAAGGACACTGCATTTTCCTGGGCAAGCTGCAACCTGCTGGCAGATGGCCGTGCTCTCTGCCCTTTCCTGCCCAGTTCTCAGTACAAGCGTGCACGTTGCAGCCCGGCGAAGGCAAGAAACCTCGAGAGCTGTCACAGAGCAGAAGGGCAGCTGAGATGCTGAAAAGCAGCAAAGCTGAACAGCCTGCCTCAACTTCAGTAGTGTGTAATTGACTGAAGGCGAAAAACCAAGCAGCAGAGCAGCGGGCTTCTGTGCGCACTGAAGGCAATTGCAAGAATGCAGCAGCTGCTCCTAGCCAAGCACAGGCAGATGTCTTTGTTTTTGCTTCTTGACCAACTCACAGTTGCCCTTCTTTTCAGCAGCTGCCACCGTGTTCTCTGCATCTCGGAGCCTCTGCGGAGCAACAAGAATTTCCAAGGAGGGATGCATGACGACTACGTCAAAACCCAGGAAAGTTGTCCTGGAACACCTCCCATTGGCATGCCAAGAGTGAATTCAAGGGGCAGGAGAGCAGCAGCCACCGTCCTGCAGCTGTCTGCAAGCTTCGCACACAAGCCGGCTTCTTGGCGGCTTCGTTCTTCGCCTCTTGCAAGCTACTGCGATCTCCGGCTGCCGGAGGCGAAGAAGCCGCTACTTCGCGCACAGATCACTGGAGCGGCAGCGATGCGCTCCGGAGCGCCGCTTTTGCCGAAAGACGCCGTGAAGCGGCACTTGCTTTCGGCCAGCTGCGGAGCTGCGTATTCTGCCTCTCTAGTCGCCTACATCTTAGCGAAAAGCTTTTCCGCTCCAGTTCTCAAGGAGAAAGTGTACCAGCACTGCTCACTTAGCCCGACCTTGCCAGGAAATGAGATTTGCTGCACATTCCAAGGACACTGCATTTTCCTGGGCAAGCTGCAACCTGCTGGCAGATGGCCGTGCTCTCTGCCCACTCCTGCCCAGTTCTCGGTACAATCGTGCACGTTGCAGCCTGGCGAAGGCAAGAAACCTGGAGAGCTGTCACAGAGCAGAAGGGCAGCTGAGATGCTGAAAAGCAGCAAAGCTGAACAGCCTGCCTCAACTTCAGTAGTGTGTAATTGACTGAAGGCGAAAAACCAAGCAGCAGAGCAGCGGGCTTCTGTGCGCACTGAAGGCAATTGCAAGAATCCAGCAGCTGCTCCGTGCCAAGCACAGGCAGCTGTCTAGGTTCTTGCTTCTTGACCAACTCACAGTTGCCCTTCTTTTCAGCAGTTGCCACCGTGTTCAATGCATCTCGGAGCCTCTGGGGAGCAGCAAGAATTTCCAAGGAGGGATGCATGACGACTACGTCAAAACCCAGGCAAGTTGTCCTGGAACACCTCCCATTGGCATGCCAAGAGTGAATTCAAGAGGCAGGAGAGCAGCAGCCACCGTCCTGCAGCTGTCTGCGAGCTTCGCACACAAGCCGGCTTCTTCGCGGCTTTGTTCTTCGCCTCTTGCAAGCTACCGCGATCTCTGGCTGCCGGAGCCGAAGAAGCCGCTACTTCGCGCACAGATCACTGGAGCGGCAGCGATGCGCTCCGGAGCGCCGCTTTTGCCGAAAGACGCCGGGAAGCGGCACTTGCTTTCGGCCAGCTGCGGAGCTGCGTATTCTGCCTCTCTAGTCGCCTACATCTTAGCGAAAAGCTTTTCTGCTCCAGTTCTCAAGGAGAAAGTGTACCAGCACTGCTCACTTAGCCCGACCTTGCCAGGAAATGGGATTTGCTGCACATTCCAAGGACACTGCATTTTCCTGGGCAAGCTGCAACCTGCTGGCAGATGGCCGTGCTCTCTGCCCACTCCTGCCCAGTTCTTGCTACTAGCGGGCACGTTGCAGCCTGGCGAAGGCAAGAAACCTGGAGAGCTGTCACAGAGCAGAAGGGCAGCTGAGATGCTGAAAAGCAGCAAAGCTGAACAGCCTGCCTCAACTTCAGTAGTGTGTAATTGACTGAAGGCGAAAAACCAAGCAGCAGAGCAGCGGGCTTCTGTGCGCACTGAAGGCAATTGCAAGAATGCAGCAGCTGCTCCTTGCCAAGCAGAGGCAGATGTCTTTGTTTTTGCTTCTTGACCAACTCACAGTTGCCCTTCTATTCAGCAGCTGCCACCGTGTTCTCTGCATCTCGGAGCCTCTGGGGAGCAACAAGAATTTCCAAGGAGGGATGCATGACGACTACGTCAAAACCCAGGAAAGTTGTCCTGGAACACCTCCCATTGGCATGCCAAGAGTGAATTCAAGAGGCAGGAGAGCAGCAGCCACCGTCCTGCAGCTGTCTGCGAGTTTCGCACACAAGCCGGCTTCTTGGCGGCTTCGTTCTTCGCCTCTTGCAAGCTACTGCGATCTCCGGCTGCCGGAGCCGAAGAAGCCGCTACTTCGCGCACAGATCACTGGAGCGGCAGCGATGCGCTCCGGAGCGCCGCTTCTGCCGAAAGACGCCGGGAAGCGGCACTTGCTTTCGGCCAGCTGCAGAGCTGCGTATTCTGCCTCTCTAGTCGCCTACATCTTAGCGAAAAGCTTTTCCGCTCCAGTTCTCAAGGAGAAAGTGTACCAGCAGTGCTCACTCAGCCCGACCTTGCCAGGAAATGGGATTTGCTGCACATTCCAAGGACACTGCATTTTCCTGGGCAAGCTGCAACCTGCTGGCAGATGGCCGTGCTCTCTGCCCACTCCTGCCCAGCTCTTGGTACTAGCGGGCACGTTGCAGCCTGGCGAAGGCAAGAAACCTGGAGAGCTGTCACAGAGCAGAAGGGCAGCTGAGATGCTGAAAAGCAGCAGATCTGAACAGCCTGCCTCAGCTTCAGTAGTGTGTAATTGACTGAAGGCGAAAAACGCAGCAGCAGAGCAGCGGGCTTCTGTGCGCACTGAAGGCAATTGCAAGAATGCAGCAGCTGCTCCTTGCCAAGCACAGGCAGCTGCCTATGTTCTTGCTTCTTGACCAACTCACAGTTGCCCTTCTTTTCAGCAGTTGCCACCGTGTTCAATGCATCTCGGAGCCTCTGGGGAGCAACAAGAATTTCCAAGGAGGGATGCATGACGACTACGTCAAAACCCAGGCAAGTTGTCCTGGAACACCTCCCATTGGCATGCCAAGAGTGAATTCAAGAGGCAGGAGAGCAGCAGCCACCGTCCTGCAGCTGTCTGCGAGCTTCGCACACAAGCTGGCTTCTTCGCGGCTTCGTTCTTCGCCTCTTGCAAGCTACCGCGATCTCCGGCTGCCGGAGTCGAAGAAGCGGCTACTTCGCGCACAGATCACTGGAGCGGCAGCGATGCGCTCCGGAGCGCCGCTTTTGCCGAAAGACGCCGGGAAGCGGCACTTGCTTTCGGCCAGCTGCGGAGCTGCGTATTCTGCCTCTCTAGTCGCCTACATCTTAGCCAAAAGCTTTTCCGCTCCAGTTCTCAAGGAGAAAGTGTACCAGCACTGCTCACTTAGCCCGACCTTGCCAGGAAATGGGATTTGCTGCACATTCCAAGGACACTGCATTTTCCTGGGCAAGCTGCAACCTGCTGGCAGATGGCCGTGCTCTCTGCCCACTCCTGCCCAGCTCTTGGTACTAGCGGGCACGTTGCAGCCTGGCGAAGGCAAGAAACCTGGAGAGCTGTCACAGAGCAGAAGGGCAGCTGAGATGCTGAAAAGCAGCAGAGCTGAACAGCCTGCCTCAGCTTCAGTAGTGTGTAATTGACTGAAGGCGAAAAACCAAGCAGCAGAGCAGCGGGCTTCTGTGCGCACTGAAGGCAATTGCAAGAATGCAGCAGCTGCTCCTTGCCAAGCACAGGCAGATGTCTTTGTTTTTGCTTCTTGACCAACTCACAGTTGCCCTTCTTTTCAGCAGCTGCCACCGTGTTCTCTGCATCTCGGAGCCTCTGGGGAACAGCAAGAATTTCCAAGGAGGGATGCATGACGACTACGTCAAAACCCAGGAAAGTTGTCCTGGAACACCTCCCATTGGCATGCCAAGAGTGAATTCAAGGGGCAGGAGAGCGGCAGCCAGCGTCCTGCAGCTGTCTGCGAGCTTCGCACACAAGCCGGCTTCTTCGCGGCTTCGTTCTTCGCCTCTTGCAAGCTACCGCGATCTCCGGCTGCCGGAGTCGCAGAAGCGGCTACTTCACGCACAGATCACTGGAGCGGCAGCGATGCGCTCCGGAGCGCCGCTTTTGCCGAAAGACGCCGGGAAGCGGCACTTGCTTTCGGCCAGCTGCGGAGCTGCGTATTCTGCCTCTCTAGTCGCCTACATCTTAGCCAAAAGCTTTTCCGCTCCAGTTCTCAAGGAGAAAGTGTACCAGCAGTGCTCACTCAGCCCGACCTTGCCAGGAAATGGGATTTGCTGCACATTCCAAGGACACTGCATTTTCCTGGGCAAGCTGCAACCTGCTGGCAGATGGCCGTGCTCTCTGCCCACTCCTGCCCAGCTCTTGGTAGTAGCGGGCACGTTGCAGCCTGGCGAAGGCCAGAAACCTGGAGAGCTGTCACAGAGCAGAAGGGCAGCTGAGATGCTGAAAAGCAGCAGATCTGAACAGCCTGCCTCAGCTTCAGTAGTGTGTAATTGACTGAAGGCGAAAAACCAAGCAGCAGAGCAGCGGGCTTCTGTGCGCACTGAAGGCAATTGCAAGAATGCAGCAGCTGCTCCTTGCCAAGCACAGGCAGCTGCCTAGGTTCTTGCTTCTTGACCAACTCACAGTTGCCCTTCTTTTCAGCAGCTGCCACCGTGTTCTCTGCATCTCGGAGCCTCTGGGGAGCAACAAGAATTTCCAAGGAGGGATGCATGACGACTACGTCAAAACCCAGGCAAGTTGTCCTGGAACACCTCCCATTGGCATGCCAAGAGTGAATTCAAGAGGCAGGAGAGCGGCAGCCACTTTCCTGCAGCTGTCTGCGAGCTTCGCACACAAGCCGGCTTCTTCGCGGCTTCGTTCTTCGCCTCTTGCAAGCTACCGCGATCTCCGGCTGCCGGAGGCCAAGAAGCGGCTACTTCGCGCACAGATCACTGGAGCGGCAGCGGTGCGCTCCGGAGCGCCGCTTCTGCCGAAAGACACCGGGAAGCGGCACTTGCTTTCGGCCAGCTGCGGAGCTGCGTATTCTGCCTCTCTAGTTGCCTACATCTTCGCCAAAAGCTTTTCCGCTCCAGTTCTCAAGGAGAAAGTGTACCAGCACTGCTCACTTAGCCCGACCTTGCCAGGAAATGGGATTTGCTGCACATTCCAAGGACACTGCATTTTCCTGGGCAAGCTGCAACCTGCTGGCAGATGGCCGTGCTCTCTGCCCACTCCTGCCCAGCTCTTGGTAGTAACGGGCACGTTGCAGCCTGGCGAAGGCAAGAAACCTGGAGAGCTGTCACAGAGCAGAAGGGCAGCTGAGATGCTGAAAAGCAGCAAAGCTGAACAGCCTGCCTCAACTTCAGTAGTGTGTAATTGACTGAAGGCGAAAAACGCAGCAGCAGAGCAGCGGGCTTCTGTGCGCACTGAAGGCAATTGCAAGAATGCAGCAGCTGCTCCTTGCCAAGCACAGGCAGCTGCCTATGTTCTTGCTTCTTGACCAACTCACAGTTGCCCTTCTTTTCAGCAGTTGCCACCGTGTTCTCTGCATCTCGGAGCCTCTGGGGAGCAACAAGAATTTCCAAGGAGGGATGCATGACGACTACGTCAAAACCCAGGCAAGTTGTCCTGGAACACCTCCCATTGGCATGCCAAGAGTGAATTCAAGAGGCAGGAGAGCAGCAGCCACCGTCCTGCAGCTGTGTGCGAGCTTCGCACACAAGCCAGCTTCTTCACGGCTTCGTTCTTCGCCTCTTGCAAGCTACCGCGATCTCCGGCTGCCGGAGGCCAAGAAGCGGCTACTTCGCGCACAGATCACTGGAGCGGCAGCAGTGCGTTCCGAAGCACCGCTTTTGCCGAAAGACGCCGGGAAGCGGCACTTGCTTTCGGCCAGCTGCGGAGCTGCGTATTCTGCCTCTCTAGTCGCCTACATCTTAGCCAAAAGCTTTTCCGCTCCAGTTCTCAAGGAGAAAGTGTACCAGCACTGCTCACTTAGCCCGACCTTGCCAGGAAATAAGATTTGCTGCACATTCCAAGGACACTGCATTTTCCTGGGCAAGCTGCAACCTGCTGGCAGATGGCCGTGCTCTCTGCCCACTCCTGCCCAGCTCTGGGTAGTAGCGGGCACGTTGCAGCCTGGCGAAGGCAAGAAACCTGGAGAGCTGTCACAGAGCAGAAGGGCAGCTGAGATGCTGAAAAGCAGCAGAGCTGAACAGCCTGCCTCAACTTCAGTAGTGTGTAATTGACTGAAGGCGAAAAACCAAGCAGCAGAGCAGCGGGCTTCTGTGCGCACTGAAGGCAATTGCAAGAATGCAGCAGCTGCTCCTTGCCAAGCAGAGGCAGCTGCCTATGTTCTTGCTTCTTGACCAGCTCACAGTTGCCCTTCTTTTCAGCAGTTGCCACCGTGTTCTCTGCATCTCGGAGCCTCTGGGGAACAACAAGAATTTCCAAGGTGGGATGCATGACAACTACGTCAAAACGCAGGAAAGTTGTCCTGGAACACCTCCCAATGGCGTGCCAGAAGTGAATTCAAGAGGCAGGAGAGCAGCAGCCACCGTCCTGCAGCGGTCTGCGAGCTTCGCACACAATCTGGCTTCTTCGCGGCTTCGTTCTTCGCCTCTTGCAAGCTACCGCGATCTCCGGCTGCCGGAGTCGAAGAAGCGGCTACTTCGCGCACAGATCACTGGAGCGGCAGCGATGCGCTCCGGAGGGCCGCTTTTGCCGAAAGACGCCGGGAAGCGGCACTTGCTTTCGGCCAGCTCCGGAGCTGCGTATTCTGCCTCTCTAGTCGCCTACATCTTAGCCAAAAGCTTTTCCGCTCCAGTTCTCAAGGAGAAAGTGTACCAGCACTGCTCACTTAGCCCGACCTTGCCAGGAAATGGGATTTGCTGCACATTCCAAGGACACTGCATTTTCCTGGGTAAGCTGCAACCTGCTGGCAGTTGGCCGTGCTCTCTGCCAACTCCTGCCCAGGTCTTGGTAGTAGCGGGCACGTTGCAGCCTGGCGAAGGCAAGAAACCTGGAGAGCTGTCACAGAGCAGAAGGGCAGCTGAGATGCTGAAAAGCAGCAAAGCTGAACAGCCTGCCTCAGCTTCAGTAGTGTGTAATTGACTGAAGGCGAAAAACGCAGCAGCAGAGCAGCGGGCTTCTGTGCGCACTGAAGGCAATTGCAAGAATGCAGCAGCTGCTCCTTGCCAAGCACAGGCAGCTGCCTAGGTTCTTGCTTCTTGACCAACTCACAGTTGCCCTTCTTTTCAGCAGCTGCCACCGTGTTCTCTGCATCTCGGAGCCTCTGGGGAGCAACAAGAATTTCCAAGGAGGGATGCATGACGACTTTGTCAAAACCCAGGAAAGTTGTCCTGGAACACCTCCCATTGGCATGCTAAAAGTGAATTCAAGAGGCAGGAGAGCAGCAGCCACCGTCCTGCAGCTGTCTGCGAGCTTCGCACACAAGCCGGCTTCTTCGCGGCTTCGTTCTTCGCCTCTTGCAAGCTACCGCGATCTCCGGCTGCCGGAGGCCAAGAAGCGGCTACTTCGCGCACAGATCACTGGAGCGGCAGCGATGCGCTCCGGAGCGCCGCTTCTGCCGAAAGACACCGGGAAGCGGCACTTGCTTTCGGCCAGCTGCGGAGCTGCGTATTCTGCCTCTCTAGTCGCCTACATCTTCGCCAAAAGCTTTTCCGCTCCAGTTCTCAAGGAGAAAGTGTACCAGCACTGCTCACTTAGCCCGACCTTGCCAGGAAATGAGATTTGCTGCACATTTCAAGGACACTTCATTTTCCTGGGCAAGCTGCAACCTGCTGGCAGATGGCCGTGCTCTCTGCCCACTCCTGCCCAGCTCTTGGTAGTAGCGGGCACGTTGCAGCCTGGCGAAGGCAAGAAACCTGGAGAGCTGTCACAGAGTAGAAGGGCAGCTGAGATGCTGAAAAGCAGCAGAGCTGAACAGCCTGCCTCAATTTCAGCAGTGTGTAATTGACTGAAGGCGAAAAACCAAGCAGCAGAGCTGCGGGCTTCTGTGTGCACTGAAGGCAATTGCAAGAATCCAGAAACTGCTCCTTGCCAAGCACAGGCAGCTGCCTAGGTTCTTGCTTCTTGACAAACTCACAGTTGCCCTTCTTTTCAGCAGTTGCCACCGTGTTCTCTGCATCTCGGAGCCTCTGGGGAGCAGCAGGACTTTCCAGGGAGGGATGCATGACGACTACGTCAAAACCCAGGAAAGTTGTCCTGGAACACCTCCCATTGGCATGGCAAAAGTGAATTCAAGAGGCAGGAGAGCAGCAGCCACCGTCCTGCAGCTGTCTGCGAGCTTCGCACACAAGCTGGCTTCTTCGCGGCTTTGTTCTTCGCCTCTTGCAAGCTACCGCGATCTCCGGCTGCCGGAGCCGAAGAAGCGGCTACTTCGCGCACAGATCACTGGAGCGGCAGCGGTGCGCTCCGGAGCGCCGCTTTTGCCGAAAGACGCCGGGAAGCGGCACTTGCTTTCGGCCAGCTCTGGAGCTGCGTATTCTGCCTCTCTAGTCGCCTACATCTTAGCCAAAAGCTTTTCCGCTCCAGTTCTCAAGGAGAAAGTGTACCAGCACTGCTCACTTAGCCCGACCTTGCCAAGAAATGGGATTTGCTGCACATTCCAAGGACACTGCATTTTCCTGGGCAAGCTGCAACCTGCTGGCAGATGGCCGTGCTCTCTGCCCACTCCTGCCCAGCTCTGGCTAGTAGCGGGCACGTTGCAGGCTGGCGAAGGGAAGAAACCTCTTAAACGATACGCGGAATAAATAAATAGACTCCATAACCTGGGGTAGTTATGAAGTGGGTATGTATGTCAGCGCCCTGCACAAGTGAGATAGCTCTCCAAAACTTGTGCCCCGAGCCTCAGTCTGACCCACACTTTTATTCTTAAAGTCGTTCCATATGCAATACATTGCACAACTTTTTCATGCATATTCAACCCCTGGCCCCGCCTGTCCTCGCTTCTCATGCTAAGTAAGTCCACGCCCTTCTGGACATGCGTGGTTTGCTGTGGTGGTCGTACGGGGGTCTCTTGGTGGTCCTGAGGCTGAAGATTGTGGTCTTCCTCATGATTGAACTTTTGAACTTTTCCTCTCTGCGTGTGCGCTTTTGGTCCTTTGGTGCTTATCTGAGTACGTCTGTCAGTCTTGATAGGCTTGGAGACAGAGGAGCTTCTTTATCTGGGTTCTTTGCTTCTTCTGGTATTGTTCTTTATGCAAGAAGCTTCAGAAATTTGCATTTTCCTATGCCCTTTGTACTAGGCAGAGGTTTCTTAAGTAAAAGGTTGAAAATTCAACAGATAACTCTACAAGCTAAATTAGAAATGCTTCATTCATTTTGTTAACCTAACTCTAAAAATCTCTGCTTCAGTCCCCCCTTTTCTTAAAATAGAGTAAATTCTTTTACTACAGGGGTCTTGATTTAAATTCTGATCTACTATCATGACCGTCCTCTTTCAGTAAGATTCTAGGAGTTCTAGAGAGTGATGTCAGACTGGCCATGTGTTTTAACATCCTCGAATTCTACATGAGTGTTAAAGTAGACATCCTTAAACTTACAGTAACTAAAATTAATAGAATTGTAATTGGGTGACATAAAGTGTTCTAAACAGCGTCTTTCACTAGTTATGACTTGTGTTTATTAGCTAGTGATTGGTGCTGGATACACCAAGTTAAGAGACTTAACATACAGGAGGTTAGTGACATGTCTTGGGTAGACATTCTCTTTCGCACCCCATATGGTTTTTCATAAAGCAATTCAAAGTGGTTTAGCTTTTCTTTAGTCTTGGGTTTGGTTCAGATCTGCAGTAGTGCTAATGGGAGGGATTGAGTCCATGACAAATTAGCTTCTTGTCCCAATTGTACAATTTGTTGTTTGATCAAATGATTCTTTTTTTTTACCTGACCACTTGATTGTGGGTTATATGGGGTGTGAAGTTCTCAGTCTATGTTCAAGTATTGGCTAACTTGTTGCACTAATTTTACAATAAAATGTGGTCCTCTATTTGAGGAGATTGTGGCTAGGACTCTAAAGCATGGTATGTTTTCTTGTACCAATACCTTAGTTACTTCTTGAGCTTTAGAAGTCCTGGTGGGGAATGCTTCTGGCCATCCTGAAAAGGTATCTGTTAGCACCAGGAAAAACTTATACCCCCCTTTTCTTGGCAATTCTGTAAAATCAATCTGCCATTGCTGCTCCGGCCCATGACCCTTCCTAATCCGGCTAAGCTTTGGTTTGGGAGTATTTTTGGGGTTGGTCTGGAGGCAAAGGTCACATTGTCGAGTTGTAAATGTCTAGTTATGCTAGAGCATCAATACCCCAATGGTTTTCTGGTGTTCTTCCTTTATTAGGGACCATCATAAATAGGAGGGTAGAACTAATTTTCCTTCTATGGTGGCCCATCCCTCTTGGTTATAGTCTCCTTTTTGCTCATAGATTAATTTTTTTTCTAGTTTGTTGTATCTTGGCTTACCTTTAGGGGAAATTTGCCCGTCTGGAATCAGGGCTGCCTCAGTTATTACCTCAATTCTTGCTGCTTCTTTTGCTTCCCTATCTGCCAGCTCGTTTCCTTCTTCCAATTCTGAGTTGATCTTCTGATGTGCCTTAATGTGCATGATCGCTACTTTCTCTGGCAACTGGACTGCTTCTAGAAGTCGCAGTACTTCTGATGCATCTTTAATATTTTTCCCTTGAGACTTCAGCAGTCCTCTCTCTTTCTAAATGGCTCTGTGAGCATGCACTACTCCAAATGCATACTTCGAGTCTGTGTATATGTTTATTTCTTTCCCTCTTGCCAATTCTAGGGCCCGAGTTAGAGCAATTATCTCGGCCTTCTGTGCAGAGGTATTTGTTGGCAGGGGCCCAGATGATATTACTTCCTTGCACGTTGGAACTGCCTACCCGGTGTGCCATTTTCCACCGATGATATAACTGCTTCCATCAGTAAACGAGACTTCTGCATTCTCCAGAGGGGTGTCCTTCAAGTCAGGGCAGCTGGAGTAGGTGGCTTCAATGGTCTCCAGGCAGTCATGTTCCACTGGTTCCCCTTGGTTTCTACTGAGGAAGGAGGCTGGATTGACAATGTTAGTCACTACTATCTCTACATCATCTTGCTCCGCTATGATAGCTTGGTATCTCAGGAGCCGTTGTGGGGAAAGCCAATGCCCACCTTTTACCTCTAGCACTGCAGACACTGTGTGAGACACTAGCACAGTTCTTTTCTGGCCTAGGGTGAATTTGTGTGCCTCTTGGATGTTCAGTACGACTGCTGCAACAGCTCTGAGGCACCCAGGCCACCCCTTAGCTGCTGTATCCAATTGCTTAGAGAAGTAAGCCACTGCTCTCCGATATGGGCCGAGGTCCTGTGCTAGTATTCCTAAGGCGATTCCTTGCTTCTCATGGGAGAATAAAAGGAAAGGCTTACTCACGTCCGGCAATCTCAGGGCTGGAGCTGACATGAGGGCTTTTTTCAGCTGGTTGAAAGCTTGCGTAGCTTCCTTTGTCTCTTGGATGTTCCTGCTTTCAGTTGCAATCAGTTCATAGAAGGGCTTAACAAACAGTCCATAGTTATAGATCCATAACCTGCACCACCCTGTCATCCTCAGGAAAGTTCGTAGTTCCTTTACAGTCTGAGGTTTTGGGCTCTGGCATATTGCCTCCTTCCGGCTTTGGCCCAAGGTACGTTGTCTAGCACTGACTTCCTAACCCAGATAAGTTACTTTCTGTTTTACTACTTGGGCTTTTTTCTTTGATAGTCGGTACCCTTGGAGCCCCAAAAAGTTCAAGAGGCTTATCGTCCAGGCCGTGCATGCTTCCCTTGTCCATGTGGCTATCAGGATGTCATCTACGTACTGTAGCAACTTCCCTTCCTCTGGAGGGGCTTCTCAGGTCTCTAATTCTTTTGCAAGTTGTTCTCCAAACAAAGTGGGTGAGTTTTTGAATCCTTGTGGGAGTCTGGTCCATGTCAGTTGAGTTCTTCGCCCGCTCTTAGGATTTTCCCATTCAAATGCAAAAATTTTCTGGCTTCATGGATAGGAAGGCAAAAGAAGGCATCTTTTAAATCTAAAACGGTAAACCAAGTTAGCTCGGCTGTTAAGCAAGTTAATAACATGTAGGGATTGGCCACCACAGGATACAGATCCTCAGTGACCTTGTTTATGGCCCGCAGATCCTGTACTAACCGGTATGACCCATCAGGTTTACGAACTGGTAGGGTAGGGGTATTAACACTTACATAACATAAGTTGTAACAAGGTATTATAGACAATATCATGGTCATCAATGGAAGCAATATTTGTTTGAACTTTTTCAGTTCTGAGGGTTCGTAACTTGTGTTTGTCGGTGACAGCAGGGAAGCACAGTGAGGCTGCTTAACAGGGCAGGATGCATACATATACTTTCCTTCGTCTACATTCACTTAACTTTATTTTTACTTACTCTTACACATAACAAAACAACCACAACAACAAGGTACCTTTTCTTTTTCAACACACCTATTACACTTTTAGGTGTCCCTGGCTAGTCCCAGTGTTCTTGGATACCCCTCAATCTAGTTGTGTGGTTCCCAACTCTAGATCCTGTCAGACTTCTCTTCAAACTGGCCAAATTTTTACTCAATCTTGGGTGCTCTCAACAACCCAGCAAACTTAATTCTGGGTGCTCTTGGAATGTTAATCCTTCAACCCAGCAGGTTTGAATCAACCCTGGATGCTCTTGGAACATTAATCCCTCAATCCAGCAGGTTTGAATCAACCCTGGATGCTCTTGGAATATTAATCCCTCAATCCAGCAGGTTTGATCTTGGATGTTCTTGGGCATTCTTATCCCTCAATCCAGCAGAATTTTTAGGGGCCCCTCCTACACATTTTACCTTTTCTTTTTCCCCAATAGATTATGCCAAGAAAACCCTCTTTTTACCTTTTAATTATATTTTTTTTCTAATTAATTACATTTTACTCCCCCCCCTCCCCCCCCCCCACTAAGGGGTCCCACTCTTTCTCTGAGACCCAGTCCCAGGGGGGGTTCTCTCACTCTTTTTATCACTCGCTTCGTCTCTTTACTGGCCGCTTTTCTCGCGAAAAAGATGGAAACGCAGCATGGGAGACTGCCGCTCTCGCTTAGCAGGTCTGGGGTAACCAGCCCGCCTCTGTCACGATCCGCTTATTGCGGGGTGTCGTGATGGTTCTTTTCACCCATCCCAAAAGTGCAACAAAGGCAAACAACAAGGGACTATCAGTTAATCACAACAAATGCACCTTTAGTAGGGGCCAAAACAGTAAACGCGATAGTGGGGATCTGAAAGGAGATAAAAGGATAGAGAGAGAAGAGGGATATGGGAATAGCTACCAACACAGGCGAGATCCTCAGTGCTCCGGACGATGGGGATCCGTCTGTCGTGTCGGGGGAGTCTTCGAAGTTCTGGTCGACTCGGGGCTCCAATTATAGTCCACAGAGGAGAGAGGGGGGGAACAAGTGTAATAATGAAAGTCCATTGTAATCGCCCCGAGGGAACAGGTGAGTCCACAGAAACCACCAAAGCAAGACGAATCCAATGAAGAATAAGTCCATTTGAATCACTGAAGGGAAACAGGTCATGTCATTAGTGGTCAGAGCACCAATTTCCCCTCCTCCCTATAGCAGGGGTCTCAGTCTCAGTCCTTGGGAGGAGGGTTCTCATTCTTTCTTTGTCACAGTGGTAACGAGGCAGATGAGGGGTCTTCAATGAAGGACCGCGAGAGTCACCCCAAAAGTTCATTGGGCTTAAGAACGGAGATTAGAAGCAGGCCGCGCATCAGGCTGTCCCGTGCTGGCTCCATGTCAGGTCTTTGCCAAGTCCTTGCCAACTCCTTGCCAAGTTCTTACCAGGCCTTGTTGGGAACAGCCAGCATGACGGTTCAGTGGTTCCACCTGTGCTGTGTCCTGTTCTAAGCCGGAACTACAGTGGGGGAAGGGATTCTTTCTTGTGGCAATCAGAAGGCAGAATGGAAAATGAGGGGCTTCAGACGGGCTCTTACACCACCCCGTGACTGATGATTGCCCTCGAAAGATCTTCATCAGCAGGATTCCATGGTGTCGTCGTGGAGTCTTCAGGACTCGTCAAGTGTTGGCAGCACGTCCCAGGGAAAAGAGAAGAGGAAAAGGGAAAGAAAGAGAAAACAGGAAAACTAAAACAATCACAACATATTAGTAATCACAACAAATTATAATTAAACAATAAGCAAAATACAATTAGTAAATCAATAATAGTTATTTAAGTAATAATCAATATTAATCAATTAAACAATAAATTGATCAAATAATAAACCAGTATAATCAATATTAAACAGTAAAGTAATAAACCTAGTATAATCGATATTACTCAGTACAATTTTATAAACAATAAACAAAAATAATTAAAACAGTGATTAGAACAAATCATAAAAGAAAGTGATGTAAAACATATCTTCTAGTCTTATCATCTTCTTGTGTCTACAGTCCTGGGAACATCTATAGTGTAAAGGATGTCGGCCAAGTGGTGTGCATTAATTATAGACGTTAATTTTGTTCATCGCTTCATCATTCTCCAATTTACAATAAGCAAGATTACTGATAAAACAAAACCAATCATAACTAAAATCAGAAGAACAACAATGGGATGACACAATTTGTTCAGGATACCGGTGGCGGTGGGTGACCACCCGAAAAGGGTATCCCACCACTTGTGCTCGGCATCACTTTTCACCCTTTCTACAACACGATGTATTTCTTGCACATCATGATGAACAGTTACCAGAGTTTTCTGTCCATTCCCCTTGATTTTTCCTAGGATCTCTATTAGATCTTGATGAAGTAATAATTGCTTTACCAGAGAAAGGTTCATCCCAATGGGAGTAGGCAGTAGCTTGTGAATCAACGTGAGATTGGATTCTAAAAGTTCATGTGAAGTAACTGGAGCTACAAAAGAAAAATCACATCCTGCAATTTTACTAAAGTTGCAAGCACAAAAATTGGAATGATTTTTAGTAGCTACTACTGTACTTTCTATAAACACAGTATCCCAAGCGGTTCTGAAGCAGGCACACCCATTGTCTGTATATACAAGGACTGTTTCAGAAGTCTCGTTAGGATGACTATCAAAATGACAGCTATTTTGTTCTGTGTCCAGACAAATATCTTGAGCTACAATTGCATTACCTTCACAGATAAACCCTAGTTGTTCTCAGATGGTACAGGACTCTAAATTGACAGTTTGCCATTTGTCATCAATTTGACGGGCCCATTCTCTATGTTCAGAAGGATAGAAAGTGGGTCCATCATGATTTAATCCTAGTGCAATGATAGGGAATATCAAATGCACCGAGGCACTTCTTATGGTCAACACAAATGCTGTGGCTGTGTTTGTGTTAGGGTCATAGGTAAAATTCACTAAATTCCACCAGGATTGGAAATCTCTTTCAAAGTCAGTGGCACTGTCCCAGACTATTTTCCTAATTTCAGTAGGAAAAGTGCCTTCTTCACCTTCTCTTCTAATTGAGGCAGCAACTGACTGCATCCATCATTGAGCCTGGATACAGCTAAGAGCTAAGGAAACGTTGCTTTGTGTGGCATTAAGTGCATCAATTATCAATTTGCTATTATTTACATTTATCTTTTCCCAATTTGCTAGAATGTTTGATAGCAACCACTGATGTGTTCCCAAGGCTGTGGGAACAGCCGTGGTTGTTGTATTTTGGTTAAATCTTTAGTTGTGGAAGCCAATTTATTCATTCGTACTTCTGAATCAATACTATTTAGGATTCCCAATCCTGTTCCCAGAAGACCAGTTATGTCTCTTGGCAGCCGGTTTTTAGGAGGCTTCCACTGTCGCAGCCAGGTTGTCCAAGCCTGAAAAGAGGTCTGCAAAAAGGGTGAACAAGCTGGCTGTATTTCTCAGATATTGTTTTGCATTAGCAATTTGACTTGTTTAAGAGACCATAACAGATTAAACAATATCTGTTGTTGGCCAGTTTTCCTGATTCTATATGGTCCAATTTCAAAAATTTTCGGGCTAAGTGTAACCAGTGGTTGGGTGGTAGGTGTCACAACATTAACATCAAGTCCTACTCCAGTATTTGAATCAATACTTTCAACTTAAAAAACAAAAACAAAAACAAAAACAAAACAAAACAAAAAAAAGTGCTTCAGTATTTTTGGACCAAAACCAAACTACTTCTACAGTTTGTGTTCATGTGAAATTGTGCCAACAATCCTGTACGCTTGGGTGCGTACAAACCTTTTTGTGCTTCAAGAGATCCTTTCACTTTTTCTGCATGCTACCACAATTAGTTCAGACCACGGTCACTCAGCTGGTTTCTGGCCATGGGGTTGTGGTAGGATGCAGAAAAGTATTACCAGTTTGATCATGGATTAGGTGGTCTTCATGTCCCTCGGAGTTCTTCTGAAAAAGTAAACACAACAGAATTCTGCTGCCGAGAGGCAGAAAAGTTAGAATGATGGAATTATCCAGCATGTATTTGTCCAATGCTCTTTCCCTAGAGCACCAGAGGCTTCCCATGCATATTTCTTCAGAGGGGGTTTTAGCACAAGTGCTACTAGTCCTATAGTAAGAGAGGTCCACCAGAACAGGTTGGCCAGGGTCATGAGCTGGATTATTAGGATCATTTGGTACAGAGCATAGGAGTCAGTGTAGATGCAGACCAAAGAGGAAATCTGTGCTTCTTGTTGAAAAATACTCCAGACAGCTATCAGCTCCCCACTGTGTGTACTACCTTCTCCCTCTGTAATCATTTGCTCACCAGAGGAAAAGTGGAGGGCTTCTGCCCTATATTTCCATACTTTTCCTTCCCCTTTAGCAGAAGCATCAGTAAACCAAGAGTTTGCTGATTGTTCGGGGCAGAAAGGAGGGGTTACTTTGATTACAGAGGCAGGTTTGTCCAAGCTCTCAGTTTCTTGGATTGCTAAAGTTTTTACAGGTCCTTCTGTCATTGAGAAAAAGTTGCAGTAATGTTCAACCTGAGCATACCACTTTCTCACTGAGGCCCTCTGGGCCACCCCGTCAGGAGGGGGAGTCCCACTAGTGACTGTCTTAATAACCTTGAAGGGGCCTCTCAATACAATTGGTTGTTTTTGTGCAATTTTTTCTACTTCTATGAAAGCTAAGATAACCATAAACAATCCTTTTTCCCAGGTAGTGTATCTTTTCTCAGCATCTTTGGAACCACAGGAATAAAAACCAACAGGTCTTGTCGGAGCCTCAGGACCCCGCTGCCATATGTGTACTGACAGCCCTGAGGAGGCAAATCCCCATTCCACCTGGAAAGGATCTGTAGGATGGATAGGGCCCAGTGCTTGATGAGCTGTTGCTTCAAAAATCAGCAATTGCAATGCTGACTCCTGAGAAAGACTCCAATCCCATTTCACCCCTTTCCTCAACAAGTCATAAAGGGGAACAAATGGGTCGTTCCAGTGACTAGGAAATCTATCTGGTCTTTCTACAGGAGATACAGCTGCTATCGTTTTTGGAAGGAGAATTGCTGTAGGTTTGAGTGATTCTGGAAGCCCACAAATTCAAGGGGTCATTATCTTGGGCTTCACAGGTAATTGCATCAGGGATTCAAAGCCAGGAATTCATTTCTTTTTGTGAGTCATTTGCAGGCAAGCAGCTTTGTGCACATTTTCCAAGAGCTGGTCGGGGGTACTAATTCTAGCTATGGGATCTCCCCTTTCCAAGGGGCTTGTTCCCCCGGCCCAAAAAGCTGCACGCTGTGTCAGGGACCATGTGTCACCTTTCTCTCCTGTTGTTAAGAAGACACCATGTCCCCAGTACCCACTGGCTTCCTGTTCAGTTAATTGAATTTGATCACCACCAGTGAGGGACACCTGGAAAACATATTCTGTTTCTGATTCATGTGGAGGCTGTCCATATTCCCTTTTAAGCTTAGCTAGCTCGGTGGCAGTGTTTAGTTGTGATGGTATGTGTTTGGTTGTGATGTGAGGTTCCAGATCATCATCACTGAGATAGTTCTACTCTGTTTTAATCAAGGGTCTCAAGTGATGGCAGCAATGTTCCCCACAATTACTTGCTGCTTCAAGTTCTTGATGAGGATAGATTTGTTTAATGTGAGGAGTTTCCTTCTCCTCAAGCTCTGTAGAGGAATCAGCATGATGTGATTTGTTAATATGTTCCTCTGTTAAGGCAGCTCGCAATGCATAGATCACATCTTTTGCTTCATAGAACTGTTTTTGCAAAATTTCAACTAGATTTTGAAGGGAGTCTATTCTAGCATGTTCCTCACTTCTTCGCTCGAAGCCATTTTCTATAGCTGCCATAAGACAAGCTCCCAAAACTGAGCAGAAGATAGTTTTATTTTTGCCCAGTTTGAATTTTGTTTCATGTTGTAATGAACACACTCTATCAATAACATTTTCTAAGTTCAACCAATTACTCTGTGCCCATTTTTCTCCTTCTGTAGAAGGTTTGGCATTGTGTTTGGCTAGTAGTGCATAAAATTCAGCTTTAATTTCAAGGCTAAGATTATCACTCATTTTGGGAAGGGACCAAAACCACGACAGGGAGCTACAAACTTAAGTTCCACAAAACTACACAGCCCTCGCTGTGTCGCCCTTCGCTTCCCTGGCTGGGTGAAAGGACAATAATCTGCCTGGGAGGCTCTGCTTAGTTGCTTCAAGTTGTCCCTTCCTTCCCAGACCACATACACACAACAACAACAAAACAACAGTCTCCCGCCTTTTGCACTAAGGGATCCTTTGTGAATTTCCAAAGACAGTATGGGTGCCTTTTCAGCTGCAACCCTTCTGTCTAGACAGAAATCCTGTCCGTGACGCCAATTTTAATGTCACGATCCGCTTCTTGCGGGGTGTCGTGATGGTTCTTTTCACCGATCCCAAAAGTGCAACAAAGGCAAACAACAAGGGACTATCAGTTAATCACAACAAATGCACCTTTAGTAGGGGCCAAAACAGTAAACGCGATAGTGGGGATCTGAAAGGAGATAAAAGGATAGAGAGAGCGAGAGAAGAGGGCTATGGGAATAGCTACCAACACAGGCGAGATCCTCAGTGCTCCGGACGATGGGGATCCGTCTGTCGTGTCGGGGGAGTCTTCGAAGTTCTGGTCGACTCGGGGCTCCAATTATAGTCCACAGAGGAGAGAGGGGGGGAACAAGTGTAATAATGAAAGTCCATTGTAATCGCCCCGAGGGAACAGGTGAGTCCACAGAAACCACCAAAGCAAGACGAATCCAATGAAGAATAAGTCCATTTGAATCACTGAAGGGAAACAGGTCATGTCATTAGTGGTCAGAGCACCAATTTCCCCTCCTCCCTATAGCAGGGGTCTCAGTCTCAGTCCTTGGGAGGAGGGTTCTCATTCTTTCTTTGTCACAGTGGTAACGAGGCAGATGAGGGGTCTTCAATGAAGGACCGCGAGAGTCACCCCAAAAGTTCATTGGGCTTAAGAACGGAGATTAGAAGCAGGCCGCGCATCAGGCTGTCCCGTGCTGGCTCCATGTCAGGTCTTTGCCAAGTCCTTGCCAACTCCTTGCCAAGTTCTTACCAGGCCTTGTTGGGAACAGCCAGCATGACGGTTCAGTGGTTCCACCTGTGCTGTGTCCTGTTCTAAGCCGGAACTACAGTGGGGGAAGGGATTCTTTCTTGTGGCAATCGGAAGGCAGAATGGAAAATGAGGGGCTTCAGACGGGCTCTTACAGCCTCTCATTCACACACATTCATCCCCCCTTTATTCGCCCTGTAATGCAAAGGATCTCCCAGTTGCCGAGCCGTGGGGGCTTTTAGCCACTCGGCACGAAGCTCGGATAGCTGGTACATCTGAGGGTCCACCAGAAGAACGGGAGGGACACTCGGGCTGCTGAAATCCTGCTCGTTGATTGAAGGGTCGCAGAAGGGGCAAACAGGGAGACAACGAAGCAGAAGGGAGGCAGATTCCGAGAGCCCCGAAGGGCGGGCTGAGGATTCTTTTACTGCGTAGGGGTAGGAGGGTTTAGCATTCGAGGGTACAATCGGGAGAAGGCTAAAGGGAGGGGAAATATAACATTAACCAGTGGGGAAAAGGGAAAGGAGTGTTCTTGGTGGAAGAACCAAAGGGAAAACGTGGAACAGAGAAGATTCTAGGCTAAGGGGCAGACTTGAACAATAACTGACAGGACAGGGGGAGGGTACAATTCTCTTCCAAAAGGGGGTGGAGAACTCATACAACTGCTGTTTCCCATGGCAACCCTAGACTGCCTTCCCCAACCCCTCCTCCTGCACCAGTGACAGCTTTTAACACTGAAGGGCAGTGCTATTGTATAACAAACACTTAACTCTTAGCCCAGCCGGGCTCGCCGGCTACTTTTGCAAGCTTTTTACCAACTAGCGATGCTTGTAAGCGGTGCTTGTAACTCCTAGCTTGTACCACGCTCCCACTAGCTGCGCTATCAGCTAGCGGCGTTCAAAGCAGCTCCTCAAACCGCGGCTTGTGCCCGCGTGCCCGCTGCGCTATCAGCTGGGCCGCGCCTAAAGCACCTTTGCAAGCCCCGACTTAAGCCCCGCGCCGCGCTCCCCCAGCTCGCCAGAGACAGCCCGTGCCACGCATGCGCACCACCCGCTCTATCAGGTAGAGTGCGCACTACCCGCACTATCAGGTAGTGTGGCTGAGAGCTGCCCCGCGCATGCGCACTACCCGTACTAGCAGGTAGTGTGGGCTGAGAGCTGCCCTGCGCATGCGCTCTCTAGCACCACCGCGCCGCGTCTCTGTATCGTAGCAACGCCGCACCGTGCTTCACCGTTCCACTCACACATACACACACACGCACAAGCACGCACGTCCGGACGTAACAGACACACTACACTGCAATCGGGACACACACCACACACTGAAATCGCGATTTCGCCCTCCCCGAGCCGCGCTATCAGCTGGGGAGGTGCTCCCGCCGCCGGCCTCTCCCCCGATGGCGGTCTGCTTGCAAGCCCCTAGGCAAACCTGCACGCAAAAACATCTTTTTGCGACTTATCAGTGCCAACCTTAAGAAAATAAATTAATACATACCGCTTTCATCCGCTAGTCGACGGGCCGTGGTCTGCTCCCCGCAGTGTACAGCCGAGGTGCAGAGTCCCTCCGGGGAAAAGCCCCGAAGCGCCTGAGGGTGTCTGCTCCAAACCGGACCTGCGGGTGAGCAGAGCAGTCCCTTCGTGGTCGCCAACTGAAACGATACGCGGAATAAATAGACTCCATAACCTGGGGTAGTTATGAAGTGGGTATGTATGTCAGCGCCCTGCACAAGTGAGATAGCTCTCCAAAACTTGTGCCCCGAGCCTCAGTCTGACCCACACTTTTATTCTTAAAGTCGTTCCATATGCAATACATTGCACAACTTTTTCATGCATATTCAACCCCTGGCCCCGCCTGTCCTCGCTTCTCATGCTAAGTAAGTCCACGCCCTTCTGGGCATGCGTGGTTTGCTGTGGTGGTCGTACGGGGGTCTCTTGGTGGTCCTGAGGCTGAAGATTGTGGTCTTCCTCATGATTGAACTTTTGAACTTTTCCTCTCTGCGCGTGCGCTTTTGGTCCTTTGGTGCTTATCTGAGTACGTCTGTCAGTCTTGATAGGCTTGGAGACAGAGGAGCTTCTTTATCTGGGTTCTTTGCTTCTTCTGGTATTGTTCTTTATGCAAGAAGCTTCATAAATTTGCATTTTCCTATGCCCTTTGTACTAGGCAGAGGTTTCTTAAGTAAAAGGTTGAAAATTCAACAGATAACTCTACAAGCTAAATTAGAAATGCTTAATTCATTTTGTTAACCTAACTCTAAAAATCTCTGTTTCACCTCGAGAGCTGTCACACAGCAGAAGGGCAGCTGAGATGCTGAAAAGCAGCAAAGCTGAACAGCCTGCCTCAACTTCAGTAGTGTGTAATTGACTGAAGGCGAAAAACCAAGCAGCAGAGCAGCGGGCTTCTGTGCGCACTGAAGGCAATTGCAAGCATGCAGCAGCTGCTCCTTGCCAAGCACAGGCAGCTGCCTAGGTTCTTGCTTCTTGACCAACTCACAGTTGCCCTTCTTTTCAGCACCTGCCACCGTGTTCTCTGCATCTCGGAGCCTCTGGGGAGCAACAAGAATTTCCAAGGAGGGATGCATGACGACTACGTCAAAACCCAGGAAAGTTGTCCTGGAACACCTTCCATTGGCATGCCAGAAGTGAATTCAAGAGGCAGGAGAGCAGCAGCCACCGTCCTGCAGCTGTCTGCGAGCTTCGCACACAAGCCGGCTTCTTCGCGGCTTCGTTCTTCGCCTCTTGCAAGCTACCGCCATCTCCGGCTGCCGGAGGCCAAGAAGCGGCTACTTCGCGCACAGATCACTGGAGCGGCAGCGATGCGCTCCGGAGCGCCGATTTTGCCGAAAGACGCCGGGAAGCGGCGCTTGCTTTCGGCCAGCTCTGGAGCTGCGTATTCTGCCTCTCTAGTCGCCTACATCTTAGCGAAAAGCTTTTCCGCTCCAGTTCTCAAGGAGAAAGTGTACCAGCACTGCTCACTTAGCCCGACCTTGCCAGGAAATGGGATTTGCTGCACATTCCAAGGACACTGCATTTTCCTGGGCAAGCTGCAACCTGCTGGCAGATGGCCGTGCTCTCTGCCCACTCCTGCCCAGCTCTTGGTAGTAGCGGGCACGTTGCAGCCTGGCGAAGGCAAGAAACCTGGAGAGCTGTCACAGAGCAGAAGGGCAGCTGAGATGCTGAAAAGCAGCAAAGCTGAACAGCCTGCCTCAACTTCAGCAGTGTGTAATTGACTGAAGGCGAAAAACCAAGCAGCAGAGCAGCGGGCTTCTGTGCGCACTGAAGGCAATTGCAAGAATGCAGCAGCTGCTCCTTGCTAAGCACAGTCAGCTGCCTATGTTCTTCTTTCTTGACAAACTCACAGTTGCCCTTCTTTTCAGCAGCTGCCATCGTGTTCTCTGCATCTCGGAGCCTCAGGGCACGAGCAAGATTTTCCCAGGAGGGATGCATCAGGATTAGGTAAAAACCCAGGAAAGTTGTCCTGGAACGCCTTCCACTCGCATGCCAAGAGCGAATTCCACAGGCAGGAGAGTGGCATCCACCGTCCTGCAGCATTTGATAAGCTTCGCCCACAAGCTCGCTTCTTTGCGGCTTCGTTCTTCGCCTTTTGCAAGCTACCGCGATCTCTGGCTCCCAGAGGCGAAGAAGCGGCTTCTTCGAGCCCAGTTGACCGGAGCGGCAGCGATGCGCTCCGGAGCGCCGCTTCTGCCGAAAGACGCCTTGAAGCGGCGCTTCCCTTCGGCCAGCTGCGGAGCGCCGTGTTCGGCGTCTCTAGTCGCCTACATCTTAGCGAAAAGCTTTGCCACTCCATTTCTCAAGGAGAAAGTCTCCCAGCACTGCTCACTTCTCCCGAGCTTGCCAAGAAATTGTTTTTTTCTGCACATTCCAAGGACACTGCACTTTCCTGGGCAAGCTGCAAACTGCTGGCTGATGGTCATGCTCTCTGCCCGCTCCTGCCCTGCCCTTGGTAGTAGCGGGCACATTGCAGCCTGGCGAAGACCAAAAACCTCGAGAGCTCTCCCGCTGTATTAGGGCAGCTGAGATGCTGAAAAGCAGCAAAGCTGAACAGCCTGCCTCAGCGTCAATACTGTGCAAATGACTGAAGGCGAAAAACCAAGCAGCAGAGCAGCGGGCTTCTGTGCGCACTGAAGGCAATTGCAAGAATCCAGCAGCTGCTCCTTGCCAAGCACAGGCAGCTGCCTATGTTCTTCTTTCTTGACAAACTCACCGCTGCCCTTCTTTTCAGCAGCTGCCATCGTGTTCTCTGCATCTCGGAGCCTCTGGGGAGCAACAAGATTTTCCAAGGAGGGATGCATCAGGACTAGGTAAAAACCCAGGCAAGTTGTCCTGGAACGCCTTCCACTAGCATGCCAAGAGCGAATTCCACAGGCAGGAGAGTGGCATCCACCGTCCTGCAGCATTTGATAAGCTTCGCCCACAAGCTCGCTTCTTTGCGGCTTCGTTCTTCGCCTTTTGCAAGCTACCGCGATCTCTGGCTCCCAGAGGCGAAGAAGCAGCTTCTTCGAGCCCAGTTGACCGGAGCGGCAGCGGTGCGCTCCGGAGCGCCGCTTCTGCCGAAAGACGCCTTGAAGCGGCGCTTCCCTTCGGCCAGCTGCGGAGCGCCGCGTTCGGCGTCTCTAGTCACCTACATCTTAGCGAAAAGCTTTGCCACTCCATTTCTCAAGGAGAAAGTGTACCAGCACTGCTCACTTAGCCCGACCTTGCCAAGAAATTGTTTTTTCTGCACATTCCAAGGACACTGCATTTTCCTGGGCAAGCTGCAAACTGCTGGCAGATGGTCATGCTCTCTCCCCGCTCCTGCCCTGCCCTTGGTAGTAGCGGGCACATTGCAGCCTGGCGAAGACCAAAAACTTAAAGAGCTCTCCCGCTGTATTAGGGCAGCTGAGATGCTGAAAAGCAGCAAAGCTGAACAGCCTGCCTCAGCGTCAATACTGTGCAAATGACTGAAGGCGAAAAACCAACCAGCAGAGCAGCAGGCTTCTGTGCGCACTGAAGGCAATTGCAAGAATGCAGCAGCTGCTCCTTGCCAAGCATAGTCAGCTGCCTGTGTTCTTGTTTCTTGACAAACTCACTGCTGCCCTTCTTTTCAGCAGCTGCCGTCCTGTTTGCTGATTCTGGGAGCCTCAGGGCACGAGCAAGATTTTCCAAGGAGGGATGCATCAGGACTAGGTAAAAACCCAGGCAAGTTGTCCTGGAACGCCTTCCATTCCCATGCCAAGAGCGAATTCCACAGGCAGGAGAGTGGCATCCACCGTCCTGTAGCAGTCGGCAAGCTTCGCACACAAGCCCGATTCTTTGCGGCTTCGTTCTTCGCCTCTTGCAAGCTACCGCGATCTCTGGCTCCCAGAGGCGAAGAAGCGGCTTCTTCATGCCCAGATGACCGGAGGGGCAGCGGTGCGCTCCGGAGCGCCGCTTCTGCCGAAAGACGCCTTGAAGCGGCGCTTCCCTTCGGCCAGCTGCGGAGCGCCATGTTCGGCGTCTCTAGTCGCCTACATCTTAGCGAAAAGCTTTTCCACTCTATTTCTCAAGGAGAAAGTCTCCCAGCACTGCTCACTTCTCCCGAGCTTGCCAAGAAACTTTTTTTTCTGTTCATGTCAAGGACACTGCACTTTCCTGGGCAAGCTGCAAACTGCTGGCAGATGGCCGTGCTCTCTGCCCGCTCCTGCCCAGCTCTTGGTAGTAGCGTGCACGTTGCAGCCTGGCGAAGGCAAGAAAGCTCGAGAGCTATCACAGAGCAGAAGGGCAGCTGGGATGCAGAAAAGCAGCAAAGCTGAACAGCCTGGCTCAGCTTCAGTAGTGTGTAATTGACTGAATGCGAGAGAAACGAAGCAGCAGGGCAGCGGGCTTCTAAATCAAAGAGTATTCTCATTATACTTCTCCACTCTTTTTCCCACCATCGAGCAAAGACAATTTTCTGATCTTTCCCGAAACCCAGAACACACTCATAGTATTTCAAACAGAGCTTCTCGTCAGACTTCTAAGAGCAACATGCTCCAATGTTTATTTCTGCCGTCTTGCTTGAAGGGCGCTTACCCCATTTTTAGAATCTAGACTGGGGGAAAAAAAATAAAGCATCTGCTCATCTACCGTGTAGTTGTTAATGCTGGTGAATTAATTTGTTGCTCTGATATAGATTGTTACAGATTTTGGTTTCCAGTCTTCTTTAGTTTATTTTGTTTTATAGGCTTTTCCTAATCTCCAAATTTCACTGGTGTGCTTTGACAGTCACTTTTCAAACTCCTTGCTGAAGAAGCAAGCTCCCAATCAATTCCTAACCATTTACTTTGAAAAGTAGATTTTTATGGAGTCGAAATACCCAAGATGATAGAACCGCAATTCCCCCCTGATAGCCAAGGTTTACAAGGGTAAAAGAAGGATACGACGGAGAACAATATTTATTCTAGATCATTCATAGGATCTATTGGATGTTTTGGTAGACGACTTGACTGTTTCTGATGAAAACCTTTTAGATTTTGCAGAGGAGAATGGAAGAAGGATAGTGGGACAACCACTTCCTTACCTTGAAGCTATTGAGAAGCAAGTTCCTTTAGTCACTACTTAGCGCCGCTGCAGTCTGTAGCATAAGTTCTCCATACTCTAAAAGAAATATTTAGAAGAAATAGAAAGATCTGGAGAAGGTCATTTCAATGTGTGTGCTCTTATTCACTATTTAAATTAAGTTTAGAATGAGCTTCCCGCTCAATTGATTTCTGCCAGATAAGGACAAAAAATTGTAGGGACATGCAGCAGCCCAGCGTCTGCTCTGTTCTCTTCAGTTATCAGCCTTTGAAGAAATTGTCATTTCTACCTGAATTTCTAGTGTGCGCTTTGCATAGATGTAGCATATGCTGTATTTGCAGATTTCTAAGAATGGTTATTTTCTTCTTTGGCAAGCTAGAAATGATCGACAAGGCACCATATATGCTCCACATATTTTTTTACCACCAAATGACTTGAAATGATACTATGGTTCATCCATTTGCGAAACTTGCAGAAGGCTTGATAGGAACTTTGAAGTGCTTCCTGTGAAAACGGCTGCAGTTTTAGTTAGTGCAATGAAAGTGCACTTCCAGCTTTTCTGATAGTATTTCTACTTGGCAGAAGCACTGCAATATGATCTTGAACAAATACAGAGGACACAATTTCACGATTACCTTTGAATTAAAACCAGCGTGCAACTTCATGTCTTGCTCCTAGAATGTCTGTTCTGATTGATGTCCTGCTTTTCCAGAGGGTAAATTTAGGATTGTCCATCCAAAAGTATGTGTCTGTCATTTAATTCAGTGCCCTTTTTTTAGATACCTCTTACAAACAAAGCCTCTCTTGGATATTTTGATGGGTCTGAGGAATCAATAGCTATTGACTTCACTGTATTCGTAGTGATTATGTTTCCAGTCTCAACCTCCAGAAATTCAAGAAATGAACAACCAATCAAGTTCTTTCTTCAATTGAAATCTGCTTGATCAAGCCATGTTTTTACTAAGAGCACTTCAGAATTTTCTCTGTTGATCAAATCAATTCATGGTAAGGTATCCCGTTGTATGTTTGGAATGGGTTTCTCACCACCTGGTTGCCTAAATTCCACTTCTCACATTCCTCTTGTAAAGCACATGAGCTTCGGTAAATTTCCAGAGTAGATTTCTTATCTTATTAGCAGTCTAGAAACAATTCTTATGATCTTAAATTGAACTCTGTTTCTATAAGAATGATAGTTGTAAAAATATAGACTGTGATAAAAGAAAATCTTTTCAAGGTGATACCTACAATTGCCCTCTACTGATTGCTATTATCTAGACAACCCAAATAGAATTCTGGTAACTGATATTTGGAAAGCAAGGTGTTGGTTTGAATGAGAGTTTTTCAGTATTTGAACCACTCCAGAGTTAAAGAATTGGAACAATTAAATGTAGAGAGATTTCTTGAAAAAAATCCCTTAATAAAAAAGACATGTCGGAGGTGTGTGCTAAACATGCCATAGATGTCTTTCCGCAAAAAATGATCTGTCATCGATGTAATTGTCCTTTTGTTGCCATAATACTTGGGAAAAAAATTGCATGCAAGCAACCTAGGACAGTTTTGACCAAATATTGAATGACTTTTATTACCTTCTATGTAATAAATCCAGGTAATATATCCAGGAAGGATACCCCTTGACATTGAAAACCCAAGCCTGTTGAACAGAAAAAAGATAACCCCTTCTTTCAGACCCAAAATCACACATCTGTTTGCAGGGGGTAGAGGTGTAACTGTGCGTGTGAATGGGAAGTATACTCACCCACAAAACAGATCCAATCTTTAGTAACCGACATCTAGTAAGTGAGGATGCATAGAATTTTCTGATCTTTATTTCTCTTTTTTTTTTTTTTTTAAAGATTTTCTAGTCAGTTGAAAAATTCGTCTGTGTTTGTGTGAGACTAGAAATGTCCATAAAGCTTCCTGTGTAAGGGCAAGCCTTTGTACTAGACGATGAATATTTAGAATATTGTATTTTCATCTGCATCAACCCATTTCCTTCTTTTGGAAATATTTTTGTTATCTAAAGTAGAAACTTTCAAGATGAATATTTAGAAGGTGTAAAAATGGAGATCATCATTTGTATCAAAGAAAGACAAAGCAAAACCCCTTCAAACCATCCATTCCATCATTTCAATGTTGTATTTTTGAATTTTCAAGAGCTAACTCGAATTCTCACTTTAAAATCCCTTTTAAATGTTATTTCTTCACACAAATTTGTTATCGATCCATTTCTATGCTTTAAAATGATATTTAGGGAAGAGTCATTTAGAGTAACTACTTCACAATTTAGAAATTAACATCAAAGTAGAGGGAGGGAAGGAAGAAGTGCAGAAGGAAGGAAGTGCGGAAGAAAGGAAGTGCGGAAGGAAGGAAGGAAGTGCAGAAGGAAGGAAGTGCAGAAGTGCGGAAGTGCGGAAGGAAGTGTGGAAAGAAGTGCGGAAATGCGGAAATGCGTAAAGAAAGGAAGGAAGTGCGGAAGGAAGTGCGGAAGGAAGTGTGGAAGGAAGTGCGGAAGGAAGTGCGGAAGTGCGGAAGTGCGGAAGTGCGGAAGTGCGGAAGGAAGGAAGGAAGTGCGGAAGGAAGGAAGTGCGGAAGGAAGTGCGGAAGGAAGTGCGGAAGTGCGGAAGTGCGGAAGTGCGGAAGTGCGGAAGTGCGGAAGTGCGGAAGTGCGGAAGGAAGGAAGGAAGGAAGGAAGGAAGGAAGGAAGGAAGTGCGGAAGGAAGTGCGGAAGGAAGTGCGGAAGGAAGTGCGGAAGGAAGGAAGGACGGAAGGAAGTTCGGAAGGAAGGAAGTGCGGAAGGAAGTGCGGAAGTGCGGAAGTGCGTGCGGAAGTGCGTGCGGAAGGAAGTGCGGAAGGAAGTGCGGAAGGAAGTGCGGAAGTGCGGAAGGAAGGAAGGAAGGAAGGAAGGAAGTGCGGAAGGAAGGAAGGAAGTGCGGAAGGAAGTGCGGAAGGAAGTGCGGAAGGAAGGAAGGAAGTGCGGAAGGAAGGAAGTGCGGAAGGAAGGAAGGAAGGAAGTGCGGAAGGAAGGAAGGAAGGAAGTGCGGAAGGAAGGAAGTGCGGAAGGAAGGAAGTGCGGAAGGAAGGAAGTGCGGAAGGAAGTGCGGAAGGAAGGAAGGAAGTGCGGAAGGAAGGAAGGAAGTGCGGAAGGAAGGAAGGAAGTGCGGAAGGAAGGAAGGAAGTGCGGAAGGAAGTGCGGAAGTGCGGAAGGAAGTGCGGAAGGAAGGAAGTGCGGAAGGAAGGAAGTGCGGAAGTGCGGAAGTGCGGAAGTGCGGAAGTGCGGAAGTGCGGAAGGAAGGAAGGAAGGAAGGAAGGAAGGAAGGAAGGAAGGAAGGAAGGAAGGAAGGAAGGAAGGAAGGAAGGAAGTGCGGAAGGAAGGAAGTGCGGAAGGAAGGAAGTGCGGAAGGAAGGAAGGAAGTGCGGAAGGAAGTGCGGAAGGAAGGAAGTGCGGAAGGAAGGAAGTGCGGAAGGAAGGAAGGAAGGAAGGAAGGAAGGAAGGAAGGAAGCAAGGAAGGAAGGAAGGAAGGAAGGAAGGAAGGAAGGAAGGAAGGAAGTGCGGAAGGAAGGAAGTGCGGAAGGAAGGAAGGAAGTGCGGAAGGAAGGAAGGAAGTGCGGAAGGAAGGAAGTGCGGAAGGAAGGAAGTGCGGAAGGAAGGAAGTGCGGAAGTGCGGAAGTGCGGAAGTGCGGAAGGAAGGAAGGAAGGAAGGAAGGAAGTGCGGAAGGAAGTGTGGAAGTGCGGAAGTGCGGAAGTGCGGAAGTGCAGAAGGAAGGAAGTGCGGAAGGAAGTGCGGAAGGAAGTGCGGAAGGAAGTGCGGAAGTGCGGAAGTGCGGAAGTGCGGAAGTGCGGAAGTGCGGAAGTGCGGAAGTGCGGAAGGAAGGAAGGAAGGAAGGAAGGAAGGAAGGAAAACTCGCCCCAGAGCAGAGCAGAGCATACCATAGCATAGAAGAGCAGACCAGGACAATCGCCCCCCTCGCCCAGCTGGCAGTGCTGTTCCTGATGCACCCCTGGACAGGATTGGCCCTCCTGGCTGCCGGTTACTGCTAACTCACATTCAGCTTGCCATTGGCCAGAAGCCTGGGTCCCTTTCTGCAGTGCTTCTCTCCAGCCTCTTGCTCCCTAATCTATACACACCCCAGGATTGGCCTGTCCCAGGTGCTGAATCCAGCACTTGCCCTTGTACAACTTCATCTGCTTGGTGATTGCCCATCTCTCTTCTTCGTCAAGATCTCTCTGCATGGCCTCTCTGCCCTCAAGGCAGTCCGTTCACAGCTCCTCCCAGTTTCGTGTCTTTGGCAAACTTACTTAATATTCCTTCAAGTCCCATGTCCAGCTTGTTAGAAAGATGTTGAAGCGAACTGGCCCAAGGATGACACTATCTAGCTACGGCCATGCGGCAGATATGGCCGGGGTGGCCACCTTCCAAGAGCGTCTCCCTTGGCCAAGGCGGATAGCCAAAACGAGCAGCAAACACTCGCATAGGCAGATGGTGTAGAGCAGGCTGAGCAGAGAAGACAGGAGAGGCTCTCGGTGTAGGCTTCCAAGCATTGTTTATTAACAGAAGGGCTGAAGAGAGGAGCAGGGCTCAGAGCCCAGAAGTCAGAGCCTCCAACAGGGCAGGGTCCAAGGTATTGAACTGACCAGGGCTAGGCGGGGTGAAACAACTCAAGGGCAACTGGGAGGAGGCATAAGGGCAGGCACAAAGGTGGGCTAAAGGAACAGTAGCCAATGGCTAGACAGAGGGGGAGTAACACAGAACAAGGACTAATGGGAAAGTATGAAACAGTGAACATTCTGGAACTAGGGAAGGGACTAGAAGTGATGTCACAACAGTTATTAACATCAAGAACAAAGAACCATGGGGAAAAAAACCCTAGTTGTCGCTCTCACCTAAACTTTTGTATCCTCCCAAGGCATTCCTGCCCCTCCTTCCTCCATATGAGATACTACATCTAGCCACTGAAATGAGGGCTCCATACTTCTTCATGTTCCTTAGTGCAGAAATTACAACAAATGTCTTCTTATTTTTTTCTTTGCTTATGTTCGTGCTTTTAATCCCAACAGCAGCTGACATGACATTTACACACACATCAGCAGCACACTTTCCCTACTGTTACTAGACTTAACAATTTTGCAATCTGTGAATCAGTGACCTTTGCAACTAAATTCAGACCTTCAACATTTCTCCAAGAAAGAGGAAGATGTCCGCAGAAGAAAACTTTGCTGCATACTCTGTAAGACTATAGAATATATGATCATGAGATAGCATCACAATCATTGAAGAACAGACCCTATAGTTTAGCAGGGAAAAATTCAAAGAAGAGCTATTTTATACAGCAAAATAGCTAGGAAACAAAAAAACCACCTTCTTCTAAACTGCTCCCTGCAGTATAAAGGTGTCGATACCCAGTATGAAAGCGTCATGGATTCCAAGAAGGCTGCTTTGCACAACAGCAACTTTAATGTGAAAAAGTCTAGGTTTGAGGTGTGGGCAGCTTGGGTCTGGGACACACCCTTGTAAATATGGATTTTTTGCAGGCGGCCGGCAACTGGCGTCCACAGGCCCCTGGAGACAAAGACCAGCCCTTTTCCCTGGGAAAGAAAAGTGGTCAGCCCAGGTTCCTGATGTCAGTTTGTAGGGTTCCCTTGGGACTGTCAGGGCAGCACAGGTTTGAGGTGGGGGCAGATTGGGACTGGGACATGGCCTTCTGTGTGTGTATTTTCTTGAGGCAGCCTGCCACTGGAGGCCACAGGCCCCTGGAGACAAGGACAGGTCTTTATCCCTGGGAAAGAAAAGTGGCCAGCCCAGGTTCCTGATGTCAGCTTGTAGGGTTCCCTTGGGACGGTCAGGGCAGCACATGGTTGAGGTGTGGGCAGCTTGCGTCTGGGACACATCTTTTATTGTTTGGGTTTTTAGGAGGCGGTTGGCCACTCAGGGCCACAGGCCCCTGGAGACAAAGACCGGCCCTTTTCCCTGGGAAAGAAAAGTGGCCAGCCCAGGTTCTTGATGTCAGTTTGTAGGGTTCCCTTGGAGCTGCCAGGCCAACACTGGTTTGAGGTGGGGACAGCTTGGGATTGGGACGCATCCTTAATAGTTTAGATTTATTGGAGGCGGCCTGCCACTGGAGGCCACAGGCCCCTGGAGACAAAGACCGTCCCTTTTCCCTGGGAAAGAAAAGTGGCCAGCCCAGGTTCCTGATGTCATTTTGTAGGGTTCCCTTGAGACTGCCAGGGCAACACAAGTTTGAGGTGGGGGCAGCTTGGTTCTGGGATATGTCCTTCTGTGTGTGTATTTTTTTGAGGTGGCCTGCCACTGGAGGCCACAGGCCCCTGTAGACAAGGAACGTCCCTTTTCTATGGAAAAGATAAGTGGCCAGCCCAGGTTCCTGATGTCAGTTTGTAGGGTTCCCTTGGGACTGTCAGGACAGCACAGGTTTGAGGTGGATGCATCTGGGACACATCTTTTATCTTTTGTATTTTTTGGAGGTGGTTGGCCACTCGGGGCCAAAGCCCCCTGGAGACAAAGACCGGCCCTTTTCCCGGGGTAGGAAAAGTGGCCAGCCCAGGTTCCTGATGTCAGTTTGTAGGGTTCCCTTGGGACTGTCAGGGCAGTCCAGGTTTGAGGTGGGGGCAGCTTGCGTCTGGGACACATCCTTGTTTATGCGGATTTTTTGGATGTGGATACCTACTCAGGTCCCCAGGGCCCTGGAGACAAAACTGGCCTTTTTCCCTGGGAAAGAAAAGTGCCCAGCCCAGGTTCCTGAGGTCAGATAAGAGGATTCCCTTGGGATTGTCAGGGGAGCACAGGTTTGAGGTGGGGGCCGCTTGGGTTTAGGACATCTCTTTCTGTGTGTGTATTTTGTGGATGCGGCCCACCACTGGTGGCCACAGGCCCCTGTAGACAAGGACTGGCCTTTTTGCATGGGAAAGAAAAGTGGCCAGCCTATATTCCTGATGTCAGTTTGTAGGGTTCCCTTGGGACTGTCAGGACAGCACAGGTTTGAGGTGGGGGCAGTTTGCGTCTGGGTCATATCCTTCTGTGCGTGTATTTTTTGGAGTCTGCCCGCCACTGGAGGCCAGAGTTCCCTGGAGAAAAAGACTAGCCCATTCCCCTGAGAAAGAAAAGTGGCCAGCCCAGGTTCCTGATGTCAGTTTCTGGCTTCCCTTAGGACTGTCAGGGTAGCACAGGTTTGAGGTGGGGGCAGCTTGCGTCTGGGACACATCCTTGTTTACTTGGATTTTTTGCAGGGGGACACCCAGTCAGGGCCACAGGCCCCTGGAGACAAAGACCGGTCCTTTTCCCAGGGAAAGAAAAGTGGCCAGCCCAGGTTCCTGATGTCAGTTTGTAGGGTTCCCTTAGGACTGTCAGGATAGCACAGGTTTAAGGTGGGGGCAGCTTGCGTCTGGGACACATCCTTGTTTATGCGGATTTTTTGCAGGGGGACACCCAGTCAGGGCCACAGGCCCATAGAGACAAAGACGGGCCCTTTTCCCTGGGAAAGAAAAGTGCCCAGCCCACGTTCCGGATGTCAGATAATAGGGTTCCCTTGGGACTGTCAGGGGAGCACAAGTTTGAGGTAGGGGCCGCTTGGGTTTAGGACATCTCTTTCTGTGTGTGTATTTTTTTGGATGCGGCCCACCACTGGCGGCCACAGGCCCCTGTAGACAAGGATTGGCCTTTTTGCATGGGAAAGAAAAGCGGCCAGCCTATATTCCTGATGTCAGTTTGTAGGGTTCCCTTGGGACTGTCAGGGCAGCACAGGTTTGAGGTGGGGGCAGATTGGGTCTCGAAACATCCTTGTTTATTCGGATTTTCTGGGACCGGTTGGCCTCTCAGGTATATAGGCCCCTGGAGACAAAGACCGGTCCTTTTCCCAGGGAAAGAAAAGTGGCCAGCCCAGGCTCCTGATGTCAGTTGGTAGGGTTCCCTTGGGACTGTCAGGGCAGCACAGGTTTGAGGTGGGGGCAGCTTGCATCTGGGACACATCCTTGTTTACTTGGATTTTTTGTAGGGGGACACCCAGTCAAGGCCACAGGCCCCTGGAGACAAAGACCGGCCCTTTTCCCTGGGAAAGAAAAGTGCCCAGCCCAGGTTCCTGATGTCAGATAATAGGGTTCCCTTGGGACTGTCACGGGAGCACAGATTTGACACGGGGGCAGCTTGCGTCTGGGATATATCCTCGATCATTCGGATTTTTTGGAGGTGGCCACTGGAGGCCACGGCCCCTGGAGAAAAAGTCCTGCCCTTTTCCCTGGGAACGAAAAGAGCTCGCCCAGGTTCCTGATGTGAGTTTGTAGAGTTCCCTTGAGACTGTCAGGGCAGCACCGGCTTGAAGTGGGGGCAGCTTGCGTCTGGGACATGTCCTTCTGTGTATGTATTTTTTGGATGCAGGCCGCCACTGGACGGTAGATGCCCCTGGAGACAAAGACCGGCCCTTTACCCTGGGAAAGAAAAGTGGCCAGCCCAGGCACCTGATGTCAGTATGCAGGGTTCCCTTGGGACTGTCAGGGCAGCACAGGCTTGAGGTGGGGGCAGCTTGGGTCTGCCCCACACCCTTGTTTATTTGGATTTTTTGGACTTGGCTGGAAACTCAGGGCTCCAGGCCCCTGGAGACAAAGGCTGGCCCTTTTCCCTGGGAAAGAAAACTGGCCATCCCAGGTTCCTGATGTCAGTTTGTAGGGTTTCCTTGAGACTGTCAGGGCAGCACAGGTTTGAGGTGGGGGCAGCTTGCGTCTCGGAAACATCCTTGTTTATTCGGAATTTTTGGAGCTGGCCGGCTGCTCAGGTATATAGTCCCCTGGAGACAAAGACTGGCCGTTTTCCCTGGGAAAGAAAAGTGGCCAGCCCAGGTTCCTGATGTCAGTTTGTAGGGTTGCCTTGGGACTGTCAGGGCAGCACATGGTTGAGGTGGGGGCAGCTTGCGTCTCGGAAACATCTTTGTTTATTCCGAATTTTTGGAGTTGGCCAGACACTCAGGGCTCCAGGCCCCTGGAGACAAAGACCGGTCCTTTTCCCTGGGAAAGAAAAGTTGCCAGCCCAGGTTCCTGATGTCAGTTTGTAGGGTTCCCTTGGGACTGTCAGGGCAGCACAGGTTTGAGGTGGGGGCAGCTTGGGTCTGCCCCATATCCTTGTTTATTCGGATTTTTTGGAGTTGGCCGGCCAATCAGGGATCCAGGCCCCTGGAGACAAAGACCGTCCCTTTTCCCTGGGAAAGAAAAGTGGCCAGCCCAGGTTCCTGATGTCAGTTTGTAGGGTTCCCTTGGGACTGTCAGGGCAGCACAGGTTTGAAATGGGGGCAGCTTGGGTCTGGGACACATCCTTAATCGTTTGGATTTTTCGGAGGCGGCCAGCCTCTCTGGGATACAGGCACCTGGAGAGAAAGACTGTCCCTTTTCCCTGGGAAAGAATAGTGCAATGGGAAAGAATAGTGCAATGCTAACACCAGTTCTGGCTGATCTGTTCTGAACAATCAGAGGCATATCAGGTTAGGATTGAGGATAAACACTTCAGGTCTGTCATGGAGTCTGATAAAGGGCCAGACAAAATAGGTGATGGTGTGAGATACAACCAGCACAACTAGAGAGATCAATTAAGAGGCATGGAGAATAAAGCTGCAGCAATAGAAAGCAAACAGAGGGGACTGGATGCTGCACCTGAGAGGCATTCTGACCATCTCTCAGAATGTGTAACAGTTGTGGTTGTTGCTACAAAGAAATAAAAGTCTCTCCTTCTGAAAAAGGATATAGCAGTTCAGCAAAAGCTTGCTGAAAAAGAGAGCATAAAATCATACTGGATTTTGTAGAAAAGGAATGATACATAGAAATGGGATGCAAGTTCTGCACAAGCAGGAAAAGAAACTTGCAAGAGAACAGGATGCAAGTTTTCTCAAGAGCAAATTCCTTGCACTTCAATAATCACTAGTTTATGGATTAATCTTCAGACATTTAGCCAAAATGCCACTTAAAGGAAATGGTAGTTTGACTGGAAATTGTCATGGAGGGTCCAACACTTGAATCAGAAGGTGACTCTCCATCATCTACACTTGAAATAAGCTCATTCTTTCCTAAGGTAGAAAAAGAAACACCAACTCTTTCAGGATATTTGCTTGAGGCAGCATTTTGCCCTTGTTTTTTATTTTACTCCACTTCTGATGAGAAGTAGCTCCAGTTAAAATGTCTTAATAACAATGTGAAAATCCTGATTTTGATCTCACAAGCCATTTCATGCCAGTAGGCCTTATGCTTGGGACTTGAGAATTAGGTCCAGGATGTCCATGACTTCACACTTCTCCAGGATCTTGAAGATGCATGTTTTTATAAATGACACAGGCCTGTGCAGAAGCTGGAGCATTTCTGGAGATCACTCATGCTTCAAAACCATCACTGTGGTAAAAAAAAGAGTTTACAAACAGCTGCGGTTCATTGCACCTGGGTATTCTCCCCTCTGTGAATGTTAAAGGGCTGCCTGCCTATATTAAAGCTGCTGGTGGCTGCATACAAAATTCAGTGTTTATTTCAACACAAGTGAAAGAGCTACCACAAATGGCGGTGCACACGATCATCAAAGTGAAGGAATGGCAAATGCGCGCATACGAGAGAGAGTCCTCTGATGGAATTCAGTCTTTAGGAGAGAGCCAAGAGTTGCACAGCCCTCCTTCTCCTTTAGGATACCAGTGACAGTGTGAGGTCTTGGCAGACAGCTTCTGAAGAGAGGCAAAAGTATCAGAGGGAGCTCACAGCTGCAGTCAGCCCTGGCAGATGCAATTTCATAGCCATACTTGGGATTTCTCACTAGGCTGAACTTCTGGCTGCTTTCTACACTGAATAAGGAAGTGTGAGTGAACACCGCCTCACGTTGGCCTTCTTGTACTGGGATTATTTGAAATCTCATCTTAGACAATGACAGAACAAGTCAAAGATAGCAAAATACTGTGACAGCAATTTTCATTAAGGCACTTTTTTTCTCTTCCTTTCTGAAATTTTTGATACCAAAAAATACCTTTTTTGAAGGTATTTCTTGATATCAGACAGAATAGAAAAACTGTAAATAACAGAGAAAATTAGATTATGTCTGAAATTAAGCAACTACCCTCAAAACCTGCTATTAGGGAAAACTTCACGGTAAGCAAGACTGTGATCTTTTGTCATTAACCCCATTTATAAATTGAGTCTCACGCCCTCCCACATTTCCTTATCCAATGTTAACTTGCCTTTTAAAGGACAGTGAAAGTTCTCTTGTTCATTGTTACTAATGACAAATATTAACTCATCTATTTCTGATATCCCATTTCGTGAGCTTAATTTTTAACATATCCCTTAATATGGAAATACTTTTACTCCTTCTGAATGTTTATCTGGTATTCCTGTGACAGGGTTTAATCCTGGCATTAATTTTTGTATGCAGTTAATCCACTTAATGGGTATTTTTATGAGAGACTGAAGAAACATTACAGTGAACTACCCACTTCAGTCCACACAAAGAGGCGGACACCTGCACAGTCTGCTGGTCATGTCAAACTGGAGTTCAAAGAAGCAAGCAGAACACATATTTCTCTGCCAAGTACGTTATTTGAATTTAGGTTTCCTCAGCTTTGGGCTTGTGAATCCCAATACTTAGAACAGCTCCAACTATCTATCCTTGGGCTTGCTGCAAGTCATAATGTAAAGAACACGGGAGAGGAGCTGGCTAACTTAGCTGACTATAAAGATACTGCACTATTTAGGAAATGTTACTTGCTGATATTGGCAGGTTTCAGTTAAATGGTAGTGACTTGTGCTAGCTAAATATCCAACCCAATACATCTAGAAGTATGATCAAAGGAAGCTATTTATATACTTAAAAATACATATATGTGTGTATGTGTGTGTAATGATAGTCCAGCACAATAGTATCTGCAATAGCGAGTAGAGTGGTGGAAAAGTAACAGTTTTGGAGCAAATTCTTTGATTCTAAGGACCTGAGTTGGCCCTACATACATGAGGTTTTTTTTCAAACTCACTCCAATCTTGTCTGGACTAAATACTGCTTTGGGGTCTGACCACATCTTCTGGTCTCACCTGAAAGGTACCTAGTGTGTGTGCCTCAAAGCCACCCAGCAATGCAGACAAAAGCGCAGGAAGTAAGGTTAACGAAGAGATTCACATCAAAACTACAGTCCTGAATCTAAATTAAAATGCTAATGAAGATGGATGTTATGTCCTACTGGCAGTGCAGATGGGTGATGTGGTCAGTGCTGTACCATTCTTCTGATAACCATTTGCAGAGAAACCCTCAGTACCTTTAGATATTAATAACAGTGTGACTGTACTGGTAATTTTTGTTACATACATGCAGCCTGACTTCTCTCTGTGTTTAAATGCCATTTCAAATTCATTGCTGGCTAGCAGAGTTTTAAATTATGTTTAGCTTTCTTATGGCACCCGAAGCTTGTAATGCCTCACCATAAATGCACTATGCTGCCCATTGTCTATAGAGCTGAAAAACTATCTGCTTTCCAGTGCTTTTTATGAGCAGTCTCTAAGTCATTAGTCAGCTTGGTCAATCTCTATTTTCCACTGGCCTATAAACTGGAAGGGAAAGTAAAATATGCTAAGTTGATGCTAAAATACCATGACATACCTCACTGATTTAGCAGGGAATAAACAAAGGGCAGATCTTGCCTTTTATAGATGCAAGCTTCTCTTTGCCAAAGTTGTATAATCTGCCTTTGCCAAAGTTTAATTACACACAGTGTTTGTGGACTTTTGGAATCACAACCTCAGTTAATTTTCATTAAAAAAAAAAAAAAAATCTGTGTTTAAGCATCTCCCCATAAGATTTTTTTCATCACAGGCAGGCTGTCATGAAGGAATCAACTGAAAAATGACTTACTACCTATGACTAGAGATGCTTTGCATCCTTCAAAGAGACAGCACATGCATGTAGACATTTCTGATCCATCATAGCAAATGCTTTGCTCCATCAATGCCAAGGACAGGGGGATAAATTCTGACACCCAGATCTTGTCTGATTATTTAGAAAAGATCAGTGAAATCCCAGATCTCAAAACTGCCTGAATGCTGCAACAGAATCCACAGCAGTCAGAAGTGGGATAAGAGGGTTCATGGAAGTTCCTTACCCTCCCTGTAAGCTCAGGACACTACAAATACAACGGCTTAATCATGTCAGCATTACTACTGAGCATCCTAATGACAGGCACTTAGGGAAACTTCACACACCAGGCTATTTGGGATATGCCTGAATGCCACAAAGCCCTGCTTGTTATTGTAGTAGTTCCTCAGAATACTTAAAAAAAAGAGAAAAAAAAAACCTGATTAAATTACCTTTTGGCTAAAGATAACATTCACGAATAGATTAGTCCTGCTGTACATAGCCACTCAGAATTAAGGGGGTTTTGTTCCATTTGCCAAACACTTTTCCTGCCTTCTATCACCACTCTGCTTCAGGGCAGATAAACAGAGGCTGTGTTTTAAACTGAACTTTCCAAGCTTTTCAAGCACAACACAGGCATTGACAAAACCTTCACCAACAGATTTCCAAGGTCAAGCAGAGAATTTCTGTGCAATCCAAGTAGGTGTTTTTTCAAATATCTCCTTCCTAGCTCCCCACTTTTTCATTTGGTGGCTACCACCAGTTACTTAAGAGTGGGGCTGGCTGTTCAAGAGGCAAGGGGCAACAGTAAGCACGATCTGGCAGGCAGCAAGATGATATAAATTTTGGATGCTTCTTTCTGGCCACTGGAATGAGTTAGAGAATGGAGCTTTAATCAAAATCCACTCGACTGGAGCTAGTTTAAAGCTGCCTTTGCAGCTCACCTGTCAACAGTAGAGTTTAAGCATATTGGATTGCCATGCAGGATAGAATCCAAATGTTACAGGAACTTGTACAGCAAGAAATGGTTGGTGGCGTATATTGGATAATTAAGTAGCCCCACGCTCTGTCTGGCTTACAGACATGAGCAAGGAAGAAGACGGTTTTGGAGTTTATTTGACTTTTCTTGCAAGATAACATTGTGTTGTTGAGCTCATGGTTTATAGTTACATTCCTTTTCCTGACATCAGACATCCCTACTTACCCAGGACTACCCACTGACCTCTGACATTGGAAATTCAGACTTAAGTCCCTGCACTATTGGAATTAGTCAGGAATTTGAAATGTCTCCCACATCTGAACCAAATGCAGTGCTGTTTGTTGACTGCAATTGTAACCTTGCAATGTCAAAATTGTTGCTAACAACAAAAAATCCCAACCTGGCATATGAGAAGGAGCAGGGAAACTGGAAGAAGATGGTGATAAGCATAACTGTTATTAGAGCATCAGAGCAAATCAGGTGCTTGGAAGGAAACTCTGTAGCTTTCAACGCATTTCTGAAGGCATTAGCTGTGCTAAGTGAGGGTGACTTTCTTAAGTATTTGGACAGTGCAGGAGGGCCCAAACCTTGAATGTCATGCTGTACCACAAGTTTGCATGGACATATTTTCTCTGATTTTGAAATTGCTCCTTCTGCCTGTCAAAGAAGCAGGAAGAGTTACCAAATTTGGCCAGTAGCCCTGCACTTCTCTGAACCACAGGAATGAATGAAATGGGAGCTTAAGCATATTTGATCTTTATGTTTTCTAAAATCTGGGTTACATTTTCCTTTTGTCTTTCAAGAACAGGTAAACAGATAAAGCATTGATTCAGTGGGTCAGCTCTCCAGGGTTGCATGAACTACCACAGCCTGTGTTAAGGTAATTCTTATGGCTTCCATTTCCATTTACACTGGTTGAAAGTCTCATGAAAAATCTTACCCAGGATGGCCATTATTTCATTTTGGCACATTTACACTTCTGTGTTTCATCAACTGACTGGTATTGGTGTGAGAAAACAGGGAAAAGAAAACCATGTGGATATTTGCATTCAAAACTAGATGTTACTAACTTATTTGTGTTCCCAAACCCAAGGGAACTTGCAAGGGCAGAGAATTTTCCTTGCTTTGAATTCTTACCTTTGTGGTCCAGAACATATCCACCAAAAATTAAAAAGCAGGGATGTCATCGTTTCTTGCATGTTGGCCCCGAGCTCTGTACATTCCCTAGTGCTGGCAGACTCTACCTCACCAGAGGAACCCTGGCTGTAACATTTCCAGCAGCAGACTGAAGTGCTTGACAGCCGTGAGTGGCAGACAAAGTGTGTTACTGAGCTGTGTATGATAAGCCTATCTCCAACAGCAACAACTACTGTAACTTATCCAACTCATTCCCATACCAATTGACATTTTAACTGCACACACACTGCCTAAAGGATCTAGGGAATTTGACAAGGGATTAGTTCAGATAACTTAGCATTATCACCATCCTACCAGCATTGTATCTTCTCTCTACAATTATAAGCTTAATGGAATTGTCTGGTAAGCAGCAAGCCTCAGCTTGTTACTGTCCTTCAGGTTAAGTTTTTAAATCTTGGCAAACAGAAGTAGGAACACTCCTGAATAACACTGCACAACAATCTGTTCCCTCACGCTGACCTGGTAGACATCTGGTGTGCTACAGAAATGCTTCCAGGAGAGTTGCCTAAGTAGGATAGAACTGGGTTGGGATGTCCTCTTTAATCCTGTTTACCTGCAATTATCTATGGTGATAAAAACATGAGTACAAATTAGAGATTGCTTTGAACTCCTTCAGAAAATACAGACAAATATTAAACAAGAAAGCAGGTCAGCTGTCCAGCACGCTCCATGGGAACTCCTCCAGGAAAATTCGTTCATGTCATTCCAAGTTAGATGCATATTCACATCCCTGCAAAGCTCTCTAGGAACTAGAGCAGTGTAAGATCAAAGCACCTCTCACCTCTCAGCATTTAATCTTGTCAAGTATCTCTGTGAGGTTTACATGCAATTATCTGACAGGTAGGGGCTAAAAGACACAAGTGAGGTCATACAGGAAGTCTGTGGGAGGATGAGGTATCAAACTGACTACTGTCATCTC
Source organism: Vidua macroura (assembly GCF_024509145.1). Lineage (NCBI taxonomy): Eukaryota > Metazoa > Chordata > Aves > Passeriformes > Viduidae > Vidua > Vidua macroura. The sequence goes on from NC_071582.1 coordinate 5,642,467, forward strand.
TTGGGTGAGACACCATCTCCAGTGGGGCACTGGAGGTTTGCCTTTATTACTGCAGCAGAGTCTGAAAGAAAATAAGGGGAGTCCCTGCTGATAGTGAATGCATCCATGTGAACACATAAAGGGAAGGAATGTAGGGAATTCTATGTAGGGTTTACAGCTTTGATCCATTTGTTTACGGTACTGTGATGTTAGCAGAGAAAAGCAAGTCTCCTTGAGAAACCTAGAAAGAATGTAGCTCCTCTCCCTGCCATGGTAGGCTCTGAAACCACTTGGAATGAAAATCTTGGTTAAAGCTGTAGGATATTTATTAATGTAAAATAATAGTGATTTTTCAAGGCCTTTGATTGTAACACACTCTGCACACTAGACTTGCTGTGCTGGATGTGGTATTTCTGACACACTGCCATTTGAAGAGCTCCATGAAGAGCCAAATGTTGTTTTGGTCCCACACCACTGATGCTGAGGGAAGGAAATGTGGCAAGAATTAAGAACGCAACGATTCAGCTTGGAATTTAGTCAGAAATATCCAGCTTCTTTTAAAAAAATATAATTAGATGTCCAAATAACAAAATATGGAAAGATTAAAAAACCCTAGGACCATGAGCTTTTCCCATGCTTCAAGTCAAGGACTGAATTTTGTCAGAATGCTATTACCAAAACTCATTCAAGTTTATCATTGTTCTTTCAGAACTGCTACCCTATGACATCTCTAGGTCAAGATGCAGCATCTCCCTCAGAGGCAGCACCCCTTTGTTTCTTGCAAAGGCAAATGAACAGCCAAGTCTTATATGGGACAGACTCTGCTTCTATTTTCTTTCAAGGCCTGTAGGCATGTCAGTCTCCTGGCAGAGCTACTTGGAGTTGCAGACCACATCCTGGAGTGTCTGTATCACACTGGGTAGTGCAGGGCCAGACCAGACAGCTCTCAGCTCTGTCTTCAGCCTGGGAACAGAGTTTTGCAAATTGAAGACTTCTGCACTCCTGCACCATGTTACTAGAAATTTCCCAACTCTGGGGGCATGTCGATGTAAGGAAGCATAACCTGCTTGCAGATCTAACCATGTATCCATCTAAATAATAAGGAAATCTTACCAATGTCTGTTTCATTGGTGTGTCAGGATAAAACTTGCAGGTGGCCACAAAACTGAACGTTGCTTTGAGCTGACAGGATAACACGCACCTTCTTTCTGATTGTAAAGTAACAGTTCCTGTTTCTACAGCCAGCCTTTCCCTATGCCTGAGGAGATCACTCTGTGTGATTTTTGTTTAATTTAAAGGAAACCAAACCAACCAAACCAACCAAATGATAAATCTCAGAATTTCAAACACTGCTTTATAGGTGCAGTGTGGTCCTTAAGTGTGCAGAATCTAGCACCCTAACATCAGGCTACACCATTTACTCCTAGAAACAGGTGGCTTTCAGACCTGCTCTAGGGTAGAAAGGCAGACAATCATTAGCCTTTTCAACTTTTTGGTTCTAATGAGAACCAGACTATCCAAGTGTAACACTGAAGCTACCAGTGCCACCCTGTAGCTTTAACTGAGCCAAAGGAACTAATTTTGCATCAGATTAGCAGTGCAGATGAGAACACTCCTTCCTTGTGCATCAGATGACAGCACAGAACCCACCCAAAAGGAAGAGAGTCAAGCATGCTAGACCATATTTCAAGTGTGCTAAACATGTTTAGCTCATGTTAAAATCACCAAAAGATTTTTGTCTTTCCTCTTAAATACAAGGAGTTGGCTGCTAGCTGAGGTATGACACTGAGGAGACACCAGGTTGGACTGAGGTGTGCAGTTCCACAGGACTGAGACGGTTTGCATCCTAATGGGAGAGTAGTCATAGGCAGGGACTTCTTTCCCACTATTTCACCCTGAAGCAAGTGAATTGAGACAACTTCACAGTCAAAGCCTCTCCCATTCTTTCAGGAAAACAGAGAAAGCCAGCTGGGATCCTAGAGAACTACAGCAACAGTACGTAACAAACAGCTACTAGAAGTGTGGCTGGTATGAGTACCGGCAAATAGACATTTATTTCTGAAGCTGAACGTGACTTTTAAAAAGACATCGCATGAAATTACTGAGGGAAATTACTTGGTCTGTTAAGCACAAAGAGTCTGTGTAGATTTATTGGTCTCCACCTTTGTTTTCCCTTAGATTTTAGGGGCAGATGAAAAGTTTTATGTACACTTACTACTTACTCTTCTCTGTCCTTTCTCCCTCATTAGCCTTTGCAGCATGAAAAGCTTCAAGACTGCTGTGCTTATATTCTAAATTGTCCCCTTGTTTTATCAAGGACCATAATATGATGCTCTGTTTCTTAGCATATACCCTTATTTCCTTAGGGTTGTGGTGAAATTACCCAGTGCATGGAGACTGACTTTAGTTGTTTTGAAAGTCTGATTTTCTCTTTCTTTTCCAAAATGGTCAGCATCTCTTTAAGGCTGTTTGACAACTCTGAAAATGGAAAGTAGAGCTTTCTAATGCATGCTTAACAGCAGTCAGGGAATGTTAACAGGATGCAAAAGCATTCTCTACAACCAGACAGGGACTATGAAGAGAAGTGGCCAAATATGGTCCTGCTTCAGCATTCCAAAATGCCTTTGCAGATGCATGAGTCTAAGCAGCAGCAAGTTTTCATAACCACACACAAGGAGTGGACTACAACAGAGTGTATTTGCAATGTTGCACTTTTACTGCAAAAAACCCTACAAGTAGTCACCCCCCCCCCTTTTTTTTTTAACATAAGGTAGTGCCTTGGAGAGTGCCAGGGTGATGGCTGGAGGAGCCTCCTTCCACACCAGTGCAACTGAGCCCTTGCCAGAGGCTATGTCTGTTGGCAAATATTAAGGGAACAATCTACACAGCCCTGCTTTGGGAGGGGTTTCAGAGCTCCCTGGGGACAATTGCTGACATCCAAGTTAACATAGAAGGCATTCTGGAGTGGTCACTGCTTCACTGTGGGCACAGCAGCTAAGTTAAATAAGGACAGAGGAGGTGTATTGCGTGGCACTGCAGTCCTGATCATGCTGACAATTGAGGAAGTGGTTAATAATTGCATTTTTGTATACAAAATGGATCTTGACTGCCTTACCATGATGACTTGTACCTCAAAGAACTATCCTGACAAGAAGGAATACATAGACTTGGTGTTAGCTTCTTCCATTTATAGAATTGGATTTCTCAGAGAAATATAGGAGAGAGGTACTCAAACTAGTCCTAAATGAGAGGTTACACTCCAGAAGCAGTCATATGAAAAAAATAATACTTCTGAGGAAGTCCCTCCCTTCTCCTTAATGCTAATACTGAGACATTTCCCCCATTTTATCTACTTTTCCTGTCCTGGAAGTTGATTCTGAGCCAAACATAGTAAGAATGAGAAAAACGATAACAGTTTATTTTGAGGAGGAAAAAAGGGAAGAAGCTTTCTATCACTGTACTTCCTAGGTCTCATGCCTGTGTGCAATACTGTTCTGATTGAATTTTATTTTTAAAACAGTTCAAATAGAGCTGTCTGCAACAATCTGAGAACTAAATGAAGAGAAAATAGCTTGTTGACCATTCCTGCAATGCAGTTCAGTTCTTTACACCAGAAGTCATTACACCAAGTGGTTTCCCCTCCAAATCCTGTATCTGTTAAGACACCTGAAGAAGGATGCTTCACTAATCTCTAATTTTTAAAGACCCCTAACCATACAAATCTTTTCCCAGGTTATAGGAAGAGTTCTCCACAGGTATGTGAAATAATTTCTTTTCCTATGTTTCCCATGCCTGATGAGCACTAGTTCCACTTCTTGTGCTTCTGTGGATTTTAGAGGTATGGGTAGAACTCTGCATGAGAAGGGGACAGGAACAGGACCTGGCTGTGCTGCTGGTAACTTGGGGGAAAGTGTTGTGCTGGATCTGAACTGTGGGCTATTCCAAGGTATGTTTAAAGAAGGTAATTTTCACTGTTTGGTCTACCTCACCCAAATGTCTTTGGAGATACAAATAAAGAGGAAGCAAAATAAATTAAAATATAATCTAACAAGAGGCAAAATTAGCATTGAAGATTATCCCATTTTTCTAATTGTTATGTTATCCTTTTTACTTAAAAATAGTTTAGAGGTTATGCCAAATTAACTCTTTGCCCAAGTTAAACCTTAATTACCTCTCTCTGAAGAGAAAAATTAATTATGTTATCTATATTCACTAAGATAAGAGAGAGGAAAATTGCCAAGAGCCATATAGCTCAGTGGTAGGAGAAATTCAGCTCTCAGGCTTGAGGGTGGTAAATCCTCAATGTTAACAGAAGTTTTACACAGTCAAAGAGTGAAAGTGCAATTTCTGTGTAGCAATAGTGACAACAATATGGGGGAAAGCTTGGCATTTTAAAGCAGACACACAAATTCCACCCAGCTCCTTGTTCCTTTGTTTCCCAACATTTGCTGAATTCCTCCCAATTTCCATGGTTTATTTGGGAGTTCTTGCAGATGTTTTAGATTTCATCTAATCACAGTTAGGCACTGCTTATGTTGGGTTTTTTTAAAACAATATGAAATACATAATTTAGTATTAAGCTCCATTTTCCAAAGCCTCTGTTCCCCTGTGCCTTTTGTTCTCATGTTACCCATTATAAAAATGGACTTACTAACTAGAAATTATTTCACTCATATTTTCAAGCTTTGACCATTCTGTCTGTTGGTAGACATTTCATCTATCTCTGTAGTGCACGAATTCTGTGTGGAATTGTGCTCACTAGTATATTTGCAGTTTCACACTTTACCTGAAGAAAAACTGTAATGCAGTTCAGCATTGCTTGCTGGAGGTTGAACTGTAGTCATTGTTTGGGATGAGGTGGTGGGGCACAAGCAGCAGCTTTTCTAGGCATAGAACCAGCTGACACAAACAGGAGAAATCAGAAACTCTTCCTAGGAATAACACTCTTCCTGCTTTCCACTGCACATCCCTGCAGCTGGGCAGTGCAAACAGTTTCAGCCATACCTGCACTCCAGGGTGGAGTTTGCCTGACACATTCTGGAGGCAAGTAGGATCCTGGTAGTGACTTTCCCCCATTTAACACAGGCCTGTATGTTAAGAAAGCTATTAAGCTTCTAGCTAACTCATGTGGACTCCCTCCCTTAGCAATTTCTCTCCTTAGTTCCTGGAAGCAGCTGGTTTTTAGTGATGTTTATAGAGCAGGGTGTACTGTTAACTCATCCAAATGGTAGGCCTCCTGCAAACTTTTAAGAGGCCGCTGCTTGTAGCCGGCATAATTTTCCAGATCTTATTAAATGTTATTCTGGGCACTAGTCTATACCCTTGTGAAATTCCTTAGTGAGCAGATTATAAGGACAGGCAGTGACCCAATAACCTTCATTTTCCTGGGATGATGCAATAGCTGCTTCATGCTCAGGAAGTAGAGTGGGCTGAGCAGAACAAAATGAGCTGCTGAAATTCCCAAGTCAGCATTTTGTTTCCATGCCATTGAGGGTAGAATTTCAAAGTGTAGAATGGTCCTTCAAGTTCTGTCTTTTATGAGGTCAGGCTAAATGCTTCCCTTTTATATATGAAGAGAGGGTGATCTTTGCCAGAGTCTGCACTGGGTTTACTCTTGTTTTGATTTCTGCTTTGGTTGAGAGCTCTGTGTAGCAGGAAATGCAGTTTTCAACAGCAGATCAGGCTCTGCTGGAAAGTGGCCCCTGCAAGAAGCAGTGGGCTGCAGAAGCATCAAAGAAATTTAGCAGCAGCAGACTGTCACTCAAATTTCTCCTTTCTACTCAGTCTCAGCTTCAAGACTATATTTGATTTGGGGCAGTGAAAACCATGAATGAAAGAATAAAAGAACAAATCTTTGAAGAGTTGGCCAGGCTGTGAAAGAAGTGTAAAGATTTCAACATAAACCTGACTGGTGAAGGACAGATTATAAACACCCAGGATTCTTGACAAGAAAAAACTTTAAGAGCAGTCTACAGGGATCTCAGCAGAGGATTAAAAAGTTTATTAGAACTGGTAGATTGGGTGAAACACCAGAAAACATTCTCTGCAGTAGCAGTTGCAATAGCAGAGAAATAAGACTGGATGCACTAACACACTTATGGATACTCTAACACACTTGAACATGCATTGGCTTGTCTGCAGGGACTGCAGTAATCTGGGCAGCTGTTTAGATTCAATCATTCAGGATGATTACCCTGGAACCCTAACACTGGGTTCCCATCACAAAGTAAACACTCTGTAAAGGACAGAGACACAAAGGCCCTGTGGCCAAACCCTTACTGTGACTGTTAAAGCCTGTTGCTCATTCTTGATGTCAAAAGCATGTTGACTTCTTCTCTTAAAGACTAGTCCAGAATTTTCTTCCTGCCTAATCTAATTTAGGACCAATACATATCAATTCCTCTTATGTCAACACTACAGTGAATTTAAATAGCACCCTGATTCCCAAATCTGCACTTACCTTCTTGCTGTTTTTATGCAGAGGAGCCATATCTGGCTCAGTCTCTTATGCTTAAACAAAACACTTCTCCCTTCGGCTCTCAGAACAGACTCTCATTTCCTTTTGATTTCAGAATTTCTGCCCTTTGAAACGTTGTGCTTAGGATTTCTGACCAGGGAAGTTTCTGTAGGGGAAAAAAAAGTTGTCAGAGCATTCAAAACTGGTCCCTAGAATGAGTCCTGCAGGAGCAGCTCTTTACAGAGCTCTGGAGAAGCAGTTAGGCCGAAGAGCTGCCAAGCGGTTTTTGAGCAAAGAGATGCGTTTTTCTTTGAAAATCTAAACAAAGCAACAGGAACTAACTGCTGATGGAAGGGGCTGGACATGAGACTGGACAATTACTGCTCACACAAGAGAATTTTCCAGGGACTATGTAACGTGTAGAAACAAAGCTGCAGTGAGATGCAAATTTTCTCCTTAGGGCTGCAACATAAAGAATAGCCTGTTCTTAGTCCAGAAGGAAACAAAATCAGATGAATTTGATCCCAAGTAGTGAACAAAAAAAATGCCAGGCATTTTCTGGATGTCTGTGTTATTACAGGGAACAGCCAGAGATGAATTTGTCTTTGAGCTATACAGCTGTTAAAGTTCTAAGAAATGAAGTCATGGCTTTTAACATGCCCCAGTTATTGCATATATTTTTGTTTGAACTCTAAGGTGGCTTAGACTCTCAGAAGTGCACAGATGTCTCAAAAGCCACTATTTACTTTTCTGCAAGATCAAAAGGGACTAAATATTTGAGTTCACCTGATTTTAAATATAATTCTGTAATTCACCATAAGTAGTGTCACTGCAAGTTTGACTTACTCTTTCGACACTGCCATTTTTACTGGCAGGGAGCAACTAGAGATGGTATAATCCTTGTCTGGAAACAAATATCTGAAACAAGCCTCAAATGGTCTGCTTGCCGTCTCAATTTGCACATTTTTGGAGTTTCGCTAAACCATTCTATGAACTTGAAAGTAACACAGCATTTACCTGCCAGGAAAATCCAAGTAAAATTCCCCCAGTCCTTATCCTGTTTCCCTTTTGCAATACAGTAAAGATGCAGCAGTGTCTTTCATTTTGTCTATTAAAGGATGGAAAGCTGTTACCTCATGTTTTGACCCCCTACCCTTGGTCACAGGGATTATTTTTTGTCTCCAGCACAGGATTTGGACTTGCCTGTGCTGCTGTGTTTGGCCAGCCCTGTTTCTAGGACACATTCACACATATCCAAAGTTGTGCTGGCTTTTCAGTTCCACTGCAATAATGTGATCCACCAGAGAGAGACCTCTGCAAATGACAAAGCCATTCCCTAACCTCTGCCTGCCTTACAGTTCCAGAAGGAAACTACAGGCAACTTTCTATTCTGTATCCAGCAGCTCTCCCTCCACTCAGAAGCAACCAGGATACCAGGAACCACACAGGATGTTTGGCAGGGAGGAGGAAGGGTAGGAAACAACAAAATAAAGGGCAGTACCTGCTGTCTTCATCAACTGACATCATGAATCTACTCATGCTTTTTACAAAATATTTAGTCTATAAAATACTCAGCATATTCAGTTTTTCCAGTTCCAGGAGAGAAGTAGGACATCCTAGGATACATTTTTGCATCTAGCCTGTTTTCAAATAAAAAGATCTTGGACAAACCAAAATATGAGGGATCTGGTCATGTAGTAAGGAGCCACTCCTGTGATTCAGAAGAGATCTGAGATGAATCCTGAACAGTCAAAAAACTAACCAGAAAATTTTCTCTGTGGCTTGAATTGCTGAGCTACAGCACCTGGAAGCATCATAGGCATGTCACAGCAGTAGTTTAGTTTGAGAATTACCCTAAGTAGCCTTGTTGTCACCACTAAATGATAGCGTATGGCAACTAGAATGCAAGCCAAACACAATGAAATGACTGATGAAGCTCTTTTTCTGAGGTCATCTTTTTGAACTCTTTTTTTTTTTCCCCCCACAGTTTTCACATGTGAAATCTCAGTAACACAAGTCCCATATCAGAAAAGATCAGCAATATATATGAGATCAGCAACATGTCATTAAAGTTCTCACTCACTTTCATTTTTTCTAAGGCAAAAAGAAACATTCTCAAAGTTACACTCACACACAAACATTTAGCTAAAATCACTACTGAACTTCATAAAGCAAAAATTCAGTATTAAAAAAATTATATCTTAAAACATAATCATCAGACTCATGACTTGATCTTGGGAGACTTGAGAGACTGTGCCAACCTTTTAGAAATATAGTGTCATTTCAACTCACTTACCATTAAAAATGCAAACAAAAGATGAATATTTAGAAGAGAGAAAATACTCATGCTTATATAGTTGAAGGCAAAGAATAATTGCAGACAGACCAGAATCACTGCAACTGACTAAAGGCATCTCTGAGTAAACTTCAAAACAGGTTCTGTGGCTAAAAGTGTCACACTAAAGGCTTCAGTGCCGCAGGATTCTCATCATATTTTCCAGGAAACTTTGGGAAAGCAGGTGGCTGATTTAAATAAGCTGCAAAGCTTTTGTCCAAATTATTAAAGCTGTCACTTCTCTTGTAGAAAAAGTCAGAGAAAAAGAGTGCAGTAAGTCCTAAATGGAAGGGAACTGAGGCTGGTGCCTTAACAGAAGCGGTTACAACATAAGGCAAAGCCAAGGAACTGAGCAAAGATTCTTGCAGATTAAATTCAACTCTGGAAGACAGGATGTTTGTCAAAAACCTTGGCAGTGAAGGATGGTTATTCTTGGCTCTAATCACAATCACTGTTTAAGTCCCTCTGCTATACAGTTACCAATAAAGAATGCATTTGATTTCTCTGGAACTGACAGAGTGTAGAAACATTAATGCATAAAATAATGTATACATGAACTAGATGGGAATATAAGTATTAACTCTTTGCTGAACATGGCTTCTACTGGTCTGTCTAGTTCTATGTAGATCACACGAACTGGACTGGTTATTGCATTCAGGGCAATCTGCTCTATGGATTTGAACAAATTATCTCCCTTCCTGCAACATAATTTTGCCATCTGTAAAACAGGAGTGACTCATTTGTAGTGCTCGACAAAGGACAAATAAGAAATGGTTTCTAAGAGTAGATTATTTTTATTAATGCTTGAAATCTGCTATGGTGATCTTGGAATGGGTATGATGGAGAAGGTGGTTCTAAGAGCATAGCAGTAAAGCCCATGGCCAAAAGGTCTGAAACACTGTCATTTGGAAATCTCTTAAGCATGGGCTTAATCCCAAATTGAGGCAACTATATTACAGACAGAATATGAATGATTTTTTTTTAAATACTGGAAAATGTACAACACAGTGCAAATACATATTTATAACACACCCAGTGCACCAGAATCTGACCATTATTTCCATTACTTAATCAGGTCAACATTTGGTGACTTATGTTCAATTAAATATTTTAATCAATAACTTAGAATATGCAATGCAATTTGAATGTACAGATCATCAACTGTAGTGCTGGAAGAAGCCTCCCTGTTAACCTTTTTACATGGTCAGTTGCCACTTACAAAATACAAACAGCCACAAAGACCTGATTTGGAACCACGTTCAGAGAAGATGGAGCATAGTACAGGCAATTATTCTATAACAAAAGGGTTATACTAACAGCCTAGGTAGTGCTGAATATTGGTCTGTGTGACATTGAAGATTCCAATTAGTTTTATCAAAGTCAGCACTTTAAGAGCAAGAAATGTATTTAGAAAATAGCCAGTGACATTTTCTCACTGTCCTAATGCAGCCTCTTTTCCTGAAAATGCCTCTGTTAAATTAACATTTGATTCAGTACCATGAGCGAATTTTCATCATCCTAAGTTCTGGCCTTCTAAACTTAATGCTCCATGTAATTTTTTAATAAAGAGATGTTTAACTTTATTGCAAAACTTGTTATATATAACCATGCCAAAAGAAATCTCCTTCATCTGGATAAACCCTCACAGTGGACATTTTAGAATGGTACAAAGTCACCAGCCCTTGTTATCCATTTTTAAAATAAATAAATATACTTCAAGAAAATAACCAGGATGGAAATAAAATCATGTTTTAAGATAACCTTTACATCATCCAAATTAGACAGTATGTGGGTAAACCCCACATAGTAGTATTTTCCCTGCCACACTAAACACAACTGACTTTCACAGGTGGAAAACTGAAGTGTATATCTTGATAAAAGATGTTCCAGGAGGAAAGAACCTAACTTTCATAAGAGAAAGGCAAAGGCAAACAAACTTGTAAAGAAGGATAAGGTCAAAAGGGATCCAAGCATATCAAACACTGTGGTTAGGCAATACTGTGGAAGCAAAACCAATTAATTTTCCTAGAGCCTCTAAAGTAGTGCCTAGATGTTCTGAACACAAATTAAAATTGTGCTACACCAAAAATACAAACAGGCAGCAAACTTACTAAATTTATTTTTTTTAGTAGTTTAAAGTATCTATTTTCACAGATATTTGAAAATATTTTAGCCTAAAGCATGCCTAAGGCCTCTATAGCCCTTCATTATTCAGCTAACCATCACTAAAAAATGAGCTTCTTTAGTCTTCTGTCGTAAAGAATGAGTGGAAAAAAGCTATCACACCATCAGAGATGTCACATACACATCTGGTGAGCCACTTGATGAACACATAGAATGCCCAAAAGATGCAACTTTGACATGAGTGTAATTATGCCAGAAACAGCCCCTTCTGGTAACAGCATTAAAGTACTTGTAATGCAGCTGAGCAGTGGCAAGATTTCTGGCACAGTTTTCATATGGAAAACTGGAGTACCTACACACACAGAGTTATATTTGACTTGGAAAAAATGTTGAATGAAATGTAAATCATGAAAATATAAAAGCAAAACTTGCCATCCCCCCCCCAAAAAAAACCCTGTATAACATCAAGTATCCAACACCTTTGAATAACCGGTGTTTGATTTTTCTATATTAAAAACTTAAAGAATATTGAATGGTCACAGAGAAGACCTGATACAAAGATACTGACGTATCATAAACACTCCTAGTTTTGTCTGTGCAGCAGAACTTGAAATGGAACATTTTTCTCTGTCACCTGGGAATTTTAACCTCTTACAAGCAACTTCAGCCTTATTTTGCTTAAGGAGCAAAATAATCCTTTGCATGACCACCAGTGCAATACAAGTCACAAATACCTGAAGGCAAAAAACCAAAAGAACTCCCCCAAAAAAACCCTAAAAATCCCCAAAACACTTTAAAAAAGTCTTTTAAGGGGCTCATTATTGGTGAAGACCAAACTAAACTAAAATATATTACTTATTTATTTGTGCCTCTCTTAGGGTTAAAACTTTAAAGGGAAGGGAAGACATTGAAGTGAGAGCTCAAACCCCTAGAAACTCCAACAATAAAATTTCAAAACTATCTTCAGCAGAAGGTTCTTTCACTGCAACAAAGTGCACTAATTTGAGAAAAAAACAGGGGTTTTTACTGCTTTTTTATTTTTTAAAATGTTTTTTAAAAAGTGAGAAAATGGCATTTATAGCTTGGTAAATGAGGGCAATTTGTAACAGAGTTGTGACTCATGTGACTAAACAGTTTTTGCATTTGGCATCATTAACTGTGACACAGAAATGTGTTGTTCCATTAACATGACCAACCACAATGTGTTTAATGTAAGTACAGTGAATGTGGAAAAGCAGGTTTCAGAAATCATGACAATTATGGGCAGATAACTCTCTTTGTTAACCATGATGCAATTACATAAGGAGTAATCTTACAGTGGAAGCTACCTGCCCCTAAACCAAGCCCACTCCTAAAGGAGAAAAAACCCAAAACCCAAGAGCTTACAAAATATGTAGGGATGATAAATGCCATACTCCTGGGCTGAATATCTTATCAGTTTGATAAGGACTGATAAAAAACAAAAATGCACTCATTATCTCAACATATTTAGGTTGAGGAGGTTTCTAGACTTATGTACTCCTCCCTTCATTAGCAATTAAGTAATGAACATAGAGAAAATCAAAGGGAAAGGGACATACGAAAAAAGTCTGAATTCAATTTTTGTTTCAGAACTTTTCTAACTTTAGAGGCTTCTGAAGTATAAAAGTTTAGACAAATGATAAAATATTCAGTTTTTTGAACAGTTGGGGAAATGACATTAGACTATTTGTACACAAAGAACTTTTAGGCATTTTGTTTTTAATTTGCATACAATTCTCAGAGTGAATTCCACATGAAGAAGGGTGAGATACAACAGAGCTCATTCATCATTTCACAAGTTAACAGAACAAAGTAAACATTTGTCCTTCTTATTAATTAGCATCTACCCCTTACTCCAACTTGTCACTTCCTGCTGCAAGTTCCCATGCCAAAGAAATGGATGGACTAGTTCCAAAATCCACAGATGTTCACATGTGAACTTCAGCGATACTCCAAATTATAACAGCAAGAAAAAAGTTGAAAGACTTTGGATGACTTTATATTCTCTTAATGGTTCACAAATGAAGACCCAAAATTCTTAGTAAAAAAATACTTCAGTTGTCCAGCTCAGCTATTCACGTGACTGTGGTTCCTCTATGGAACACCCAGCTAAGGAAAAAATCTTTCTCTGATGTAAGAGGGGGCACTAAATCAGAAACAGAGAAGACTCAAAGTAGCTGTGCTAAAATGGACTTCCCAAACACTTTTCTCTAGAACACAATTTGAACATGCTCTTACCTTCTACATACTGATAAAACTTTCTAGCTATGTAATTTCCATACATAGCTGCATTTGACAAGGTTTTTTTGGCTTATATCAAACTGGCAAATACCATCCTTACTGAAGTACATTACATCAGTATTATCCCTACAATAAAATAGTGGCATGGTGTTAAAGACAGCATCATCTTTCTTCATGCTTTAATGAGATCAAATAACAGTTAAAGGTAAGTTGAAAGGGAAGCAGTAGCAAATCTGTCTTGCAGATTTTTCTGAAAGAGATCAGAAAGTGAAGCTATCCAGGTAAGAAAAGAAAAAGGTATAAGCTCCAAAGGAGTTGAACCTACCAACAGCAGCAACCGTCACTAAAGCAGTCTTTATTTAGGTCTTACAGCAATAAATATCGGTTTAGCCTTCTGCCCAAGGACTTACAGGAAGCCTTTTTCTTGGTGTAAGATTCCAGACTGTGACACTGTTCACAGTGAGTCGAACAAAAACCCAAATTGCGTTGAAGTGGCAAATCAGAGAACTCGGAATTGCACATCTGATAGTACAGGGTTTGCATTTGCACACAAGCCTACGTGTCAATGCCAGTGATTCCATTTGGGTACACCAGGCTTTTTTCCTCATGACTGTGTATTCTCCAGCAACTCTACTAAGTCTGAAATATGTCAGTATCAGAGAAGAGACAATAAAAACCTTTTTACACTTCAATATTTATTAATTATTTAGCAGATTTTTGCTATACATTTAGTACTAGTGTAACAAAATTCCTGATAATTCTGTCTCATGCAGGTAACTTAAATGAGGAGTTAGCACTATCTTAACTGATGAACCTACCATTAGGGGGTTACTGGGGAGTCTACAAGACAGGTATTTCCTGCAGCAACAACAACTAGGTGGGTATGCACAGAACACAAGTCAGGCTCAGCTGAACATACCTGGCTGGGTCTAAGGACAGCACAGTCTTCAGAAGCACTGGAGGGGCAACATCCTTTGACCTAAACAGACTTGCCATTATTGTGTAGAAGGGCTTGAGTGGAGTTGGAGACATGTTGGAAACTATTGTGAGGAAAGATGGTGTTTCTGTAGTTGTTCAAATTGTTTAGCTTTTGCTACTTAAAGTTGCTGTAATTTGTGTTCTCTTTTTGATATAGTAAAATATCTTACTCTACCCAAATTGCTATTGTTTAGGTCACAACCGAGATACTGAGAGCATACTGTACCTTTCTGCACAAAGATTGCTGATAGACTGCTGCTATTCCTTCTCTGCAATTCCTTGGTGAATACTTTTTCATTAATAGCAACTATGAAAACAAACTCTCTAGAGTCCAAATTTTTAAAAAATATATTACAGGAAAAATTGTAAATCTACTTGTAAATCACGCTTTTCTCCTACAATTCCCACAGGTTTCAAAACATTATAATTATAAATGTAATTATTAAAATAATAACAAGAGTTGTGATAGTCCTTTGTTGTACTGGGCATTTCCTTTTTTTTTAACTGAGATACATTCTAAACAGAAATACCACAGTACGAACCAGATAATTTCAATTAAAAAACAAAATGCAAACTATTCAGTCCAATGTTAGAGCATGTGTATGTGTGTATAATACTGTAAAAGTAGTCACACATTAGAGGTATATAACTGAAACAGCATTTTCTTTCATGAACCTGCTATTATTGAAGCAGTGACAAGGTTTCCATTTCTTTGTTTTTTGAGCTCTTTAAAGAATGGCTATTGCCACATTATGTAAACCTAAATACTGTACAAGCAGAAGCTTGTTGGTATCAGGTAAGGAATAATACTAGTAGTGCAAACAGCTGCAGAGACAATTCCTCCAGTTTTGGGGTGAACCAGCTATATAACACTGAAAGAGGATAGGTTTCTTCTTCAAACCCACACTCGTGCGTGTTTCTCCACTCAGCCATACATCCTTCTTAATCTTGGTATTCTTTTTACAAGGGTACTTGGGGGACAACCACCAGCTCATGTGATATTTATCATATGAAAGATTTCTTGACTCTTTTCCTACTTAATATTACCAACGTTTTAGAACAAGTCAAGGAACGATAAATACCTCAAGCATCAGGAAAGTGACAATAATACTGACTTAGTATCTTTAGTAAAAAGTGAAACATTCTCTCCTGAGATATAAATCAAGAGAGGAACAGGAATGATGGACCTAACACTGTGCCATTATTTGATCATCATGCACCTCAGCTGAGCAGATGGGAAAGAACAAGTGTTTATTACCCTCTGCTCATCCAAAGGTATGACAGGCAGTTTATTTAGCTAAGTGCTTGGCATATCAGTATGCTGTCAGAGCAGTTCTCAATGTGCTGTTCCCCTTTAGCTTATTTCTTTAAAAGAAAAAAAGAGAAAAAAAAGAAAACAAAAGAATAAAAGGAAGAAAAATCTCAGCAGGTTAACGGTTAACCCTCATCTTCTCTCAGCTCTGTGGGTAGAAATTTGTATTGCTGTTGGCGGATCTGAGCCAGTTTTTTCCTTGCCTCTTCCAGTTCTCTCTCCTTCTTCAGCATTTCTTCTTGGGCTGCAATAATCTGGAAAACAGAAGCAGCAAGGAATACTGTCTGTAAAAGAATATTTCTTTCCCTGTGACACCACAGTCACAGCTGGCCCATGTGAGCATTCTCCAGAGAAGCACCTAATTTCAATTACTTCATCAGGAATTGCTCAATTTTTTCCAGTTGCTAGGACTAGGCCATCAAGAAAAGTATTGTATTTCCACTTGGTAAAAATAAAAAAGAATCTACCACCATAGTTTTATTATGTATCCACGATGAATTTTACAGCTCTGCATTCTCCCAACATTCAGCAGGGCGAGGTTTAGGACATGTAGAATAAGCACCATGTCTTAACATAATGTCTGAGTGACAGTAAAATGGAACATTCCTTATTGCAGATATCCACAGTATTTGCCTGCATCTCAGAATGCCAAAGAAAAAATGACAGCAGTACAGACATGCAGAAATAATCAAGTCCAGTATATTTTAATTAGCAAGTACAGTATATGATGTACTTCATTCATTATAAGGAATTTAGAGGTTGGTACCTCAGAGCCTTGAAATCTACTTTTAAATATTGTTATTGTTTCCCAGTAATTATTATGGTCACAGTAACAAAACATCATTGGTTTTTATCTCTCATTCTCTATTTCTTTGCTTAAATGTATGCAAAATCATTGTTTCATTAAGATTTGGGAACATTTAAAGTACATAAGAGAATTCTAAAAGCTATTGCACAGTGGTAATTGATATTACAGCAAATGCTCAGTGAAGAAGTGCAATACCATGTAGGACATCACTGTGCTCTTATGTCAGGGGTTCCATGATAATGAGGCATCAAATAATTTATCACAGACTTCTCAATAGATTTGTCCAGCCTGCAATGCAGCAGATGGACATTGTAACACTCATTCCTGTGATGGTTTTTCCCTGCTTTATTTTTGGAGTGATTGTACCAACCTGAGCGATGCCACCCACAAACTTTGTTTTGACCACGACGTCATCATCCTCTGCTTTTCCAAATGCTGCTTTTTGGGCTGCCCTGACAAGATTGTCTGATGCACGCTTGACAGCATTTCCTGCAGCCTTTGAGAAAGATAAGGAATTTATTAATAAGGAAAATACATAACTAACATGGATTTGTCTGAACATTAAAACAAACATCTTTGATTGACTGCACAGGAAAGGTATGGGTTTTTTTCCACCAGTGAAAAGCAAATTAATCTTTGAAAATCAGTGGTACAGAGAGAATAAAATTCCTTTGTTTATGAAGCTGAAAGTTGGAGAAGTCACAAATGAGATTTTTTTTTTAGGGAAAAAAAAGTTTGAAATAAAGCAGTGGAGGAAATTACAAGTTATATTATGTTGATCATACTTTTTTTTTTTTTTTTTTGAGAAAGAAGAACAGAAACTAAAAGCTAGTGTATAAAGATATTATAAAACAATTAAGTTTTTTAATTAATGGACTTGAATCAGGGCAAGTTAGCTACTTACACAGCCACGGCTATCTCACATTTAAACTTTTATTTCCTAAGAATTCTCAGATTTCTAAAGAGAAACAGTCAAATATTTGTAATATATATCCTTTGTTGTCTGAACTGGATACTGCCAGCAGCCCAAAACAGCCTGTTCCAACATGCTAGAGACACACTGGCAGTAGGAAGCCACAGCTTCCAACCTTCCATCCTTCCTAGGAAGGACCAGCTCTGAGCCTGTTCCCCTGCCTTTCCCCAGTCCTATCCCATATTTCCAGCTGCATTCACTTTCAAGTCTTCCTCACTGAAATGACCCAAGGATAAATTATTTGAAATTTGCTCTGCTCAGTCTGGAATTCATCCAGAAAGAATGGAAACTTTTCCAATTGCTTCATTAAGTTTTGGAAGATTCTGTACAGTGCATTCCAAATTTATATTCATGGGAAATACAGTTCAAATTGGGGTATGAACAAAAAACCAAGACACTCAAAAGTCCTGAATCCAAGCTATTGAGAAAAGCTACGTAAAACATTTCTGCTGGGGGCAAAGCCAGCTGAAAAGTCTCAGTAGTTTTGGCATGTCCACCAGTAAAAATATTTAGTAGATATCAACTCATTGTTTTTGCTATGATAAAGGACATGATTTCCATGTGCAAACTGCTCTTCCTCTCATTATTCATTCTGGGACTATAATGAAACTTGGTAAAATGGCAAAGTTCTATTTCAGTCCATGCTTGGGCTTGTTTCCTTTTCACATTCCCTTCCAATTTTTCACATTCAATGTCTATTAAATAATATTTGCCCACAATGACTGAGAACCCCAAATCTCCTGTCAGAGCTGAGAGAAATCCCTAGTAGTTTATTTTTTCCTGTTTCTATTGTTTGTTCTGCACTTAAAATTCCTTCAGACCCATCTTGGCACCTAGATATTACAGAGAAAATTGCACTATTCCAGTTACTGCCACCTTCCCCACACCTTTTGGCAATGTCAATCTGGATTCACTATAAAGCACTAAAACCATCTCAGCCCTATAACTGCCCTTTGACATACCACTGTTTTCTGTAGAAACAAATAGATTTTTTCACACATTCATATATTTTTTTTCCTCCTAAATATTTAAACCATTTTTCTACTTTGAAAAAAATGATGACACCAGTTCCTCATGCTCAGATACTTAGTCATATGTATTTCTGTTGAATTTGGTTCTGCCTAGCCATACATGAACTATTGCACTGAGTGTCCATTAGTAGCAGCTGTACAAGTACAAGAAAAAGGGGAATTTTCACTGTTCACCAAAGATGGTATTAAAAAAAGCAGCTGAAATGGTTGTATGTTCCAGGCTGAGCTTGCAGGGCATGATGTCAGAGAAGGTTGTAGTCATTTTAAAAATTACCATCCTCAAATGAAACTTCTAGAGACTTTAGATTTTACCCATCAAAACACAGTGTTAATTCAGCAGCAGTTCAGAGAAGCTCAACATTTAATGGATGAGTTACATAAAAGGGAACCAGTTTTATGTACAGAAGCTCACTCAGACTTCAGTTGAGATGTTGCATTAGATTCTCCTCTTATTTTTGTCTAACAATGATTCTCCATTTTAGAAATGCTCTATCTACAACTGCTGTCTCTTGACCCTTAGAAACAAAGGAAGTCTGACCACAATCCAGCTAGCACTTCGAGAAATACTTAGTTGAACACATGCATAACCTTGGAGTGCTGAAACAGTGTTTACATAGCACTGCCATGGGTTTTCAGTAATTAAAACACAAGTACCTGTAGCCTCCTCATGGCTTCAGAATCATGATCAGCCTTCACTTTGCAAGCCACAAGCAACTGTGCTGTAGAAGCTGCAACTTGTTTGGCAGATGAGATGAGTTTCTCCTCACTAGCATGGCCTTGAACTGAGGCATTTGCTGCTTCACAGAGATTGCTGGTTGCAGCTGCCACCATTCGGGCCTAGAAGGCAGTAAAATAAAGTCACTGTGTATTCTCATAGGATATTATTTCTTCAGAGAATGTGCCAGTTTTCTCAAGAGAAGTAATTACTCACAGCAGAAATAAGTCCCTGAGACCACTGTCCATCATCAGCTGCATTTGCAGGGATTGCTCCAACCTGAAAAAACAGTTCAGAGAGAGCTTACAAAAAAACAGAAAATACAATTGCTCTATTTCAGAATTAGAGAAGCAGTAATCCATGAAAAAAGGAAACACCTGTACCTGTGACTCTGCCCAGCACATTCAAGAGCAGAAAATCCAACTGGAAGTCAGTTGTCAGAGTAACTGTGCTTCCAGCACACATCTGCCTGCTCAGGAAGTGTCCAACTTAGGATACTGCTTCAGCTGATGCATTCTTGGAACACACAGAAGTAATTACCAAAATAACCAGCAATTAGCAGACTACTGGTGGTTGAAGCCACAGCCGAAGCAACAGCTGAAGCAGCAATTCCTTAAGTCCCAGGCTTTAAAATAAGCTACTTCTCTCTCCATAATACATTTGAATTTACATTATTCTTTCATCTCTTCTGATTTGAGCACTGTGGGAAGGTACAGATCAGAAAGCTTCACAGAGAAGCCCCCTAAGTGTCTTCATGCCTAACAATGGCAGTTTAGGAGAGCAGCCCACTTCTCTGCATGGCTTTTCCACTGAAGTGTTCATGGCATCAGCAGTACCAGCAACAATTTGGAAACAGTTTTCTTCCCATATTAGATGAAAGGAATGAAACTCTAGACTTGGTTGCCAGACCCACAGCCCCAGCTGCCTTGGTCTGGGTGGCTTTGGGAGAGAAGCTGAAATATGTGCAATATAAACATGGTCCAGAAACTTGTGTTTTAAAAGAAATGGAAATAGGTATTTGAGCATAAGGAGAATTCCAGGGAATTAAATCATTAAGTGCAGCATCAACATAAACAGAAGAAGATATGTTCTCTCATAGCTATGGTGACACTTGTATGTAACTAAAAAAAAAAATCAGTTATACAAAAAAAACCCACTAGGTCCCTAAAGTATTTAGGTTTCAAGTTTTTCTTGCCTTATCATCCCCTGAACAGGTATTTTTAAGCAGACCACACAGATGAAGTGCTTGCTGGTCCTGTTAGAAACAAAAGCACAAGCTTCCCAGAACCCAGGCTGAAGCAGACAGCATAGCCTGATTGTGGGATCCATGACAGAGCCTGCTCTGAGTTAAGAATCAGCTGAAAATGGAAACCATAACTGTACAACAACAATGGTCCTATAATAAATTCTTCTCACAGGCAACATACCTGGTTGATGTTTAGATTTTGTCTTTCAGAGAATACTGCCTGTGAAAAATAGTGATGGATATGAAATGATTTGCAAAATCTCAGTTCTGATTACACCAAAAGGATGCCATGTGTTGTAAACACTCCTTCCATTGATTCCAACAATAACTACAAGCACGGCCACTTAAATGTCTTGAATTTACATGCAGTCCTGTGTCCCCATTGAATCACAAGGCACCGAGGGCACAGTTACTGAGGCCTTTTGCTGTTCTGGTCCAGAGCCATATTGTACATGGTGACATTTGGGTTTGGATCCCCAAACTGTGTGGGACTCTGCGTTACCAGCTTGAATCACAGATCTTCGTGAGGTGAAAAACCTCCACAGTAAAATTCCCCACAACAGAATAATTTGAAGAGCCAAGCACTTGATTATACTTGTGAGGTTTAAATAAATGTAACTTTGGAATTTTTTAAACAGAACCAGGTCTGGACCATGTATTGTGATGAGCTGTGAAGAATTTACATTTTCATTAGTCATTCCCAAGTTTCTTTCTTACTGTTTTTAACAGAACCATTAGGAGACTAGATTCAATTTCGATGCTTTCCCCCACTATTGTTGCTACATGTCCTGTTTACCCACCTTTCCCTGAGCCACCAGTTCCCTCTGGGCTGCTGAAGCTGACTTCACAAGGGCACTGGTAGCAGCTGCAATGGATTTAGCTGCTTCCAGGATCTGTTCTTCAAAATCCAGAGTCTCATCTGCTTGCTATAACCAAGAAAGAACAATGTTACACATTCACCTGAAAGCAATTATACTTTCAAGACTGAGGACATACACAGAGACAAGAAGATTCTGGAACACATCAGGTAAAGTCAGTAAGACCTATAACATCATTTTCTGTAAAGGAGTTTTGTGTGGACTAAAGCTGGGAGTCAACATAAAGTATTAGCTTGCCCTTGTGCCTGCTCACACTGAAACAGAGCATCACACAAGATACTTAAACAAAGCCATCAGCTTTCTAATGCATTACCCCTGCTACAGCTAGTCTAAACTACATTCAGAAAAGTGCAGGTCTGAAAAGAAATTCTTGGTTTTCCTATCAAGATTATCTCTATAGTGCCATAATAGTGGCTTCCAAGATTGCTAAACTAGGGAAAGCATTTTCTAAATACTTAAAAGACTTAAGGCATTGAAAAAGAACAATGATAAATATGTGTTGTCTCATTCACCTGTAGTAAGGAATGTAAAGTAGATACCAAGCAAGAGCATGGATTTAACAGCTTTCGCTAAAAGCACAGAAAGCAGCTTTGTGCAGCAGTCCAGTTCAGTGATCTTGGAGACAGCATGTTCCAAAGGTCTGTCTGGAACACTTCAGTCATCAAAGGATGTCCTTCAACAAGCATGTGCAAAACCTCCTAATGAGGTTTCTTACTATTTAAAATGCAAATTTATTGTTCTATAAAAGCTTTCCTGACTCTCAAATAATTTAAACAAATATTGAAAACATTTGTCCATCTAAGCATGCTTACTAGCTTTTGAACTGTTAACAAAATTAGATAGAGATGAACAGCAGTTATTTTAAATAGAACCAGGCCTGGGCCTAGTTTTTTATATGAATATTCCAACAGAATGTATTTTGTTTGTGATCCAATCACAAGCCTACTGTAATCCAAGGCCGTATGACAAGCAGGGCTAGTGGCTACAGTATCAGGACATACTATTTTGTGAGAAACAAGGCTTTTGAAATACAGGTTTATTCTAACTACAACCACAATGTTCTTGTGTCACACAACTAACTTTAGAAACACTAGCCAGGTGGGCCAAAAAGTTGGACTTAATTTGTAAGTCTAGGCACACCCATCTAAATTTAAGTCAGGTTTAGTTCTCCTGTTACCACGGTTTGATGAAATAGTCAATTATAAAATAATAAAGGATAATGATAAGTAATTACAAAATGACCCATCAAGCAGCACTCAATCCTACAGCACTTCACATAACTGTCACATAACTAAAAGTCCAGGAGATGAAACAATAGCATCCAGAGACACTAGAAAA